>NC_138548.1:88689471-89323127 GCF_964273705.1 Natrix helvetica
TCACAATACTCATCTGGGTATTGTTGCCAGAGATTAGTCCTTCTGTACAAAATTTGTCCCTTTTTAAGAAGATGTTAATCTTGTTTTTGTTTCCATTTCCAAATGCAAGTTTGGGGATCTAGTTGTCTTTTAAAGTAATGAATATGTGATTACACCTGGAAATGAATCATGATGAATGCTAAACCTTTGTGTTTTGCCAGCTTAAAATTTATGAAATAGGAATTTAATCAATCTTCTGCTTACTAGCTACGTGTTTGGACACCCCAAACCTATGTCCCCTTTGACTTCTTGGAAAAAAATCCAATGGATGGATGAATAAAATAATCTCAGATTCGTTGAACTGAAATCATCAAATGCCTAAAAAAATTTCCCTAGAACTGGGAAAAATATTTTTGAAAAGGGATATGGGCATCATTTGCAATTACTTAGAAATTATTGTAGGTTTTTTATATAATATGTGCTGATCTAGATAATGTGACCTTTTCCTAGAACCTTCCTATATGTCTCCATGAATTTACCTCTATTACCAGAGCAAATTCATTAAAAAAAGAAGAGTAAGATAATTAAATAATATTTCTTGACTGTTAGGTTGAGATCTTTCTACTTCAACATATCTTAAAAGTATATGTCTTCTATTGTTGGTTCTATTATATTACATTTGCAACCTAGAAATATGTATGTATGTATGTGTGTGTGTGTGTGTATGTGTGTGTGTGTGTGTGTGTGTATACATGTGATAATACCTCCCGCCTACCAGATATCTGGAAACCAGCCCTAATCAACAAATGAGCCCCACCCACCACCCAGGCCGTTACAACATGAAACAACAATGGGCACACAGCCAGCACCAATCAGCACCAATCTACCAATCATGATACAACCAAATAACCAATCATTCCACTTACTTGAACAAAGCCAGCACTCCACACCCACCCACCAAGATTTATAGAAAGACGGCAGCTCCGATCACATTTTAAGCCCAAAATCCAGCCTGAAGATGGCAAGTGAGATCTTGCTGAAATGTTGCCAAGACAATCTCAATCTTACACGGGAAAAGACCCGAATATAACAAGACCAGCATACCTACACTTGTGAAAATCTACACAAACACACACACACACACACACACACACACACACACACAGAGAGAGAGAGAGAGAGAGAGAGAGAGAGAGAGAGAGAAAGAAAGAGAAAGAGAAAGAGAAAGAGAAAGAGAAAGAGAAAGAGAAAGAGAGAGAGGTATGCTGGTCTTGTTGTATTCGGGTCTTTTCCCATGTAAGATATAAAGGATATATATATATCCTTTCAGCATAATATTGAAAATAATATAGTCTAAGTTATATTGACTTAAAACATTACCTATGACATAAATGAGTTTAAATGGCTAATGTAATGTTAGTAATGATATGATTATTTAAAAAATAAATCTTTTAATGTGTACATGGGCTTATCCACCCACTTCCTAGAATTGCCTGCTAGTTTATGGTTAGATTAGATTATTTGGTTCTAAATAACCATTCTTCTTGTTCTTTCCTGGTTTGCAATTGTTCATAACAGAAATAATGTAGATATCACTCACCTGTTTGTTCTGTTTTAACAATGACATTGTGTGATGGATACACTTCACTTCCAGTTCCACACTGACCTGACAGAAATGAATGTAATATGCAATACAATTACAAAAAGAGGTGGAATTTCAATCATACATCCCTAGAACAGCTGGATTTTATGAACAATAGGAAGCAATGGCATTGAGAGCTATATCAATAATATATCAGCAGAACAAAAAAAGAGAGATATTTTCATGCTAGTCTTGCTTCTGATTATATGAAGTAGCAATTCACAAGCAATACCAGCAGATTTTCTTCTTATTAAATATTATTTAAAGTATTGGATTGACTGAAACAAAGAAGCCACACAATTTTAATATAGGGAAGGAATACTTTAGTATCAATCAATAATAATGTTGACAATAACATAGTGTTCACTGTCAATAATGCACTACTGACAGTCTTTAGTGTGTGCCACGAATCTTGTCCTGACTGGAAAAAAATTAAAGTATTTTTAAGTTTTAAAAAAGTTCACATTAAATATATGCTTGTAAGAGTGCTTGAGAGACTGCTAAAACCAGGGGGAAATGTTGAGTTGGGATAATATAAGGTAAAGACCTCTGAATGCCCTATTTAGATATTATTTAGTGCCATAAATAATGATAGAGTACCTATATTTTCAGGATTCCAAATTTTTGCACTGAACTAAATCTATTTTAAAAAACTTGCAGTCCCATTCTCTCTGGAGTTGAATTAAGGAAAATATACTGATATAGGTTTGTACTTTCATCCCAACATGTTTGTACACTATGTGATTAGAATATTATATATACGGCTTAAAGATCTGATCCTGAAAGCTGACTGAATGTCCTGTCTGATATTTTTCAAAACTTCCTATTGGGCTATGGGAACATTTTGTTGTAAATTATTGAAAGGAAATTATTTTTCAGAGACATTGGCTATAAGCTTTGGAACAAACTGTTTTGATCTTCAGCCATATTAAGAAATAAGTATCTTCAAGATCACAAAAGGAAAGAGAAGCCACCATAAATATTATTTCTATTTCACCATACATAGAAGATAATGTTCAAATTTTTAGATCAAGGTTTTATATAATAGATTCAGAATTGTTCAGTAACAAATGAGTTGAGCAGGATATTTATTATAAATTTTTTTCTTTCCTTTTAGCTCTTAATGATTTCTGAATACAGGGAATACATTTTGAACAAAATTTTATATATTGTGTCTAAATCTTGTTTTCCCAGCCTTAAGCCTCTATTCATTACTAAATCAATTTGCATCATCTTTTATTATTGATCCTGTTTTCTAAATTTGACCAGAATCGTAGCCTATTAGTAGAATAATAACTGAAGCTTAGAAGTTGGGAAAGGCAACATATATTTTAGTGAAAGGTTTTACCATTCCACTTTAGATGATGGAGATTGCTGTAAAGAAGTTGTCCAGCAGAACCAGCTGCCCGGGTGAAATCTTGCAAAGTCATGCTACACAGATGATCTCCACTGATATCAAATTCCTGGAATGGGATACAGTTGGCATCAAGCTGGTTGGTGTCCAAAAGATGTTGGAGCCATTCCCAAACCTGATACTTTGTCCAATACTGAGGATGTATTTCATGCCACTGTGTTCCAAAAAAACTGCTCGATGCTGCTGCAAGGAAATATGTAGTAATCACTAACGAAAACAGTTCACTATCCATGAATAATATTGGTAAAAGTGAAGAATGCTTCACTTTTATTTACATATTAAATTATTGAAAAAATCCTCAACACTTAAAAAGCCATAGTACCGACAGTGATAAATAATGAAAATAATATAATAAATTAAGCAGCAGAAAGCAGAGTCAATAAAAGCAAACATCTTTAGGAATTAAAATGTAAATCTAGAACTTTGGCTTCTACCCTTCCAAACAGCAGCTACATTCTATAACAGAATAGAAAAATAAGTTTTTTTGTGGGGGGAGAGGAAACTTCATTGACACCAATGAAGAGGATTAGACTATTTTTATATACTCAATGGAAAACCCATAGCAGGCTTTCAACGAAAAAATATCAGATATGAATACTTAAATAGTCTTTATCCAGACTATGTTCAGATTAGTAATTTGAGTTCCCCGAAAACAAATGAAACCAATTACATGATATAAAAATCAGAAACTCATGCAGACTAACACCAACTCAGATAATATTTAATGATATTGAATATGATTATGAATTCAGAAGTAATTACAATTTGGAAGCATCCTCAAAAAGCAGCCTCATATAGAGCACATTACAATAATCTCATTAAGAGTTCATTAAGAAAATTAGTTATGACTATGATATGTTTATTCCTATTTTTAAAAGAATGCAGTTGGTGGGCAAAGTGAAGTCAGCATGTGCATCAGCATATAGAATTCTAATCTTGGGTTTTACAATTATCTATTTACTCCAAGGCAAACTATGTTCCTTATATACACTCAAAGTGAATTGTGAAGAATTTACGAAACAAAAATTCTAGTTATTTGGTAGGCAATCCATGAAAAAATTTTTTTACAGTAAATGTTGAATTGATATTTATTAAATTGATAGCAGTAGCAGCCAACATTAAAATAAAAATATGGAATAGGATTCCCTTAAAGAAATAATCAAGTTTTAAAACTGTAGTTGCTACAAATTAAATCCTTAAATCATTTTTTGTATGATTTAAGGAACCATATTTTAGTGCTTTAAATTATATCACCTTTATGGATTCAGAACATCTCCATTACTCTATTTCCATATTCAGAAATAAGGAGTTATTTTAAATTCAGTAATGAGAAAAACATTTTTGATGAGCTAGTTATATGAATATAATTTATTTAAAGTCAAGTTTAATGGGTACTTCGGTCAAGTGCCAAATGAAAAGGTTTCTACCTCACCCAGAATTACTTCTGGCCATCGGTGACAATGTTAGTTTCATTGCCCATAAGAAGCAGTTAACCTTAGCTCAGCACAGCAAGAAGTGAGATCGAGAATTTCAAGTTGAAATGATGCGCTTTCCAGATTTCAAACTTAGATTAGAATGTGTTGTCTATTTGGGCGGAGTTGCCTGGTAGATGCTACTGATAGTATTACACTTTGCAGAAAGCAGTTGCTCTTTTGTTTTAATACTTTAAATGAAAAACAAATGGAAGAATGGAGAAATAATTGCATTCACCAAAACTTTAGTTTACAGTAATTGGACTGTATTCCATGTTGATAACATAAGATTGCAATCATGTAATGAGTTTCACTTTATCAAAATAAAAAGCATGCTTTGCAAATAGCACAAGGACAAGAGAAAGATGTATAGTGCTCAAACCTATTCATAGATCACCACTGGTGAATACTTCCTACCATGACATGTGGGATATCCCTCTGCCCAGGTCGACTGTTCATGAAGAAGACTTGTGACGGTATTAAGACTCATTCTGCCAGTTCCTTCTAAAATCATGATCTGTAAATGCACCAAACAGCTCACGTAAAATAAACTTTTTCACCCCCACAATTGCCAAGAATATCCTATCAAAACAAGCAATGCCAAGTATCTATCAAAAGATACCCTGTTAAAAACACATTATAAAAATTCATTTTTGGATAAACCCCCATTCCAGTAAATAGCAAAACATTATTACATTTGATTTTCATAGACACAAGGCAAGTTATTACAACACCCACCCATAAAGAATGAAGGAATAAATCAAAAACAAATAGCAGAGGAAATGTGCTTACTTTTTTGTTTGCTTCCCAAAAGTAAAAAACAAGATATAAAAGTATAAAACATAATGGTGAATGTTAAAACACAAGTAACATTATTGGATTTTCCCATTAAGGCAAATGATACCAAAATAATTTTAACAAATATATAATTTACATAAAATACTGCCATGGATTTATATGCCGCTTGAGAAATATTATGAATATGTTGCATTTGGCCAGCAGACTGTGTTCATTAGTTGAAGCTTTTGAATATAAGCTCTTAATATTGTCATAAAATCAAAACAAGAAATAAAAAGTAAGCTTGGATAAAATTTGGAGGAGAAGAAGATAACATTTGCTGTTCTTTCTCATCCCTTTGTAGTTTCATCCTTTGCATTGTTCTAGGTAGGTCCATCATCCCATAAGTTATGTTCTACTTTCAAGAAGTGTATATCCAGGATAATGTCTATTTCTGATCACTGTCAGTTTTATGAACATTCTACCTAAAGTGATTTCCCTTGCCAACACTAGAGACATTTTGAAGGATTGAATTGTAATTTATCACAACTAACTCACTACATCAAATATCCTGAATATTTTCAAATTGCTCCGAACCTGACACATGCACATTGCAACTTACACATGCACATTGGACAGAGAACTAAATCACTTTATTCCTTTCCAAAAAAAATTGATTTCTCTTACTGCTGCTATTCTTCTCAAAAGATGCAAGTTCCTTATTTAACAGCTATAATATGTTCTACAATAATTTCCTACCAAAATAAAGAATAAAAAATAAATTATATATTTGATTGGTCCTGACCAAAAAGCAAGGTTTGTTTTAAATCTAATAAGTTTCATTGTCATAAAAGGGGAAACTTTATCTCATTCCAACAAGAAATAAAGACGTCATTGTCAGCAATCACGGTTTAAAAATGTATGTAACAATGTTCTGAATTTAAAGGTGTAAACATTATCATACTTCATCCCCTAAATAATAACTATCATTCATCCACTTGTATGAAAAAAATGAAGATACTGCTATTTCTTTCCAATTACAATCAAAGAAAGATTATGATTTCTGAGTTAAGACTTGAATTTGCTCTCAAGTTGAAGATAAACTTCCTGCTTCAAACCCAAGATTGGTTGGAAGGTTAGATTATTTTCCAAGTCAATGAATGGGCTGAAATGGGATTTTATAGTCACTAGACTTTACCCATGTAATATGTGCATGCACATGCATGTATATTCATGTGCATGCACGTGCATTGAAGATGCTGTGGCTCCTCCATATTTTTCCATGCCATTTCAATCAGCTTCCTAAAATATGTCTAATTCCTTTAATCACTACTAATCCTCCCATTAAGTAATGTAAAATTGCTGCTTTAGACAACCAGTAAAATGAAAGGCCAACAAATTATTGCCATTGGAGATTGAGAAAGATGTGTTGCAAAAAGTTTTCTGTTCCATATGCCACATTCCTTTAGAACACTCTGCACCATGATTTAAGTTGGTATTTCAAGCAGCAAAATCTCTTGGGCAACCCCTGGCTTTAAATACTTTGTACGAAATTGTACTGCTATTAAAAATAACATTTGACATTAAGAAATATCTAATTATCACTGAAGCTTGAAAATATTTATCCCAGCAGATAACTATTTACCCCCCTCACCATATAAAAGTTACATAATGTTAGAACTCTGGAACATATTGGCATACTAATCAAAAAGTTTGTTTATCTGAAACCAGAACTCTTATTTTGATAAAAGATATTCAGCTCAGCTTGCCACATCAGGATTCCTAGCTTTATTATGCTGAAAGGTTTTCCTAAAGCAGAAATCATTCCAAGAAGCTTGAAACGAAGGACGAACTGTCTCAGTTTATCCTTTTGCACCATCAAATGAAAGTTTTAACTAAGACCTTGTCATTAGCTAAGCTCTATGTTTTTCGACTGCAATGTTTAAACCAGCTGGAAATGAAGCCAGCTTAAAAGAAAACAGCATGAGAAAGAACCTAAAAATAACCCCACCTTGATTTTATTTAATATCAAATGGAGTAGAGAGAAATTTGCAACAGTTTTTACAATTTTTATATTCTCTTTTACTACAATAAAAAGTTTTCGTAGTGTTTGTGGTATATTTTTGACCTGGCCTTTAACTATCCAGAAAATGCCCTGGTTTTATCCTTTTTCTTGTCACTTGGTCTAGAAGGGGAAATTGGCAGAACCATTTTCCATGATTAAAATGAAGAAAAGACATCTCATCATTTCATGGTCCCATTATTCTATCAATGAAAATATTAAAAAGTCAAGACAAGAGAGGTTCACCCTTTCCTGTTATTTCAGTGAAAAAAATATGACAGGTCCATTGTTTTCTTGCTCTATCACTAACTTGTTAAAAAACAACAAAAACAAACAACCCAAAACAGGTTTTCCCCTCCAAAGATGAACTTTAAAAAAAAAGCTGTGAAGAATGGAAGGATGAGGCAAAGGAAACGAGATCAGGCAAACCAGATAGCAGTCTTTAAATTGACACAGGTGAGAAAACATCACTTTTGAGACATTGAAGGGAAAAAAGCCCCTCATCAACGTTGACGTAATAGACTGATTGTAGTAAGACCCAGGATTAGATATTTATGTCTTTGAGAAATAGTCAGTGGCCTAGATTCACACTGAGTTATGCTGAATTCAAGGATCAGCACTAAATGTCTTTGACTTTATGGATCCTATTATGAAGGTGTAGGATAACTATCAAACCTTATAGCAATAGCACTTATACCATATACCACTCCACAGAGCTTCACAGACTTCTCTAAGTGGTTTACAGAGTCAGAGCCACAATCTGGCTCCTCATTTTACCCACCTCGGAAGAATGGAAGGCTGAGTCAACCTTGAACCTGGTAACATTCGAACTGCTAAGTTGCAGGCAACTAGCAGTCAGCCGAAGTAGCCTGCAATACTGCATTCTAACCACTGTGCCATTGCGGCTCTTATTAAAAAATTATAGCATTTGCTGATTTAGTCTAGGACTGTCAAAGTCGCAGCCCGTGGGCCGAATGCTTCACCCGCTAGGTATGCCCAGTTCAGCGAAAGGGGGGGAGTGCCAATACATCACATGATGCTGCCATGACGAGGCAAGTTTGATATCCCTGCTCTACTCTAAAGAATGAGGATGGTTTTTATAATAAAACTTCAACGTGCAAAAGAGACATTTATATTTCTTTTCCTTTTGAACAAAAGATCACCAAATTAGGAAAACATGCAATACAAGACTTAAACATTGGAAGTGAGACAAAAATGTTTCAAATAACTTATTCAGCTCAGGTTTTGTTTTGTTTAGTAGTAGTAGAAGTTCTTTAGCTTACATAGCAGAAGAACACATCTTAGAGGTATAAATGTAGAGGTATACGTCAAATAAATCAACAGGGGAATATTTATAGTGTTCAGTGCTGTTGAGAATATAGGGCCCTTGTTCCAGTGCCAGATTTAATGTTTTATTAATAAGTGCCTGTCTCTGTGGAAAATGTAAACAAATCCTTTCTGGCAAAGGGGATATTTGTATAGCTAGGCAATCCATTTCTAAAATTCTTCTCTGAAACTATATCCATTGAGCTATGAAAAAAAATTAGGATTGGAAATCCTTGGCCCCTTGTCATATTCCTGGTTAATCTTAATTTCCTTTAATCCGGTGCAATTTATCATCATTCTTATTTGAAGGAATATCCCATCATGGAATGGACAAGGCTGAGATAGTGGTTCCCTTGACCTTTTTCTAGAAAAGCATTTAGTCTTATACTTCGTTTCATAAGATCATAATCCTGTTTTTTGGATATGTATCTAATTTCTTTTTAACTTTCGTGATATGGTTTTTTTAATGTTGTACGCCGCCCTGAGTCCTTTGGGAGAAGGGCGGCATATAAATCCAATAAAACAAACAAACAAACAAACAAACAAACAAACAAACAAACAAACTGTAATTTCTGATAGAATGGCTAGGATCTATTCTCTGCCTTGTGTAGCACTTCACCAGTTGTCCCTAGTTGTTGTTAGCATGCTGAGGTGAAGATGTTGTTGAGTCAAGATGATAATGCATGTGCTATGTCATCTTCCTGTATAATTTTAATTTACTCAAAAAATTGAATTCACACACACAAATACAGAGTATACACATAAACACATATATAGATATGACACAGGTGTTATGCATGCCACAAGCAGTTTTCAGGCCATGAATTTCATAACTGGGTTGGTCTTTGCTTAATTTGACTTTAGCTTTTATAAAATCTGCTTTTTTGATAGAAACAGTTTTATAGATACAGTAAAATATAAGCTTCTGGATTTAGCTTTTCGTCAGCTTTTTTTCTGAAATAAATGTTCCTAGGGTTGTTTAGAGGAAACAGAAGCATGGCACTTAACACAAATGTTTATTTATTTGTTCATTCATTTGTTTAGTTCTCAAGTTTTTACATTGTTCATCTCACCAAACTGACTGTGGGTGGCTTAAAAACAACATCATAAAATAATGTAAAAATGAGACTAAAAGCACAGTTAAAAACAGAATTAAAAAGCAAGGTTAAATGTACAAGTTAAAAGTAAAAAAAACAAATTTAAGAAGTTAAGAAGGCTAAAGAGTTATGACAGAAGGAGTGCCCTCAAGCCATCAGCCCTCTCCAGGTTACCTAACACTCTTAAACTGCCATTCTAATTGACAGAACCAGGTCTTAAGAGTTTTCTGAAAGCCCAGAAGATTGATGGCTCACTTTATCTCTGCAGGTAAAATATTCCAAAGGATGGGCAGTGGCAGAGAAAGCTCTCTTCCTAGCTCCTGATAGTCAAAATTCTTTAATCAGCAGGATCCATTCCATTGCCCTTTCTACCTGATGGGGTGGGACAAGTCAATGCAATCAGGACGAAATGGCTCCTCAGACAATCTGGTTCCATGCCATGAAGGGCTTTAAAGATGATAACCACACCTTGAATTAAACCTGAAAGCAAACTGGCATCTAGTGCAACTCATGTAGCAATGTGTGTACTTGTACCCAATAAAACAACAGAAGAAGAAGAAGAAAAGTAGAATAAAAAAATGTAAACAAGGATAAAAATAATTCTCCTGACAGACTAGCTTCCTTGAATCTGTAGGATCTTGAGTCTTCCAGGAACTCTCTACTATTCCTGATCTGGGCTACTAATTAAGCATCCTTGGCAATGTTTACATATTTGGAATTCTTAGACGAGACTGTAGTTTCTCTGAGAGACAGGGACTTTCTAGTCTCCCAAGGTAGAGAAAACATGCCAAGCATGGCTTCTAGATTTTTTTCCAGCCTCTTAGCAATGGGGCCATCTGGATGCAATGTATAGCATACACCTATGGGTGAACTTCTATTCTCACCTATGTGCAGACTGAGAAAATTGAGGTGATCTCCTCTGGGTGATGTGCCCAGGAGAAGAGGGTTTAAATGGAGCAGTCAACAATACAGCAGGCTGCTTCCTATCCCCCTCTCCTGAAGGGATGTATGGGGAACTGTGGGGAAGGGACTCATCCCACAATTCCCAGCCTAGTTTCAAGCTTGATCTTACTTTGGCTAGTGTCTTCTCTGATACTAAATTTGGTTCAGTTCTATTTGGTTTTCAGGGGATTATTCTGCTGACAGTTGTCTGGCATTTTCCTTTATTTCTTATGCACATTCCTTTGGATTGCAAGTAAATGCACAGAAATGGCTGCCATGGGAGTGGGGATGATTAGTCATAAAACTTGTTTACTGGAATACAAACTGGTGAAGTTGTTACCCAATTCCCCTCTGGTTATCCAGAAACTCCACTATTGCAGTTCAACTTTTTTTCATTGTGCACATGGGCATAATTACCAACAAAACACCTGAAGATGCCTGGCATTATTTTTTCTAGGCATGCCTATGACTAAGTTCCAGAATTATTCTTATAAATAAAGATTGTGCTGAAGTTGGCTTGCCCTTTGACTTCATTTAAATTAATAAATTATAAATAATGTAATTTCAATTTAAAAGTATTTTAATTAAAATAAAAATACAGGAGGGTGGGGTAGCAGCTGGGCAGGTGAGAAGGAAGGTGTGCCTGTGGTCACATTACATATCCCAATTTAGTACATTAGCATCTAACATAGCATTTTAAACTTATTTTTCCTGGGTTAGTAGATGGGTAACACAATGAAAGAAATTGAAAGAAAGAAATAAGACAACATTTTATTCTAAGAGACAATAAGATCTAAAATATAAATAATATTTATAACTTTGGCTTCCTGCAACTTCTGTTTATACTAAATGCATCAGTCCTGGAGACTTAAAAATAATTCAAACATTTGAACAGTTCCATGTAAAAATAAATACCCCTAGTATCATGCCAAAGGGAAAAAAGCAAAATGGGAGGAGCTTGGCACATTCACATGAGCAATGCATCTGAATGTCCTGTTTCTCCCCCCCCCCCCCCAAGTACAGTGTAATAATCTCTTCAGAAGACTTATCTTCCCTGGCTTCCAGTTTCCCATTACATTACTATGAGATTCTTTCCTTTGACTTTTTCAAATTTTCATGGGTAGCCATGAAAGTTTTGGAATAACAAAAACATGCACAACAGAAATCATAAAAGACTGCAGAGGAACTTTCTGAAATCTCCAATAGTGAAATAAGTTTAAAAACACTAAGTGAATTTTAAACAAATTCTTAAAAATCCTAAGGAGAACATTACTATCGAAAGGTGAACATCTCAGAGAAAATGAATGGCAGATTTCAACAGAACATGCTTCATATATAAAAAAATATGTTGAAAATTAATTGATTCAACTTAGACATTTGTGGTGGTGATTAGAATCACAGTTCCTAAATAAAACAAAGCCTGAAAATTAAAGAGGCTACTCATAAACAGGTATCAGTCAAACTCGAAGTTTCATTAATAAAGCAAAAGATGAAGTACACAGGTCACAGAATGCTTAAGAATGATGATAGAAGAATGATGATATTTTGGTCTTGAACAACCTGGAACTGCACCAACTGCAGTTGGACCTAAGCATTGTACACACAATTGTCTGCTACAACGTCCTACCTGTCAATGACTACTTCAGGTTCAACCACAATAATACAGGGGCAAACAATTGATACAAACTCAAGGTAAACAGCTCCAAACTCGATTGCAGAAAATACAACTTCAGCAACAGAGTGGTTAATGCCTGGAATGCTCTACCTGACTCCGTTGTTACATTCTCAAACCTCCACATCTTCAGCCTTAAACTGTCTACCATAGAACTCACCCCATTCCTAAGAGGTCCATAAAGGGGCATGCATAAGCACACCAGCCTGCCTACCGTCCCTGCCCTACGGTCCCATTTACTTGTATTCATTTTCTTTGTTCATGTCCATGTTCATACTTATACCTGCTATCCTGTACATGTTTGACAAACTAATAAGATAAACAAACAAACAAACAAATAAAATCCCTGACTATTTTGTTCTAGACTATTAAGAACAATGAACGGGAGATTCAGTTCCTGGTTTTCTTTCCTTTTCATTCAGAAACACAAGCTCTTGCAGTTGGAGCTTATGAGAGGCTGAGCATAAAAGGAAACATTGTGGACAGTAAGGAAGAAATGAGAATTGTGAGTTACAATTCATAGGGAAAAATGCCAAAGCAGACATAGCAAGTAGGAGGCAAAAGAATGGAAAGGAATCAGTGTATTCTTTTTGGTTTGGGAGGAGCTATAAGAGGCAGAAATAAGGGCTGAAAAATCTACTATAATCATAAAGATTAGGTAATAAAGGTGGAATCATGGGAAGATATACAGAACATCAGTATTCTAATTAAATTTACCCATCATCCTGAAAATATTTCTGTCTTCTATAGCTTGCAGTAATTTGCATCTTTTTAATTTTGTTTAAATTCTATAATTTTAACTGTAACACTTGATGGGACAGATCTTAATTTTCATGAGCTGTCACACCCATCCCCATATCACACCAAAAGGGCAGACAATTTGACATAGATGGGAAGCTGCATAGATGGAAAGACAATTGCACAGTTTAGTTCATGATGCCCATTTATAAATTTAGGGAGTTCCCACCTTCAGTTACTCTCTTAGCTACTTTTAAGTCAAAAACAAAACAGTTCAGGCACTTGTTTGGAGATTTTTGAAGTGATGGCGATAACAAAGGGAAAGGACTTATTCTTTCTGTTAAAAGCTTTTTGGGATCATCCTTTCTATTTAATTGATAGCCAACAGAGACAAACACCCCAAAACATTTCATTAAGTCAATTACTGAAGATGAACTTGGGTGCTAAACTTGATGGCCACTAAAAGATACTTAATCCCACTTGATGGCCAGTAAAAGATATTTAGAATTAGCGATGATTTGCAGGAAGTTTTTTCTACTTAATGAGTAGTATAGTAAAGGGAATAGTCAGAAAAGTCTTGAGGCTGGCCTATAAATGTTACCACTCTTGCAATTAGCAAAGGCCTGCATTTTTCTAAGAAAAAAAAGAAGTCATTGGAAGAATGATGTGGATTAGGACCAAGGTGGTAGAGAGGCTTTAGCTTTTGTCCCCCATTGAAACTCTGGTCCAGATAATATTTATAGAATTATATACACTCGCTTGCTCTTGACTAAAATTTTGCCCTATAGAGAGGTTTCCTTCCAATTCAAATAGTAATATATTCAAATTCATGATTCTGAACCCGTACTTTGTTTGATTTTTTATTTGACTTGCCTTGATGTATTCTGAACCTATTTTGAAGAAAGAAGATGTTCCATAGAAATTAATGGTGCTGATCTCTGTGGTATTAAACTCAACTCTCGTCCTTTCTCACTTAGTCTGGTAATCCACCAAAGAATTTTGAAACCAAACTGTGAATTAGTTATCTTATTTCAGACGGCTGGCGTTAGATAGCTTGAAGACAATGGCAATGTTTTTCCTTGTCCCCCACAAATATTATATAGAACTCAGGACAAAATAGACCATATTTTTCAGGTTTCAGGTGGCAAAAAATGCTGTATTCAGGGTATAAGACACACTCAGATTTTCAGCCTCTTTTTTGAAGGAAAAAGGTGCATCTTATACTCCGAAAAATACAGTAATACTTTTAAAAATAGAATTCCAATATTTTAAAATGGAAAAGTGCAGATGCAATATGCTCTTTATGGCTTTCTTTTGTTGGATGAGAACCCAGCCTGACCTTAAAAATTAGTGCAGGTACCGCACCAGAGAAACCTGTTATCCTATCTTAAGTGCAGTACATGGCATTGTTCGGAAGAGCAAGTTATATTGGGAATATACCAGAGAACAAAAAGCATATATAAAATAAAATTTCTGAGAAAAATTAATTCAGCACTTCCCAGCCAGGTGATGGGAAGAGAGTAACTATGAGAGGAACCTTGGAGTCCTAGTGAACGATCACTTAAATATCACCCAACGGTATATGGCAGCAGCCAAAAAACCTAATATAATCCTTGGTTGTATAAACAGAGCCATAGAATGAAAACCACATGAAGTATTAGTACTGCTTTATAAATCCTTAGTAAGACCACACCTGGAATACTGCATCTAGTTTTGGTCACAATATTAGAAAAAAGTTGTTGAGGCTTTGGAAAAAGTGCAAAGAAGAGCAACTAAGATGATTAAGAGCCTGGAGACAAAAACATGTGAAGAACTGTTGCAGGAATTGGGTATGATCACTCTAGACAAAAGAAGAACTAGGAGTGACATGATAGCAGCATTCCAGTATTTGAGGGGCTGCCACAAAGAAGAAGGTGTCAACTTATCTTCCAAAGCATCAGAAGGTAAGACAAGAAACAATGAATGGAAACTAATCAAAGAGAGAAGCAACCTAAAGCTAAGGAGAAACTTCTTAACAGTGAAGACAATTAACCAGCGAAATAGACTGACTTTTGAAGCTGTGGGTGTTTCAGCACTGCAGATTTTTAAGAAAAGACTGGACAGCTACCTATCTGAAAGGGTATAGGATCTCCTGCTTGAGCAGGGGGTTGGACTAGAAGACCTCCAAAGTACCTTCAAGTTCTGATTAGTAATCTTTATTCACTTGTTCGCATGTGAATGGCCAGGGAAGCACCATCCTAAAGAAAAGGATCCTTAAAAGCCACAGGTTTGATCCAAAGGAAATTCAGAAATTAATAGGAGTTAAGTCAACCTCTTAATAACCAAAGGAAAGATGGATTGCTTAATGAGCTGCTGAAAGCAACATTTCTCAACCTGAATTGCTTTTCTCTTGCTGCTGCAACAGCAGAAAACAGCTCCCCTGCCTATTGTGTAAAACTGTTGGCAGGCTTACCAAATGTAAGATGGATTCAGCAGTACAATAGAGCATTTATATATCAAAAGATTGGAAACAAGTTGTCAAGGTAAAACCTACCATAAACAGAACTGTTAATTTGATTGTTGGCATGGCTTTCTGTTACCTTGTCAGTATCTTCCAAGTAACTTAGTTTGAGTTGGCAATATTATTATTATTATTATTATTATTATTATTATTATTATTATTATTATTATTATTATTATTATTGTTGTTATTGTTGTTATTGTTATTGTTATTGTTATCATCATCATCATCATCATCATCATCATCATTGCACCTGCTGTTTATATTTGTCTTATCAGAGTTGAGCTTAGACCCACTTTTAGCTTGCTAGATTATTTGAAAGTCAAAAAAGCAAAGAAAAGGATGCATATTTAAAACTATACTCATTCTGTCGCTGGTGTTTTTCCTTTTAAATGCTCATAGGAATGTTTTTACATCAGTAGCAAAATTTCATAGCTTTTGGAAGATGAGGGTCCTGTGAGGTCATAGTATTTGATATACTTTTCCATACAGCCAAAAATGAACAGTTTAGGACAGAACAAATACAATATTCAGAAACTCCAAGGAGGGTTGTATAAACAAGTGTAAGCAAATTTTGTTTACAATTTCTTTTGCTGTGTTACAGTTTTGAAGAATCATTAGGAATCATGAGGAAAGTGATGACAATGTAAGTTAATTAAAATCCCACATTAAAATTTTAAGCCCACAGCTTGAAGATGGCAGGTGACATCCTGCCGAAACATATATATATATATATATATATATATATATATATATATATAACATTGCTATTATCATTGTCTTATCTCTTACAAATATTTTTCAATGTAAATGTTTCTTTCTGGTTAAGGAGGTTTGTGCCTGTGTATTTTTTCATGTTATCAGTAGCTTTCATGCACTTATTGTCCTAAATAGAAAGCTCTAATTGTAAGTATGTTATGATAAGCTTCTGCTATTACATTGAGACACATACATTATCATTGATAATGTAACTTTGAAAGTTTTTAGTTGTAACTTTGTTGTAGCTAGGGCAGTGATGGGAAACCTTTTCAGCACCGAGTGCCCAAACCGGAACACGTGTGCATGCGTGCAGGACCACCAGAAAGCTGAAGACCACCTGGACGGTGCACATGAGCATGCTGGCTAAACTGGTCTTCAGGATTCCAGCATGCGCTGTCACGTGCATTCCTGTTTTTTGGCCATTTTGGGGGCCAAAAACAGCCTGAAAACGGCCTGGAAAACGGCTGAAAAATGGCCTGAAAAAACGCCTGATTATTGGTTGTTTTTTGGACCATTTTCAGGCTGTTTTCTGACACTCCAGCACCCATGAAGACCAGTTGGTGACAGAGCCCATGCCCATATATAGGGCTCTGCGTGCCATCTCTGGTTGTATAAACAAGTGTAAGCAAATTTTGTTTACAATTTCTTTTGCTGTGTTACAGTTTTGAAGAATCATTAGGAAGGACCATGAGGAAAGTGATGACAATGTAAGTTAATTGTGGCATTCTAAACACCTCCCCAATTCCCCAGCTACAAAAAAGCATTTGCCTTAAATAGTTGTATCTACAAATCTTTAACAATGAGTATTGGCACCGAAAAATAAATGTAGCAGAACATGAGAAAATAAAGGAGTTTCACTTTCAGGTCAGAATTCACAAATGGATCTATCCCAACATTTGAATTCAGATCTTAAGAATACAATCAAATATTCACTGAATTAGGAGTAAGCTAGGTTAAAACTACAGAGACTGACTTCTATTTTGCACTTGTTGGTCTCCCTTATGACTCAGAATAAGATTAATCATTAAGTTCCCACTATTAATGGATCATAGGGACATGGAATCACATTGTTTATTTTTCAATATGTCAGCTTGCTTCTTGATTGCTGATGTACAACAGTTTAAAGGGCTTTCATGAGTTAATATGAAGTTAGAATAAATAACAAACACGTTTCCACTTAAAACTTACATATTTTCAAAACGTCAACCTTATCAATGTTCTCATCTTACACATTATCTCGGAATGAAAATGCATCAAGAAATGATTCCCTTCATCCTTATTTCTTTAAATTATATAAATAAGGAACCAAAATGGCAGTTGCACAACCACAGCCTGAAGAAGAAGCTTCCAGGGCTAAAGTTGTTACTACCAAAAGCACCTGTGAGTTTAAATACCAAAATTCAGGTATCACTAGTTGTGTAGGTTCAAACCCTACCTATATCATTAACAAAACAAATCCAGGAGCACCAGAGGTAAATTTATGGATCATACCAAAGATTCCTTTGTTATGTGAAAGATAACAAACATGTCTGAGTGCAAAAAAAGGAAACAGCAACAATTACAGATTCAAAGCCATTGCCATAGGAAATCCAGAAAGTGCCTCACCCTGATCTGTCTTGGAATGCAATTGCCATACACAGAATAAATATGCTTTAAAAAGAAGTGCTCTTTGTTTCAACTATCCATTCTTTCTTTAGATACAGCTACAAATAAAGAGAACGTCCATAATAGCATCCTTTCCATTAAATTCATTTGACAGGAGGTCAGTGTCTGAAACAGCTGACTGCAGTTATGTCATTGCATTGATGACAACATTCCATACATCCAAAATGTATAATGTATAATTATAACAAAACCCAACACATTTTCAGTATAATAATTATAATCAAACTAAACAGCAGAAGAAAATACACTCCTAGCAGAGAGACAAAAAAATAAGTAAAACTTTCAAAGATTGCACAACAGGCACACACCAAAATCAAAGGAGTCTCAGAACCTAAATTTCTCCCCAAATTCTGCTCTGATATTTTATATTTTACATTGTAATTCTGCCGAATAGCAGTCATTTTTAACATAGTTAAAAATGTATCATTGCAAAGAAAACGTAAGAGGCAGAGAAAGCATTAAAATACCAATTAGGCAGTACTACATCTGTCTGCCTGCTTTTATTAATGAAATTTTGTGAAATTGTACCACAATGATATGTAAAAATAATGATATATTTGGTAAAAACCATTAAGACAAATTTGGAGATAATTATGTTGGGTGTACCAGCTTTTCTAACCACAGCATCTTGGCTGATTTTTTCCATAACACGAAAGAGTAATATTCCAGTGTTATAAATTAGTTACTCCCTCAAAGGCAACGAAATGAAAGCCTAACATAAAAGAATGCTTAGATTAAACTGATGAAAATTTGCTAAAAACATAAGCAAAAATAAAGCAAGTTGATAATTGACTATATAAGTATACAATTTGAGTTATCTGCGGGGGAATAAATCTCATAGGCCATCCCCTTGGTTTCTTTGTTGGATTACTGAGAAACCAAACTATCTATCAACTATCCTATCACGAGTAATAATGTTTTCCTAGGTAGCATCTGAAATAATTTCTCACTAAAATGTTAAAAGGCCCAAACGCTAGACCTGGACACAGTATTATATTTCTCTTGTACTAGAATATATATATTTGTAAGAGATAAGACAATGATAATAGCAATGTTATATATATATGCTGGTTTTGTTGTATTCGGGTCTTTTCCCGTGTAAGGTTGAGATTGTCTTTGCAACGTTTCGGCAGGATCTCACCTGCCATCTTCAAGCTGTGGGCTTAAAATCCCACATTAAAATTTTAAGCCCACAGCTTGAAGATGGCAGGTGACATCCTGCCGAAACATATATATATATATATATATATATATATATATATATATATAACATTGCTATTATCATTGTCTTATCTCTTACAAATATTTTTCAATGTAAATGTTTCTTTCTGGTTAAGGAGGTTTGTGCCTGTGTATTTTTTCATGTTATCAGTAGCTTTCATGCACTTATTGTCCTAAATAGAAAGCTCTAATTGTAAGTATGTTATGATAAGCTTCTGCTATTACATTGAGACACATACATTATCATTGATAATGTAACTTTGAAAGTTTTTAGTTGTAACTTTGTTGTAGCTAGGGCAGTGATGGGAAACCTTTTCAGCACCGAGTGCCCAAACCGGAACACGTGTGCATGCGTGCAGGACCACCAGAAAGCTGAAGACCACCTGGACGGTGCACATGAGCATGCTGGCCAACTGGTCTTCAGGATTCCAGCATGCGCTGTCATGTGCATTCCTGTTTTTTGGCCATTTTGGGGGCCAAAAACAGCCTGAAAACGGCCTGGAAAACGGCTGAAAAATGGCCTGAAAAACCGCCTGATTATTGGTTGTTTTTTGGACCATTTTCAGGCTGTTTTCTGACACTCCAGCACCCATGAAGACCAGTTGGTGACAGAGCACATGCCCATATATAGGGCTCTGCGTGCCATCTCTGGCATATGTGCCAGAGGTTCACCATCATGGAGCTAGGGACTACACATAAATTAAGTTGCAGTACTCCTATACTCAGATTAAAAACACATTTTTAGGCTATGTAACTAGTGGTGTCATTCACTTAGTAGAATGGAACACATTTTTCCTTTGTTCTTCAACCCCATGCTCTGTAGAACAGATTTGGATACTGTGCAGAACCAACAAGAAGTCTTGTTGCATGTGAGTTTGGAACTTGGTACTTGCATAATTTTGCAGGCAACTCTTAAATCGTTCCTAAACAGCACATTGAATGCTAGGAGTGAAAATGGCTCTGTCTTTATGATATTATAGAATATTCATATAGAGAACCCAATTTGTTCATTCATTTGCTAATTTTATTTCTAATATGTAATTTTCTAACTGGTAATAAACAAATATGTAACCAACTATTCTATATTTTGTACCATGTTGGGATTTAGTTATGGGATGATTTGCTTACTGTACTTAGAATAATATACCACAGTGTTATTTCAAGTATATTCCTGCAAATTATACCAAGTTTTCCTTGGTTTCTTTTATAGCTATTAATTGTTACCAAATTTTACTTCATCGGGGCTTCCACTATTTTTATGAAGTGCTTAATAATATAGTTATGCTTCCTCTTCTTTCTTCAAACTAGAGTATGCACCACTATTATGACAGATTAAGAGCTGTAACTGAACTATTGTTTAATTTTTATGTCAAATCAGACAAACATAGGGTAAGACAATAGATGTCTTATTTAAATGCTGTAATAAAACAATGTCTGAGAATTCCCTAGGAAAATCGCAAATTTCTGAAAACAAATTGCTATATGTTGAATCAGACCATCAACACATGTAGTGTGCACTGTGGTCTACATCAAACAGATATTTTTCCACAGGTGCCAAACATCACTACAATCAAGAATTCAATTTAGGAATTAATAAATAGCCACAATAATTTCTGGATCACAAAATCCATGGTTTTTTGATGTTCTCATAAAATCGTGTGAGATTTCAGTGTTCTCCCATGAAATCTCCTGATATTATAACAGCTTCCTATAATATTTCAGAAGTAAAATGACCCAAAACCCATGAGATTCAATGAATTGGGAAGACACCTGCCATGTTTTAATTTATTAATCAGTTTTATTTTACAGTCCCTAGTTGTGATTCAGTAGCTCTTCAAGAAATAACCATCTTTTCTGCTGAAAATGCCTCAGATTGAACCAGATATTCTTTTTTTGCATAACTAGAGTCTACTGCTATATAAAAGGCTATCCCTATATACAGTACAATACTTTTACAATTTAATTTTTTAAAACTAAAATCTTTTAACTTAAATTTGTTTATGGATAGATAGGGCAATTGAATATTCTATTCATTAGATGTGCTGCATTAACTTTCCATAAGATTTCTAATTTAATAGAACACTCTAAGACTGAAATATGGTCCCAAGTATCCAATTCAGATTGAAAGGTTATTAAATTACATATCTTTTTTTTCTATATATGAAGCTACTTCTGTGACTGGTAGGGATTCCATCCCTACTCATAATAGAAGTATGCCTATGATATATCTCATCATTGTAGCCTTTGCATCTTTAAATTCTGCCATCTTCTTGACATAAAAATATAAACCTCCTCCACTCATACAAAATAGTGGCTGAAGTCATTTCATGCATAAAATCAAAAGATAGAAGTTTGCATAAAGAGTGGGACACATTGACATTAAGCTAGTTTGGAAGTTTGGAAGTGAAAAAAAATCTCCAATCCATACTTATTGTAACTAAATTGTTTTATATTCCAGGATAATTGAATTCAATTATACAAACTTGATAAAATAAGGAGTTTTAAGAAATGTCTTGTATTCATATAGGCAAGTGCTTTCATTTAAAAAGAATTTTTGTTGGTAATCAAGCTATTATTAGCATAGTTAACATCTGTTGGTGTATGATGTCAACTTCTATATCTAATTTAATGTTGTTTACTTTGTGCCTTTAAATGCTGACTACACAAATTGACTACTTAGAGAAAGCTATGCTTGTTGGAAAGTAGAGATATAATTCATATTAAAATAATTATGTGTTCTATGATCCAGTGCCCTATGTGAATTCCCTGTATTTAGACAGAGAAGTCAATTCTTTGTGAAAAGGAAGTTCAGGTGGAGTTCACCTTCAATTACAAAGAATAAGAAAACTAATTTTACCAAATTTTTGTGCATTGGTAAGACTATCGAGATCCACAGATATCATTGGTTAAGACTCAACACTACAAATCAGTTTAATCACATTGGTTTTCATAATAATTAAGAATGTTGTTTTTCAGAGCAATGCTAGAAATGATTATTCAGAAGAAAAATCTGTAATAGGACTTAATTTTGCAATAGGACTTCTGTAATAATTTTTTTCATCTACCCTAAGTTATTTTCACCGTGCTCAGTTAATTGAAATAAATTCTAATAGGTTAATAGATAAAAGTTTATATCTGTGTATGGAAAATTCAACTTCTAATTCACTTACACTGTAGAAAGTCTCAAATTGAAGTTCTTTCAAGGAATTTGTGTACCAAAATACCTTAGATTCCCTCTGGATCTTATTGAAGGGATGATGAATTAATCATTCGAGAAGTACAATTACTCTGTCTGTGTCTGTCTGTCTGTCTATCTGTCTGTCTTAATGGCCTTTTTGCAGATCTGTATAATCCCTTAGATTAAGTAAATGCAAAAGTAGGAAATCTCACTACATGTCTTCAATTGCAATATTTTACAAACAACTAATGGCATAGAAGTGGCTTTCTCATGTCACAATCCTATGCTGCCACTTTCTGTATATAAAAATTGCAGCATATGCAAGGAAATTAGGTAGACCATCTGATCAGCTCCCTATATCCAGCTTTTATAACCATGATGTCGAACACAAGGAAAGCTCTCTATCCCAGTAGTTCTAATATTCCTGAATATTTCTCCATATCTTATTAGAAAAATATAGTTTTTTTAATCATATACTTTTGATCATATATAAGGAAAATTATATTCCAAAATAACATATGTTTGTGTGTGTGTGCATGTGTATGTGTGTCACATTTCTAGATGATGTGAACTCGTGTTTGTAAACAATTTTATATTTCTACCTCACCGTAGTATCACCCATCCTTTGCAATGACAATAACACAGTAGAATATTTTAATAATTGAACACTACTTTGGGCAATATATAAAATATAATGTACGGCACGTCTGTTATATGCAATTGTATTGACTACTTGTAGGCATTTCTTAACGTAAATGTTCACCTTTTTGCCCTTATAATTCACAGAAAAAAATAAAAAGGGAACTGTAGAAAGGATAGAAAGAAGAAATAAAAACGTATGCATGCATTATATTTTTAAAAAAATTAAAAAGCAAATACTAATTTATTGCAGTGTTTTTCTTTTAGTTTGTCTCAGAAGTGAATCTGATTGTAGTGAGTGAACTAACTTCCAACTAAGCGCACATAGGATCTGGGCAAAAGTCGACAGGGGCAAAAATACAATAAGCATTTTTAGCACAAAATAAAAATAACTGGTAGCTGACTCTGTTTTCCTTTTTTATCATAATAATGTGTAAAAAAAAACTATTCAGAAAAGGAATATGTTGCCTTCAGTATGATATTGTTGCCAAATACATTTATCTATTCTGAATTTATGTAGCATTAAAAGCAACATTCCCTTTGCTATCTCTTTGATAAAAATTATTTCTTAACTATCAATAAAAATTATCAGCCTCAGAATTCTGGTTAATATTAAACTTCAAATGAAAATGTTAAACATTGCCTATTATCCTGCATATCCAGGTTGTTCATGCAGACACAGAATATACATTCAATCTCTTTTCATAAATAACTCAAGAACAAAAGTAAAAACTAAAATTGCACTTATACAAATAGATATTAGACAATCACCTAAAATGACTAGGAATTTAAGTGCACTGTTTGTTCCTAAAATACTACAACATACCATCATGTTAAATTAAACCATCTCTAATGTCTTGGAGTTACTCGGTCAAAAAGAGCAGTGGAAGCCATTGGAAAAGGGTACATTTAGTATACCAAAATTAAATCCTAGTCCCTATTTTGCTGTTATTCCCTTCTGCTAAAGTTCCTAAACTTGAAAGCTGTAGAAATAATTAAGAGCACAGAACTGATGGGAAAGCAGCCAGAGGTATATTTTCTGGAGATTGGGCAAGATGAGCAGGAAATTTTTCTTTGACTGAGATCAGACCAGAACAGGAAACATTTTGGTACAATTTCATGATACACAGATATTAGCAATTCCAGGGTTGGCAATGCTAGCCGTAAACTACCTTGCCAAAGGTTTCATTGGAGAAGCAAACATACCATTTGGTGCTGATCCAAAGTTATGTCAGTTCCTTATTTTACTAAAACTAGCATCTCGTGTGTTTAAAAAACTCAGAGCAATGTTGTATTCAACAGATCTGACTTCTGGTCTGCCCGTAGTTAAAAAAAAAAAAAACCATCAAGGAACATCCAAGAATTCAGTCTATCCCAAAGTTAGTAGCTGCAAACTAGAACTGTCATTCCCCCCCCCCTCTTTGATTGTTTTACTTCAGGTTAGTGACTGTATCAGTGCTGAGCATACTAAAGTCAAGATGAAGAAATTGAAGTATTATTAGCGTTTTTACTTCAAAGGTGCTCTGCTTTTCTACTGGCGGAGCAAATCGCTGCAGCTTGCACATAGCTATGACACTTTAAATTCACTGATTTCACTGAACTTCAAGCTGCCAAAAAAGTAGGATGGCAGCCAAACTCTTTAACAAGCTCAACAGCTTTTGATCAAAGAATTCCACCTGCATTTTCAGAGTACAGAGTTTATCATCATAGCCAAATGGTGCAGGTACTTACGAATTTTTTTCAATTCCAATCCTAGTGGTTTTTTAAGAAAGAAAACACTGAAGGAGAGACCAAGTTAAAAAGCCCTTACCTCATTTAGCTGCTGATTCTGTTGAGGAAATCCTTTAGTTAGAGCAAAAAGTAAAAAGACTGGCCAAGGTATGTCAGCTATTAAGTAAACATAGGTGGCAGGCTATCACTTCACTCGCAGCAGTGAAGATAAATGGATGTGTAATTAATTTTAAAGCATCTTTTAGAATGCTTACCTGTCCAATTGTGGAATACCTTAGGTCACTTCCTGTTATTCTGATTGGATCTTCTAAAATTAAACTTTAAAAAAAAAACAGGGCTTGCAAATATTTGCATACAGCCAGCCAACTCACACCTTCACGCACAAACAAAACAAGTCTAACCAGGTTAACATTTGTGTCCTGAGAACAAAAGAGAGTCTTTTTAATGGATGAGACATTGGTTTCCCTCTGAGAGTGTTTGAGTGTTGTTTGAGGGTGCCTGCATGCATGCGCCTGTGCTTTTCTTTCAAAGACTAATCTATCCCCACTCCCACCACCCCCACAAGACAGGTTATTTCAGGGAATTAATGCATATAATTAGAAGAAAGGAAATTATGCTCCAAAAACGTATCTGTAAGTTTGGATCATTTGAAATCAACAGGACGAGAAAAAAAGTTCAACCACAAAGCAAATTGTATGCAACAGATTTTCACTGGCAGCAAGTTCAAGCAACTGTTCCTGCCCAGTATTCATTTACCCACAGTAAGTCAGTGTAAGAGTGTTTGTGTCTAAAACTATCCTTTCCACATATTATTCCTGCACACGCACACAAAACAATACAAAAACTTGGCACAAACTGAAAGCAGCATACCTGCCGAAGGTGTGACTATAGATGTGGCAATCTGTATCAAAGGGGACAACAAGAAAGTATTTGTTTCATTCAGTTCAATATTGAGGTTGCCATTCATACTCTAGGAATAAATAAGTGCTATTTATTCAGAATAATTTCGGGCCAATTTGTGCAGATGGGATGACAAGACCCTTGAGGTTTGTTGAATTTTGCCTAACACCCTCTTTGAAGTCTCTTATTGAGTGTGTTTGTGAGTCACCAAGTCTGGCAGCACATGTAGAGTAACATACAGTCCAGAATGAACTGCACATGAATTATGCCCTTCTACTATGTTTACCACCCCAACTGCTTTAAGCAGCATAAAGAAGAACACATAAATGATGGTGACTGTTGCTTTACTAAACACAGGTGGAAGAAAATCTTATTTCTCTGTATCTAAAATCATCCTGGACCAAAAGCAAGAACATGACAATGATGTCACATGAACAGCTGGAACAGCAATGTATATAAATCACCAAGCTGATATATTTTTCTTTTAGGGCAGCTCTTTAAAAGGTTTATTTGATTAATTTGGTTGGACTGGCATGTTAAAACCAAATTGTTCCAAATGCTTCGACATGGAAGCTTTTCCAATCCATTAATAGTAAGTCAAGAATAAAGAAAAAGAATGTGCCTTTAACATAAATTTATTAATTAAAAAATCATTCTTTCTTTTCTGTTTCAGAATGGTGTCACAATGAACTTCCATTAACCCCACCTGCATTTCCCCTGCAACTCTGTCGGGTTCTGTAGCAAACGGGGTGGAAAGAAGCTGAATGGATTGTTCAAGGATCTGAAACGCCTTTAGTTTGTGTAACAAACTGTTCCTGTAATTTATAAATGCTAATTAAAAAAAAAACATATCTTTCAGTTTAACTTCATTAATGGAATTCAGAGGTGGGACATGGACCAAACAACTCAAACAACTCAGCAGAACAACCCTCACTGCTCACCAGACAACAGTAGGTGGTGCAAAAGCTGGTGAGCCCATCAGACTTTTGTTCACTTCACTGGGCCTTGTAGGCAAGTAGGCAAATCTGGATTTAGGTAGACTACAGAAAATGACATGAAGGATGGTCCTATAGTCCACAAACCATGAACTAGAAGCTGTTGGTCTCGACAGTGTGGGCAAAAATGTGACTGTAATATTAACTATGTAGCCGAGTTCGGGATGACTTGCATTCAAGTGACCTATATTTACTTTCTCCTGGCTACATTTAGAAATATGGGATTTGCTGCACAAGAAGTCAAATTATTTCACAAAGACCAAGCACAATCTTTTTGTCATTAACCATCAGTCTGCACTGGAAACTGAACCCCATCTTGGCTACAAATCAGAAACTATAGGTTTAGAAGAGACAGCTTAAGATAAGGAATCTAGCCTTGGCTCAATACAGACAACTAAATTAAACTATTCCCAACAAATATTTATCTGATCTCCATTTATACATATATGATAAGGAGGCCCAGAGCTTTCTGGATATTTGGTTATCAAATTACTCTTAATGTTCATAATATTTTTCTAATTGAGTTGGAATCTGCCTTTCCAATTTAAATCCAGTCTTTCCTGCACTCAGACAATTGAGGATAGCTCTTGACTTTCATTTGAGTGACATCCCTTTCAGGTATTTGACTAAGATGATATTACATTATTTCTAAGTCTTTCTTTTTTTATATCTCGATTGAGAGTTCAAGTTCCTGCTTAGTGCAGAAATTCAAATTAAGTCATCTTTGACAGCTAGTGTCTTGTTTCTATTAAATCAGATCCAATGAAGGCAACTATCATTTCTCTGGGTAAGTGCTTTTCTATCAATCAGAAATCTATCTTCTGTACTTAAATCCATTATTCCAAGTTCTGCAGTCTCAGAACACGTAATGGTGTGTGACATTCTTTTAGAAATGATTGATATGACAGCATTCTTTAATCTCCTCTTCTAAAGATCAATCATATGCAGCATCTTGAATTTCTCTTGATATAATTTGACTTCCCTTTTCCTCAGCATCCGTGTTGTCCCTTTCTGAACCTGCTTGTGTTCCTCTTCCTTAAAGATAGGTCCATCAACTAGATACACTGTAGGCCAGGGTATAGCAGAACAAAGTGGAACCTGTGATTTGGAAACTGTACTTCTGTTGAATGCAGCCTAAAAATATGTCACACTTCTAAATCAGATTCAATTTATAATCAGTACTATTCCGATATCTTTTGCTTAGATATATTACAACACCAGGTATACTGCAACCTATATCTCATGTTTGAATTTTATTTCCTATGTGAAAAGGCATATGGTCTCTGTTGAATTTCATGTACATTTTCCCATCTTTCACTAATTACATTTTATATAGCTGATACTTAACTTGCTAATCAGAATGTTATCAGATAATTTGTCAAACACTTGATTGAAATCTAGATATATCAAGCTTGTAGCATTCCCACAACCTGTTAAGAATTTGTTTTCCTTCTAATACAGACCATAATTCAAATTTTCTTCCAGACTTAACACAATCAAACTATTTCAGTGACTTCCCAGTTCTTATTTCTTGATTTATTTATATGACTATGTCTGTTCAATTATGTCAAATGTGCCCCCAAGAGAATGTAATAGCATTATACAGCTTTCATCTAATTTTTAGTCAGGTTACATTTAAGAGCTACGGTTTGCAATCTCAGAAAGAAAGAAAAAAATCATAAAACTCCTTTAAACACGGGATTTTTTCTGAAATAGGCATCCAAAAATTGCATGCTATATTTGGTAGCATAATATCATAATCACCCCTATTGATCACCCGCATTGGTAGCCACAACTTCTTGACCCTTGCACTTGTCTCAGAACCAGCTTTTTGTTTTTCATCTGAATTAATACAGGGGCCAGAATTAAGGCAATGAATACCAATCACAGGCAGCACATGCATTTCCTATTCAATGCAATAATAACAACAGAAAGCAATAAGAGAAACTTCTGCTGCACTGCATAGTCAGCAGACAATGCTGCCAAACTGAAGGGGGCTTCAATACAGGAAGGGCAACACACTGAAGAGTGTAATGTTAGATATTAGCATATATCGCTGTAAGTCTCCACTCAGGTCCGCCGCTAGGGCAGGAACAAGGGATTGTTCTGATTGGACGAGAGGTGTACCCGATCCCTATAAAAGGGGAACTCTCAGACCACACACCAAGCTGGATCACTACTACTACTAATAAAGAGCTGTTAAGTCACTTATTGTCCGGAGTCTGTTCTCTCGTTGCCCGAATCTAACACTGGTGACGAAGGTGGGATCGAGAGACAGATAGGACGAAGAAGCTACCTCCAGAATCCAAGGATTCTATCCAGCCTAGGAATTCGGCGGAAATTCCGGCAGCCATCTCAGTGTGGCAAATTCAAACGCAGACAAGATGGCGATGCACACTCCTCCAGCTCCGTTCGACCCAATTACCAATCATTGGGAATCCTACATGCTAAGGTTCGAGTATTTTCTTGAAGCAAACGAGTACACAGGAGTACCGGACTCTCGAAAGAAGAATATATTCCTGAGCTACTGTGGTCGAGAAGTTTTCGAGACGGCCAGGGATCTCTCAGAGCCAACCCCCATTCAGGCGGTAACATGGACGGCGCTGCAACAAACGCTGCTAACACATTACGCGCCAAAACCTTCCTGCCACGTTTGCTGCCAAGGATTCAACACGAGGAACCAGAAGGCTGGAGAATCTATCAACCAGTACGTTGCAGCACTAAGGAAAGCAGCCACGCATTGCGGATTCAGGGATCTGGACGAGCAGATCCTGGATCGCCTGATATGCGGGTTAAAAGACATTTCTCTACAGAAACGGTTGTTGGCCAAACCCAATTTAAGCCTACAGATTGCACTCGATGAGGCGAGAGCCTCTGAATCAGCAGACAGATCATCCGAGACCATACAACGCGGATACAGCGCGATCCAGACCGGAACCAGACACGCCAGAGTACACTATGAGGACACCGATCAAGAGGTCGAGGACAGCGAGTTCGAAGACAGCCATCGTATGCGGAGCAGTCACACAAGGCCGGTGGGTAAACCCGAATTCCGTTTGCCACCATGTGCAAGTTGCGGAGGGAACCACCCCCGGTCTACCTGTCGTTTCAGGAACGTTGTTTGCTCGCATTGCGACAAACTGGGGCACATCGCACGAGTGTGCCGCAGCGAAGTCCCTGCCTCACAACGGCAGCCTCCGATGTACCGCCAACAGAAGCCCAACCCAGGGGCTTGGCAAAAAAACAAAGGGTGCCCAGAGAGAAATCCAAGGGAGTTTGCCGAGAGAGAATACACACAAAGAGCTGAAAGGGCGTATTACCAGAGAGCCGAGAGAGAGTATCCCCAGGATACTGATGCAGAGAGAGAGTTGACCCAGAGAGAACCAATGCGAACCTATCTCACAACGATAGGTCAGGTCCGCACCAAGAGACCTAAAAAGCTGAAAATCACTGTCCTCCTGGAGGACTCCCCTTGTGAGCTTGAAGTCGACACGGGATCATCCCTGATGATCATTTCATGGTCAGCCATGAAAAAGGCAATTCCTAGCCTTAAGAAGCACCAGCTGCGAACACCAGACATCCTGCTACGAGACTACCAGGGGAACAGGGTCCCCATCGTGGGTCAAGGCACGTTTCGGGTGCAGTTCAAGGACATCGTAGCCCAGCTGCCCGTGACCATCGCCAGCGCGCCATTACAGAGCCTCCTGGGACTGGATTGGTTCGAAGCCCTGGGGCTAGAAGTCACCGGAATCAACGCCGTAGAGAACAGCAGCGCAGAACAGATTTTTAAGGAGTTCGAGGATGTGTTCAGCCCTGGTCTGGGTAAGTATGTGGGTAAACCAATAGCATTCAATCTAGACCCCAACGTGGTGCCAATCCGACTCAAACCTAGAAGAGTGCCTTTTGCGCTCCGTCCCAAGATTGATAGAGAGATTGATAAGCTCATAGAACAGGGGATCCTTGAACCGGTGGATCACGCGCGCTGGGAAACCCCCATCGTGACCCCAGTTAAACCAGATGGGTCAGTCCGCATCTGCGCGGACTATAAATGCACAATTAATGTCGCCCTACAACAGAGCGCGTATCCTGTGCCCGTAGTCCAGCACCTATTGCACTCGTTGGGGCCAGGAAAAATATTTGCAAAATTAGACATGGCACAAGCTTATCAGCAGTTGCCTGTGGATAGCGCCACAGCGGAGGCCCAAACCATAGTGACGCACAGGGGTGCTTTCAAATGCAACCGGTTACAATTCGGCGTAAGCATCGCTCCAGGTCTGTTCCAAAGTGTCATGGAACGGCTTTTACAGGGGATACCAGGAGTCGTCCCCTATTTCGACGACATCTTGGTGTCGGCTGCAAACGAGGAGCAACTACGAAAACGTGTTAGAACTGTTTTGGCCAGAATCAGAGAAAAGGGTCTCCGCCTTAAAAAAGAAAAATGCCAAATTAATGTGCCTAGCGTAGAATTCCTGGGGTATAGAATCGATGGACTGGGTATACACCCAACATCGAAGAAAATTAAGGCGATCCAGGACGCCCCCACACCACGAAATCAGACCGAGTTGCAAGCATTCCTCGGGCTCCTTAACTTCTACAGCGTTTTTCTAAGACCGAAAGCTACCGTCGCTGAGCCGCTACACCGACTCCTCGCCAAGAACGCGGAATGGACATGGGGACGCACCGAGGCAGCAGCCTTTGCCGCAGTCAAGCGCCTGCTCACAACTGACTCGTTACTCATCCAATACAGCCAAACTCTACCACTAATATTGACCTGCGATGCACCGAGGCAGCAGCCTTTGCAGTTCTTTGCAGCAGTCGGCGCAGTTCTCAGCCACAGGATGCCAAACGGAAACGAAGCGCCCATAGCAGCCTTTGCAGCAGTCGGCGCAGTTCTCAGCCACAGGATGCCAAACGGAAACGAAGCGGCCATAGCATTCTACTCAATGACTTTATCATCGGCTGAAAGAAACTACAGCCAGATGGACAGGGAAGCGTTAGCCACTGTGGCAGGAGTCAAACGTTTCCACGAGTATCTCTACGGCCGCGATTTCGAACTCATCACAGACCACAAACCTCTGCTTGGTCTTTTGGCGGGAAACCGCCCCACACCGGTCTCACTCTCCCCGCGCATGACCAGGTGGACTGTTTTCCTGGCTGCATATTCCTACAAACTGATACATTGACCGGGTTCCACACTAGGTCACGCTGACGCACTCAGCCGTTGCCCACTTCCAGAACTATTAACAGACCCCACTCCCGAGATACCAGTGTTGTTGATTGACTGTTTGGACTCAGGACCAGTCTCTTCTTTGGACGTTGCCAGATTTTCGGCTAAGGACAATGTCATCAGACAAGTACAAACTTGGGTATGGAGGGGGTGGCCAAAGGGAAATGTGGGACCCGAATTCAAACTGTTTTGGTCAAAACGCGATGAACTGTCGGTTTTACAAGGTTGTTTATTATGGGGGGATCGAGTTGTTGTTCCATACGCGTTGCGGAGAAATGTTTTAGAGGCATTACATGTTGGGCATCCGGGGATCGTAAGGATGAAGGCGTTAGCTCGGAGTTACATTTGGTGGCCAAACATGGACAAAGAGATAGAGGAATGGGTAGCCACTTGTGATCCATGCCAAGAGTCTAGACCAGCACCCCCTGAAGCGCCCGCCACAGAATGGGACAAACCGAAAGCACCCTGGTCGCGAATACACATTGATTTCGCGGGACCAGTCCAGGGGCAAACGTTTCTAATAGTTGTGGATGCATACTCCAAATGGTTGGAAGTAGTCCTAATGACTTCAATCACGGCAGAGGCAGTCATTAGGGTACTACGGCGATTTTTCGCCACGCATGGCCTGCCCGACCTCCTGGTCTCAGATAACGGGCCCCAATTCACGGCCATGCAATTCGAAACATACCTAGCAAGTCAGGGAATTCGGCATGCCCTTGTCGCGCCATTCCACCCAGCCTCGAACGGACAGGCGGAAAGAATGGTGCGAGCTGCAAAAGAGGCCCTCGCTAGGATGGGCCCAGGTGATTGGCAAACACGAATTGACCATTACCTACTAATCCAGCATATTACCCCTAGTGCCACGACGGGTAGGAGCCCCGCTGAACTCCTCATGGGCTGCCGTCTACGGTCTCACCTGGACCGACTTCACCCTAATTACTCTGCCACATCGCCCCCAGACTCTACAAGCAAAATTCAGAGTTTTAGCATAGGGGATTCAGTATACGCCCACAACTATGCAGGGGGAACACTGTGGATGCTGGCAAGGGTAATTGGTATCACGGGTCCACGATCATACTTGCTGGAACTAGAGAACGGTAGACATTGGAAAAGGCACATAGACCAACTCTGGGGCCGCCTGGCGCACTCAAACCTGCGATCTGCTAATGAGGAATATGTCCCGTCGGAAAGTCAGCAACTCGAGAGCCCGAACACAGAAGACTACAGCACCCCGGAGCCTAGAGTGGAACCGGAGATCAACGACGGATTGGAACAGCATCCGAGCGAGGAAAGCCTTCCACCTCCCGACTGCGGAACGGAACAAGCAGAACAAGCCGATCTCGCGCCCACTCCAACTCAACCCGAACTCCGACGATCCACCCGTGTAAGACAGAAACCGACATATTTAAAGGACTTTGTTACTAACCGGAACACTCCGTCTAAGAAGGGAGGGGTGTTAGATATTAGCATATATCGCTGTAAGTCTCCACTCAGGTCCGCCGCTAGGGCGGGAACAAGGGATCGTTCTGATTGGACGAGAGGTGTACCCGATCCCTATAAAAGGGGAACTCTCAGACCACACACCAAGCTGGATCACTACTATTACTAATAAAGAGCTGTTAAGTCACTTATTGTCCGGAGTCTGTTCTCTCGTTGCCCAAATCTAACATGTAACAACTCCGGAACTGCCCTTGGTCACAGGAGATAAACATGAGGGAATCAAGTGAATTCAGAGAGAGGTAAATTTCAAAATCTCCAGTATTTCTTCGTTCATATTCAGCCTTTTGACCACTGTGCTACTTCAGCTGTCATGAGGATTTGCTGATTGTGTCACAAAATCATACATCATTTAAATAAAGTATTGATATGGTTTCTTGCAAACAAAGGTATCTATAACATTCTTCAAATCATATATCATGATTTTTGTTTGTTTGTTTATTTATATAGCAGCCCAGCTTATGTCAAACTCTGGGTGGCTCAATTGAGTTAAAAATTAAAATGATATTAAAAACATTTTTGTCCTTTTAGACACAAAGTTTTTTCCCTTCAAACAAGTAGCTGCTAAGATTTCTGTGAAGCATCTCTTCTCCAATTATTGAAATATTGCCGTATACAAGTCAGTGGCTAGAAAGTTAAACGAAGTGCAGCAGCAATCAGAGAAGGAATATTTGGTTGTTATTTTGAAGTACAATTTCCAGATTGAACAGAAGCCACTATAGAACAGCATCAATCAGGTCTTGTCTGGGTTGAGCATGATTTGTCCTGGTTAGCCCAAGAATGGGTTTGTAGTACCAGGGCTATAGACTAAAGTGGAAAGCCAACAAAAATGATCTACAGATTAATAGGAATATATAGGGTGCAAAAATCTAGACAACCATTGGAAGAAAAAAGTGGCAAGCTAATTCAAAACTGTTGTCAAAGAAAATGATAGAACATCTCAATGACATTAGCATGAACAGAAGACTATAGTCTAAAAAATTGGTCAACAATAAATACAAACAATGAACTTATGAAAAATTAATACAATGGGAAATTAGAAGCTGATGTCAGTCAGTCTGTCTGTCTGTCTCTCTGTCTCTCTCTGTGTGTGTGTGTCAGGGTGGGTGGGTTGTGCTATCAATGTGACAGGAAAACTAGCATTACAGTGGTGGGATTCAGCCAGTTCGCACCTATTCGGGAAAACCGGTTGTTAACTTTCTAAGTAGTACGGAGAACAGGCTGTTGGAAGAAATCTCCTTTTGTTTTTTTCCACTTTCCAGGGCTAATCCTGTAAGGAAGGCAGGAAGGAAAAATTCTGGTGTTGTTTCTAAACTAATCTTTATTGCCCTGCTTACAAAAACTGCCTCTCCGGTTAACCCTTATTACATTGTAACAGCTAAGGCGAAGCGCCCATTGACGTGAGTGATGTTGAGTTGGCCACGCCCACACAGTCACATGACGACCGAGCCACGCCTACCCAGCTTGTCATTAGGGCAGACAACCGATTGTTAAATTATTTGAATCCCACCACTGCAGCATTACTACAATATTTTTGCCATCATCTCTAATCTATACTGCTTTTATCATACAGACTACAGAGAAGGGAGGTTAAGTACACAGGCCATATTTCTAAAATTTTAGACATCATAATTATAAGCAAATTATATAAAATATAAATTCATGATTTCTACTCATATCTTGTATGAAATACAGAATAAATGATTTTTAGGCTTCAATCAAATATTTCTTCTCTTTTCTGTATCCTAAATGGGAGATGTGGTGGTCAGTGGCTTAATGATGCTGGACGTGGTCTTTGCTCCAATGGTTCAAGCATTAGCACTGTGTGGCAGGGTGAAGCTCCTGTAACTTGCCTCAGCTTCTGTTTATCTAATAGTTCAAAACATGTTCTATGTGAGTAGATAAATAGGTACCACTTTGGTGGGGAGATGAGCTGGTGCTTTGTGTATGCGTTCAGATTTCTGCTGGTTCTGAACCTTCCTGGTTGCGATGTCAGTTTGCAAGGTGGCTCCAGTGGTGGGAGGGGGCCTCGTATGACACTTCAGGAATTGCTGCTCATCTTTCTTTCCCTAACCCTAACCCTCCTGGCACACACCTTGGAGAGCCCATAAGTGTATGCCACAACAGAGCTAGTAAACTATTATCCATACTACTACTCTGCATTAGCAATGTAATCTCCTGGTTAATGTAACAATGCTATATGCTAATAATAATGTACCCTAAAGTTAGCTAGTTTCCATTTCTCATTTATTCTTAATCTGTTATTACATAATCTTTTTCCTTTCTGGTGGACTATTATTGAAATTTAAAAATCTAGTGAGTAGAAGTCCATTTATATCACAAGATTTAACCTGCAGGTTAAATCCAGGTTATGTCTTCATAACCTGCAGCTCTCTAGAGCAAATGTTGAGAGTGGACAGGAAAACTCCTGGCTCCTCCATGTTCCCAGAAGGAATGAACTCCACCCATCATAAACTTACAGGATTCCCCCAACAAAATATTATATTAAACCACTGTATGTTCTCACGATGCAAGCATTCAGAAAAGGATTCTCTGACTACTATTTTTATCAGTATTAGAGTGGTAGAGTAAGGAGACCATAATATGCTAGAAAAAAGGATGTCCCAGATTTCAAGTATGGATTGCCCCACATCTGCCGATCTATAATTGTACATATTATCATAATTCCCAGACATCCAAGATGAAGTTTTTCAAACTGTGTTGCACGGAATTTTAGTACTACAGAGTTTTTTTAAAAAACCCAAGAAGAAGAATAAAGTTTAACTCCAAAACAGCCGAGGGCATCTTTAGCAATTTTTCTAAGGCACAGCTGATAGGCCACAGGACTTGGCAGATGACATTCATAAGCTCCATCCCTTAAGGGTGTTTGTGCTTACGATGACACATTGCTTCCCTTCAGGGATTCCAGAAATTAATTAATTAAAGGAAACTAACCGGTTCCATGGGCTGGAAAAGTTTGAAAACCCCTGTTCTAGGAAACTATAACAAATAAAAAGAAGGTAAATTATGATGTCATCTGCTCCAGTTTCACCCTCAGGTTTGACAGTGTGATTTGGAACCAGTTCTGCTTCTAGAAGTAGGTCAAAAACCCCAGTACCCATACCTTGCCACAAAGCAATAACACTCTGATTCATCCATGACAGTAAATATGACCAAAGAAATGGTTAGGCCCCATATTGGCTTCCAGGTAGAAGAAGTATGAACATGTTGGAGAATAGTATACATATGAGAATGAAATAATAATATTGCACACATAGACAAACATGATCATGCAAGTTAACTATAATTGAATATTCTACCATAAACTTTTAACTTAAGCTGGATTCTCCTTCAGTTCACTAAATTATATAAATCAACCACATAAGAATAGTGTCCTTTTAAATGTGTATTTGCATGGACCATTAACGATTTAGTAAGATACCACTGAAAACAGAAATGTGGATGTTTACACATGAACCCCTCCTTAAATACATCCATTATATGAATCTGAAAAGGATTATTTTATTATATTTCAATACTCATGACAACTATATATCCCAGAAACTTCATGTTCAAACTCAGCACAAGGGTATCTGCATATATACAGAAATCTATTAACTAATACTAATATTGAGGTAGGATATCACTGCAGGATAATATAATAGCATTGGGCAAAGGATTCTAAATTTCGGACTGTGGGAAAACAATGCATATTAGCTTATTTATTTACCTACTTATTTATTAAATAAATTTATCTGGTCACCCATCTACCAAAAGGAACTCTGATTGGTCATTATACCATACAATAATTCTCAACTTATGACCACAATTTCAGAGAATAACAACATTGGAAGGGACGTTGGAGGTCTTCTTGTCCAAACCCCTGCTTAGGCAGGAAACCCTACACTATTTCAGACAAATGGTTATCCAATCTCTTCTTAAAAACATCCAGTGTTGGAGCATTCACAACCTCTGGAGCCAACTGCTCCACTGATTAATTGTTCTAACTGTCAGGAAATTTCTCCTCAGTTCTAAATTGCTTCTCTCCTTGATTAGTTTCCATCCATTGCTTTTTTTTCTTGCCCTCAGGTGCTTTTGGAGAATCGCTTGACTCTCTCTTCTTTGTGGCAGCTCCACAGATATTGGAACACGGCTATCATGACACCCATAGTCCTTCTTTTCATTAAACTAGACATACCAATTCCAGCAACCGTTCTTTATGTGTTTTAGCCTCCAGTCCCCCTAATCATCTTTGTTGCTCTTCTCTGCACCCTTTCTAGAGTTTCAACATTTTTTTTATATCATGGTGACCAAAACTGAATGCAGTATTCCAAGTGTGGCCTTACCAAGGCATTATAAAGTGGTATTAACACTTCACGTGATCTTGATTCTATCCCTCTGCTTATACCGCATAGAACTGTGTTGGCTTTTTTGGCAGCTGCAGCACACTGCTGGCTCATATTTAAATGATTTCAGGCATATATGTTTGTTTCATTCTTTAACTAAATACATTTGTACGCCAAATTGTTCAGTCTCCCCACACTTGTGAATACCCCTTTGTCTGCAGCTACCACAGGCAAATACTTTTGGAGCCAGTTCGTCCTATATCCAATATCAACACAATGTACAGTGATATTAATATGCAAATATCTGGCTTATGTTTAACTGCTTTAAAATTCCATGAAGGAGTCTTTTTATAAATATATTGACTTGCAGCTCAGTGTAAAGAATGAAGCCTTGCATTTGATTCTTAACAAAGAAATCTTGTCAACAATGTAAAGACACAAAAAAATCCTCTCCTATGTGTCAGGAGCATAACATCAAGAGAGAATAGAAATCTCTGTAAGAGTTGGCCTGGGATGATGGGAGTCCAACACACATTGACAACTAAAGAAGGTTAGCAGAAGTGCTTTTGTGCTATATATGATTTTCATGGTCACATATTTTAATCTACTATAACAAATTCCTTCTACATACTGTATTTTTCAGAGTATAAGACGCACCGGAGTATAAGACACACCAAGGTTTTGAAGAGGCAATTTTTTAAAAAAGTAGGTAGGTAGATAGAGGGATAGAGAGGGAGAGGGAGAGAAATACAGTAGGTAGGTAGGGAGAGAGAGAGAGTAGTTCGGTAGGTAGGTAGGTAGATAAAGGGATAGAGAGAGAGAAAAATAGAGAGAGGTAGAGAGATAGAGAAATACAGTCGGTAGGTAGGGAGAATCGAAAGAGAGTGTAGGTAGGTAGATAGATAGGTAGGTAGAGAAAGAGATAGAGAGAAATACAGTACATAGGGAGGGAGGGGGAGAGAGAGTAGGTAGGTTGGTAGGTAGACAGATAGAGAGAGAGAGAAATAGAGAGAGAGAAATAGACAGAGAGAAATACAGTAGATAGGTAGGGGGAGAGAGAGAGTAGGTAGAAATGTAGTTAGATAGAGGGGGAGAGAGAAAAATACAGTAGATAGGTAGGGAGAGGGAGAGAGTAGGTAGGCAGGTAGGTAGATGTTTCCAGGGGTATTTATCCATATGCTGGAAAAGGCAATCGCTGACAATCTGCAGCACCTAAGACTTTGTTTCTGCTGGCAGAGCACTTGATTAATCTAATTCTCATCAATCAGTTAAAGAGCTGTCCAACAGGGGGGGAAAAGTTTTTGCACTCTGCAAACCTCCCCAAAATGGCCTGTTTTTCACGAAAACAGGCCCGTTTTTTTTTAAAGGCACGGATAGCCTTGGGGGGGCTTGCAGAGTGCTCCGAGGGGGGGGTGAACAAAAAACAGCCCATTTTTCGCGAAAACAGGCCCATTTTTTGTCAACAAAAAGTGCATGCATAGCTTTATAGAGGCTTATAGAGTGCTGCTGGGGGCTGGGGGGGGGGCAAAAACGGCCTGTTTTTTGCTTATTTCTGCTCTCCACAGCCCCCATGAACTCTCTGAAAGCCTCCATAAGGGTATGCATGGCCATTTTGGTGGGGCTTCAAAAGGTAAAAAATGCTGTATTCGATGTATAACACGCACCCAGATTTTCAGCCTCTTTTTTGAGAAAAACAGCTGCATCTTATACTCTGAAAAATATGGTAATATCAAGTCTGTTAAAGTCAGATGTTGCTGAAGGACTTGTCTAGGCAAAGGTACTTATGTCTGATAACCTTATATACCTAATCAGTGTATCATTATAGGTTCAGCTTTAGTGACCCACGTAGCAACCTTGTTTATTACTTTCTGAATTAAAATAGATTTTAACCACAGAAATATATTATTTTAGTATATTTCAATATATAGTACTAAACATTCATTGTTAATCAGAATTTAAGAGACTGTTTGAATATTTCTGTTACATTTGGAGGGTCTATCCATATGTTGTAAAAATGCTTAAAGTTAGAGAAGAAAATTATCAGCCATCTAAATCCATTTCTTAGAAGTGATTTGTTAATGAATGATCAACCAGTCGAGTACAACTAATTGAAATCTCCTGTTGCTTTCACTGATCTTGGATATGTTCCATTGGATTGAGAAGTCATTGCAGTGGATGATAAATATGCTCACTTTTCCTGCAGAATAATCTTACTTAGAATGGTTTGCAAACACTTTCCAGAGCTGGGAGGAGACAGGTGGTTTCAGCCATTATGCATTTGAATGTTAAGTGGAGAGACAAAAGAAACTCATTTGTGGAGATGATCAAAATCCAGAGTTTATCATCAGTAAGCTTGCAAAGGTGCATCCAAATTCCAAGCTGAATTTTCCCTATGGGTGCTATAACTCATTGAAATTAATATTAGATCAGATCATAATCTAATTGAACATTGTTACTCAGTCTAAATCAAGGGTGTCAAACTGGCAGATGCATCACGTGCAGGCCATTCCCACTTTTGCCTCTTCAAAGGCAAAAACATCACATGATATCACGTGACGCGATCAAGCTTGACACCCATGGTCTAAATGAATAAGCTATTGCATATCTGCCCAAGAGCCTAAGCTATAGTTGATGTTTATCCATTAATTAATATGAATTCATGGATTTAAAAAAATCATGAGTTTCATGAACACATTATACTGTATATCTCATGCAAAAAATATTTCTTAAGGTTTAGAACAAAGGAGTTTTGGTTACTTACTCAGAGAACAACACAAGAAGTCCTTCAGCATAACCAAGGAGACTGTTCCTTCCATACACGTATGATATCACGAACACTGCTATTGTTTATTCAATTTATAATATGACTGTCCATTTTGCTGTTGTGATTTTAGCCAGCTAACATTAGAGCAAACATTATATAAAAGCAATGCAAAAAGGCAAAATGTACAACCTATATGTCAGCTCCATCGGTGGAACAGACCCGAAAATCAACTCCATGGGAAGACTAGAACTATACGTTTGTTGAGATAAAACCGCGCTTCAGTTCCCCTCTTTCTTTTAATCCAGTGGATATAATGAAGCATTTCTCTAAGCAAAATATCATCTTGCTTCCCAAGACTTAAAGAACATTTCAGCCCTCTTTGCTGTGGGTTTCTGTGAAGGTCATATCCCTTACTCTTTACATTCTAAAACAGTGGAGTTAAAAACCATATTACAGTAAACGTAAAACAGGCTCACATTGGGCACCTGACCCTTATGTTTAGGAATACATATTCAAAACCTGCTGAAAAGCCTTTTTAATTTTAGGTATTGCAGTATTCCATAGAGCAGGATCTGCAACAGAAATATATGTGATATATATGATGATCCATTGGATCGTCATATCAGTAACAATTTCTTAAGTGGGGGGGAAGCTGTAGGAGTGAGAATAACTTCTGCTTTACTATCATCTTAACTATGGGTGACCACCCGCTGGCAGCCAATGGTGGGACTTGGTCTCCCAAGGACTAGGATGGGATTGGTCTACTTCTAACTGAATCTAGTCTAATCCATCACGAAAGGGCTATGGCAGGACCTGCCTACTGAACCCCAAGGCCATGGCACAGTAGCGTGGCAGCACTGAAGTGACCACAAATGTGCCAAATTCCAATCCCACAGGAGTCATGGATTCCAGATTTTGGACACATCTGATAAGTTAGACCACTTGATTCGAAAATTGTTGCTCTATGATGCATTGTTTTACCCAGTTAAAGGTTATAGACACAGGACTTTTAGTAGTATCTAGATTATCTGTTTTAATAGATTAAAAACAAAAGAGATAATTTTCTCAGTAATAGTACCTGATTCTAGGGCAGCTGGCACTTGACAGCTTTTTTTAACCAGTTTTTCAACTAAACCTTTTCATCTAAACTTTTCAAATAGAAGGGAATCAGAATTTTTAACCTTTACATTTGTGCTCTCTGGTTATATCTTATATTTTTCATGATGCATATTCTGGCTCAGTTCTGTTAGATCGAAAGACCATCTTTTGTTGCAAAACCTTGCAAATTTGGAATGATATAGCTGTAGAAACTGTAAACTATTTTTTAAAACCATCCAAAACTTTTCTATGAAATGTGAGAAGGAGACGATATATTCAACAGTTCATTTTTGCAATACATATAATCATTCGGTTCTTTTGTGTATCTTTTGCCACTCTCTGACAGTTTCCCTGACTTTTCAAATCAGTCTTGTAAAACTAGTTGCTCTTCCATAGCATCCTTTAAATTTGATCTACCTGTTATGTCAGACGTTCTTAAAGTTAACTTCTGGATCCATTGTCTACAAATATCCTTCAACACATCCACTGTTAAAAGTATTTTGTTCTATTCTTTATTTGTAAATCTTAATGTTCTCCTTTAATTGTAACTTTAATTCCTTCTGTTTCCCTCTAGATCTTTAAAATACTTTTTAGAGGGATGCTTTGGAATTGAATTGCCTCTTCATTGGCATTATAATCAGCAATTTTTTTTATAAGACAGTTGTATCAACACCCAAGACCTTGAAAACAAACCGCTCAGATAAGCCATCAGAAGCCAATGAGTATAATAAATAGGGAGCCTTTATGAGTCATGAGTTACTTGGAAAAATGAAAGAGAATCCACTCACTAAAGTGATGTTTGAGATTGATAATAGAGTTGAATGTGGTTTGAAAGCAAAAGGCTTTTTATTTGTCATATCATGATTCAAAAGATCAAAGTCCTATAAGAATTTACTGTAAGGCCATTATATTCTCACAACTGGCTGCCTTGACAGATTTCATAAGAGATGCAATTCTATTTTTCATATTGTATATGAAGATTAGAAATTGGCATTCTGTGCAAAATATAGAACCATATTATACAAGCGTTGGAAGGATCCTGTAGGAAATCTAGGCTAGGGCAAAATTGTTTAGTTTGTGACTTTTGCCTTGTACAGGTAGAAAGCAGGTGTGTTTTTATGATTCTTTAATGTCAGTTCCAACGTAATCCATATAATTCATTTGTATAATCTGGACTCCATTCATTTAGTGATTGTTCAAAGTTACAATAGCACTGAAAAAAGTGACCTATGAAAATTTTTCATACTTAGGACTCTTTCGCCATCCCTAGGGTCACAAATTCGGATGCTTGACAACTGCACTTATGACAGTTGCAGTATCCTGGGTTCAGAACAGTTGTCCAGCAAAGTCAATGAGAAAGCTAGATTGACTTAACTACCATTGCTACTGACTAAACAACTGCATGCCAGATATGTCAAAAAAATGGGGCAAAACTCACTTATCAACAGCCTTGTTTAGCAACAGAAATTTTAAGCTCGATTCTGATCTTCGAGGACTACCTGTATAACATTATGTCAATATTATTAATATAACCTTAACCTATAATTTCTAGGCTGTTTAGTTAGAATAGAATAGAATAGAATAGAATAGAATAGAATAGAATAGAATTCTTTATTGGCCAAGTGTGAATGGACACACAAGTTATTTGCCTTTGGTGCATATGCTCTCAGTGTATACAAAAAGGCAAAATACATTCATCAAGAATCATAAAGAAAGCACTTAATGATAGTCATAGGGTACAAATAAGCAATCAGGAAACAATCAATATCAATATAAATTGTATGGATACAAGCAACATAGTTAAGTCCTGCAGTCATAAATGGGAGAAGTTAGAAATGTTTTGTGTAGTATGTGACAGCACAAACAAGATGGTGTTCTTATTGTGCTTTTAAAAAGAAAATATTGTAAAAATGGGGATGAAAATCTGAATTAGACCAAAACTGCGCTGAAAAACAGTTTTCTCTTGGTAATGTTTTTGGAGGACAGAGGACTGCATATGAGATGAGTAAAAATAGATTTGATAGCAACTAGATGTCTGCATAGACAAGGCAAAACACCAAAATATATTTCCCAGAACAAAAAGATACATTTATTGTGGCATAACTATGAAGCCATTACAAAAGGAATTCAGTGATTGCTATGTATCAAAGGCAAGCTCTATTTATAATCATTTATAATCATCAACCTTGGATCTTTTTCCTACTGTATGCAAAGGACTAGAAGTGAAATTACTTCAGATGGCAGTTTCTATTTGTTCCTTGCTTTAGAAACAGTATAATTTAGCACTGGCTGTTTATATTTGATTGTGTGAGAACTATCTTTTACATTGCAATATTGCTATTCATTGTTATTTAACTGAGATAAGTGATTTAAATGACTGAATACAGTACCATGAGTCATAAGCAGCTTTTCTCATGCTATAGATATTACCTGTATGTAATATAGTCTTAAATGTATTTCTATAAATGTTAATAGTGACATAGTTCTTAGAGACTGGAGAATGGTTACATTCATATTATGTCTTCTCCTGACAATCATTGCACTAGTCTGGTGTCATCAACTCTAGTCTTATAATCTTATAAAATTAAGATTATTTAAACCACAGGACCATAAAAGTAGGCTAGACAAAGTTGTTTTCTAGGTAACTGCTAAGATAACTGCTTTTCAACTTCCAATTTAGTAATAATATGTTCACAACAAAGCTTCTTCCTTTCCTCTCAGCTCAAAAGAATGTTGTATGCATTAATGAACAATGCTGCCAATGCTGGTTCATTGTACTGAATTTTAACATTTATATATTTAATTTTTATCCCACGTACAGGTAATTCAAGGTGGTGATCATACATAACACAGATAGTCCTCCTGTTCATTCAGTGGCTGCTTGAAGTTACAACAGCAGTGGAACAAAGTGACTTGTGACCATTTTTCACACTTATGACTGTTGCAGCATTCCCATGATCACATGATCGAAATTCAGATGCTTGGCAATTGTCATGTATTTACGACAGTTGCACTATGCCAGGTTCACATGTTCATCATTTGTAACCTTCCCAGCCAGCTTCTGACAAGCACAGTTAACGAGGGAACCAGGTTCACTGAATGACCACATGATCACTTAATGACTACAGTGATTGGCTCAGTTGTGATTGTAAGTCACCCCACCTTCCTCTCACTGAGGTAGCTTCCATAATCTAGAACATGAGCCCACTTGTACAAAGTTCCCTTAGAGTAGTATCTGGATAGTAAACTACAAGTCTCCAAAACAGTTTCAACTGCATCTGAGCAATTGGGCCACGACCACTTTCTCAGCTTACGGGGAGAAAAAGAAACACACAATACCTCAAGGAAATTTTATTCTTCTAGTGCTATAAGAGGAATTTTCCCAGGGAGAATGGAGCTTTTTTCTTCTCGTATCAGAAACAGATTGAGACAGATTATCTCCAGAATAACCTAGGAAGGGTGATTTAAAGACCCACAATTTGAGCCCCCATCCAAACCCAGGTTAGATTGTTTATATGCAACCCACAATCACATCCCTATTTTAATATTTCTCCAGTGATACCAGATACCGTATATACCTTTAACATTTCTTGAAGCCTTTATGACTTATCTCTATAATTAATACAATGCTTGTTTCAGTTCTATTCTTACATATGACACTATCACTCCAATGCACATTTCCAGCATACTCTCATGTCTGCTACACAGCCCTTTTAGTGCTTTTCACATACATCAAAGAGTCACTTATTTCCATCAAAATCTCTCTGCATTTCCTCCATCTGTTGAATATTAACTGTTCTTTTCCCTCAATACATTCTTTTATCTATATAAACATTACATTTTTTCTTATCTTCATTGTTTGTGCATTCTCTTTTCATATATATTTTTCCTTTACTGCATTTTCCACTTCGTTATTTCACCAAACATTCCTTTTCATATTCCATTAACACAACTACAAACACTTTCATGTTCACTTTACATAATATTTTTCACTCTGTTCCAAAGTTACACATCTACATCTATTTATTCCCTATTTGGGGAGATTACTCTATAAACCTTTTAAATATAGGACATATGTTGTATTTTCTCTTCTTGCAGCCTAATTTCACTAGTTTTTTTCCCACTTCCCTTGTCTTCCATCCCTTTTTTTCCCAGGGTCTACAGTAATGGTTTGTCCTATGTCACATCTGATTCCTTTTGTGAAGGTTCACTAATTCCCTAACCTTTTATCATAAATTGTTTCCTCATACATTCCTTTCTCGTGTGTACAGATGGATAGACTTTTGTTTAAACTAGCTATTGGAACCAAACATTCTTCTGAACAGATATTTTCCAGTTGCCATTTCCATTCATAACCAGTATTATTACATAATCTGAGCATTTAATGGATAAAAGGATCAAAAGTATATTTGTTGAGATTCCCAAGCCATTAATATCTTTTATAAAAAACCTGAAGGAATTTGATTAAACACGTAATATTTAAAAGGCCTTTGGAATAACTAAAGCATTCTGTTCGTTAACATTTTAAAACTTTAAAATTTATTTTTCTTTCGAAATGAGACTACAGTAATACAACAAGGGGGAAAGATTTTTATTGAATATTAGACAGCTCAGAGAATGCTTAATAATGTTTAGTTGCAATTTCTTTGCTATGAAAATGCAATTCAGAACTCGAACAATTACCCACATGGTTTCAACTTGATCTATAATTAGCAATTTGGGCTGAAATGGACAAGATTCTGAACATGACTTTATATCAATTATTGGCAAGAATGACATAAGAGTCCTTGGCATGAAAGGCATACAATAAGATAAATCCAATCTTATTTCAGGTCATTAATATATGAATGATGCCATTTATTAATATATGAATAATGCAATCATCATGGAACAGTTACCTATCCACTCTTTAATTTTTATTGCATAAGGAATAAAAATGTGGAGAAGATTAATTCTTATGGAGAAGGTTAATTCTTGCTTTTAAGCTTCTCTTTCCATTTGTGCATGGATAAGCAAAGGCATGATGTACTGCATTTCTCAGCAATCATCTTCAGTAAATTTGGATCCTATTTGTACTGAGCACAACCAAAGTCATAGTTTATTGTTTCAATTTTTTTTTTGCTGCTTTATATTAAGCCAAGCTGATGCAATTGACCTTTCAAGTGTTCTCGAACAAAGTTGAGGTAACGTGAAGTCTGAACATGGTGATCAGTTCCATTTGCACTTTCTGGATTCTTTCAAAAGACAATGGACCTCTTTTTATGATGTGATATCCTCCTTTTTCAGAGTATATTAAATTAATGAGAATAATTTGCCATAGTAATATATGTATGTTGTGGCAGAACCAGTCACAAAGTTAATTCATACTTCAAAATGATATTTCTGATTTAACTTCATGGCTTGAAAAGCCCTATTAGAATTATGAAGACCAAAAAAAAAATGTCAATAAAAAGTGATTCAAAGCACTGGATGGGAAAAAAGCAATGTAAACATTTTAGGATTTAAATATCTACTCCATTCACACGAACTATAGTGTCAGTCTTCATGGCAACAGCAGTGGCAAAAAGACTTCCTTAACTGATTCAAATAATACTGAATCCATTAGTTAATTTCTACCTAATAAGAGCATCTTGCTCAGTGTTTTTTTTTTAAAAACACATTGCTTTCTGCAACTCAACTGTTGTCGTCAAATTAATCTGTGACATAATTTTAATGTAAAATCGAATATAGAAATCATGACATGTCTCTGTCTCTGTGTGTTTATGTGGGTGCGAGCAACAGAGATTCCAATTTGCTTACTTTCAGAATAAGAATTAGGGAATCAAAAACATAATCAGTAAGAAATAAAGGAAATGCTAATGATAAGGATTAATCCTATGATTACATACTTCCCACATTCTCAGTGTATTATATTTCTAGATCATATTATAAGGTTGTATATTGGAAAGCCCAGGACTAACATGGCAGTATGAGCACAATATCATTCCATGTCAAGATCTAAAATCATAGACAGTTTTTAAAACAAGTTGATGGCTGGTGGAGTACATACCGTCGTTTTTACTTCCTCTTTTCCCATCATCTCTGGTTAAACAGGTTTAGCAGGCTTTTAAGGCACTACAAAACCCTGCAGCTGTTGTAAACAGCAAATACATTTTTATATAATGAAAAAAATATCTAGATTCTTCCTGGCGTTAAAATATCCAGATTATTTCTTTTTAAAAGGAAAAGTTTGAAAAGCATTGAAAAGTATCATAGAAAGAAAAAGCATAAGAAGCTTAGTATGCTATTAGATTCTAGAAGAGACACGGTGTTTACTATTTGGAAGCAGAACAGAACAAAGTGGACCTTGGAGGTCTCTAGTTCTACCTCCTGCTTAGGTAGGAAACCCTATAACATTTCAGACAAGTGGTTATCCAATCTCCTCTTAAAAACCTCCAGTGCTGGAGCATTCACAACTTCTGCAGGCAAGTTGCTCCACTGATTAATTGTTCTGTAGGAAATTTCTCCTTAGTTCTAAGTTGCTTCTCTCCTTGATTAGTTTCCACCCATTGTTTCCTATCCTCCCTCAGGTGTTTTGGAGAATAGCTTGAGTACCTCTTCTTTGTGGCAGCTCCTGAGATATTGGAATACTGCTATCATGACACCCATAGTCCTTCTTTTCATCGAACTAGACATACCCAGTTCCAGCAACCGTTCTTTATATGTTTTAGTTTCCAATCCCCTAATCATCTTTGTTGCTCTTCTCTGCACTCTTTCTAGAGTCTCAACATCTTTTTTACATCATGGTGACCAAAACTGGATGCAGTATTCCAAGTATGGCCTATAAGGCATTATAAAGTGGTATTAACACTTAACATGATCTTGATTCTATCCCTCTGTTTATGCAGCCTAGGACTGTGTTGGCTTTTTTGGCAGTTTCTGAACACTGCTGGCTCATATTTAAATAGTTGACAACTGGGACACTAAGATCTCTTTCACAGTCACTACCATTGAGCAAGGTGCCACATATACTGTACCTGTGCATTTTGTTTTTCTTGTCTAAATGTAGAACCTTCATTTTTCACCACTGAATTTCATTTTGTTAGATAGCTCCCAGTGTTCTGTCAAGAGCCTTCTGTATCTTAAGCCTATCTTCTGGGGTGTTGGTTATTCCTGCTAGCTTGGTGTTGTCTGCAAATTTGATGAGTTCCCCATTTATTCTCTCATCCAAATCATTGATGAAGATGTTGAAGAGTACTGGGCCTAAAACAGAGCCTTGGGGTACTCCACTGCATACCTCCCTCCATGTAGATGCAATTCCATTGAGGACTACACGTTGAGTGCGGTTGGTCAGCCAGTTATGAATCCATCTGGTGTTGATGCTGTCTAACACACATTATTCTACTTTATCTAGTATTAGGTTATGGTCTACATTATCAAATGCTGTACTGAAGTCCAAGTAAACTATATTGACAGTATTGCTCTGGTCCACTAATTTTGTCACTTTGTAAAAGAATTTGAAAGTGCTTTTCAGATTCTGGAAACAAATGAGAAAGTTTCTGCTTCCTGATCTCCCTATGAAATTCTCAGAACTATCTCCAAAAAATATCTATTGGTATAGATGTCAAATTATTGATTCAGATAGATTCCTCTTTGTTTTCCCATGTTTCTATTTTCTTACAAAGTGGAAGGATAAACTAATGAATGGATCAAGATGCATACTTAAAATACTGTGGATCCACCAATATTAGTTTTAGAAAAAGGACATTCATATACCCTGTAAGCACATTTCCATTTTTGTGAATATAATGGAAAAGAAGTTTCTCCATTACTTGCAACTTAGGGTCTTTTTTTCTCACTTTGTTTGTACATCTAGGGACACTGAACCTGTGGGTGACATCATTACATAACAAGCCTTTCTATCCCTGCTCTATTATGATAGTTACTCCTTTCAAGGGTGGAGATGTTTATAACATCTCCACACATCATATCACCAAAATTTCCTAAACATTGCAGTAAGGAAAAAAAAACAAATATGGGGAGGGGGGAGAAGTTGTGCGTGGCTGACCTGCTACCTTTGTGGCATTTACCTTCAACTTTAAATTATTGGTTTGCAATTTTTGAAGGCTTCTAAGTTATTTGAAGAGAATTTAATCTTATCAACTGGGAAAACATGTAGTACAGGCTGGTAATACTGATCTCCATCAAGTCCTAGATTGTTTAGTGTTCATGGTTTCTAGGTAGCATCATGCAGGCAAAAAAGATAAAAGGCCTTTCTACCACTGCAAATCAGACTTGTCAACATCCGAGGATAAACTGGATTAACACTCTATGAAGAACACCATGTATCATCTTAAATCCATGGTCAAAGTTAGGAGCAAAAGAGATTGGCCTCTAGGGACAATGATGAGATGCAATACAGGAAGATATTTCATGTGTTTAAATTAGGTCAAGTCATACCTAAATTGCTTGCTAACACTGCAAGATTAAGGAGGGGAAGGCTAATTCTCCCATTTTGGAAATTAGCAAGGGTCCCCATCTTTTTGCAAAAACACATATTTCTTCAGCAAACAAGAGTAATATGAGCAAATGCATTTTAGAATATAAGGTAGAGCATTATTGCTTTATGAACTATTTGTGAATCAGAATTACTTGTGACTCAGACATTAGGGTTAAGCCTGAATAGAGAGATTGGCAGCAGCTCATAGCTAGATATTTGAGTAGACCCAAGGGCAATAAAATAATATAGTTTCATCTTTTGTCATAGGGAAAGAAAAAGAGATTCACACTGTAGCCCATACAAAGGCAACGGAAATCATTGCCATATTGCTACCAAGAGAGTTTTACAGAGGTTTTCAGATTTCACTGTAGTCATTTCATTTCAGCCATAGTGTTAGAAAAGGTTTGTAGTTCAATGCATTGGTACAGCGTATCAGATGAGCATAACAGAAAACCCTACCATTCTTTCTTGGCACCACAATTGATTCCAGAATACATTTGAAACATAACTCTGCAGTTTTGAGGAAGGTTAGAAGGGAGGGGAGGGGAGGGGAGGAGAGAAGAGATTGCAAAAAATAGATACACATTTCTTACTTACTTTAGTCCATAGTACTTGCTCCATCCACAGTCAGTAGTAGAAGTGGGTGAAAAGTGTAACACACCTTAGAATATCCTGATTCCAAAATCATTTTAATTCATGAGTCAAGGGCAGGCAATGTAATTTCCAATCTAGACATAATATATTCATGACTTGTTGTTTGGTACCTAGTCTCTATGTAACAGAAGTATCCAGTTGGCTCATCAATTGGAATGAATCTGTGCAATCCCTTTTTAACTGTCTGAACTGAGGACCATTGGCACATGGTAGGGTTGTGACCTACCCAAGTTCAGTGCATGCTATGTGATGTGGTAAGTCTTGAATCTTGAACCTGCCTTCTAAGAAACAAAAAGGGTTGTCTCTGTAATTCTCGTATGGCTTTAGGGTGCCATTTCTTGATCATTTCCTGCACAAAAGCTAGATTAGTGCTGATAAACTTCATAGGACAACACTTTAATACTATAATAATGATAGAACAGGTAGCAGGATAAAATCAGGGGCAAGAGTAAGGACAGAAAAAAAAAAGATTAGGAAAATGGAATGGCAGGTACAGAAAAAAGGGATCTAATGATGAAATGGCTACAAAAGCCATTTGCTAGTGGTACAGAGCTGTTGTTTGTGGTACATAGCACACATGAAACTTGTTTTCTCCACATCTCCCAGTCTCTTCTGCTTCACAGCAGAATGCATCAGGAGTGCTAACAAAATGTTCTAAGTTTCAAAACTGAGAATTTTTTTAATCTTTGAAATACAATGCTCATCAGTTTTGGGGAAGGGACTTCTTTAGCATTAAGAAGCTGAGTAACACCCTTTTGATTTCCTCTCACCAAATCAAGTTTTGAATTAAATTCTGGGAGATATGTTTGTCCTTCAATCTCTTGCATTCTTGGCATTTGCTTCAACTTACTAATAAACGCCAAACCCTAGAAAGGGTGAAGATTTTATCTAGGTGCAACTCAGGGCAAGATGTACTTCTAGATGATAAAATGAAATATAGTGAAAGTATAGTACAAGAGTCAGACAACAATTGCAAGTTTTAACATGCATTTGCTAGATAAAAGTTTCATGATGCCTTGAAAACAAAATAGCACGCAAGGACAAAACTTTAAGCAGAAAAAATGTTATATCCATAAATGAGCTGCAGAGAACTTCACAGTACAGTTTTGAGACGTTGCAAATTATTACAAGTTCAGCTTTTGCAACTTCATGTGTCTTGTTTTGCCAACAAATTTCAAACAAGTTTGAACGATGCCTTTCTCTGTAATTGATCCTCCTTGAGAAGATGGTATATCTATGTTTTCTTATGTTGCCACATTATAAAGGAGGACAGCCAATTTGGCATTGTGGTGAAGATGCTGGCCCAGAAACCAAGAGACTGACCCAGAAACCAGGAGATTGGAAGTTCTAGGTCTCCCTTAGGCATGAAAACCAACTGAGTTGCTTTGAGACAGTTACTCTTCCCTAGCCCAAACATCCTCAGAGGATTGTTGTCCCTGGAAAATGGGAAAATGCACCTTTCAAAGGAGGAGGGACATGGAAATCAGATGAGATTTTTCCCAAATTCATGTTTCCTCCATCTTCTCTCTCTCGCTCTCTCTCTCCCTCCCTCCCTCCCTCCCCCCTCTCTCTTCCTTCCCTCCCTTAATAGTTCTTTTTTTCCTTCCTGTCCCCTCAAATCTTGAATTTCAGGCGTCATATTTGCACATCCCTGGGCTCCCTGGTATGTTTGACAGCTTGAATGAACCAAATATGAAGGTTATATCATCATCATCATCATCTCTAGATTTTGCATATCAGCTGCATCAATATCTAAGAAATCAGGTCAAATCAATACTCGATAGCAAAAAAAGCAACCAAGATGTTGCTTTACAAAACTGCGTACCTTAAAAGGGGATATTAAAAAAGACCTAAGGGGCCTAGCAATTATGTGGGTTATTGTTCCAGAGTCAGAAAAACATTTTCTGATTTTTGTCATCAAGGATTCTTTGCACTTTCTCCTCTGTGGCTCTTCTTTCTTAAAACAAGCTCTCTAGCATGTGATACGGAAAATATTTTCCATCTTTTCCCCGTGTAAGAAAAAGAAAATACCTTTTTCATAAAAATGAAGCATCCAGCTAGGATCCTAAATTGTCTTTATAATCAAGCAAAGTTTCTTCATTTCATAGATGATCTTTTGATCCAATGGAAGTTCCTAGTGCCATATATAGGGAAGGGTAAATAATAATATAGGAAACCAAAAGCTGAATTGGTTGTTTGTTTTTTTAAAACCAACTCAACTTTGCGTTTCATTTTTTATTTCACCTGCTATTCTTGAGAAAGGAGGAAGATCTCCCAGTTCCCTAGAGCAAATTTACAAGGCTGTAAAAGAAAAAAGAAAGAATTGGTGACTATAACTGTTTAACATACGTATATGCTGCCATCAATAACAATATGCTGTGTGTTAAATGTTGCTTACTTAAATTAAGGACTAATATTACTTTAGCTTCCAAAAATCAATCTTTATAAATGTAGATAAATTCCTGAGATGATACCTTTATTATTTCATTGACTATTCTTTTATGATGGTTAATAATATAACATAATGTTAATAATGTAACATAATATGATGATTTAACAATACATTAGTAAACTTGAATGCCTTATCTGTACAAAATTTCTACTCATCGGGAAAGACTAAATACCAAAATACCATTTATAGCTCATTTAAATATAAATATCTAATATATAAATATTCTTAACCAGTACTGGCTTCAAGGTGATATGGTGGTGCAGCTAGAGAATCTGAGTCCCCAACTTCATAACTACTTGTTTAACGCTTGCAGATTAAGAGTTCTCGCTGATATTTTTCTTGCCTGCTCTATGTGATTTTTGAGAAAACTTCTTTTAATCTCATTGGTAACATTTGGGACATAGTGGCTGAATGGCTGATCAGAAAAGTCAGCAGTTCAACAGTTCGAATCACTAGTGCCACATAACGGAGTGAGCTCCGTTACTTGCCGCAGCTTCTGCCAACCTAGCAGTTCGAAAGCATGTAAAAAGGCAAGTAGAAAAGTAGGGACCACCTTGGTGGGAAGGTAACAGCATTCCATGCACCTTCGGCATTTACTCATGCTGGCCAGATGACCACGGAGGCGTCTTCAGACAGTGCTGGCTCTTCAGCTTTGAAATGGAGATGAGCACGCCCCCTAGAGTCAGGAATGACTAGCATGTATGTGCGAGGGGAATTTTTACCTATACCTTAACATTTGGAATTAACATTTGGTTGACCAACAGATTATTTTAATTTCCTACTCTGTTTATTCTAGAAGGAGTACATTGAAATAGTGCAAATTTTGATATTGTTACAGGTTTTTCTTTTTTTCTAGTTTCACAGATTTCATGCTGGTTAGAAATTCTGGATAGTCTGGATAGATTTTGAGAGAACCAGTTTGAGAAAATTTGTTCACAAGAGTACAATTTGGTGGTCCTTCTCTGAACAATCTATGCGGGCTTCCATTCTCTTGAGTTCTTCACTCGGCTTATGCTTAATATTGGTATAAATGTGATCAACATTAGTATAAATTTGACCAACAGTACCATAAATGATCATTATTTGGGTCCGGTGGTTAAAGTGGTTGAATTAGAAGCTGTGAGTTCTAGTTCTGGTTTAACATAAAAACCAACTGGGTGATGCCAGACCATTTATTATCTCTTATTGTCTAGGAATAAAAAAAGGCAGAACTAAAAATGATACAAGAAAATAGCATGGCCTATTTCTTCTCTTGCTAGGATTCAGATTTTAATTTATTTATAGCCTTCCCCCACCCCTTTGTTAATTTTATAAACAACTCAAGATGGCAAACATTTAACACGCCTTCCTTCTATTTTCCCCACAACAAGAATTCTGTATTTTGCATTGAGCTGAGAGATAGTGACTGGCCCAAAACTAGCCAGCTGGTTTTCATGCCTAAAGCAGGACTAAAACTCACAGTCACCTGACTTCTAACCACTAGACCAAACTGGCTACAGCTCTCACAAATGGACTACTGTATTACAAATGGACCAAGGCAACCACAAAGTATCACTTCCCAAGAGGATAATAGTAACTCTTCCCCAAATCTCAGACAAGTACAGTATAATTCCAAGACTTATGAATCTTTGAGCTACCATGTAGAAGGTACCACTGGACAAGTATACCATGTTGTAAGCAGCTTGTACACTACTGGACTGTGTGAGTTCTCCTATAGGCTTTATCTCAAAGTTCCATGGAAACACAAGCTATTAATACTAATTAAGCAGGAGGAGATGTGTCATAACATGAATAGTGCACATGTTAATAACTTGTTCTATGACACAGCTGCCCAGGAGGAAAATATCAAGAAGCCACCACCTGAAAGATATATGTTATGTGGAACTGCCCTTTAATCCTATATCCAAGACAAGGAATTCTAGGATGCAGCAATATTCCCTGCAGCCATTTCATTCCTCTGCTACAGCAATCCATTTCCCTCTCCTGCTGAATCATGAGGTCAGAATTTCCCAGGTCAGAAACAGTAAGGTCAGAAGGAGGTTCTGTGGTGGATTTATGATATAATAACCTGAGAAGCTTGCTGCTGTTTTGGCACATATACAAAGTGGCTAATTCAGACTTGGGTTGGAATCATTTCACTGCACGTGTAACTTTAAAAAGGGGGTATTTTATCCTTTTTTAAAAAGGCAATACAGTTCAAACTGAATTTGCAATTAGATGTTAGCTAACATTTAAAAAGGGCTAATCAGGTTACACTTAATACTTGGATTGTAAAGCACAAAGAAATTTACCATAAGATATAGTTGTCACTTCCAAAGAGGGAAATTTTTTAAAAAAACATATCCTGGATTAAGACAATGACAAACTATTTCTCTGTGTTGCCAGGATGTCTACATGTCTACATTAACACATAGTCATCTAGAACCAAGTGCAACTACAGCAATAGCACATAATTTACAGAAAGCTTGTAAAGAGAGGGAGGGCTTATAGAAATATCTGTCAACTGGAAAAATACTAAACTGAACAATTGTTTTCATATCTAAAATGATAAATGAGCTATTAATATATTATTAATTATTTAAATTGTCCAATCAGTCAATTCATTACAGGATTGTCTTCAGTAAGCACAAAAGGATTACTCCCTTTTATGTGTGATCAGATCCAAAATGTAATACTAAGGTTGCTTAAAGTGGTACATGTAATCCTATTCTTACTTAAGAGTTATTCCTATTCAGCTCTGTGGGATTCTTTCCCTTAATAGAGTTGGACTATGGGTTTTATGGGACAGCTACCAATGTCTGCAATAGAGATCCCCAAGTAAGGAAAATTGAGAAATCAAAACATACTGTTGCACTTGTTTCAATGTCATTGGAGATTCTCAATCATCCAGGTCATGGTTGTCCCAAAGGTGGGCATTCTTTTCTTTTTCTTTTTTGTTTGAAAATGTTTAACTCCTAATCCAAGAAGCAAAGAATCTGAACTGAAAAAGCTTCTTGGGTGAGAAGCAAAATGTTTTCAAAGGAAAAAAAAAACCCAAGTTCAGTTGCCTTTTGGAAAAAAGCACACCTTTGGGACACTTGTTTCAATGTAATAGTTATTCTTTATTTTAAGGAACTTCAAAGTATATTAGACAGATTTCATTTGTAAATAACAAAGCTGAAACAGCCAAGTGACTGTTTATTCTGAACTACTGACCCACAGGAGTTTATTCTGCAATAAATTTCATGCTACTGCTAGTTAGAAAAGAGGTACACAGAGGCCAAAATTCTGAATTTATTCCCATTTTTTACATACGTGATTATTTGCTTGGAATATTACAGCATGCAATGAGTTTCTGATTCCATTCATCTAAGTCTCCCAGCCACAGCCATTCCACTTATATCAATTACACTGATACTATTTTGATAGCTGCATCTACTTGTTATAATCCAAAGAGTTTATGCTCTTGATGGGTTTGTCCAAGCCACCAATCCTTTCCTTCCCACCAATCTCCAAACATCCACAAGATTCCTCTAAAAGAATCTAAGGGAAAATGTGCAACTACAAAATCCATAAGGACAGAAAATAGCACCACCAGGTGGACAAACATATAGCTTAGAATGACACTGGACAGACAGTCTTTTCTTTGGGACTAAAAATGTGTAAATGTAAAATTAATACTGTTGGAAGAAATCTGGGTTCAGTTCCAAGTGGGGAAAAAGACACTGCAAACATTGGAGCTGTTTGGAAAGATGGTTTAATGGTGGACAGGATTTCACTTCTCTAGGAGAGGGTTAGATTTTAACTTCCAACAATACTTTCCTAGGAAAGGAATTCCAGATATCCAGGTTACCCTAACAGACAGCAAACTATAGCCAAGAAGATTACATGACTGTGTGGAAAAAGAAGGATGAACTTCATATCTTTGCTTTAAAAAAAGATATTCAAACATTTGCATGTAATAACATAATCGATCCTGTCAACTCATTTGTTTTTGAACATTCTTTTAATCTTGGAGTTGGTTAAAGTCAATACTACTACATTAGTCTACAAGGACCTTGTGCACTCCCATTGTTTCTGTTAAAACAACTTCACCCAATTTCAGCCTTTGTCCTTTCACTGATATCTCCATTGTGCTGCAAATGAAGTGCAGGCTTTATCTTCAAAGAATTGTTGAACACTTGGACTTGAATTATGAAATTGCAAATGACTGGCCGAAATGGAATTTTGAAAATTGAACACAGAATAGCAAAAAGTAAATGTCAGGTAAAAGGAAAAATCCAATTTAGACTTTTGACATAGAAACATAGAACACTGATGATAGAAAAAGACCCATTGGTCCATCAAATCTGTCCTTTGAATTTTGGTTTTTGATTTCTTTTTAATTTACTTATGTATTTTTTTTAAATTTATGTTGGATTATAGACACATGCTTATCCCAAAGATTTAAAATCATCCTTATGCTTCTGAATTTATTTAATACTTTAAAAGTGCTATACCATTTTGTTAAAAGTTGCATGATCTTTTTTATTACAGCCTAATGTTGGTAGCAAACTACTACCTTCAAAGTACATGGGGTAAAATTTATTTGAATCCCACAATGCCACATTAGCTAGGAAATAATTATTTTAGAAAGACAGGAAAGATTCAAGGTACTACCTAGCCATCATTGCGGTAAAGTAAAAATATATCCATAGTTATTGTTTAGTTCCCCATCCCTACCCGAAGTATCAACAATGTCAAAAAAAGAACATAAAATAAAAAAAATCATTAAAGCCTTAAAGAATTATATCACTTTTGTTTCATATTATTTTGATGTGACCTAGCTGCATGCTTGCATTAATTACAAGACCTATATGGCTGCCTATTTCATACAAAGATTCCTAGCAGCTCACAACAAGCTATAAAAACATGGCTAATAGCAAAAGTATCCTTCTTTCCAGGTGCCGCAACATAACTTTTCAATTGAGAGATTTATTGGTCCCAGCCATGTGATTATTTTTTTATATCAAACTTGCAACACTTTTTCATGCTGTGAAAGAAATATACTCTTCATGTTCTATGTTCCAATCATAACCTTTATCTACCACGTTTTTATGCTATAGATTATATTTGCTCTCCTGCATCAGAATTTCTCATCCTTGTTTGTTACCCATATTCTGTGCAACAATGCAACAGACACGGAAGATTGAAAAAGAACACTTTTGAAAGTTGTGTATACAAAGGAGTGTGTGTGTGAGTTTGTACTTACATTGAAACAACAACCTCATGCAGAGATATTTCACTTAATAAATTATATCAAGGAAATTAGCATTGGAAAAGGTATCACAGAGAATTTATGTGATAACCAACATACATAAAATTAAATTGCATACATAATAGTGGAATGTATGAAAAGTTGCAAAGAAAAAAACTGTTTTTTTTAAACTGATGAGAAAGTATAGATAGCACTAACAAATACAGTATAAGACAGAAATTATACCTACTCAGTCTTTCTGATACAAATATCTTTATCTGAGCATTTGACCAGAGGATTGTACAGGACATAATTTAAATTGAGTGATTATTCCTAGATAAATACATCTTTCAGTTGGGGACCCAATAGATTTTAAGAATTAAAATGGAATAAGTCAAATTTGCACTTCAAACATACAAAAATCTTGCAGATTAGCCATCAAGCCAGTAACCACTTACAGTATTTCATACAGTAGTCAAACAAATGACTTTAGAAAGCCCTCTAGCAGGGGTGGGTTCCTGCCAGTTCTAACCGGTTCAGTAGAAGAGGTTCGTCAAATCTACCGTACTGGTTAGAAGAGGTTCCACCGGTGGACCTGGAAGTAAGTTCCGGAACGCCTGCCCTGGCCCTGTCACTCACTTGCCCAGCCCATTCCGTCACAGCTTGCTTGCTACCCCACCCATCTGCACTAAACTAACCCAGCCCGCCGCTCACTGATTGGCTGGAATCCAGCCAATCAGTTAGTGGGCTGGAGTCAACCCGCCCACCTCTAACACCTGTTTAAAAACGTGGCGCCAATGGCCAACATTCCTCTTTTAAAAGAGTCTTTCTCGTTCACGAGCAGTTGTTGCATCGTGTTTGCTGATCGGGTCCTCCCTTTGCTTCATCTTCCAGCAGCTTGCTGCTTCCCTCAGGTAAGCAACTAAGCGCGAGGGGGGGGCAGTGGGAGGCTAGCGTACATCAGCTCATGGCTTTTACGAGGGAAGCCTTCAGGCCTTCCCTCACGAAAGCCGCAGGCTGACATACACCACATGGCCGAAAGGGGATGGGTGGCGGTGGCGGGAGGCTAGCGTATGCCAGCTCGCGGCTTTCGCGTGGGAAGGCCTTCAGGCCTTCCCTCGCGAAAGCCGTGAGCTGGCATATGCTGCATGGCTGAAAGGGGTGTGGCAGCGGCAGCAACAGGAAGCTAGCATATGCCAGCCCACGGCTTTTGCATGGGAAAGCCTTCAGGCCTTCCCTTGCGAAAGCCACGGGATGGTGTATGCCGTGTGGCCGAAAGGGGGTGGGTGGCAGTGGCGGGAGGCTAGCGTATGCCAGCTCGTGACTTTCACGTGCAAAGGCCTTTAAATTATTGTGTGTAGAATACTTTAAAATGGTTTTATTTTAAATTATTGTTGGTAGAATCTTTTTTTAAATTATCTTAGACTATTTAAAAAAAATTCTATCAACAATATATTAAAATAAACCATTTAAAATTTTCTATACTCAATACTTTTAAATAAAATGATTTAAAAATATTCTATCCAAAATACATTTAAAAGTATTGTGGATAGAATATTTTTAAATGGTTTATTTTAATTTATTGCGTATAGAATATTTTTAATGGTTTTATTTTAATTTATTGTGTATAGAATTTTTTAAATGGTTTTTAAGGATTTTTTATTATTTATAGAATATCTTTTTAAAATTATTTTAGTGAATTTTTATTTATTTATTGTTTATAGAATATATTTATTACAAGAAATATTCCTTTTTGCAAATGTTTTATTTGTGATGCAATATGTTGCTTTTAAGTGTGCAGGTTGGTGCATGGTTTATGTGTCTCAAAGTGGCTGCTTTTCTATGGGCAGGCCAGGTTGGTGCAAGGCAGCTTTGCCAGATTTTGTGTGTTTCTGTGTGATACCTGGTTGTTTAGGTAATTGTGGTTCCTGGTTCTATGTGCTTCCTGGCACTGTCCTTTATAATTTCCCACAATGCCTTGATGGTTTTTATTCCAGTGGCTTTGTCTTTCCTGTCCTTAGGGTTAGGTGGCAGAGGTTCAATCTGTTCTATGTTAAGTACCACTCCTTGTTTGTTTGTTTGTTTGTTTGTTTATTGGATTTATATGCCTTCTGAAAGGTCCACTTGGATTTAAAGATAGAGATGACTAGAAATGGCTTTTGTGAGACTTCTGCAATCTCACCACTTATATATTTACTTATACTCTATTTTATAAGCCAACATTATAGCCTATATTAATTTTCTCCAATATCCAAGTAATCCCCATATATTTTAGACTACAGGCTTCGATGTACCATGCAGTTTCTTTGTCTCCAGAAGAGAAAGCAACTTTTTTTGGAAGCAGAAACAAATGGTGTTATTCTCTATTAGTTCTTCATTCACCTTCAGTGCAACTACAAGGTAAGTTTCTGTGCTCCATTTCTGAAACACACATTTCCCTGTCTCCACTGAGCATTCCTGTCTGTTTAGGCTAGAGTGCTTCAGTTTGTTGCAATTTGTTGACAATTTTGCAGAGGAAAGACTAACTGAGCCAATGCCTTAGCTTACTAATAGCTGTAGTATATTTAAGACTTTTCCTTTAACCTGACTGTTGCAATAATACAATTGCCATAATTGTCTTGTAAATCAAATTTGGCTGCTTCCAGGTGAAAGGTGGTAACATCATCACCTCACTTAACTCCTGTTGGCAATTTCTTAAAGCAGCTACCTGGATACAATCCTGAAAAATGGGTTTAAAGAGTAAACTCTGAAGTTTAAGGAGTCAAAAACACTCCACAGTATTTTTTTTCATTCATAACTGAAGTGCTGCACACCTCTTCAGTGTCTATAAGTCCATCAACTCCAACTACTAGCAAGACCAGTGTTCATATATGACACAAGCTATAGTCAAGTCAAAAGGTTGGTAGAAACTGACTCATGATGTAATGGTGGTTTAGAATACAAGGGGTAAGTCAATATTATGATGGGATTGCAGAAGCCTTGGTAAAGAAATGCTGGGTCACCTCAGCCAGCTCCTATGCACTCATATGGCACCATCCAAAGTTCAAAATGGAGTTGACAATAAGCTTGTAAAAATTCAAGAAACTAATTTTAAGGGATGAGGAAACATAAAAAGAAAAAGAAAAAAATAATAGAGGCATGACTATATCCAATACTAGCCAAGAGCATTCCATGTCATAATGTTTAATATCATATCCTGTTTAGAACTGTATTAAATGTATTCACCTTAGTTCAGAATAACTACAGTGTCCTGCATAATAATAAACAATATTCCATAAATTCCTTCTTTCCTTCAATTTCACACTATTTTGTTCTACCAAAAATGGATGTAATTTGTTAATCCAGTTTTAAAACCAAATCTATATGTCTTGCACAATTACATTTGCAAAATAAATAATTTCCCATAAAAGGATCAAACATGTCTGATCTCCTTGCCAGTTAGAGGCCTGTCATTTTTATTGTGACAAAAGCTACTTGTGTCATCAGCTGAAAGCTGGAGCTGAAAAATGAATCCAGAACATCCAGTAACCATCTTATTTGGCCAATGTTCTGCAAACGTTCAAATCAAAGACAGACATTTTTTCCCCATTTTATCCCTGCCCTGTCCTATCCCCTGAAAAGCAAAACCACTCCTTAGAACTTCAAGTGAAATAATGAGAATGCCACTCCTTTCTAGACATGAAAAAACTCCATAAATATAAGTAGACAAGTTCTTAAACTTTGACAACTGATAGCTGTCTGGCTCGGACTCTGGAACAGTACGTGCATGTTAATGCCTGTCAACATTTGATGAGGATTTGGAAATGAACTAAGAACTTGCATTTTCAGATATGAGTATACGGTGCATAGAACAGGAAGGGACTTTGAAGATGAATAATTAAATACTTTTGGCTTTTCTAAGTCACATGGAATAAGGGCCTGGATCCAGAATTTCCATCCACCAGTGGGAACACTCCCTAGGCAGAAATCTGTTCAGGACACTTTAATAAGTGAAAGGAGACAAAAATACTTTGTTGATTCTCTATTCTTCTTTGTTCCAGAGAGTTTCCCAATGCTTCAGAGCCAATTGTAGGGATGGTAAAAAACTGTAAGACATAGAAACAATTAATGAATATCTCTTTCCATCTGAGGAAGGCAGAATCTGGGTCCAACCTATTATTAATAATAGTTCTTAATAATTTATTCAAGTCCATTTTAGTAATAAAGTCTCCACAAACTAACTATTTACAGAATGCAAAATGCAAAAACTTTCTGTTCTATCGGTCACTCTAATCACATGCAGGGAAAAGTGAAGGCTATTGTTTGATTGGGTAATGGATAGGCACACACAGGCTTAACGGTAACAACAGCTCTTTATTAAGTACAACAAGTGAGAACAATCCAACGAAGGTTGAGTCTGACAGCAGCCCTTTTATAGGGAGCTGTCAGATCCTTCAACCAATAGGATTAAACCTCTGTTCCCGCCGGAACAGAGGACCTTGGGGGAAACCACTGTAGTTAGAACAAGTATCTAACACCCCTCCTCTCTTGGATGGAACAATCCTACTAGTTACATAGTCACGCAGGTAGGCGGGCTTTTGGGTCGCTCTGCCTGACCTGCGCAGTTCAGTAGGAGGGATTTCCTTGGACAGGTTGGACGGACCTGTTTGCTCCACAGCTCCGCTTGGTGGAAGCTCCTGGAACCTTTCACAGGCCGTGGTGGAGCTTCTAGAGCCAGTTCAGTCAGAGTTCGCTGCGGGCCTGCAACAAAACCAGATAAGTTTCCCGGTACCCTCGGGCTTGAGCTGGCCGTGGAAGAAGTGAATGTTTTCTCCGTTTGGGTAGGGCTTTGGCTAACAATCAACTCCGCTAAAAGTCTGAATCTTGCTTGTGGAGTCTGGGGGCGATGAGGCAGAATAATTGGGGTGTAGTTGGTCTAAGTGGGACCTTAGCCGGCGACCCATGAGAAGCTCGGAGGGGCTTCTCCCAGTAGTGGCACTGGGTGTGATGTGCTGAATTAGCAAGTAATGGTCAACCCGTGTTTGCCAATCTCACAGGCCCATCCTAGAGAGGGCCTCTTTTGCAGATCTCTCCATTCTCTCTGCCTGACCATTGGAGGATGGAATGGCGCGACCAGGGCATGCCTGATTCCCTGAGCTGCTAGGAAGGTCTCAAATTGCATGGCCATGAATTGGGGCCCATTGTCAGAGACCAAGATGTCGAGCAGGCCGTGCGTGGAGAAAACTCTCTGTAGCACCTTGATGACCACTTCTGCCATAGTGGAGGTCATCAGGACTACCTCTAACCATTTTGAGTAGGCATCCACAACTACGAGAAATGTCTGGCTATGAACTGGGCCAGCAAAGTCAATGTGCACCCTAGACCATGGTGCTTGAGGTCACCCCCACTCCTTAGCGGCGCCTCTGGGGGAGCTGGTCTGGACTCCTGGCATGGTGTGCAGGTAGCCACCCATTCTTCGATCTCCCTGTCCATGTTAGGCGACCACATGTAACTCCTAGCCAAAGACTTCACCCTGACAATTCCAGGATGCCCTTTGTGTAAAGCCTCTAATACTGCAATGCACAGTTTGGGTGGAACAACAACCCGGTCTCTCCTCAGTAAACAGCCATTTACAACCGATAACTCATCGTGTTTGGCAAAATACATTTTGAAATCAGCCCCAACAGGCCCCTTGGGCCACCCCCTCCACACCCAGTTCAAAATTTGCTTGATGGTGGAGTCCTTTGCAGAGTGAGGGGCAATATTACTGGATGAGACAGGCCCAGTCTCAAGGCAGTCAATGAGGAGGACTGGCATCTCGAAAGTAGGGTCAGTGAGAAATTCAGGCAGCAGGCAATGGCTGAGAGCGTCAGAGTGCCCCAAAGTGGAGCCTGGTCAGTGGATGAGATGGTAGGAGTAGGCAGCTAGGAAATGGTCCATCTGGTCATGCGGGGTGATAATGACACTGGGGTAGGTCGGTCCCCAGCCAGTAAGCCCAACAACGGCTTGTGGTCCATAACCAGTTTAAAGTCCTGGCCATAAAGATACTCATGGAACCTCTTTATTCCGGCCACTGCAGCCAAAGCCTCATGGTCCAGCTGGCTGTAGTTCCGCTCTGCAGCGGACAAAGTCCTGGAGTAAAATGCAATAGGGGCTTCAGTTCCATTGGGCATGCAGTGGCTGAGGACAGTGCCGATGCCGAACGGGGAAGCATTGCAGGTCAGCACCAAATGCAGGGTCTGGCTGTACTGTACTAGGAAGGAATCCGCCGACAGGAGTCGTTTTACCGCAGCAAATGCAGCAGCCTTGGCTTTGCCCCAGGACCACTTCGCGTTCTTAGCCAGGAGATGGTGTAAGGGCTCAGCAACGGTGGCTTTCGGTTTAAGAAAGATGCTGTAGAAATTAAGGAGCTCAAGGAATGCCTGCAGCTCGGTTTGATTGTGAGGTGTGGGGGCATCCTGAATTGCTTTGATTTTTTGTGTGGTTGGGTGAATCCCAGAGCCATCGATTAAGTACCCTAGGAATTCAACCCTTGGCACGTTAATTTGGCATTTTTCTTTTTTGAGATGGAGGCATTTGTCTCTAATTTGAGCCAAAAATGTTCATACACGTTTTAAAGTTGCGCCTCACTTGCAGCCGATACCAAGATGTCATTGAAATAGGGGACAACTCCTGGAATCCCCTGCAAAAGCCATTCCATGATGCTTTGGAACAGTCCAGGGGCGATACTAATGCCGAATTGCAAGCGGTGACATTTGAATGCACCCCTGTGCGTCACAATGGTTTGGACCTCTGCCATAGCACCATCTACAGGCAATTGTTGGTATGCCTGTGCCATGTCCAATTTAGTGAAAAATTTTCCGCGGCCTAATGAATGAAGGAGGTGCTATACAATGGGTACAGGGTAGGCACTCTGTGGTAGCGCTTTATTTATTGTGCACTTGTAGTCCGTGCAGATGCGGACAGACCCGTCAGATTTCACAGGTGTCACTATAGGGGTCTCTCAGCGTGTGTGATCAACCGACTCTAGGATTCCCTGGCCTAGGAGATGTTGAAGAAGAAATTGCATTATACAGCTTTCTACCATTAGCTGATTTTCTGAATTTGATATAGAAATTAAGAACTTATCAATGATTCTATTGTATTCCTTGAATGACTACAATCCTAAGGGATAGACTGTCTACTCAACAAATTAACTTTATAGAGAAAAACATAGAAAGTTCACTGTAAACTTTATATATTGTTAAAATTCATCTGAGCTTTTAAAATGTTTTTCCGAATACTTCCTGAATAGTAATAAAAATTATGTAGGAGATAGTCAGGCTAAGCCTGAGGGAGGGGTCAAATGCATCATCAGTCTTGAGATATTTTGCATCTGCAAGAGATATAAATCCAGCCCACCTTGAATTCCATTGACTCTTATCTACCACCAACTCACTTTGACCAGTAGTGATTCAGATTCTTGTAGAGAGGTAGAGCATACAATAAACCTATATATTCATTTGAACTGCCCGGACTCCTGAATTCCTGCCCTTGACAAATACTGACAAATAAAGTATATAATGAATAATTTAGTATCATTTTTTCACCTTAATTTCTTAATTATGTTACTTATCCAGCATTCAAGCATGGTGAACTTTAAGTGCATTTAAGGTATCCTTGGAGGTCAAAATCTGGAAGATGGTAAGTATTTGTATGTATGACCTCATGATGCTGGCCTGCCATCTTGTGGATTTTTAATCCCTTATAGAGACCACCCATTGTACTCCATCTTATGGCAGGGTTCCAAATTCCAAAATTGAATCAGAGTCCAAAGCAAAGTATTGCTCAAAGTTCTAATTTATTAAGAAAGCCATGTTGGCACATCTGGAAAAACCCGAATCTGAAAGCTTCCTGGTTTCCCCCACCCAGTTGAAAGTTCATGATCTTGCCCCCACACCTACAAGTCCATCACATGGTCCAATATTCAACTGCCATGCTGGCAGTTCCACCCATCCAGTTCTGGTCAGGTGCAGAGGTGTAGAAACAAAGCATAATCTTGGATTCTAGAAAGGGATTTTATTTTGGCTACATAGCATTTAACTCTGTACCATCCCCCTTCCATTTTCCCACAATAGAAAAGGCATAGTAGAATAATGGAAAGTGTGGCAGGCCAAAGAGCCAAAAGGGAATATGGCTGCAAGCCTGACATCTTAAGTGCTATCTAGGTTCAAGTCCCTTGTTCTGCTTTTTCTTGAGCCTGAGGAACACTGTTCTAAGACCATGATAAGAATCCCTTCTCTGGAACCTGAATCATTTATTAGATTCAGGTAATGCTAACGAAATGCATGGTTTTTACTGAGGTCTTAGAGCACAGACAGGTGACCATTTTTAACCAATCATTGTTTTCTTCTAGTTCATAAAATAACAAATTTATGTTGGTAGGCTTTGTACTGCCCATAAATCCAATCCCTACTCTGTCTCAGTCAGGTGTGTTTCTTATTGTTTTAATATGGGACATGTTAAGGAATGTGAATGATGATTTCCCTGGCTTAATTTTCTTTCCATCAAACATCGGCTGCTGGCAGAAAAACAGCCACTTGGCATCCTTAATTGGGCAAGTGTAGGAGGTGCTTAGAATGGTGAGTAGCCATCTATTAATTGGTTATATGCACAGAGGTGGTCTATCATCAGCTGGACTATTTTGGAACATGGATCTAGCATTCTTCTGAAAGAATGCTAAACCTTGTCTAAAAATAACCCACGATGGGTCATACATACGTGGACAAAAGATGACGTGGGACAAAGAAATTAGTAATGAGTGGACTTGATCCTTGATTAATGCTGCAAAGGAATGGCAGTGCTGGTAATAGGAATCTGTGCTCAGCAGCACTGAGAAATGGCCTGTGGTAGGCAAAATGATACTTACGATTATACAACAATCCTTGTTAACAAAAAGCAAATGAAAACTTTTAGCACACTTACTCAGTGGTGATAGAACCATGAAGACATAGCTGACAGAATCCTGATTTGAATGGATCTTCTATGCAACCAGAAATAGTATATGCTGCCCCAAGAGAATGCTAGTCCTTAAATGAAGGCCAAGCATTCTTTCAAAAGAGTGCCAAACCCTTATATGTAAGGAGCTCAAGAAAGAAATGCACCGGTCAAATGCTACATGGATAGATGGATAGATGCCTCTAGAGAAGCTAATAAAGTTAATAAAGCAACAAAGGTCAGACCCAGCAACTGGAGAGAAGGAAACACGTCCACAGTAGCCTAATTAAACATTGTGAGGAAATGTCATAAAAAAACCATTCTGAGACAGATTCATGCTACCATCTGGAGATCATGAAGATGAGGTCCTAAGGTAGCTTTCCAAACACTGAGCTCCAATGCCCATTAGCTTGTTGGCCTAGCCAATGGTAAGAAATGACAGGAATTGCAACTTCTCAATTTCAACTCAATCAGAATAAAACTGGAAGGGATCTTCTAGTCCAATCCCCTGCTCAAGCAGGAGACCCTACATCACTTCAGACAACTGATTGTCCCGTCTCTTCTTAAAAGCCTCCAGTGATGGAGCACCCACAACTTCTGAAGGCAAGCTGTTCCACTGGTTAATTATTCTCACTGTTAGGAAGTTTCTCCTTAATTCCAGGTTGCTTCTCTCCTTGATTAGTGTCCATCCATTATTCTTGTCTTGACATCTGGTGCTTTGAAAAATAAGTTGACACCCTCCTCTTTGTGGCAGCCCCTCAAGTACTGGAATACTTGTCATCCCTAGTCCTTCTTTTCTCTATACCCAATTCCTGCAACTGTTCTTTATATGATTTAGTCTCTAGACGTTTAATCATTTTAGTTGCTCTTCTTTGCAATTTTTTCCAACATGTCAACATCTTTTTTTGTAATTTGGATGCAGTATTCCAGGAGTGTTATTCAGTATTTATGCAATATTCCAGATGTGGTGCTGAGGATTAGAGCTCTCCACTGCTGTCTAAACTATGGGTCAGGCTTATAGAATGCCCGCCATAATGCAGTTTTTTTACACTGGATTTTGGGGTGGGGGAAGCTATTCAGGAAGTGGGAATAATTATTTGCATAAAACAGTAATAAAATACGGAAATGTTTGACTATCTTTTATTTGTATGATCTTATCCCGTTGATCCATCATATTTTTGCTCCAAGTTAGGACTTACCAGTTGGTACTTGTTAAGTTGCACTGTAAATAAAGTTTCCTATATTCTAGCTGTCAGATTTATGGGTGTGCTGCTTTGGAGTGGGGAACAAGGTTCCACAAAAAAATCTTGCTAGAGACAACATGACATCATCATTTTCCATTTCTTCAACACTTGAGGCAAGTAAAGTCAAGGGAGGATAACATAACGGCTGAAAAAAAAATGTACCTGGCAACTTTGGACTTAAGAATTACCTGGGAAAAAAAGTCTGACACTCTTTGGGCTAACATTTGAAGGGACCCCCTCAAAAGTAACACCTAAAGAAAGAGTGAAAATTTCAAAAACAAAATACAGATGTAAGAAAAGAGAATGCTTTTGAATTAAGAGCATGAATGCAGTCACAGTGCCCCCTGGTGTTCTGTCCAAATTTGGGATTTGTCCTGCAAGAAAACGACTGATCTCTCGGCAACATAAAATCTGAAATAGATTTACACTGTTAATCTGAATGTTCTAGGATTCTGGTTAAATCAAGGCTTGGATCCATAATACAATATATTTATGCCCAAATTTAAGGTAGACAGGGCATTCTTTAAAACAATTAAATTTTGATCTTTGCAAAGCATTTGCATCCAATAGTATATCCAATTGGAAAAACAATAAATATGACAGAACTTCCTTTCTGAAATTTCCTTTGTTTCTTTGGAAAAGGAAGTATTAATACCTTCATCCAAGCTTGTTTTTCTCTCCCTCCCTGACTGCTGCAAGCCTACAAAATAGCTCCCCAATTGAACAATAGGACCCAGAATTTACATGATAGTCCACAGTGAAGTGTTGATGCTGGCATACCATTACTACCTCTGTAATATTAGCAATTATTAAACCTTATTTCTCCCATAAATTAGCCCCCTGAAATCAAGACAGTTGAGGACAATCATGAGGATGAGTTTTTTCTGTGTGTAAGTTGTGGTCTCCTATCTTCCTAAAAGGTCCACTGTTGCCTGGTATGGTGAGGAAGAGTAAAGGCAAAAAGTAGAAGCCTTAATACTGTATTGTCTGGGAATGCATGTTACCATGGTTCCCTCTCCTGGGTAGGTATATCTAGCAGGACCAAGAAGAAGGGCCCTCTCCGTGGTGGTTCCCTCTTTCTGGAACTCATCCCCATGGAGATAAGATTGGCCTTTGAAACTCTTTCACAAGAGCCTGAAAACTAGTTTCGACAATGGGTCTGGAAAACAAAGAGTGGGATGAAGTTCATTGTGTGATTTATTTATTTGATTGATCAATTGTTGTCACCATGGAAGGGGGTTCTTGCTTTCTACTGTTTTTATATTTTTTATTTATTATGGGTTTTTATCTTTGTAAGCGACCCAGAGACACTGAGAGTGACTTGGGCAGCCATATCAATTTTCTTAAATAAATAAATGAATCACAACATTCAATAGTATATAAATTAAATTCCTGGAGGGTCCCTGGAAAGAGGCAAAGTTTGGGTGAGTTATTATAAAGTCACCCCAGCTCGGAGGCTTGAAGATATGGCTCTCTCACCTGTAATGGCATCTGATAAGCTGATGAATGTAAAATGATTCATACTTCTAACTGGCTATCCTGATGGACAGCTAATCTTTGCAGCTAGGCAAAGGTTAAGAAGTCAGTAGAAAAATGAGACATGGGTGATGCTGGGATCCAGGACCTCTGCTGTACCACTATTTTATTTTCAGTGTAGCTGAAGCTTTTAATATGCAAACTCCCGTTCTGGCACAGAAAACAAATTCTTGGGTTGAGCATGTTCTTAGTAGCCCTTTGTTCCATAATTCTGTGTCCGCCTTTCTGAGTCACTCTTTTGCACCTGGCTTAGACAATTGGCCTCACAGTTCCAGTGAAAAACCAACTGATATGGGTTATGCAATTTTCAATGAGAAAACTATCAAGAGAAAGTTTGGAATATATTTTTTTTAATCCTGAGCATAACAAAAGTTGTTTCTTTTTTTAACCCGGTAACATTGGTCTGCCTTAAGGTTGAAAGTAGTAGAAAACAACCCCCAAAAAAACCCTCTTAAAGGTTTCCATCTGCTCGATTTTTTTTTCTGAGATGGACAACAAAGTATGTAAAACAGAATTTACATCACAGAGTTCCTAAACTAACCTCAATTGTTTGGCAGAGGTCTGATATGAATATATTTGGGTGAAAACTTTTAATTCTATTCAGGAAAAGGTTTGTTAAACCATTCCTTTCAATTGAAAATCCTTCAAAACAGAAAGTATTTGAGGGGGGAGGCAGGAAAGAGAAAGAGAATGCATGTGTGTAAATCAGATTAATTAAAATCTAGGCAATATATAAACCTATTTTTTCTCATCTGTTCTCAGTTGTGAAAGGCAAATCCTTAACCAAAAGTTGAACCAAAATATATTCAGGGCTATATAAGATAAAGGTTACTTTTCTTTTTCCTTTAAACCTCAGAGATTAAGAAACTGAGATTCCAAATCATTTTAGGTCTCCTTTTTCACTGAATCCCTTAATCCCTTCAAACCTTGGCACCATTTCTCACCATTTTTTTCATGCTTTCATTCTAGAATTTCCTACTTGACAGTCACATTGACCTTCTACTAAAAGGCAAGGTTGGATATCTGACACCTGATTTACAAATACTGGAGTTCTGATTACAAGTTTCAGGCTTCTTCCCATGATCTCCAAACCACTTTCTAGAAACAGGGGGAGTGGATTCTGTAGCAGGCTGAAATCTTAGAAATCACAGTTTTGTAAATTAGGACTGTGAAGGCTTGATCTTTATGTCTTAATATGAAACTTGCTAACGTGCTAATATTCAACCATCATGACAAATATTAAAAGTTCTAGTGTAACTCAGTGAAAGTTAATTATTTTCTATTACTTCTTATGTAGCAGGGCTCTGAACTATGTTATAAGAATGGTCAATTGAACCCTTTATAAAAATTCCAGTGAATCTTAAGAATTAAATTTCTTACAGCGTTTTTGAACACAGTGCAAATAGTAAAGTTGAATGGGGGAAAATTCAGGATAATAACAATAAGTAGTTCTTCACAAATTGCAGAATTAAACAGTGGACAATTAAAATCTGAAGATATTGTGATGGTCTTCAGTTTGAGCAATTTGAAAGTAATAAAACAAATTCAACCAGATAAGCCTAACAATCAATTTTAATCATACGGGTGAAATATTATCACTAGGGAGAGAGGCAGTATCCTTTAGATTATTGGACTTTGGGAAAATGAATTAGGGGTAGGCTATTGAACTGCTACCCCTGCTTATAGGTATCATAAAAGTACTCAGCTGCCTCTGTGACAAAAGAATCATGAAACAAATGCCTCTTTTTTTATTTGGTCCAGGCCCAGATATATTTTGGTCCAGGCCCAGATATATTTTTACTAGTGGTCATATTTATGTTAGTGTCATTGCCAGGAAGCAATACATCAAGCATTGACAAGTTAATTAAAATGATTGACTACCAAGTGACATGAATATCCTTAATCTGATAAAGGCAACCCTTAGGTGGAATGAGAAATACCCAACTTCTAGACACGTAACTTCTTTCACCTAGCATGCACCATTCAAAATGTGGAGCAACAAAAATAAATCTCTAACCCAGGGCAAGTATAATATAATTTCACCAAGACTGCCTGCACTATATCTAAGTCTGTCAGAGACTTCCCCTAAAAGAGTAGAACCCAAATGTTTGCAGCTTTACAGGGGTTCTGGGGTTTAGGAAGCAAATGGACCTGCTTAGAGCATCCATTTCACCCCTTAAAAGCTTCAGCTGCCTCCCTCTCTCCTCACTTTTAGAATGTGAGATGTCACATGTGATGCAAAGCTTGAAGTGGCATTCAAGATGGCAGAGGTTGTACATGCCCACTAATACAGTGCTTGAAAATTAGGTCTATTAACATATCCTAAGACTTTTTTCCCCCAAAGAAAATACATTTAGGATGGGTGCATGCATTTTAAATGACTGTTTATTTCTCTTTCAAAAATTAGATATATGTTAGATATGGCAATGAGAAGGCAGACTCAGGTTTAACGCAACAACAGTTCTTTATTACAACAGTCAAGTCTGTACAATCCAGCAGCAGTTAGGTCTGACAGCTCTCCTTTTATAGGGAGCTGTCAGACCTCTCAACCAATCAGATTGAACCTTTGTTTCCGCCTAAACAGAGGATTGGAGTGGAAACCACAGTAGCCTGTGTTAATATCTAACACCCCTCCCCTCTTGGTCGGAGTGTTCCAATTGGTTACATAGTCCTTGAGGTAGGCGGGTCTTTGTTTAACCCTACCAGGCCTGCGCAGTTCATTTGGAACTGGCTCTTCAGGCAGGTCGGACGGACCTGTGTGCTCTCCAGCTCCGCTCTGTGGAACCTGCTGGAACTTACCCCAGGCCGCGGCTGGAGTTCCTTGAGTTTGCTCGCTCGGCGCTCGCTGTGGGCCTGCAACAAACTCAGATAAGTCTACCGGACATTTCGGGTTTGAGTTGTCTGTGAAAGGAGTGAATGTTTGCTCCTTTTGGGTAGGGCCTTGGCCGTTTGGTTTCAGAGTTTCATCTGGTACCCTAAGATTGGAGTGGGAGAGGTGACTACGGAGTTGGTCAATGTGTCTCCTCCAATTTCTACCATCCTCTAGCTCCAGTAAGTAAGAGTGAGGCCTGGTGATGCCTATCACCATAGCAGGAATCCACAGAGTTCCCCCAGCATAGTTGTGGGCATATCCTGAATCCTCTATGCTAAAGTTCCGAATCTTGGTTTTGGAGTCTGGGGGCGAGGTGGCAGAGTAGTTTGGGTGTAGCCGGTCTGAGTGGGACCTTAGACGGCGACCCATGAGAAGCTCGGAGGGGCTTCTCCCGGTGGTGGCGCTTGGCATAATATGTTGGATTAGTAAATAGTGATCAATCCGTGTTTGCCAATCACCCGGGCCCATTCTGGCGAGGGCCTCTTTAGCAGATCGCACCATTCTCTCCACCTGACCATTGGAAGCCAGATGGAATGGCACGACCAGGGCATGCCAAATTCCCTGGCTGGCTAGGTAGGTCTCGAATTGCATGGCCGTGAATTGGGGCCCATTGTCAGAGACCAAGACGTCGGGCAGGCTGTGCATGGAGAAAAGTCTCTGTAGCACCTTGATGACCGCCTCTGCCATGGTAGAGGTCATCAGGGCTACTTCTAGCATTTTCGAATATGCGTCCACAACTATGAGGAACGTTTGGCCATGAACGGGGCCTGCGAAATCAATGTGCACCCTAGACCAGGGTGCCTGAGGGCGCTCCCACTCCTTAGTGGGCGCCTCTGGGGGAGCTGGTCTGGATTCCTGACACGGAGCGCAGGTAGCCACGCACTCTTCTATCTCCCTGTCCATGTTAGGCCACCAGACGTAGCTCCTAGCCAAGGACTTCATCCTGACGATGCCAGGATGCCCCACATGTAATGCCGCCAATACTGCCTTTCGCAGTTTGTTTGGAACAACCACCCGGTCCCCCCACAGTAAACAACCTTTGATAACCAACAGCTCATCACGGTTAGCAAAAAACAGTTTAAAATCGGCCCCAACAAGCCCCTTGGGCCACCCCCTCCACACCCAGTTAAGAACCTGCTTAATAACAATGTCTTTGGTGGAAAAGCAGGCAACGTCAGTGGAAGAGACAGGTCCAGAGTCCAGGCAGTCAATAAGGAGGACCGGTGTCTCAGGAGTGGGGTTGGCCAAGAGTTCAGGTAGGGGCAGCGGCTTAGCATGTCCCAATGTGGAGCCAGGGAGGTGGATGAGCTTGTCCAAGTAGGCAGCCAGGGAAACAGTCCACCTGGTCATGCGCGGAGACAAGGAAACCGGGGTAGGTCGGTCCCCAGCCAGCAGCCCCAACAATGGTTTGTGGTCTGTCACAAGTTCGAAATCACGGCCATAGAGGTACTCATGAAAACGCTTGACTCCCGCTACTGCAGCCAAAGCCTCTCTGTCCAGCTAACTATAGTTCCGTTCAGAGGGAGACAAAGTTCGCGAGTAGAAGGCAATGGGGGCTTCCGCGCCATTGGGCATGTGGTGGCTGAGGACAGCACCGACGCCAAAAGGAGAAGCGTCGCATGTTAGAACCAGCAGCAGAGTTTGGCTGTACTGGACCAGCAGGGAGTCAGCCGTGAGCAGGTGTTTCACCCCAGCGAATGCGGCAGCCTTGGCTTGGCCCCAGGACCATTTGGCATTTTTAGACAGGAGGCGATGCAAGGGCTCAGTGACGGGAGCTTTCTGTTTGAGAAAGACAATGTAGAAGTTAAGGAGCCTGAGGAAAGCTTGCAGCTCTGCCTAATTGCGAGGTGTAGGGGCGTCCTGGATTGCTTTTACTTTTTGGGATGTCAGGTGGATCCCAGAAACATCAATCATGTACCCTAGGAATTCTACCCTGGGCACATTAATTTTGCATTTTTCTTTTTTAAGTCGGAGGCCCTTTTCGTGAATTCTGGTCAAAACAGCCCTAACTCTTTTAAAAAGTTGTGCCTCGTTTGCAGCCGATAACAAGATGTCATTGAAATAGGGGATGACTCCTGGTATCCCCTGCAAAAGCCATTCCATGATGCTTTGGAACAGTCCGGGGCCATACTAACTCCGAATTGCAGGCGGTTGCATTTGAATGCACCCCTGTGCATCACAATGGTTTGAGCCTCCACTGTGGCGCCATCTACAGGCAACTGCTGGTATGCCTGTGCCATATCTAATTTAGCAAAAAAAATTCCTGGCCCTAGCGAATGTAGTAGGTCCGGTACAATGGGCACAGGGTAGGCGCTTTGTTGCAGCGGGTTACTAATTGTGCATTTATAGTCCTCACAGATGTGGACTGACCCATCCGGCTTGACCGGGGTCAGTATAGGAGTCTCCCAGTGAGCATGGTCGACTGGTTCTAGGATCCCCTGACTCACCAGTTTGTCAATTTCCCTATCGATTTTAGGGCGGAGAGCGAAAGGCACTCCCCTGGGTTTTAGCCTGATAGGCGTGACGTTGGGGTCCAAATTAAAAGTAATTGGTGTTCCCACATACTTATCGAGACCAGAGCCAAAGACGTCCTCGAACTACTTAAAAATCGCCTCGGCGGCGCCATCCACTATGGCATTGATTCCGGTGACTTCCAAGCCCAGGCCTTCGAACCAGTCTAGCCCCAGGAGGCTCTATAGCAGTGCGCTGGCCACAGTCATGGGCAGCTTGGTGTTGATACCCTTGAACTGGACCAGGAAGGTGTCCTGGCCCATGATGGGGACTTGGTTCCCCTGGTAGTCGCGCAGCATGATGTCTGGTGTGCGAAGCTGCCATTTTTTCAGGTTTGGAATGGCTTGCTTCATGGTCGACCAGGAGATGATCATGAGTGACGATCCAGTGTCGACTTCAAGCTCGCAGGGAGCGTCCTCAATGAGGACCATGACTTTCAGCTTTTTTGGCCGCCTTGTGCAGACTTGCCCTATGGTTTGATCCTTGGTTCTCTCTCTGGGTACTCTCCCTGGGCTCTCTCCCTGGGTTCTCTCTCTGGGCGCCCTTGGTATTTCCGCCAAGCCCCTCGGTTGGGCCTCTGTTGGCGGTTTGATTTTGGCTGCCATGTGGTGGCAGGGACTTCGCTCCAGCACACTTTTGTGATGTGCCCCTTTTTATTGCAATGCTGACAGGTTGCGTCCCGGAATCGGCAAGTAGACAGGGCATGGTTTCCTCTGCAGCTTGCGCAGGGCGGCAAACACGAGTCGAATTTTTGCCCCGGCTTTATGCGGCTACTGCGCATGTGGTAGCTGTCATCGTCTTCGCTGTCAGTGGTTTCTCGGTCTGCTGCCTCATGGTGGAAGTGCACCTGCTTCTGAGTGGTTTGTGGCGTGTTGTGCTGGCGCTACAAGGCTTCTGTGGACTTGTCAGCCGATTCAGACGTTCTGGCTTCGTCGAGTGCGATCTGCAGAGACATGTTTGATTTTGCGAGCAGATGTCTCTGCAGATGGATGTCCAGCACTCCACAGATCAGGTGATGTAGAATTTGGTCGTCCAGGTCACGGAAGTCACAGTACGTTGCTGCCTTTTGCAGGGCCGCAACGTACTGGTTGATGGACTCTCCCTCCTTCTGGTTTCACACATTGAATTTGTGGTGGAGAATGTGTCTCGAAGGCTTGGGCATGTAATGCGTTTTTAATGTCTGTTGCAAGGCCGCCCATGTAACCGCTTGGATCAGAGTTGGCTCCGATAGGTCTTTTGCCATTTCGAAGACCTCTCAGCCGCAGTAGCCCAGGAAGAGGTTTTTCTTGCAGGAGTCTGGAACCTCCATGAGGTCGTTTGCCTCAAGAAAGCATTCGAACCTCAGCATGTAGGATTCCCAGTGTTCGGCCACTGGGTCGTACAGAGTTGGCGGGGCATGCATGGCCATTTTGTCTTGGAGTGAGTTTGCCACTTAAAATGGCTGCTTGATGCTGCGCCGATGCTCCGGGCTGGATTCACTTGCTGGATTGACTTGTTGCTCATTCTTCGCCTTATCTGCCTCTCAATCCCACCTTCGTTGCCTGTGTTAGATACAGCAATGAGAAGGCAGACTCAGGTTTAACGCAACAACAGCTCTTTATTACAACAGTCAAGTCTGTACAATCCAGCAGCATCCTTTTATAGGGAGCTGTCAGACCTCTCAACCAATCAGATTGAACCTCTGTTCCCGCCTAAACAGAGGACTGTTTGTTTGTTTGTTTGTTTGTTTTGTTTTGTTTTTATTGGATTTATATGCCACCCTTCTCCCAAAGGACTCAGGGCAGCGTACAACATTAAAAAACACACATCCCGAAAGTTAAAAAGAAATTAAATACATAGCCAAAAAAACCCAAACCCAATTTATAGGACAATACATTTAAAAATGAGTTAAAATTAACAGGCCAGGCCGGCTTTCTGGAAAAGCCAACTTTTTAGGGCACATCAGAAGGACCAGAGGTCAGGGATTATGTGAAGCTCTGGGGGCAGCTCATTCCAGAGGGAAGGCGCTCCCACAGAGAAGGCTCTCCCCCTGGGGGTCACCAGTCGACACTGTCTGGCCGACGCACCCTGAGGTGGGAGGCTCAGGGTGGCAGTAGGTGGTCTTGCAGGTACCCTGAGCCTAAGCCATGGAGAGCTTTAAAGGTAATACCTTGAATCGCACCCGGAAAACAACCAGCAACCAGTGCAGGCCACCTAAAAGGGGTGTAACATGGGAGCACCTAGACTGGAGTGGAAACCACAGTAGCCTGTGTTAATATCTAACACTAAACCTCTAGTAAACCATTACCCATAGCTTCTACATTCATACTTAATTTAAAATATAAGCATCCAGACTACCTCAGTTCAGAGGTGGTATTCAGCAGGTTCTGACCAGTTCTAGAGAACCAGTAGAGGAAATTTTGAGCCCTGCCCCCATCTATCCTCTACCTCCCAAGTCCCAGCTGATCGGGAGGGAATGAGGATTTTGCAGTAACCTTCTCCTGGATTGGGGAGGGAATGGAGATTTTACAGTATCCTTCCCCTGCCACGCCTATGAAGCCATGCCCACCAAGCCATGCCCACCAGGCCATGCTACGCCTGTCAGGGGGAAAAAAATGCCCTGGGGAAATCTGAGATCAATGGACCGTGGCTGATTCCCTTCCGCATATCTTTTGAGATGTTGAGAAAAATAAAAGTCTTTAAAAGTATTCTAATTAATAAACAAACTTTAATAATAAAATAAAAAGTAAATGAAACAGAAAATAACTAATGGTTACATTTTGATAATGAAAGCTACGTCGCCAAGCTGGCTGCCGAACAAAGAAGAAAGGAATTTTGTTCTGGAATGTGTAAACGCATGCGCAATAAATCACTTTCAGATAAGAACTTTTTGTTTTATGACCTGCGCAATAAAGCTTTCTTAGTTTAACTCTTGAGTGTCAGTTTAGGCAGTTCAGGCCTAGCAAACCTTTTAACATCGTGACACCCCTTCTTTTGCTAGTCTGGGCTGACGTCATCAAATCATCAATTAAGGCACATCTTCTTTCGCAGATACTCGTGTTGATTTGCGGCAAGTGGTTTGTTAAGCATGTCTGCGATCTGATCATGTGTAGAAACATATTGCAATTTAACAAAACCTTGCTTAACTAATTGCTTTGTGTTTTGATAACGAATGTCAATGTGTCTGGACCTAGAACCTGTGAAATGTGACTCAGAAATATAAACAACAGATACATTATCTTCCATCACAGTGATTGGTCGAATCGGACGTGTCCAGATATCTGTGATCAAAGCATCAAACCACGTTAGAGAATTACAAGCATCTGAAACACAAGCATATTCAGCTTCAGTAGATGAACATGAAACAAAACTCTGTTTTCTCACTTGCCAGTAAACAGGACAACCATTTAGGAACATCACGTAACCAGAAGTGCTTTTGCGTGACTTCTTGTCGCTTGCCCAGTCGGCGTCAGAAAAACAAATCAACTTTGGTTGATCAGTGTGTGTTGGTTCTAGCAATAACTTCATGTGTTTAGTGTGTTTTAGGTATTTCAATAACTTCTTAATGCATGACCAATGAAATTGTGTTGCCTTACCTATGTGTCGTGATAAAAGATTAACACTAAGTGCTATGTCAGGTCTGGTCCAACTACTAATGTATAATAGTGAACCAATGACTGAACGATAAAGTGTTTGATCCTCGAACTCAGGACTTGGTTCATGTGTTAAGTTGTGAAAATCTGTTTGCATGGGTGTCTTTGTTGTGCTAGCATCTTTCATGTTGCAATGATGTAGAATGTGGTCAATTTTCTCTTCTTGTGAAAGACTAAACCCCTTCTGTGTCTTTTCAATTTGAACACCTAAATAAGTGCTAATGTGTCCTAAAGATTTTAGTGTGAAGTATCTCTGCAAACTTTTAGCAAAAATCTCACTCATTTTCTTATTTGGACCAATATAAACAATATCATCAACATAAACAAGAATTATCTCATATGCATTGTTAGATCTTTTTGTGAACACGCATTCATCAGTTTCGGACTTAATAAAGCCCATTGAATTTAGTTTGTCAGTAAGACATAAATACCACATTAAACCTGACTGTTTCAGACCATAAAGACTTTTGTTCAGGAACCAGGTATCCCCTTCTTGCTTTCGGAATCCTGGAGGGCTTCTCACGTAGATCTCTTCATCTAGGTCTGCATGTAGATAAGCTGTGTCCACATCAAATTGAAAAACTTCTAAACCAAGAATAGTTGCAGTGGTTAAAGCAATTTTTACACTTTCAGTTCTGACTGTTGGTGAGTAAGTGTTTGTGTAGTCCTCAGGATAACGTTGAGCGAAACCCTGAGCTACAAGTCTGGCTTTGTATAAAGACTCACCATTCGGTTTCTTCTTGATTCTGTAGACCCATCGGGTGCCAATGACTTTCTTGTTTGCTGGAGGTTTTGCAGGTGTGAATACATTAAGTTTTTTTAAACTGTCCATTTCATCCTGCATTGCATCATACCACTTGTCTTGTTCTGAATCAGGAAGCTGTTTGATTTGTGTGAATGTCTCAGGAGGAAGAGTAACGTTGCAAATCAAAGGTAATGGTGACTTTGTCAGTTGCCATGAATAACGTTGTGGAAGGATTCCTTTTGTGGCCCTCTTGGAGCGTCTAGGAACAACAGACCAGTCTTCTTCTTCTTCATCATCATCATCCTCGTCCTCACGTTCGTCGCTAGCATCAGCATCCGCGGCTTGCAAAGACGGAACATCAGGTTGTGAAGAACTGGTAGAAGGAACATCTGCCTGCGAATTGTCATCAGGCTGCGTGGCATCTGGAACACCATCTCTAGGAAAATAAACTTCAGGATCATTGGAATGAATCCTGGACCAGTCAATATCTTCTTCAAAATTAGCTGATTGTGAAATGACAATCACATGTTTAGTATCAATGAATTTGAACCATTTTGAATTATCATCAATACCCATAAATCTCAGTCTCTTTGCTACTGTACCTCCCTTTCTTCTTTGACTTAAGGGAGTGTTCACCATAGCATATGAACCAAAAATATGGAGGTTCTTGAGATCAGGCTTGTAGCCATACAGCATGTAGAAAGGAGTTTGATTGATTACACTGCTCCAAGTACGGTTAACAATGTAATTTGCATACTTGATTGCTTCACCCTAGTATGCGTTACTGAGATTGGCATCTTCTAGGAGACAACGCATCATGGTTTGTAGAACCCCTTGTCTTCTTTCTACGACTCCATTATGAGCCGGTGTATATGGAGCAGATGTCTGATGAAGAATTCCATTCTTACGCATCCAGTCCTGGAAACGCTGAGACATGAATTCTGCACCACGGTCACTCTGGATTCTGGCGATGCGAACTTGGTATTGTGTAGAAACAAACGCTGCAAAGTCTTTAAAGATCTGAAAGGTCTCAGATTTCTCTCTCATAGGATATACAAATCCATATCTAGAATGATTATCTACAATTGTTAAAAAATACTTTCTGCCACCAAGTGTTGGTGGGAAAGGACCCACTATGTCAGTGTGTACCAAATCAAAAATGCGTGTTGACAGGCGTGTAGCGTGTTTGGGAATTGCAGCCGCCTTGGATTTAGCCTTTTTGCAAACCGCACAATCCAAAAACACCTTACACCCCTTTAGATCCAAACCTTTTGCGAACTCCGGCATCTTTCTAAGAACACAGAAACTGGCATGCCCCAATCTTCTGTGCCACTTGTGAATACACCTGGAATGCAAAGGTTTACCAGTTAGTGAATTCTCAACATTAACAGTTTCATGAGGAACCTCAGGCTTGCTTTGAGCAATCTGTTTCTGTTTTCTTTGTTTGTTGGCTTTAGGAGCCTTCGGCACAGTAATGTTTTCTCTCTCTGGGACAACTCTCTCTGGGTTCACGTTGTGCCTTTTTGGAGTTTGCATACTTGTCTGTGCTTGCCCTTTAGGCTTTGGCTTTAAGTAATAAACACCACCAATCAGCATGGTTTCAGCAACAATATCTCCATCTTTAACTAAGTAACTTGCTTTTTCGAGGTGGTGAACCTGGAACTTTAAATCTCTAGACAAGTGACTTTGACTAAGCAAATTACTGGTTGCTGAAGGTATGTAATAAACATCAGGGATGTGTGTATCGAGTTCTTCAATGTAAACAGTTCCTTTTCCCATAACCTTGCAAGTGTGGTTGGTGAAGGAATACAGTTCTCTATACTCGGGCTCTGGTTCGCCCATCTCTGTGAAAAGTTCCCTTCTGTGGGTAACGTGCACAGCTGCTCCACTGTCTAAAGTCCACAAAAGACGTCTGTCGAACTTTGGATCAGGTTGTGGAACGTTGGTTATGGCCAGTGTCACAAGTGGAGCTTGTGAATCATGCCTTGGACCACGACGGCCTTGTCTTCCGCCTCTACCTCTGCCTCTGGAATCTGTTCCTCTGGGCTGGTACGTGACGGGAGCTGGAACTCGTTGGGGACAATCCCGGGTGTCATGTCCCACACGGTTGCAGGTGTAGCATTTTGGCATCCTTGGAGCGTAGCCTCTTCCTCGGAAGGGACGTCTGGCTGGAGCCTTTAACACTGGAGGCCGTTGCAGATGTGGTGTAGCTAACCTGATAGCTTCGTCTTCCACTAAAAGTCTGCAAACGTGGTTAACTGTGCGTTGAGCAATAGGCACGTAGTTAATCTTTGCAACAGCATCTTTCCATTCATAATTCAATGAGTTAATGATGATGCTAATCATTTGGATATCATCGATTACATGGCCATTTTGTCTCAATTCACTTCTCATTCTTTTCAGTTTGGTCAAATGTCCACCAATTCGTTCACCAGGTTTCAACTTCGAACCATGGAACTCGGACATGAGCAAACATGAAGATTCAATTGAAACGGGCCTGTAGCAATCTTCCAAAATAGCCCATATTTCTTGGGCAGTTGCATCAGGTGGAAAGATACCTTGGATCTCAATTTCCATTGACATGAGTAAAGTCGTGATTGCTCTGTTTTCGAGGCCTCTCATTGCAGGCGTCCAGGGCTGAGGGGGAGGATTAAAAACCATGGAATGTGTGCCTTCTCTTCGAAGCAAGAGCGCAATTTCACTGACCCAGGCTTTATAATTCTCTCCTGACTCCTTTAACTTGGACTCACCAGTCAAGGGGGTGACTGTGAATACCTGCTGAGGAACAATTTGTTGCTCTGGTTGCAAATCTGGTTGTTGAACCAGGGGATGCTGGGGTTGCATCATTGGCTTTGCGTGGCAACATCAAATTGGCTTCCTCGAATTCGCCTTTGACTTTGCCTTTTTCCATCTAGGGAGGATTCAACGCCGCCAGGGGGTGTTGAAGACTTAACCTTTGGATGCAAAATTTTGGCTTCTAAAGGGCTCATAGGTAAATCTCTAAAAATCTGGTCCAACTGCTTCATCTTTTGCTGTAATAATTTTTCTCCGCCAGCAGATGGCAGTGCAGCTTCACTTTTTGGCTGCCTCACCTTTCTATACGTATGCGGAAGTTCAGTTGACTCAAAGGGACCACGTGACCTCGGTGACGTGTACATGTCTCTTTGTTCTGATTGACCAATGAACTCTGTGGGGTGTGTCTTAGGCTGTTGTTTTGAAGAAAAGATGGCGTCCTCAGACATTTTGGGAATGGGGGAGCTTCTCCTACTTCGCCTTATCTCTTCAAAACACACTCTCGCCTCCCTAGCATATCTTTCGAAACGTTCTATTTGATCAAGATAGCTTTGCATTTCTTGCTCATCATCTGGGGGGATTTCATAAAATCTGCTTTCTGCGTGGGAGGATTTTTTTTGTGCCGGCAGTTGCCATTCATCAATTGTTTGATAATCTGCGAGGGTCTGGGAATGGAGTGGCTCTGGCAGAGTGGGAAGTTTTGGCTTGGCCCCCCAAAATTCATAATCTCCTGGAGATATTTTAGAAGGAGGAACCACTGACCTCGTTTCGTGGATGTCGCGTCCTGTAGCTCCTTCCCCCACATTTGGCTCGGCACTTTGTTGCTCCTGAAGCACGTTTTGATCTTGCTTCTCTGTGTCCGAGGGGGCCTCCTTGTCAGAGGAAGCTGATTCATCTGTGCTCGCCCCATCTTTCCTTTTCTTTTTTTTCTTTTTCTCCAACATTGCTAATTAGGCTTAGTCGGTTATCTTTAGATAGCATGAAGGGAAAATACAGCCATAAATTGTAGCCATCTCAGCTACAGCCAAACTCTGCTACCAAGTTGTCAGGGGAAAAAAAATGCCCTGGGGAAATCTGAGATCAATGGACTGTGGCTGATTCCCTTCCGCATATCTTTTGAGATGTTGAGAAAAATAAAAGTCTTTAAAAGTATTCTAATTAATAAACAAACTTTAATAATAAAATAAAAAGTAAATGAAACAGAAAATAACTAATGGTTACATTTTGATAATGAAAGCTACGTCTGCCAAGCTGGCTGCCGAACAAAGAAGAAAGGAATTTTGTTCTGGAATGTGTAAACGCATGCGCAATAAATCACTTTCAGATAAGAACTTTTTGTTTTATGACCTGCGCAATAAAGCTTTCTTAGTTTAACTCTTGAGTGTCAGTTTAGGCAGTTCAGGCCTAGCAAACCTTTTAACATCGTGACAACGCCCACCAAGCCACACCCACAGAACCAGTAATAAAAAAAAGTTGAATCCCACCACTGCCTCTGTTCTATCTGAACATATTCATTCATTTAGGGACACTTTGCAAACTGCCTCTTCCAAGTAAGACAGGAGAATTGAGATGGAGGAGCACTGAAATCTAAAGTTCACTGCAACAGGTTCCTGCTTCTGCACATCACGCTGAACTATAATCACGTTCCAAAGAAACAATGGTTTGGCCTTATAAAAAACAGCAGACACCATAAAGACCTTCAGTGTTTCTTCTTCCATCTGTTTATTCCACTTTCCTTCAAACTCTAACTGAATTCTTACAGGTCTTGAAATCAAAATGTGGACCGTGTTCTGGGATATTATCTTTAGTTTTGGTTTATAATGATGAGGATTTCAATGTGGTTTGGAAATTGTGGGTTGTTGAATAGCACTCTAGATGAACCAGCTTGTTCAATAAAATATAGTTCACCCAAGTTCCAGTTTAATATGACACACAAATCTTGCCTGTATGATTTCCTAAAAGTTGTATAATTTCTGTGCAAGCCATAGTCTGATATTTGTTTGTTTATTAAATTTCTAAGCTGCCCATGTCACTCATACAGCAACTGTGGATGGCTTAGAAATATAATAATTAAAGAGCAAATATGGTTTGTTCAACCTATGCTTCAATCTTCATTTAGATATAAATTAACATTTTGATAAAAGGATAGCTTCTCACATTCATCTGCAAAATGAAACGGGTTTGCTTAGGAGGAAGTGGATATTTATTAGGAAATCATGAACAATGAGGAGGAAGAGAAGCAAATTTGAATCTGTACATCCACCAACCAAGGGTAGTCATTTTCATCATACAACGATTGAAAAGTGATTCCATGACAGTTTCAAATTAGTTTTTAACGTGGACTGTTTGTTTCATTTTTTAACCATCCTATTCCACAATTTTTTCTAACAAATTAAGGAACCGTCCAATTGGCTTGATGATCAGTTTGGAATGCAGCAACTCATATTATATATAAAATCTATTAAGCTAAAATAGTTCAATTCAAAATATTAAAATTGAAAATACAGTAAATATAAAAATAAAATTCAGCACCTTAAAAATATAATGCAATGGTGGTCTGTTTCTGGTTACAGGATGATGCAAGACTGTACCAATAATTTCTATCAAATTTATAACCTAATTGTGATATTTCCAAATCCATTTGTTTGGTTATAATTTGAAATTGAGGACTCGGCTATGAGCATAGCTTTACTTTCTTACCAGAAGAAAAAAATACAGTCAGAATCAGTGAGCTATCTTCTTCGCGCTCCCAGAAAGTAGTAGATTAATAGCAATAATAATAGACTTATATACCGCTTCACAATGCTTTACAGCCATCTCCAAGCAGTTTACAGAGTCAGCATACTGCCCCCAACAATCTGGCTCCTCATTTTACCAACCTAGGAAGGATGGAAGGCTGCGTCAATCTTGAGTCAGTCAGAATCGGACTGCTGGCAGTTGGCAGAATCAGCCTGCAATACTGCATTCTAACCACTACACCACCATGGCTCTTAAATAAATAAATAAATGGTATGAATATTTTAATAATGAAACCCAATTACCTTAAAGTAAGCTAGCTTCCTCTTGTTAAAAGTCATCAAGCTCGTACAAGGTACAAGCTGGATAGTTGGTGACTCTAACCCAGGTAAACTTGGGCTATTTCTGAATGCAAGTCTAAACACCATGTTAGATAGGGCAATGAGAAGGCAGACTCAGGTTTAACGCAACAACAGCTCTTTATTACAACAGTCAAGTCTGTACAATCCAGCAGCAGTTGGGTCTGACAGCTCTCCTTTTATAGGGAGCTATCAGACCTCTCGACCAATCAGATTGAACCTCTGTTCCCACCTAAACAGAGGACTGGAGTGGAAACCACAGTAGCCTATGTTAATATCTAACACACCACTAGCAGTCTTCTGTAGGCTATCACATGTTCATATCCTCAGGAAATTGTTACTATGGCATTATTTTTACCAGGACATACAGAACACAAAGTATATTTTGAAACTATATTATTATGGATGTCCTAAAGTAAACTGTTGAATACTTCCAGAAATGCATAGCTCAATTCAGTTATTTTGTCCTGAATATTGGAGTCTATTTTAGGCACTATAGACAATATATAGACAATATATATAATTTGCTAACATTTTTACATGTACTTTTAAATAGAAGGATTGATAGATACGTACATATTAGTGTCAATCATTGAAAAAAATGTACCCGGACAATAATATTTTCACGTTTTTTTTCACAATTTATGTGATCTCATGAATGGTTTGAGTAAATTATGTGTGATTCAGGTAGAAATCAATTTTCAAAATTATTAGGAAAGGACCATAAGTAGGCTGGATTTTGTTCTGTTTGGGGTAAGCAGCTTTACATTCTTATTTTTGCTTTCCATAATAATCATAATAACCATGACTTTTGCTGAAATCATGTGTCTGCTTACTCCAAAGTCAGTACCCCTTGGGCTTGATTGAAAAGTAAGTGTGCCTAGAGCTGCATTTTTAGTCATGTGAGCCTGTCCTTAAAAGGAAATTTTTTTCTATCCAAAATCTAGTAAAGCTTAGGAATTTGCTGCCACAAGAGGTTATCGCAAAGGCAAATAAGAGAGTGAGTCTTAAAGACTGGACCAGCAGAAACAATAACCTTTGTAGTTATGCAACCTGGACTAATGACATAGTAATCAAATGTCATTTTTCATAACTCCAATTGATTGCCTGAAGCAGAATGAGAAGACACTTGTTGTGTGAGGGCTTTGGGGTTTTTCCCCCCATGAACAGAATTTCATAAAAGTCCAGGTGCCTTTTGGGGAGTTTCCCATCATCTGAAGCCTCAGGGATACTGTGTTAGGTTCACCTATGACCAAAAACAGAATACTGTAATCCAGTTACTTCTATCAATGGTCACAATTAGTCTTATAAAAACAAATACCGCAAGGTATGCCATTCATGAAAAGAAGACAGAGGGGGAAAGAATAGAAAAAGAAGAAGGCACAGACCTCAAAACTGGACCCCAAAGGATCTTCCCACACTTGCTTTGACATTTGAACTCCATGTTGTTGGAACATTACTTATTTCACTAGTTGATATCATTTAGGGATGAGGAACTTCTTGCATCCCAATATTCCACACCTATAACTGCCAGCTCCCTACTTTTGGCCATGATGGTTTGATCTGCTGGGATATCCCAACAGAAGAGAATATATGTACTATAACTCAGGATTGAACTGTGGTGCTTTTTGAATTTGGTTGTAGACATTTCATTATGTTCTCTGTTTATATACTATAGTTTGCCCAACTACTGTTGGTGGGGGTTGATCTCCTTGGTAGTTCCTTGATCATTCCTTGGTATTGTTTATTTGATTGATTGATTGATTGTTTGTCTGGTGTCAATCCATGCTTATCTGGGTGTTGGCTGCTGAAGTGTGAATAGCATGATAAAATCAATATCAAGGTAAAGAATATGAGATTAACAAATAATTGGTAATGCAAACTTCAGTCTTGAAGTTACAGCTAAATAGTGGAATGTGCATCAAAACATAATCATGAAAACATTATAATTTATGTATATTCATCATGCAGCAGAGTGCAAGTAAGCTAGCATTTGGTTAATGATATCACCAAGTGCATGCCCTTTTGACATCACCATGATGTATCATAAACACTGCTGGTCTAAAGTTATTTTTTCAAGATGTAGCAACTAAATATTTATAATCAGGTACTTACACATTCTATTTAGAATAGGATGTAATGGCATATTCATCATGGCAACTAAAATTTAGAAAGTGGAATATAAATTATGGGCATTCTGAATTAGGAGACCTTAAGTTTTTCCCCATGTGGTTTGCTATCCAATCCAGTTCTTTGGAATAGATTTTTTTTCCATGCCCCAAACTTTATATGTATCTTTAAGTTATCTCCCTCACAAAAATAATGGTATGACAATATGTTTTGTTTCTTTAAAAAAGGTGAAAGTCTTTTCTTTATATTGGAGACCCCATCCAAATTGGCACAGTTCCCCCTTCCTGTGAGTCCTGTTTAAAAGCACTCAACCGAACCAAAGCTGCGATATAGAGTTATGTCCAGTTGAACCTTTGTGTCTAGATTCTTGTCTTCAAGCTCAAAGCACCAGGCAAAAATGGTAAGACAGAGTTGAGTGATTGCCCTTAGATTTCACAATCTGAAGAACATGTGACAGATGAAAAAAGGACTAGAAGACAAAAATAAATTCAGCCTCCAGATAAGTGATTCATACATAGATGGTGAATCTGGGAAGGTCAGCCAGAAGATCTGTTGTTATCAATAGTGACTGGCCAAATCCTAGTCACCACTTCAGCACACACACAAACACACACACACACACACAACATATACGAACACACAAACACACATCCTGGTCACCCCTGCAGCAAACACACACACATCTAGTCAGTTGATCGGGCCCAAATTTGGGTTGTTATTATTGGTTCAGAAACATATATCAGGGATTGAAAAATCTTCCATTGCAGTATACAAGAAGTAATATAAACAATAATGTATAGGGGAAAAAAACAAGTATTGGATGAAGTTACAGACTCTGGATGCCCATGCTATATAGAATTGTCATCTCTTGTGCCTGGCAAGTTGATGCTAGGAGCTTTTGTTATATGGCACTGAGAATATAAAACAATTCAAGCAGGTTAATACTTGATTTGTTTTTTCTAAATGGAAGGGATAGGCGATAGGCATGGATTTATCTATAATCATTATTTTATTTGCTGAAAAACATGAACACTCATGCTCTTGAAGACAAAAATGCAGGGAGAGGTATTTGCTTAAACATTAGTTTAGTGATGCATGCAGAAAGCTTAAAAACACTGTGCTAGAAGATGATTGTCAAGTCCAATTTCAGTACATGTATACATAATGTGATCATCTGTCTTTTTTTAAATTTGCACTAGATTCAAAGTAACTCAAAATTGCGCTTTTTGTAAAATAAGGTGCTAATATTTTATTCCATGTATTTTAGCATTATATTCTGCATCTTTTCCCATTGACCCGTTGATATAAAGGAGAGGCTCACTGAACAGTGATTATCACAACTGTTGTATATCGCTGCCAATAGCCATCAACTCTATAGGTTTTATTTTTAATATTCCTAATAAAGTGGTTAAGAAACTTCTAGTACCATTATTACATTTCTCTTATGAATAACTTTTTTTCAGGGAAAATTAAGAAAAATATCATATTACATTCATGTGAAGAAGGATCAATAGTCCTTCTGTTTTCTATCTCTAACACAAACACAAAGTTTTGGGGGAAGTCGTATAGATGCAGACGTCTTCTGCAGAGGCCACATTCTACATTTCCATTGGTCATCTGAGATTGATGGAATTCTTTCTTCCATTCCTCATTTACTGATGCACATTTCATGTAACACAACAAATAATGTTAGAAAGACCAAGAGGGTTTTTTTTTTCTCAACGTAGACTGAAAACTACTCTAATCTACACTAAAACCAACATTTATTTCAATGTATATTGAAGTCAGTGAACTTTGCTTTCCACTCTATACAGTGAAGCAAATGAGTTTACAAAAGATTAGGTGACAGGATCTATGTGACTTGGCAGATAAACTTGACTGATAAACTTGAAAGGGTTCTGTTCAAACAACAAACCTAGTAAAATATTCTGCTCAAACCAGACCTAAATCATTGCAATTGCCTGATTCTAAATCAACAGGTTTGTTCATGTTTCCATGTTTTTAGTAGATAATTTCTGACCCACATCCAAATTAGCCCCGGGGTCCTGTTCAGGCCCTGTTAAACAATAATACCTGAACTTTAAGTGGGATCTGAAAATGAAACTGAGCAGGTCTGCCTTTCAGTGTTGCCCACTATACATAACCCTTTCCATAGATGGGCACATGAAACCCAATTTTACAGTTTATAGTAGTTCTATCTAGATCTGAGCAAAATTAGCTGATAAAAATACATTATTAAAGGTGGTTAATCTTAAGTGCTTTGGACTAAAAAAAAAATTAGTCCATATTTGCATGAATAGCAGTTTGACCTAGTAGTAATTGAACAGGAACAAATCTTTGAATAATGGGGAATAGTTGGATGAAAATGTCAGCTGATGTATACATTTCTATTTCTATCACACTTGGAATAATGTGATAGATTGGAAACGATGTGTGTAGTTCTGATCATTGAATCTTAAGAAAGATACAATACAATGACATAAGAAGCAAAAAACAAGAACCAAAATAATAACAGGGCAGGTACAATTTCCTTATCGGGAAATTATTTGGAATGTTTTGCTTATGACAGGGGTGTCCAAACATGCTGGCTGGGGAATTCTGGGAATTGAAGTCCACAAGTCTTAAAGTTCCCAAGTTTGGACACCCCTGGCTTATGATAATGGTCTTTCATCCTTTCCAGGTATGATCTTGATTTACAATCCCCTTTTTCCATCAAACTATGAAAATGCTGCCTAATTTTACAAAATCAAAGTAAAATATCAATAAAAACAAATATATAAAACCAATTAAGCTAATAAAGGCATAACCCAGTCTGGCAACTACAATCCAAGCAGTAGTTCTCATAAATTAAAAACACTATGGAAAGCTTCAGTTAAGTGATTTTCTGCAGGTCCACAGAGAGTCTTTCAAAACTTTGGAAGAAGATTGTTCTAACGGAATGGAATCATAAGTATTTCACTCCAAATCTCACATAGAGCCTGTTATTTTCCTACTTGAGATTAAATCAATTCTATCAGAAGTCAGTCTTGGAAATAACTGAAAACCAACCCATAAAGGAATTTACAGAGTTTTTAAAAATTCCAGAATTTAGATTGTATTCAGAAACCTACTGACAGTGGCCAGAGAACCAATATTTCAGGGTTATAGCTCACCTTACTGACCACAGGCAGGTCACTGCATTTTGTATCTGTTGTAGCTTCTGCTTATTCTTCATATTTGATCAGATTTTCCAAGGATCATTTTAACCCTACAGTGTAATGCAATGGGAAAAAAAGCTTTCTCCTGGCAAGCTTTTATGGAATTCCGTCCAACTACAGTCTATTGCTATGATTTACATAGGAAATTTTGTTTCAGTTCTTTATTTTATTTTTTTGCATGTTGTTATCCTGAGTGTAAAATCATCTTAGATATAATTTATAGAAATATGTGTTATACAGGTTAACAATGAATAATTGAATTGGCAATTCCAGTATGCGATAAATGGTAACTCCCTAATAACTCCCTCTTATGCTCATCTCAGCAGTAAACAATTCAGATTTCAATGGGCTTAACTCTCTGATGAGTATGTGTATAGTGTTTAAATCACTGGTACGGTGCCATCTGCTTCTTGTTGAGAAAACATATGGCACCATATAAGAACATGCAAATAAGTGACTGGCATTTAAATGCTGATCCAGACTGACATCATTCTTGCCTTAACCACTGCCTGACGCCACCCAATCCAGAACTGCCATTTAGGATCGGTAGGTCATTATGAAGACCTACATCAGCTTCAAGAGAAATGAAGGCAGAAATGTAAGGCATGCCACCAACCTTGTTTAAACATGTTATTAGCCTCATCGTTTTTTATAGGTTTTAGTTCAAGATGACGGTCTTCAACTGGGATAAGGAGATAAAGAAGAGATGATACACAGCACTTGTCTTCTGAAGGGTGCATAAATATATCTCACACATTAATTAGTTGAAATTCTTTTTGATCTACAGCTGGTTTCGAAGTTGAAGTCTCACTCAGCACTGTTATTATTCCTCTGAAAATTGACATCATGTTGTAATTTCAGAGTAGGAAACAGATCTCACGTTAAAACTTATACTGGAGCCACTTCATATTTGGTTGACTTATTCCTTTATTCATCAATCTGGTATGCTCAAAATATGCTAATGTTACAAATCCTAGAATCCATGCTGCAGGTCATGCTGACTGGAAATTTCCAAAAGATCTGGAAGACACCAGATTGGAGATTGATGGCTTGTTCAGTGGATTTGCTTGTTTATATCCAGTTTATAAATATCTCAATAGAGCAAGATTGTCGCTCAATGCCATGTTTTGGTTACTTTTTCAAAATACAGATGGCTATAATTAACTTTTAGGAAATAACTACAAATCATTTGTAATTTGTTACAGAGTTAAGTAATTGAGTAGAAATGTTCAAAAAAGTAGTTTAATATTCAATGTTTCTTGCAACAACTTGTATGACTTTCACATTCATTTTAATACAGAGATTCTTTCCTTAAGCAAGCAGATAATCACCTTTTTATGACTATTCCATGAATATGCCGAATCTTCTGAGCTGATTAAAAATTTGTACAGCAAAGAAAAATTGCAACCAACCTAAAACATTATTCTTCTCAGCTTTTCAGAAAGTATTTGATGAAGCCATTGGTAGGAGTTAAGCTGGCTTGGGTTGATCCTGTGCAGTCTCTAAGAATGTCTCGGAATTTTATTTCATAACATGAGTTGTGAAAGAAAAGGGAGATAAATGTAATAAACAAATGGTTTACTGGCAGATATCTCTTTGTTACTTATTTGCTGGGATGAAATTCTTGAAAATTTGGTACAAGTGTCTGCATGAAACAGATAATTCTCTAATACATTTTAACATATTGCTCAAGCTTGCCATTATCTTGCTAAAAATAGGAATGTTGTGGCCAAAATCACATCCACAGATATAAATAGCTAGCCACTATAGTGCACTGACATATTTTATTGCATTAAAATACAGAGAAAACAATGTACAAAAATAAATTTAAACAAGAAAATAATATTTTCTTTTCTTATTTTTCCAGCATTTAGACATTATTTTGTGGTTCTTAATATTTTAAAATATTTTGGATATTCATCTAATATTGATTACTGAATGTTTTATTACCTCAGTACTGTATTTTTTTTCTTGCTGCAGTTTTTTAAATTTTTATTCTATGTAAAAGGTAAAGGTTCCTCTTGCACATACTATGTGCTAGTCGTTCCCAACTCTAGGGGGCAATGCTCATCTCCATTTCAAAGCCGAAGAGCCAGCGCTGTCCGAAGACGTCACCGTGGTCATGTGGCCAGCATGACTAAACGCCGAAGGCACCTGGAACACTGTTACCTTCTCACCAAGTTGGCCCCTATTTTTTACTTGCATTTTTACATGCTTTTCAACTGCTAGGTTGGCAGAAGCTGGGACAAGTAATGGGAGCTCACTCCATTACATAGCGTTAGGGATTTGAACCACCGAACTGCCAACCTTTCTGATTGACAAGCTCAGCGTCTTAGCCACTGAGCCACCACATCAACATGTAGGATAGTCTAAAACAGTGGTCCCCAATCTTTGTGTTTTGGCAGTCTGGCTTTTGGGGGGAAGATTGAGAGGAGAATCAGGCTGCATAAGCAGTAGGTCGGTGTACACGCACAAGCAAGTTGAGCTTTGCATTAGCGCAAGTGTGCCAGCCCGCCACTCACATAAATCAAGTTGCATGTACTTCCACCACTCACATAGCCCAGTTGCAAATAGGATACAGCCCAGTATAGGATACGGCCCAGGGACTGGGGACCCCCTGGTCTAAAATGCAAACAGAACCACTTCTCTAATCAGCTTTTACACTGCAAGGAGTATCTCAAAGGTGCTTTTCAAAAGGCAACTGGACTTTGTTTTTCCTTGAAGATGTTTCACTTCTCATCCAAGAAGCTTCTTCAGTTCTTACTGAATGATGGAGGATGGAAGGATATATATTCCTTGCAGACATCTGGTTGTTAGCACTCTTTCTGAGAGTTGTTCAGGTCACTTGAAGGTTTATCTCTGTCCTCAGAGTCACCTGAATAGTGCAGTTGGGTGTGGAACCTTCTTGGAACTGCTAAAAAGACTGTTGTTAACAGGAGATAGGTGGTGTCATATCCCTCTCCATGAACTGAAGAAGCTTCTTGGATTAGAAGCGAAATGTCTTCAAGGAAAAACAAAGTCCAGTTGCCTTTTTAAAAATTCCCTTTGGGACAACCATGACCTGAATGACTGAGAATTGCCATAAACGCTGCAAAGAGTAGTTTGCAGAAGGGCCCTTGCCATTGCATTCATCTTTATCAGAAAGATTAATAAACTACTGATAAGCTCCTACTCCATTCCCAAAAGCTTTCTTGGGAATAACACTCCTGAACTCAATAAATTCTATATCATAGTAGACATATGTAGGACTTGATCTGCTAAGATGTTCTGGACAATTGGTTTTGTTGCTCTAAAAGTTTTCTAGTTAATTGTGTACTAATCATTCTTTCCCTACCAACCAACTCTCAGCTTCATATGAGGAAAGCTAAAGAAATGTAAGATCATCATGTAGTACTGCATACTTTATATTTAAGCTTACAAATACTCTTCTATTTCATCTAGCAGGTTAGCTAAGTAATCTTCAGTCTAGGACCTGCAAATCTGTTTAAGCTTCCATATGACGAGAACTTCAGGATTTAATTCCAGACTCCTTATAAAACACTTTAAATTATTTAAGCGTACAGTTGCTGCATTCAGCATTATTTTTCTCATTACAGAAGAGCTTGAAATGGATCTCAGCACATGTTGATCCCATGAGTTTGATGTTTCTTGTTTATGTCTATTACAGTAAACAGAATAGATTTCAGATATCATTGTAACCATCCCTGCCTCTAAGGTATAAGGACCCAAGAATATCAATTACTTTAGTATTGACCTGGCAATGTTGTGGACATTTTATTCCAAGTACGTCAAAATATAATTAAATTCTTACGTAAGTTATGCAAGAAGGAAAAGACAACACTGTACAGAGAGACAATCATTCACAGCTGAAAGGTCATTCTTTCTGCATGCTTCTGATAATTTGTGCTATAAATTGGACATTTTGGAAACAGGGTGGATTTGATTTAAATCAAGTCTATTTACGATTTAAATCATGATTTAAATCACTAGTAAAAAGGCTTGATTTAAATCACTAGTAAAAAGGCTTGATTTAAATCACTAGTAAAAAGGCTTGATTTAAATCAACTCAATTTAAATCATTTTTTTAAAGAACAACTGTCATCTCTGTCCTGCAGCGGCTTCTCCTCTGACCTCAGACAGTCCCATTCACTTTAATCAGACTGTCAGACAGTCCCATTCACTTTAATGGGATGACTGGTGATGCGGCAGTGACATAAAAGGTGAGGAATGTGGCAGGCAACAGATGAGTGGATGCCCGCTAACAGGCACTGTCATGATGGAGCTGAAATGACAAGTGCTCTTTAATATTATATTTATAAGCGGCTTAGAAGGTTTCACTTTCATTTTTACTGCTTGCCCTTCCTCCTCACATTTAGAGCCTGGCGGTAGAGATGCATTTCTCTTGAAACAATCATAGAGTTTGTAGTGTATATAGATTTGCAAAACAGTGGGATAAAGGAATATTCCTGAACTTTGTTTTATGGTTTATCTCATGGTTACTGTGAAATTGTGTGAATGCATCAATGCAGTGCATGATATCTCAGCTTGCAGAGCTTGGGTTCATTGAACGGGTTTACCAAAACTGTAAACATTGCAGAATATACAGCCTCATGCTACATAAGTAAGCTCCATTTCATGCCGAATAAACTAAATTATTAATGTATCTTAAATAGAAAACTATTTTAGAAAGAATTTTACTCTAAAAGCATTTTATTAAAATAAATTTGATAAAAATAAAAAAATCTGACAAATTTAAAAAATCCATTTTTTATTTTTATTTTAAAAAACCATCGATTTTTATCCACCCTGTTCATAAATAATATAAACATCTATAAGTAATTCTCGACTTATGACTACAATTGAGCCCAAAATTTATGTTGTTAAGTGAGACATTTATTAAGTGAGTTTGCTTCATTTGCCACAGTTGTTAAGTGAATCACTGCAGTTGATAAGTTAGTAACCCAGTTGTTAAGTGAATCTGGCTTCCCCATTGACTTTGCTTGTCAGAAGGTCACAAAAGGTGATCACATGACCTTGGGACAAAGCAACAGTTGCAAGCATCCGAATTTGGATCCTATGATCAGGGGGATGCTGCAAAGGTCGTAACTGTGAAAAACAGTTCATAAGTCACATTTTTCAGTGCCATTGTAACTTTGAATTATCACTAAACCAACTGTTGTAAGTCAAGGACTACCTGTATTTTGTTACAGAAAGTGTAAATAGATTGCATATATAATTAACATCATATCATTTTACGGAAATAAAATCACATCGTGAGGGTTGATACACATGCAACATTCATATATGTATGCTTAAAAAGAAGAAAATAACTAAGCATTAAGTATCAGAAGTGATGCCTTCAATGCTTACAGCAAACTTTATAACTTTAATAATTCATATGAATAGAATATCTGCATAGCACTTATAATAGTAATATTGTGTATCTTTTGCAAACCTTCATACTTACTACTGATAGAATGTTACAGCAAGTCATCTATGGATTGAGTTGGGCAGCTAAATAAATTTGTTTGATAAATAAATATATAAATCATAATTAAACTCCTCTTTACAGCAGTGGTACATCTCCATGAAGGTTTGAAAAATCTATTATTATACCACAACATGAAAGTTGGCAATTATCCCAGGACTAGGAAGTGCTTGAACTCGGAAACAAACTTCTCCAACTTTAGTAGCAAAATTAATGTTGTAACTCTAATGACTGATAATGCACAAGTGACAGCAGATTGGCCTTTGAAACTATGTGTGATTTAGTATTTCCGTAGTACTCTTGTTCCCTTTCACTCTTACATAAGTTATGCAACAGTTATGCAATGCCCTCTACATGGGGCTTCCCTTGGGACGCATCCGGAGACTGCAGCTAGTTCAGAACGCAGCCGCGCGGGTTATTATGGGAAGTACACGTTACTCCCACGTAACACCTCTCCTGCGCGAGCTGCACTGGCTACCTGTGGCCTTTCGGGTGCGTTTCAAGGTATTGATCACCATCTTTAAAGCGCTCCATGGCAGAGGACCTAGTTATCTGCAGGATCGCATCCTTCCACATACGTCCCTGCGACCTATCCGCTCACACAGGGAGGGGCTCCTCCTGGTGCCGTCTGCTAGGCAATGCCAGCGGGCGACACCTAGGAGTAGATCCTTCTCTGTGATGGGCCCAACCCTCTGGAATGACCTCCCCCCAGACATTCGAACTACCACCGACCTCCGTTCCTTCCGGCAAAAGTTAAAGACTCACCTGTTTCAATCAGCTGGCCTGGCACTTTCTTAGTTTTACCTCCCAGGGATTTATTTTATTTTAGGGTTTGGGGTTTTAATTGTGATGTTTTTAGGATTAGAATTATTTATTTCTTAGTACAGCCTATCTCCCCTCCAAATGTATCTTAAATGTAGCTTAAATGTATTTAATTTTATGACTGGTTTTATTGTATTGACTGTACACCGCCCCGAGTCCCTTTTTGGGAGAGGGGCGGTCTAAAAATCTAAGAAATAAATAAATAAATAAATAAATAAATAAATAACAGTTAAATAGTTTTTTGAATTTCAAATAGCTTCATAAAGAAAAAATGAATGTAAGTATCCTGCTGCCATTTCCAACACATACAGTAAGAGCAACATTTCAACGCACAGACCCTTTTATTATTAGCTTCAAGTTGGCCAGCAGGACAGAAAAGGAATCACAATTATGTTATTCTGAAACAGTCGAATAGAAAATCATCAAGATTATATGCAAAATGTCAGTCCTATAATTTCTTATAGCTCCGTGTTTTGACTAATGAATGCAAAAATGTCTGAGTTACCCCAATAGTCGCACTGACTTTGGCCATTCACCAAAGTAATTCTCTTATTTCACAATCTTCCTCCCGTCCTCCCTCCTTCGCTCTCTCCCCCCTCCCACCCCACAATGTAGTCTTCTCTGAGGAATTTATTTCATACATTTGCTAAAGTGGACTGTAATCTCCCGAAACTAATTATATTAGTTTAATGTTGCATTCTGTGCTTCAAAGGACTACACAGCTATATGTCTAGAAATTGTAATTGCAGTGAGCAGTGAGTTAGCCTGCAATACTGCATTCTAACCGCTGTGCCACCATGGCTCAATGTAGGGCACAGACAGAGGTGGGATTGAAATTTTTTAGCAGTTCTCTGCCCGGTTGCTGGGTGGGTATGGCCATGGGGGGGGGCATGACCTAATCAGCCTCCTGCATCATGGGGGGGAACATGTTTTCACCCTCCCCAGGCCTCCCCCGGGCTCCAGAGGTGGGAAATAGACCTGTTTCCGGACTTCCAGAACTTCCAGGATGCCTGTTTTCCACCCTCCCCAGGCTCCGGAAACTTTCCTCAAGCCTCCAGGAGGGTGAAAACAGCCTCCCCTGGGCTCCAAAGGCTCCCTGGAGGCTGGAAACAGGCTTATTTCTGGACTTCCAGAACTTCTGGGAGGCCTGTTTTTCGCCCTCCTAGAGCCTCCGCACAGGCTATGCACTTACCTGTCATGATAAATGAGCTGCATGGAGACTCCTGGGAGGGGAGGGGCAGGGTGGGTGGGACCAGCAGTCCTTCCAACTACCAGATCATTGAACCAGATGTAAAATTAGCATCCAATTTGCTTGAACCAGTCCGAACCGGCTGAATCCCATCCCTGGACACAGATGTCAAACTTGCTGTGTCACGTTGCCATCAGGTGACATTTCACTATGTTTTTCCCATTCATGGACCTAGGGTGGGCGTGGCCTGCATGTGATGCATCCAGCCCACGGGCCGCTAGTTTGACACCCCTGATGTAGGGAAATGTAGGGAAAGCCTGCAGAGGATCGCTGGTCACATTTGTTCCTGTGCTATTACCGAAGGGGCTATAAAGGACATCTGAACATTTTTTTTATGACACAGTAATGTGTTGTTCTTATCTGTGTGTTTGTCTGCATGTACCATCTCTCCAGGTACTAATCAGGCTGTGTGCTCCTGTTTGTGTCTAGACATGAGGTTTAATAAAAATGGGAGCATAAATGTTGCTTGTGTGGGTGTATGTAAGATGGCAGGAGGCAATAGTGGTAATTATACTAAAATGAGAAATGCATGTGTAGTCTGGTTATTTAAAAAAATCTCCTCAAAATTCTGTACTGCTGTAGCTGTAGGATGGATATTAAGGTACATATTTCAAGATGTATAACACCATCACATAAAAATAAGTACATACCGGTACTGTAATTAGTACATTTAGATTTATAGTCTTAATGTGGAGGCAAGAACGAGTGTTTGTTTTGTTTTCTGCTAGCCTCACTCCCAGCAACCCCTTTACTGCTGATCCAGTTTCTAGAGATCATTGTGTGCTGAGCAGAAAATCTGAAGGAGAAACTTATTCAGCCGAGTAGACAGAGCTTTTTCTACATATATCCTGAGATCTTGCAAGATCCACTGGATACTGATAGCCTTCAGTATCCACTGAGGATCTGGTCATTGAGGCAGACTGTTTTACCTTCTGGAGATCTTAATTCATTTTAAAACAATTACCAGGCTTCTGCACAATAAAATAACTGGAAGAGTTATGTGGATGAATACAACTGGGAACACCAGTGCATGGAAGATGTACTTTAGACCTAGCTTGAGTGAAGCGCTATTCTGACATTCCTTAGAACCACCCACTATTTTTAAGGATTTGATACAAGACTGCAAAAAAAAAAGATGCCACTCTTTTAGGAACTGCATTCTCCTTATAGTAAAACCAGCCTTTTTTTTTCAGGCTTGTGAGACAGTCCAGCAAATGGGAGGGTGCTCAAAATAATAGCAGAGAGGCAATCAGTTTACACAAGAGCTGGAACATTTCTTCAGAATCTTTTCAAAGCCTGCCTAGCCCACATCTGCACGAACTGGGTTTTCCCCTGCAGAACAATCTCTTCAGCAGATCTTTCCATGGAAAGCGGTTTCTGTCTGAAGTTGTTGGATCACACCACAAACCTGTAGTGGAGACAAGAGGTCTTCCTATACTTATTTCATGAATGAATTTGCTAGGCAATAAAAGGCATTTTGCTTTGCCAATCGTAATTACGTACAATTATCCACAATTTCTACCTTCTGAGTGTTTTAGAACCTCTTCTGCCACTTCTGATTTTACTGCTGTTTTGCCACTCTTGTCGTCCCAGCCCATATAATACAAATCACTGCTCCCTGGAGCCACTTAGATCACTTGCACAGATAAAAAATAATAAGGGGTCATAAAACAAGAAAATAACAGATGAGCTGGATGCACACAATGCTTGGAAGATCAAGTTGAGTCATCTGAAATCTGAGCTGTATTTTAGGTGGTGAAAAATTGACTAAAATGTAAATCCAGAGAACTGGATTTAAGAACTATGGTTCTTCCTTGGTTTTCAATGTATTGAAATTGTATTTTGACCTACCTTAATTTCCTTCTCTTAGGTAAGAGTGCTTGAGGGGTCAGCAGTATTCAAACCCATGGAGTAAGCTTAAACGTCTTAGATATCGAAAGCAAAAGGACTTTACTTTGATTTAAATAGCAGTCAAACAGGTCTTTCTTGTATCGATAGATATAGATATCTTCCTGTTCTGTAGTGGTAATGAAACTGTGTTTTAACAGTGGTTCATTACAGCCTTCCCAAGCTCACTGCCAGGCGGTGGACTTGTAAAAATATATTGGTTACCGAATTGGTTCATTGAAGCATACAAGGACAGATAGCAATGTGAGTATTACATTCAGAAAACTCACACTTTAATCTATATAAGCTGTGCTATATGAGACTGTGATCACTTGTAATCAGCAAAAAAATGTTATTATTACTAAAACAATTCAGATCCTAAAGAGATACTCAATTATAAATCCATTTGGGGAGCACCATATTTAGTTAAATGTCTTTGAAAAATAAAGGGATGTGAAAGCATAAACAAATGCAACTATATCCATAATATTATTTGCTGGGAGTGGGGGGGGAACTAAGGCATTGTTCTCTTTAAGGCAAAAATATGGGAGGGGATGGAGTTTATTTGGACTATTCCTGCATTTTCCTAACATTTATTTAAGAATCCATGATTATAAAAATATGACAAATGCTCCTCTAGGGTTAGTGCGTAAGCAAAAAAATTCTGGAGCCATTATAAAAATTGCATGGGTGTGTTCATGCCAGTTACTAGGAGTTAAATCTTGACTGACACTGACTTCACAGTTTTATCTAAATTTACTATATGATCATATAAGTCAGTTGAAGTGATGATATCTCTGTTCCAAGAATAGTTTAGCTGTGAGCAAGCAGTGAATTAATCTGTGAACTCATAAACTAGGTTCAATTTGAAAGAATATCATGTAAAATTGGCAGGTTCTTAGACTCAGGGACAGGTGTACACTTTTTCTTTTTTTTTACCTTTACCTATAGTTCAGGTTTGCAGTAAATGATTTAAAGCTGTCTACTCTGTCTCCCTGAAAATAAGACACCCCCACTCCCACCCCCCGGATAGTAGGCACAATCGGGCTTTTGAACACATTTTCCTCAAAAATAAACCCTTCCCGAAAATATTGCAACACAGCAGCAGCCATGAGGTGACCATGCTCGCCGCCACCTGCACTTCAAAAATAATAAGACCTCCCCGAAAATAAGGCCAAGTGCTTATTTCAGGGGTCAAAAGAAAATAAGACTGTGTCTTATTTTCCTCACGGTATATTCCAATCAGTTTTCACTTTCCTCTCTAAGCAGAATGGACTTTGTGTCTTCTACACATCTTCCAGCCTTGTTCCAGAGTTTTGAAGGATCATCCAGGGGTGGGTTGCTGCCAGTTTTCTTACTGGTTTGCAAGTTGTGTGCAACACGCATGCATGTGCATGCATGCACAAAACAATTTACAGTGAACTGTGCACACACAGTCACTAAAAAACAAAATGGTGCCCGCCCAGTGATGGTGAGGCAACTGATTCAGGGGCGTGGCAGGCCTGGGTCACTGCCAGTTCTGTAACCCAGGCCTAAATTTCACAACCGGTTTGACTGAACTGGACCGAACCGGGAGCAACCCACCTGTGTGTTGTACTACCATTACCTTGGATGCAGTCAGTCTATGGTTTAAGGCTTAAGTGAAACCAGAGCTATATGTCTTTAATGTAGCTTATACTGTTTCTGTTTATTTATGTAATGTTACTTGATAATTGGAAACTGAACTGTATGTATAAAACCAGATCTGCAATGCTCTAGTTTTTTCCATCAGGATTTTAACACAATCAGAATGCCAGACTGTGAGCACTACAAGTTTTTAAACTACTTAAACAATAATGAAAATATAGGCTGAAAAATCATTAGTAAAATGTGATTGTCATTGAGCAGAGCAAATGGAGTTATCTGTGTTTATGAATGACACAGTATATCTATTAGCAATAGCATTTAGCACTTAGACTTATATACCGCTTTACGGTGTTTTGCAGCCCTCTCTAAGTGGTTTTACAGAGTCAGCATATTGCCCCCAACAATTTGAGTCCTCATTTTACCAACCTCGGAAGACTGGAAGTCTGAGTCAACGTTGAGCCTGGTGAGATTCAAACTGCCAAGTTGCAAGCAGCTGGCAGTCAGCAGAAATAACCTGCAGTACTGCACTCTAACCACTGCGCCACCGCAGCTCATTATTAAAAACATAAACATTTAAAATCTGGCACCAAAGTTAAGCTTCCATAACCAATTCATTGTTAAATCCTTCTCATTCTATCCCAGAGCTTGGTAGATGGGGCGGGAAGTTATGTAACAGAGAGCTTAAATGGCTAAAGCTAGGGACATCCATCACTGGGCACACTGTCATAACCTGGACCAGCTATTACTTCTAGATGGTCTTTAAAGCCAGTCTCATGTAGAACACATTGCAGTAAGCCAAACAAGAAGGGGCGCAGTTCTTGTACTATAGGAGTCTATGCAAAGGTGCCCCAGCATGGATGCCACCTGCTTCTCAAGGAATCTAGGTGCATTCCCAAATGGTGCACCAATTCAGTCCTGGAAGTGCCACCCTGTGCAGAGTCAGAGATGAAATATCATCTTGACTAGGTTGGGGGTAGGCAAAAACCAGGAGCCTCTCTGGCTTGCTGGGATTGATCCAAAGCCAGTTCCATCCCATCCAGACCCTTGCAGCTTCCAGGCTGTTGGCCAGTGCCACCATAGCATCACCAGTTATGTAACTGTGTATCATCAGCATAATGATGATACTGCACCTGCACTCCATACAAACAGGCAATCTCCCTCATTTAGATATTAAAAAAGGAAGGGAAAGGTTTGATCCCTGAGCATCCCAGATTGCAGGAGCCTAGGGCTTAGCATCTGCTCCTTCACTAACCCTGGCTAGAATTGGCTGCAGAGGAAAGAAGAGACATTTCATAATGCAGTGCCTCCCACTCCCAACTCCCAAAGTTGGTCCTGAAGCATAACATGGTTGATGATATCAAAAGCCACAGAGAGGTCCTGGAGGAGCAGAATGGTTGCACCACCCCATCCTGACTTCTCCAAAGGTCACTGACAAGTGCAACTAATGCTGTTTCAATACAATGCTCAGTCTGAACCCAGACTGAACTGGGTCCAGATAATCTGCTTCATCTTGGGCTCTTATCTGTGCACCAATCACCCAGTATGACTAATTTGTTCCTCTACTGAAATGCTATTTCTATTTTCCTCGAATATTTACTTAGTACTTATTAAGTCCAGTAGTAGTATAACTCTCAGTAAACATATGGAAGGATGACCTCATATCCTATTTATGGCTTCCTACAAGCAACACTGTTTTTGACCACCATGAGAATAAAATATGTAGAATACGGTCTTAGCAGGGCTTTCCCTAAGTATTTTTAAGCCCAGCCAAAGCGCTGTTTTGTTCTAGGTTGAGAAAGTATTTATAAACCCAGCATGTTTTCAAAGAAGGGAAAGTGTTTCATATTGATCCTGGCTTTTGATATGAAGTGCAAAACTGAATAGGTAGCTAAACTTAATTGGTCTTCTGCATTGGTACATACAGTAGGAAGGAGCATGGATGGCAATCTCCAGCCTGCATGTGTGACATCCTAGACTACCACATGACCTCTTTTACTCCTCATCCTACTGCTAATTTCAAAAAATTATTAACGTTTGGTTTTGGTTTTTGTTTAAGGCAAGTATCTTTCTAATATCCAGGAGCAAATTCATATTGTAAGGCATCTAATGGCTTTTTAATTTTTTTTCACCTTTAGCATGGATTGCAGAGACACTGCATAACATTAGGTTAATTTTTAAAAATCTAATGTTATGCCATTTATAGTCTGCAATCCATGCTTCATCCAATTATTCTCCCATAGTATTGATGCTTTTTATTTTAAAAAAAAATCATATAACAACACTGTCTGAAGGCTTTTGGATGGCTGGTAAATATGACTAATATGATATATTCTGATTTGTGTTTTGGACGGATCAATTCAGGGATCAGGAGGTATCTTGGATATGTGATTCAGCAATTAGAGAGGTTCTTCAGACTCTGAAGAGTCTCCATTTTGCATGACCACTAATCATGCTCCTCATGAATTAATTAACTTAGAGGACAGTATAAACCTCAGATTTTGAGTGCTATTCTAAGTTTTTTTTATTTTTAGGCAAATTGGAGGTCCTGATCTCAGTCAATAACAATATCAATTCAGTTATATCAGCAGCCCTGTTAAGTGTTAACAAGAGTACAAAAAGAACATTACCTTATGAATGGAGTTATAATATTACTTATGTCACCCTGTTGCAAATCTACATCAATTTTCACAACAAAAGTATAATCCACACATCATCATTTACATTTGCTTTTTAGAAGTAAACCGTGTAAGGTCTCTCAAGCTTAAAAAAACATTTGTGAAGGATGTGTAAATGGAAATGTTTAGCTTTACAGCTTACATTTTACTATTCCCCAAGTCTAATAGTTAAAGCAGTTCATTCCTGCTGCTTTTAAAACTGAACCCCAGAGAATGTTCTACAATGTCCTATAAATACCCCAATGATGTCTTCCAGTTCACAGTTATAGATTCATTTTCATCATTCCTTTAGAAGAATTTGCTAGAATTTGATCTCTAGAATATACCCAAAATATAAAGATAAAAATCTACTTTTATGTACCTAATAATTCCATTTTCTTTAGGAAAACACAATGCATGTATCAGATGAAGGCAATTATGCCTATTTGGAACCCACAATTGTATCCAAATTACACAGGGAAGGAAAGAGGGTGGGCTTTTTTTTTAAAGCAAATGGGTGAATGTTCAAAACTGGACTCTTCTCAATTTTAAGACCAACTTCTCCTCTTTTCAGCTGTGTCACAGTCGGTATTATCATTGTCATCAAAAGGGGGTGTGTATAAGAACCTGAAAAACCAAACAGACCTGTCTGGAAAGTGTTCCATATATCGGAGAACTGCAGGTGGCCCTTCTCGCAGTTTACACCTCACTGAGCCGGAAAACCTCTTGGCTTTGAAGATTACTTTTGGATCTAACCTTTCCTTGAGAAGAAAACAAGTGCTCCCAGCTGCACGTAAGCTTCATTTACTTTTTCGTAAGGGCTCTTAAGGAAAGTCCCGTGCTCCCAATGCTGAATGATGTATGTTGTAGAAGTAAATTGGCAGTTTTGTATTAGTCCTTAACATTGCCCTCTTTCATGGGAAAAACACAGCCTGCAAATGTGAGTGTGACACTCAATCTAATGTTTAGAGAAATGTAATTAATGCCCACTTTCTAGCTATTAGGTTCTATGGAATATATAGTGAGACTTTTCTACCAATTTTTTTTGGGGGGTGCCTTTAGACTATAAACATTGACATTGACCTCTTGACATTGGTTTCCAAAACTGTTTGTTACTGGGTTTGATTTTTATTCTTTGTACTTCTCAAAAAATAACATCAGTAAAATAAATGTCATCAATACCAACACTGTTAAATAATCTTCTATTCCCATTATTGATTCTAGTAGTATTTTTTTAAAAAAAATGGTTATATGAAGAAATGCATCTAGAGCAATAGACATGTTGTATATTACTATTAATTTTTTTAACCCAATTTATGGAGATTTGAGGTGTACACTGCTCAGAATTGTTCATGACTAGAGTGATATATAACTTTAGGGAAAAAAATTAAACCCGAAATTAAAAATAAATATATCCATATGGGCACATTTAAGGAATAATATAACAGTTATCAGATTAGTACGCAGAGAGGACATTGCTGTATAATGTATGTTATACTTCTGGGGCCCCTAGTGGCTGTTGCTATGAAGAAATCTTACTTTAAAATCTTTAAATCTTTCTTACAAATTTGTTGCCACGTACTTAATTGGAAGACATTTGATTAGCCAAGTTAATTCAATTAATCATTTGGTAATTGTACATAAATATATATCCTTTCTGATGAATGTAATGGGCTATATTTAAAAGATTCGATTGATTTATTAAAATCAGTAAGATATTGCAGTACTATGATTGAATTAAGTACAGTTAACATCTGTTAATTCCACGTAGTCATTTTTTCTAGTATATAATAATCTATTAATTATTATACCCCTTCTTTTAAAACTCTAATTTCTTTTATAACTCTTTCAAAATTAGTTTATAAAATTCTGCTAAACAAACTCTCACAAAAGAAAAAAATGTGATCAGATAGATATGGACATAGATATACGTAGGTACAGAGAATATGACTTCATTTCATATAAATTAACTCTGTACGTATGTAAGTAATCAGTTTCACTTCTCATCTGATTCATTGTCTTCTTTATGAGTGGTTTTCCAGGTAATGAATTTAAATAAATACTGAGTGTAATGCAAAAAAAAAATTGGAAGAAACTTTATGCTTCTTTAGTTCATGGTCAGTAAACCTCTTTTCTCCCTTTTACTCTGAATACTTATACACAGTTGTCATCATTACTCTTTTCCAACAACTACCTTTTAAGAAAATATTGAAGTCAAGAGGGAAAATCTGTATTCCTTTGATTAGGTTGGCCTTGCAAATATTTCCAGTTTTGATTGGTTGTGGTCCATGATAAGAAATATTAATTTGTTGTGCATCTTTCTCCTATTGCCGATAATCTTAATTTCCCCCCTTCTCTGTGTGTGTATGTGTACACAAACACACACACAAACACATTTTGTTCAAATATCTTGTTACCTGTTATCTTTCTTGGCCATATTTGAAGTGTTATTTACAAAATATTAGGAGTTTTGTTAATGTACAGGAAAGCATGAGACTATAATGAAAGATATTTTATTATAACAACACAGGTTATTAGTGTCAATTAGTATTCCTTTTAAAGTTTCAGTCACAAAACCTTTGTGATGCTGTTCCATTTTTGTATTTTAAAAAGGGAAACAATAATAGTTTGCACCAAGTTTATTCTTATTTAAAATAAAATTGACTGAAATCAATAAGTTTCTATATTAGTAAGATCTAGCACATGATTTTCTGATTTTGATGTAGAGAAAGGTTGGGATCCAACAATACAAATGTGGATATCAGCAAGTTTATTAAAACTAATTTCTTTTGGGGGGTTTATCTAAAAATTATCTATAAATGAAAATTATATTGCTATTAAGTGTTTTTAATTTTTCTTCTTCCTACTTTCCTTATTAGCATGTAATGGAAACATAATGAGAGATTCAGGTTTAACTTCATTTTATCCACATACATAACACACACATGTATCATTTAATTTATTTGTTTAATTTATTAGAAGTTTTTGTCTTACGTTTTATGTGTTGATTTCTACTTATGCAGTAGAATTTTCACTTTGTACCAATGGCTTTCATCTATGGAAGTTCTCCCTCTCTCAAATTTTTTTTATAAGAAAATGAACAGATATCTTCCATGGATATTTCATAGTTGGGTTTACTGCACTTTGCAGAGGTTGAGATTAGATGCTCCATTTGTCCCTTCCAAATCTACAATTTTATGTTTCTATTGTTCTCCTACTTCCTGTGGCCACAAATTGGTTCTGGGATGTTCCCCAGCTATTTAGTACATATTGGATAAAAGCCTGTGGTCAACCACGGGAAAGAAAAGACTGACGGATGCCATTCCATCATTGGGAAATGCTTTTAGATACATCACTATGGACTATCCATATAGTCAACCAAGCCTAAGAATTCAGTAGATCAGAATATCATTGACATTTTGATCACACAGACCCCTTCAGTTCTACAGATCACTTAATTAATCACTTAATTAAACTGAGAAGCAGTTTGGTCTGGTGATTAAAGGACCAAGCTAGAAAATGGGAAAGTGTGAGTTCTAGTCCTGTGTTAGTCATCAAAGCCAGCTGGCTTTGATTCACTCTCTCTTGAGGTTGTTATTGTGGGGAAAATAGGGGGAAGGTGGTGAATTGAATATATTCATTGTCCCGAGTTATTTGTAAATAAATAAACCACAGTGCGACTAACTAACTAAATTGATGAGGATGATGAGGATAATGATAAAATACACATTGCCGCATACAATTTGATTGTGAAAATTCCATTCTGATGACTGTAAATGTTTAAAATGTAAGTATTAGATGCTAGCAACAAGAGAGAGTTTGAGGAAAAGAAAAGAAGAAGGTGTCACCTTTGTCCTATTCAGCCAGGGTGTATTAGCTAGGTTTTGTGGATTCATTTTGGTTCACTTGTTTTCTGCACAAGGTGTTCTTTTCAAAGCCATCTTAATTTCTGGAATACCCAGATGTTTTAATCCTTTAATTACAACAAAATGCCAACTCTACAGAGAATAGCATAATAGCTTATGCCATTGGTGAGAATTTTTTGCTAAGCAGGACTTGACAAAGTCTCCTTGAAAAGACACTCAGATTCTTTCAGATACTTGGAAGGTAACAATTATGATTATTAAACTGAGGTTTTTAATTACATATTAATCAGAGAGACAAAAATCTCCACAAAGTGAATTTGGCATTTCATCTTATATAATAAAACATTTGGAGAAGTATCAGAGCGGAGAAAGTAGCGATTTTGAGAAAGAATGCCTCTGGGAGAAAACAGTTTCCTCTTTTGTTGCCATCAGTCAAATTTTAGGTTGCCATCAACTATACACTGCAGGTTGATCAAAGCAACAAAAAGAACTGACAAAAGTCTAGTCCAATCTTACTAAGAATAGATCAATGCATGACTTCTTTGCTCAATGCTACTTATAGTATAATTGCTAGATGTAAAAACTATATTTGGGAGTTTCTGTTTCTGTCACTATTGTTAGTATGATATGTGTTATGTGTGTTATGATATTAAAACAAATAATTAAAGATGAACAAGTGATATGAATAATCATATAATATTTTAGAATGATGCTGGACTCCGTTAGCCATAATACCTTCCTGCCAAACACAGTGATGTGTGAATCCTTGACATCATGGTCAGATGTATTTGGAATAGTGGATGAACAGTACTCACTATTTGATCATCAAATAGGTAGGTAGACTAGACATCTTATAAAAATTAAAAATTAATGAAAGGCATTTATTTTGTTATATTCTCAGAAAGATATTTCCAGATTCATTACATAATTAATTTCTTGCTTCCTAACCACTTTTGTTTACCACTTAATAGCTGTCACTTTTACAAATCCATTGCCATTTGTGAACATTAGACCACCTCAGAGTGTACTAAAATGTTTTAGGCCGATTCAGGAATAAAGAACTCTTTTGAATATGCTTTTCGATTTCTATGACTTGAATGCTTCTTCTAAGGATGGGGAAGATATTTGTTTAGTCGCCTAACTTTTTTTGTTTTTAGAAAAAAAAAGATACTTGTGTAAAAAGCTAATCTGATTACCTATAAGTAATTAAAATATCCATGGACTCTACCAAAAACAAAGGGTTATAGCATGCATCCTAGTAATAAGGAAATGCAAAACAGTATTTCTAAAATTTAAATATGGCAAATATTGTTCCCTGGGGTATGATTCCCCAACATAGTTGATGGGTTGAAGTTTAAAAAACAAAGGTCCAGACCAATTTCTAACAGGTGGTTTTGGCAACAGCATCCAATATTCTTCAAAATTAATAGATAGTAGAAATATGATCATCCAGCTGATAATACTTGGGTAGCAGATTCTGTTGAAAAACTTAGTTTGGGTGTGCACATGGTCTACTAGTCTCAAATATTAAACCACTATGAAGATGATAAGAATAAAGCAATAGATTCATTCTCATTATTTCTTTGCAACTCAAGAGTGATCATCCTTTACAGCCCTTTTTCTGCTCACAGAACTTCCACTGAATTTCAGTAGCAAACTATAAATAATACAATAATACAATACAATAGTAGAGCTGGAAGGGACCTTGGAGGTCTTCTAGTCCAACCCCCTGCCTAGGCAGGAAACCCTATACCGTTTCAGACAAATAGCTATCCAACATCTTCTTAAAGACTTCCAGTGTTGGGGCATTCACAACTTCTGGAGGCAAGCTGTTCCACTGATTAATTGTTCTCACTGTCAGGAAATTTCTCCTCAGTTCTAAGTTGCTTCTCTCCTTGATTAGTTTCCACCCATTGCTTCTTCCACCCCAAAATACATTATTTTGGCAGAAAATAAGTGTGTAGAGCATTTCTTGAACACCTAACAATATACTTATCCCTTAAACAAACAATCCAGAAATCCCAGCTATTCCAACTTTGAAGTCTCATCCAACCCAAAAAGATAGTCCATCTATGTTGTACAACTTCATCCCATATGGAGAAGACATTTTCACAACAGACTGAGGGTATGTTCAAGAGAAGTGTAAAGGAATGGAAGGAAAAAATCCATTGTGCAAATCAAGTCTGTTTGTATTCCCATTCAATTTAGCCCATAACTATATTTTTGTATAGTGAGGAGAGGATGAGCTTAAAAATCCACCACCAACAAAAGAAAAGAAAAACAAAAAAGCACCTATCAATTTTCTCCCTCAGGACTTCCACGATTAGTTTAGAAACTAAACAACACGGTCTCTTTCTCTCCCCCCCTCTCCCCTCCCCCTCTCTCTCACACACAGAGACTTTCCCCTCTCTATTGGTAAATACTACTGGGTTAATGAAGGTTGTTACATAAGGCCACAAAGATTGCACTGGTAGATTCAAATACAGATTATTTTGTTTATTATTTTGTCTCCAGCTCTGATACTGGATAAATAGCTCATGACTTAAGAAGGACAAAGGTGCTTGGTCTTTCATCAGAACTTTTGATCAAAACATGGAAGTCAGGAAAAAGAAGGAAAGGAGAAGACCAATGTTGTCATCTGGACAGAGCTTTGAAAAAACCTCATGTGCAGAATGTGAGGGAAACCAGTCTCTTGCCTTAATTGTACATCCAAAAATTAAGGCAGTTATTTGATTGTTGCCAATATTTCATGCCAATATTTTTTATCAGAAATCTAGTGTCCATTGCCTAAATTTTCATGTTTACCTTTTTTTGTTTTTTGTGAGCTGTCTTATGAACTGTACAACTCAGTAAATAATTTATAAAGCATGAACTATCCATTATTACAAAAAATTGAAGGTTGTACTAACAAAATAGTCTGAAAATATATAACTATGCCAGTGTTAACTCCTTTCTATCTTGTTGCATTTCCTCCATTCCGTATCTTATAACTTTTTGTACAATTTTCATCTTCTATTTCATACCAACCCAAAGAGAGACTCCCAGTTTAGAAACTATCATCCTTCTATCTCATAAATGGACATATTATCACTAATACTATACAATAATGTAATAGATGGCATTGTTAGCTTGAACTGACATTAAATAACATTTGGTGGTTTGGCTTCCATTCTTAACTACAATGATGGCAAAATGATTAAAAGTGCAATGTGAAGTCACCATGCAAGCTCTATCCTTTCATTTTCATATTGCAACGTTAATGCAAACGTCGCGTGTGCTTTGCATCATGACATTATGGATGACAGTGTTATATTGTTATGCATGGGTTTTTTTCACTTGCCTATATTCTTGCAGACATTTATGGCTTCAAAAGTTGGTCTGAAGTTTTTCATTAAAGTAAACAATTAAGCTGTTCAAACTTTAACTACTGAATTTTTTTTTCTCTCATCATCATATTGTGACAGCTTGTGATTCGTCCTGGACTTCTATGCATCCAGAATACTGGACAAGACACAATGTCTGTGAGTGGTTACAGTTTTGCTGTGATCAATACAAACTGGATGCTAATTGCATTTCCTTTTCCCACTTCAACATAAATGGTCACCAGCTCTGTTGTATGACCCAAGAAGATTTTTTAAATGCTGCTGGAATTTGTGGTGAATACCTCTACTTCATTCTCCAAAACATCAAGACTCGTGGTCAGTGTGCCAAACATTTACTCAGAATATTATTATTTCTATTTGGGTGTAACGCTCAGCCTTATGCAAAGTACTTTATTGGCAGCCAGTGAGACTGCTGTATGATGCTAAATCACAATCCAGCAGACATATCCAAAGAAAGAAAGACCAATATTAAAAATAAGATTGAAACAATTTAGAAATTCATTAAATCAAATTAATCTTATACCAAGTGATAAGATTGGGTGAAAGTGAAATGAAAACCCAAAAGCAAGATGAGATTAAAACGAGAAAGAAATGTAGAAAAGAATAAATTTTGACTCAAGGGTCTAACCAGAAATGTTCATGGGAGAAGGGGGTGTTTAAAAAGTTAAAATTGATTCTTTTGACCCCATCCAGGGGCAGCCCTTGGACTAATCCAGACTGAGAGATTAGTTCATTCAGCCCTTATGGCTTTAAGCCATGTCCCTCCTCAGAACCTTAGATCTCTTCTCTAGCAAGAGCTGTGGTTTTCATAAATACAAGATGGAGCATCTGTAGGTGTGTCTCGGTGTTGGCCTTTTGCACCATTTTAAAGAAGAAATTGAAATACCAAATTGTAGCACAGATCAATCTGTTCTCATCAGAAATTTGTTTTTTTTTTTAGAAAAATATTGCAATGGTACAGTAAGATCAGTGGTGGGTTTCAAATTTTTTTAGAACCTCTTCTGTAGGTGTGGCCTGCTTTGTGGGAGTGGCTTGTCAACCATGTGACTGGGTGAGAGTAGCCAACTTGTAAAATGTGGTAAAACTCACTTAACAATGCTCTTGCTTAGCAACCAAAATGTTGGCTCAGAAACTCTGGCATTTGAAGCATGCAAGTCTTAAAGCTGTCAAGTTACAAGACCCTTGCAGCCCTAACCCTTTAGAAAAAAAACCCCAGGGATGTTCAAACTTGACAGCTTTAAGACTTGTGGACTTCAAGTCCCAGAATTCCTCTTCTCGCTCTTCATCTTGATGGTGTGCGGACGGGCGGGGGGAGGGAGCTGGAACCGGTTCTAAACAGCACTGTAGATTTGTGGAACCTCTTCTATAGAAGAGGTTAGAACTGGCAGGAACCCACTCCTGAGTAAGCTACGTACTTTTATTATATAAAATAACACTGTCATCCATTTTTGCTTGTTTTTATAGGCATCTCCTTCTTTCAGGACAATGAAGATACAAAGGCATCTGAAAAAGACTGTAAGGGAAACTTCTAAAGTTTGTAATAAAATCATTATAATAAATGAAATATTTTTGCTGGGGTTAGGGTTACTGCTACTCCCTCAGCAGTAGTAGTTTACTCTCATTTGTTCTAACTGCAAAAGAACAGTGAGAGCAACATATTCCCAATGATGTCACCATGCAATGCTATGGCTGTATACGTTACAGATTTATGTGGAAATGTCATGACACACCTATCAAAATTTGCCCCAAAGACACCCTTGGTCCCAATTAGTGTCATGTATCTTTTTTCCTTTCTGAAGAAACAATTATTGAATCATGAGCCATCTTCTATATTCTTAGAGCAAAATTCCTATTCAAAATCACTGCAGAATGTAGAGCCCCGATAGCTCTTTATAAAAATAATAATAATAAACCATCTCTAAATAAGATCTAACCTCCCATCAACAATGTAACCTTGGAGCTTTTGTTCTGAGTATGGTTTTTTTTGTTTTGGACCAGTTCGTAGCAGAGCAACATCAATATGATTAAGTGCTATGTTCCTCCTTAATCATTTTCAGTTTAGCTTGTAACTGATTTTGGAATGGAAGCACAGTTGATAGTGGTAGGAGATTTCTACAAGGAAAGGAAACTGAAGGGAACTGAAATGGGAAGCGTTTCCTCTATCATCTGATTGAATTCATTAGTTTCCAGTACTTGTGACTGTGCCATTCCCCCTACTCATTGAAAAATTAGAAAGAACGTTGACATGTATCCTTAGATAAATATATTTTCCCTTGATAGGGTGCAAAGCAGAGGTGGTATTCAGCAGGTTCTGACCAGTTCGGGAGAACCGGTAGTGGAAATTTTGAGTAGTTCAGAGATACTACCTCTGACTAGCCCTGCCCCCATCTCTTCTCTCCCTTCCGAGTCCCAGCTGATCGGGAGGAAATGGGGATTTAGCAGTAACCTTCCCCTGGAGTGGGAGAGAATGGAGATTTTACAATAATCTTACCCTGCCACCCCCACCAAGCCAGACCACGCCCACCATGGGCCACAGAACCGGTAGTAAAAAATTCTGAATCCCATCACTGGTGCAAAGTTTTTCCAAATGGTATCAGGTAGGCTTAGAATTCTTGCCAAAGCTTTTTAATATTTGCATTAAATATCTACAACTGGAGCTTTAGACAGGAGTACTGCCAAAGAATTTAGATCTATATCTCATAAATTAAAGATCTAAGCCTGACAGATTAGAATTTAAGCAATGTTTGGAAGCTATGATCAAATAGCCTAAGGTAAACAAACAGCTGAAATCATAAAAAAACCTAGATGTGATTTTAATTGGAAATCCCATAACATAATCAATTGCTTTAGCAAGTTTCTTCCCTCAACATACATTATAATTTTTCTAATGATTAATAATAAAATGCAAGAAAAAGCCACCCGCACAAATTTACAAGTTTGTTTTTATGTTAGATTCTGCCTTGCTTTTAAATGAGTAGATAGTGTGGTAAAAATAACATTTTTCTTACAATTAAGTCCTATATTCAAAGATTTATCCTCCTTGAACTTTTGCGATTCTAAGTACATTTTCCATATTAGACTACTGTAATACATGTTTCATGGTGAAACATTTACATGGTTTACACAGAAGCCTATTGACTAAATACAGGTACTATTTTGAATACTTCTTTGCATTTAAAAACTGCAGATTAAATGTTTATAGCAATAGATTATCATTGTTCAAGTGGGAATTTAATCTTTCATTCCCCACTATGGTTCTAATGGAAATTGTTCCTCCAGACATGGAATTTGCATTGGAAGAAAAAATTCCACTGTAAATTTTAAGTGTTGCTTCTTACTTCCATTGGCTGTCATCTAAATAATTGTCACCCTCCTCTACTGTTTCATTTTTTAAATGTACACTAGTTCCCATTTACCTTTCTTCTAAATTCAGCCTCTCTCAAGGCCCTAATTATCTGCCATCAATTATACAAGACATTTGATACTAAAAGCAAGAGATTTATAACCCAATCTTGGAAGCTATAGAAGTATTTCCTGTTGAAATTGAAGCAGATATTCCAGTCTTAAAAGATGGTGGACTGATAGGAAATATATTCCTTGTGGAGTTTCTCCACAGAACGACTGTTTTTTTAGAGTGATTGGTAGCATTTTTAAGGTTTTTTTTTATTTTGATGTTATTGTTTTTTGAACATTAATTTATTTCTTTGCTATCTTTGTCATTTGTTTTCAGCAGGAAATGATATTCAATAAGTAAATGGGACAATTCTTGCATGTGATTTGCATGGATTTGGTAATATACAAGTCTGACTCACCTCCAAACTCAGTGTAATTATAAGTCCATTTTGATAGTTTCAGGTTGTGTAAGTCTCCCAGAGGTCAGATGTGTATCTTTGCTAAACAGTTGGCTATGTGCATGCTGCAAGACCAAGAAATGCAATGAAATCATGGCTGTATCATTGTTTAACTTAGCTTGGGCACTTAGCAGCAATAAGATCACTGATTAACCAGCCAATTTTGCCCTCATCCAGTGAGGTCCTTTGCCTCATATTTATTATGCTCTTTGATCATAGGTTTTTTCCTCAGACAATTATGGTCCATGACTATCATTCTGGAACAATGTTATAATATGAAGTACTATTTACCTAGAGATGATATCAGGGCACACTGAGTTTTCTGGTAATCATCTTTTAGATCATTCACACTTGACCAATGATGATCTTTGGAGGACTTTCAGTGATTATTGATGCCATTTCAGTTAATTATCCAATTTGGGGTTAATCATTATCTTTTATGATGAAGTTGGGTTTTTAATTCTAAGAAAAGTCTCAGACCCATACAGGTTTAGTGTTCCATAGAGTTTCATTCAGGGAACATGAAGACTTCTTTAGATACCACTGAAATTCATGCAGAATTATTTATGTTTACTTTTTTAAAAAAATATATCTTCCAGATAATGATAAGGCATGTTTGAGAACAGGTGGCAACAAGAATCAAGAGTTTCAAGGTCACAGTAGAACAAGTAGGTATATTTCTGACATCTAAAATCTTATGTATAAGTATCAGAGAATTATTAATACACACATATACATATACATATTTACAAAAATGAAACCAAATATGCAATTACTTGCTTTTACTTTTAAAAAAAGTTTCTTTATATACATTATATACATGAAGTTATATGTCCATTTACAGGCCAACCAGTATATAAATATCTATTTATATATCTTACGACTTTGTAGACTCTGCCAAACGCATATACTATATTGCCAAAAGTATTCGCTCACCCATCAAAATAATCAGAATCAGGTGTTCCAATCACTTCCATGGCCACAGGTGTATAAAATCAAGTACCTAGACATGCAGACTGTTTTTACAAACATTTGTGAAAGAATGGGTCGCTCTCAGTAGCTCAGTGAATTTCAGCGTGGAACTGTGATAGGATGCCATCTGTGCAACAAATCCAGTCGTGAAATTTCTTCGCTCCTAAATATTCCACAGTCAACTGTCAGCTATATTGTAAGAACATGGAAGTGTTTGGGAATGACAGCAACTCAGCCACGAAGTGGTAGGCCACATAAACTCATCCAACATCAGTGTGTGACCTCACAAATGCGCTTCTGGAAGAATGGTCAAAAATTCCCATAAACACACTCCTAAACCTTGTGGACAGCCTTATGAGAAGAGTTGAAGCTATTATAGCTGCAAAGGGTGGACTGACGTAATATTGAACCCAATGGATTAGGAATGGGATGTCACTTACAGTAAATTCATATGCGAGTAAAGGCAGGTGAGTGAATACTTTCGGCAATATAGTGTATATACTGTAAATAAGAATTCTATTAGTCAGTGTAAGCATCTCTCTCAGGAAGAAAGGCAAAAATAAAAACTTTTAACATGCTACCTTCGAACATAGCAATAGCACTTAAATTTATATACACCTTCATAGTACTTTTACACTCAGCATATATTGCCCCCAACAGTCTGGGTTCTCATGTTGTTGGCTGGCTTGTTATTGGAGAAGAAATATGAAAAACAGGCATTATGAACATTGACAGTCTAAATTATAAACGAAGAATCGTTCTTTTGTAATTATTTTTTATATGTAGCAATTGTGTAACAGATGTGAAATTTTAGCTATGAGTATAGCTGAATGTGGGGAAAAAGCTAGATACACTGGATAAACTATTACCAAGAAATCCTGCTTTAAAAATGTAACTCAGTTATGATGTATCTAAGGTGGTTTCTGAACCTGGGCACCCTTCCGGAATAGAAGCTTCAGTTCCCAATTTTTTTCTGCAATAGACATGTTGGCTTGGCCATTCTGGGAACTGAAGTCAGTATGAGGTGGGGGAGGGGTGTTCAGCCACAGTGAGAGGCCATAGGTCAATAGGCATCACCTATTGTGATAATAGGCTCTGAGATTTAGGTGTTGGTTTCTTGATCTCTCAAGTCTAATGATAAAATAAACCATCTGAAATCCTTAGCAAGAGAAATAGATTGCCATTTGATCCTGGGTTTTAGATTGCAGGTCATCATTTCTTAGCAGCATTTATACTTATGACTTTCATGACATACAGTATGTCATGTGTAGGCCCACTTAGTTGTTATCAAAAATAATCCCTTCTGATTTCTGAAGCTCAAAGAAATGAGAGCAGGGCTGTGTCCACAGTTCCATGTTCCTCCCATTTTGGGTTCTTCACAAATATCTGAACAGGGCTCAATTTTTGGCCTAAACCCCTCCACCAGGTTGTAATAAAGACAACTTGGGTAAAGGTCAGGAAGATTATCAATAGTATATCCTGCCTGGAGCTTCGTGGATTATGCTGCTTTCCAAATGTGTTATTTTTAAAATTAATTTTGCAATTTAGCCTCAAATGTGTCTAAGGTAGGTAGATTCCTCACCTCATTATAACCTCAAGTGATGACGCTGCATTTCTGATCAGACTTTTAAGCAAGTCTGGAAAGTAAAAAAGAGGTCAGACAGTATCTGCTCCTTCGATTACCACATCATCGTTAACTTCCTGCTACCCCAACCTGTGTTATCTCAGCAAAGATGATTCAAATATACTCATAGTTCGTCTTATTTTTTAATTGTTTGTTTTCTAGTACCAAGCAGGATGACATGCTAATTCTTATCAAAGAAATGCCCAAACTATCTGAATCTTAGGTGCTATGGTAATATAATTAGTCAAACTGTTATATGTAACCATAATCTGAGGAAGATGGGTAGTTTTGAAATATAAAATATAAATAAATAAGTAAAATAAATAAATAAAATAGAGCTATTGAGAAACAAGAAGTGAAACACAGTGGGGAAGGAAGGGAAGAAGGAAGGAAGGAAGGAAGGAAGGAAGGAAGGAAGGAAGGAAGGAAGGAAGGTTAGGATGAAAAAAAGCTTCAGGAGACAAGATGATCCTTACAAAAGATCACAATGAAAAGATAATCAGGCTTAGTTTTTGGAAAGCGAAAGAATTATATTTTCTGAAACAAGAATTATTGGATGGGGCTCTCATCATCTGCAGAAACAGCATTATATAAGTCTACCACAAAGGTTGTCTTCCAGAACAGAAGACTTTATTTTCAAAGAGAAAGCAGCTTATTATCTAAAGCCATTTCTTTCTTTTTAGACACATAGAGATTGGGTCTTTCAGTTTTGCCAGTCAGGAGGTCACATGTTAATTCTCCTGACTGTCTTCATTTGGGATGGCAGGAAGATAACTAAAATGAGAGAGAAAGAAATCCATCTAGTGGAATTCGACAGGATTTAAAAATGGCAGGTGATTGACTACCCTGGTTCTAGTTATGACTGCTATGTTTATACACTGATGAAAACTGCATTGCACGTGTAGTGGCTTTTTCTTTCAAAGTTTGGATGCTTGGTACTTTCCTATATTGTAAAGCAAAGGAATTTGATATCAGTGTCATCCAATTGGTTTTGTTTCCTGACTATGCATAACCATTGGTGGCAGCTTATCCTGGACTGCTTTACTGGCATTACTGTTGTGGCCCACCAGCTGCCAGCAGAGCTGGCAGTAGACTCAGACAACGAGGTTAGGGAAGAACTTGGGCCAGTTCTGGACCCTGGGGAAGGCTCTGATGGATGCTCGGCGTTGGACACAGAGATAGAGCCAGGGCTGCCCAGCCAGAAAGGCAGCTGCCTTTGAGTCAGAGATGGAGGAGGAGGAGGAATAGCTGGCGTCTTTTCCAGATGCGCATATGTGCAGAACAGATAGGAGAGGTGAACAATGGAGGACGATGCGCTGGCTCAGGAAGCAAAACAAATGGGAACACTGACTGGCCCTCCCTGGCTGGGGAATAAACAGGAGAAAAGGGGAGTAGTTTGGTTGTCGCAACCAACTTTCACATTTCTGGAAAGTTTGCTCCTTGTGTGTTTTGTGCGAGAAAGACTGCCGTACCAGAACTGAGGACTCTTGCCCAGACTTTCTGAATACAGTTAATTCCCAAGGTGTAAATAAAGAGGGGGTTTTCTTTGCGAGGAGTTTGTTTCTTGCTTCTGTGAGGGTCAGATCATAACAATTACTTTCGTCATTGCTCTACAATCCAGATAGCATTTTCTTAACATCTGATAATTCATCATAGAAAAGCTTTTCTTACCTCTATTCACTTTCATTCTTGAAGGTCTGCAGAGTTCTCACTTGTGGGAGTTTGTACGAGATCTTCTCTTGTCCCCTGAAGAAAATTCCGGCATCCTTGAATGGGAAGACAAAGACCAAGGCATCTTTCGTGTTATCAAATCTGATGCTCTGGCAAAGATGTGGGGACAAAGGAAAAAAAATGACAGAATGACCTATGAAAAGCTAAGCAGAGCACTCCGGTAAGTTAATATTTTAAGAAGACATATCTAATGCAGGTAGGAGCTGGGCATTTCAAATATGTTGTAACAGATTTATACAATCTTCTTTGGTTTCTCATCATTTCCAGACCCAATTTGAGTGCCTTCGTTGTTTGTTCGTTTATATTTCATATTTCTTAACTGCCCACCTTCCTCAGATGCCTATATTAGCCTATAAGAAGCTATCATCATACCTAAAGAATTGCTCTTCCAATTGTTTTTACTCTTTTCTTAGTGCCCTCCTAAGCTGAGTGTTTTTTTATAAAGATTTTTTTTTATTAAGGTTTATTATAGCATAAATACAATGAAAATAAAAGTTAAAAGGAGGGGAAGTGCATGAGGGGGGAAAATAAGAAAAAAATGTGTTCTTCTGACTCTTTCCAACACAGTAAAATACTAATTCAACTTTTTACTTTATCAATCATTATTATAAGCCAGTTCTAAAGCTACACAATTATTAAATCATCAAATTAAATTTTGATTTTATTTTATTTTTCTATTTAGATCGTAAAAACCATAAGCAATATCCCAATAGAAACAAGGCCAAATAAAACTTCTTTACATTGCCATTTTAGCCAAATTCATTTTCTTCTTCTTCTTTTTTTCCTCCGGTTGTGGGAAGCGACACATACAAGTAGCCCTCAACCACAATTGAGCCCAAAATTTCTGTTGCTAAGCGAGATATTTGTTAAGTGAGTTTTGCCCCATTTTATGACCTTTCTTGCCACAGTTGCAAAGTGAATCACTGCAGTTGTTACTAATACAATTGTTAAATGAATCTGGCTTCCCAATTGACCCTGGGCACTGCAGCTCTTATAAATATGAGTCAGTTGCCAAGCATCTAAATTTTGATCCCATGGCCATGCCAATGCTGCGATGGTCGTAAGTAACTGTGAAAAACAGTTCACAAGTTACTTTTTTCAGTGCCATTGTAACTTTGTATGGTCACTAAATGAATGGTTGTAAGTCAAGGACTATCTAATATTTCTACTTACCCTTATTATTATTTCTATCATCATTTATTTTAACAAAAATAACTATACTCTCTCAATTCTTTGACCTTAAAAGAAAAGCTATTTTATATTTATTTTAAAACTCTAATCATTTTTTAAAAAACATTCCTCTTCATAAATAAAACCAATTAATTTCATAAATTAAAATCTTCAAGTCATTCCCTACAGCTTGTCTCATAGAATAAAATATTTTTCTTCTTCAGAATGTCCATTACATATATACACTTCTCTTTTTCTTAAGAGATTCCACAATATGATTTTTAAAATAAATATGTCGACATTTTGTAGATTTACTTGCACTATGCTTTATTCTTCTTCCTTTTAATTGCACTGGGCGACTAATAATTAAACCATCTTCATAGGAGCACTGTTGCATAGGAGCACAGATTTATATTCCAAAATTGCAGTTATGTCCTTTATAGTGTCAAATATTCATGCAGTAGCCTCAGTAGCTTGATAACTTTCTGCACTTGGTTGCAAATCCGGATTACTCACCTTTCTTCTAATTACTTAAGTAATTTGTTTGTCTTGGTCCTCAAATGACGTCTTTGGAATATACAAGTAGTCTTTGAGTTTCAACCACACTTGAGTCCAAAATTTCTATTCTTAAGTAAGATATTTGTTAAGTGACTTTTGCCCCACTTTATGACCTTTCTGGCCACAGATGTTAAGTGAATAACTGCAGTTAATAAGCTAGTAACCTGGTTGTTAGGTGAATCTGGCTTCCCCATTGATTTTGCTTGTCAGAAGTTTGCAAAAGGTAATCTGGAACATAGCAATGGCCATAAATGTGAATCAGTTGCCAAGCATCTGCATTTTGGTTAAATGATCTTGAGGATGCTGAAAAGGTCATAACTATTATAATGCTGAAAATGTCACAAGTTACATTTTTAGTGACTTTGTATCTTTGAAAGGTTACTAATGAACTGTTGTAAATCAACGACTACCTGTAGTTGATCTATAAAGTGAATTGTTTGGTTTAAATATTCTTCCAAAATAAGTTTTGCAATTCCTGTCTAGTTTAGATATCTTCTATGTTGCTTCATCTTCTTCTGTACTCTAGCTCCCTCTTGTGGTCAAGAAAAAATATTTAAAAAACTTTTTACAAATCAGCTGGTATCTCCTGGCCAATCAGAATCCTTGGTAGGCAGGTAACATCATCAATGTTAAGGATGAAGTTACCTAGTTTGGGTAATGAAATCACTGCAAGAAAACTAAGCTCAGAGAGCACTAAGGACCCCTCATTTCAACCCTGGGCTAAAATATTTTCTTTAATCACAGTGCAAATCCATTAAAATCAAAAGATTTCAGCCTCCGGGAACAAACAACCCAAAAGTGCCCAAATAAAGCCAAATAAGGGTGGCAAATTTATGAAAATGGCCAAATAAAACTGCAACTTTTTAAATTCTTATATTTCTATTTCTTCGAAGAGGAGTTATAGGTTGTGAGAAGAGGAAAAAGAGCCTTGTTTAGTTATTAAAGATAATCAAATAAATTTAAGAAGTGAAAGGAACAACGTATTGTCGGTTTAAAACATAAATTTCAAAATGGCTGCTTTTTCAACATGGAAGTAATTTCAGTCCCACCTCTTCTGGGGTAATTCTGAAACTCTTACTAACCCAGGAAGGTCCAGGGGGGGCGTTCCACCAGGTTCGCCTGGTGCGCCAATTGCGCCCCCTTCTGGACCGTGATGCCCTACGCACAGTCACTCACGCACTGGTGACGTCTCGCCTGGACTACTGTAACGCTCTCTACATGGGGCTTCCCTTGGGACGTGCCCGAAGACTGCAGCTAGTCCAGAACGCAGCCGCGCGGGTAGTCATGGGGAGTACTAGGTACTCCCACGTAACACCTCTCCTGCGCGAGCTGCACTGGCTACCTGTGGTCTTTCGGGTGCGTTTCAAGGTTCTGATCACCATTTTTAAAGCGCTCCATGGCATAGGGCCTAGTTACCTGCGGGATCGCATCCTCCCACATACATCCCTGCGGCCAATCCGCTCTCACAGGGAGGGCCTTCTCCTGGTGCCGTCCACGAGGCAATGCCAACGGGCGACACCGAGGAGTAGGGCCTTCTCTGTGATGGGCCCAACCCTCTGGAACGACCTCCCCCCCGACATTAGAACCACTACTGACCTCCGCTCCTTCCGACAGAAACTGAAGACACACCTGTTCCGACTGGCTGGTTTGGCATAATTTATAACGTCTACCTCCTGGCACACACATTCTTACTGGTTTTTAGAGGGATAGTGTTTTAAATTTAATCTGATATTTTAAACTTTTGTATTGACTTATTTATTAGCAGTACAGTTTGGAATATTTTATCCTCCTCATATACATGTATTTCTGTAGTTATTTCTATGTTTTAATCTGTTGCATTTTAATGCGGACTGTACACCGCCCCGAGTCCCTTTCGGGAGAGGGGGCGATATATAAACGCTAATAATAAATAATAAATAAAATAAAGTCATATATACTTAGGGAATTCAGTTCTATTGTTTGTAAATTGAAAATGCTTTTTCCAGATTGTCAAGGCAGCCATCAAACTGAGTGGTTAATGAGGTCTTCAACACTAGCTAACCAACTCTGAAAAGATCTGCTCAACATGGAAGGGTGGGCCTCCATTTGGGGGGGGGTAGGGTATGTAGTTTAATTTTGTTTTGGTTTTGGTGTAAAACAAATACAACAATTTAATACTCCTACACTTCATTTTCAGGTACTGTGACCAGCTGATTTGGGGGAATCTTAGTTCTGAGAGACAGCAGGCACATTTTTAAAATAAAAATTACTCTCCCATTTGATATGGGTTAACTGACTCCAAAGATGATCAAACCTGAGCAGGATTAGGGGTGGAGGCATGGTACGTTCTTGAAGGAGAAAATAAGTAAAAACAATACACATTTATCACTAGAGTGCTTGCCAGCCTAGCCCATACATATAAAGCTTAATAGCGCTACATTTCCATTTTCCTTGATGATAATCTGAGAACTTTATTTTGAAAAATAAAAAAGAAATATTAGGAAAATAAAATATGGCCAAAGGCTACTGAATTCCAGAATATCTGGGAAAATTTTAAGTTCAGAGACAATTAACTGTGACTTTTGCCTATATGTGTGGCAGCCCCGGCTTGGTCAAAACCAAATATTCCATGTAGCTAGTTGTCATTCAAATGCAGTGTTTCGGTGCTTCTAATTTCCATTTCACTGTTATTGTTTGCAGGTATTATTATAAAACTGGAATTTTGGAACGAGTTGACAGGAGATTAGTGTATAAATTTGGGAAAAATGCACATGGATGGCAAGAAAGCAACTCGTGAGATACAAATATCTTTGGACTCATTATCCAATAAACAATGTGAAGGTCAACTCCAACAGATGGAAATTCTCTGCTGGCTTTTCTAGATCGAGGTGGCCATATATTCTGGATAACTGGATAAAATAACCATTAACATACAGTCTGGATCAGGAAATGTACTGCCTTTGCACTTTTTATCTACCATGTAACCTGCATGGCATAAGCACCCATAATATGGTTTTAATCTTTCCAGTAATCTGGTACGATTTTGCTCTGAAAGCCAGTAAGTTTGTCATCAGTACTTAAACCTAAATCCCAGCATTATAATACTTCAGTTTTGAGTTTGATGGAATTTTGAATAGCATTTTCTTGATATCATTTTTATACTCACCCATGGGTGGGCAACCAATTGCCATGTGATATGTATGAGTCTCGCTAATATTTTTACAGGCCCAAAGAACCATAGAAGTAGTGCCTCTAATACTCAGCAGCAGAGTCCAAGAAATGGATGCAATTTCCTATTGCTTGAATGGAATATAATGTGTGTTTTTAAAAAGATGTGTTTAAATAATATTAAAAAGTACTAAATGTAAAAAAAACAACTGCTTCTCAGCTGGTAAAAGATAGTCCGTGTCTACCATCACACATCAATAGGTAACCGAGAATAATCATTTTTCTCTATCATATCAACCTGAATGTGGATATGTGCTCTTCTAGACATAGTTGAATTGGAACTTCCCAACAGCCTCAGCCAATATAACCAATGAAAATGGCACATGGATCTAATTCACCAACATTGGGAGGCCAACAAGGTCCTCTGCCTGTCCTCTTGCATTCAAAAGCAGTTTCATCTTGCCTGCAGCAATATTCTTTAGTACAGTTGTGCTGGTAATCACATTTGTCACAGCATGAATTAAAAAAATTATTTGTAGTACTGTATATGAAGGTTACACTTGAATCCAAAGCAGATTGGGAAGGACTGGTTCTGATTCCAGCTGGATAAGAATTTGCTGCTACTATTCACCTTTTACACATGCAAAAAGGACTGAAACCAATATTTCTGCCTCAGAATTTGTGAAGAAGTTTTTTGTTTGTTTCAGGAAGAAAGGCACTGTGTTCTGTGTTCATAATGCACTTTTGTAATCTATAAAACATGAAAAGACTTTAGCTACACTCCCTCACTCAAATCAAAGTTTACATCAAGAATGTGGTTGAATAAATGTATTATGTTGGCTTCTTAGGACTGTTGATTCTCTTCCTGGGAATAAAGTTAGTTCATTAACCAATTTACTAGATTTCTACAAAATTGTAACAGTGTAACTTTAATCATCTTTATTATTAATATTTTTAATTAATGGTAATTCCTTCACACTATTTATTCTTTAGCACACACTTTTTTATTTGTTCATGTAATATTCGGTGGCTGGGTGGGTCTGGATGGATGGATGGAGATAGATAGCTAGATAGCTAGATAGCTAGATAGCTAGATAGCTAGATAGATATGCTGGGTGGAGTGAAATATATTAAGCCTGCCGCAGTTAGAACATATTTGAAATAAATGAAACTACATGAGTTAACTGCCTGTATATACATAGACTATAATTTAAATAATTTACATTTAGCTGAAAACAAAATATTGTGCTTTATTAGAAAAGTCATAAAATATTATTTTGTGGAAATCGCTAAACTTTATTCTGTAGTCTTCTAAAAGAAGAAGGCGACTCTATGAACTCTTAACAAGTCCTAATGAACTTAGCAGAACTTCTAAGTAGATTTACTTAACTCAAGAAGTTTGATATTGACATTAGAAGAAATGCATAATCATTTTTGAAGCAATGTATTTGTTTTCTGCATTAATAGATACTACCTCAGATGAATCTTGATAGGATTAATTGGGGGTGCTTTGGTCATCATTAAATTAGGAGGTCCTCTGCAAACTTCATAGATCTCACTTGCTCTTTTATAATTCAGTCTTATTATTTTAAATGATAGCAATTGTGATAACAAAAATGGAAGGCTTTAGAATATGCAACTTTTTTCAAACATTACAAATAAAAGCAATGCTGTTGTTTTAAATTCAGTTTTGAATAGAATCTTGTCAGCTACACATGGGGAATCAAATCTAATGCCTGTTAGAATTACAATTCCCTTACTATTGCACATTCTGAATAAAAACCTCTATGAATTATAGATCAAAACATCTGACAGATCCCATATGACATGTCATGAAACTAAGCCCATAAGACCAAAAGTAAAGCAAGTTCACTGTTCTAATTAATACAGGGATCCTATTCACATTTTTTTCTCCATTTACGTATTTCATTTTGGCTTCTGCAACGTTTCTTTTTCCTATTAATGCCTCTCTTTCTTCACTGGTAAATAAAGGCTTGGGATAGAATTGGCAAAGAGACTAATATTGCTCCAGCATTATCCACAGTAGGATGCATGCATGAAAAGGTCAAGATTTTATTTTATCTTTGGAAATAAAATAGAAAAAATGCATTTTAAAAAAAAATCAAGATGGCAACCTGAAATTGAACCTCTCCCCCCTCCCCTCCTCTTATTTTACAAGTACTATCATGTAAAAAGGACATGATTTTGTGTGATCAAGATTATCATTCTGACTTTTTTGAACTCCCTGCACTGGTCAATGTTTATTTGTTTGCTTTAAAAAAATAGATAGGCCAAAACTGTGCAGTGTACTGTAATTCTTAGATTCACCCAACCTTCTACAACATAAGTAAAGAGTTTTCCATACTTTCAAGGTGTTTATGTCAATGAACGCTGTAATGAACAAGCAAGAAGACTTATTATCTACAAAATAAGGTTCTAAAGTTCATACCTAAAAAGTGTTCTTTGTGAAAAGGTATTTAAAAAGTATTTGTCAGTATTCATTTTTCAAGAGCAAGAACAAGCCACATAAAGTGCTGCTTTTCATTGTAAGGAAGGTTTCCTTTTGAACTTGAGTAAGTTCCTGTTTCCAGAAGGAAAAGGCTGGGAGACTGAGTTTATGTCACAATAAGTCTGGAGATGGGGAAGCACACAAAAGTTAACGAACTAGGAGCCATGTTTAGTAAGAGCTTTGTGCTGCTTTTCTGGGATTCTGTAAACTACCCAATTATAGGTAAACAGTTGGATTCCGCCCTCTTTCGCACACAAAATTGTACATTATCTTAACTTGATCTCCCCACATATCTTTTTATCATTTGTTCCTGGATCTACTTTATTATTGTATTTATTTTGACAACCAAATGCAGAATATGCCAACTTAATGACTTCCATAGAATGTAGTTCCTAGAATATCAATGCAAAACTACATGTTGGTTAACATCTAAATTGAGTTTGTAGCAGTCAGCCAACAATTTTTTAAACTGTTCTTTTTTACAAAATGTATAGCATTATTTTACTGTGTTACCTATGAAGTAGTAGTGGAAAACCCACCCAGTGCATGATCTAGATTCAGAATAAATGTGATATTTTATAAAATATGTTTGTGAGCAAATGTAAATTCTTATATTGTAATCATTCATTTTTGGTTCATTGCATTTTGTAGAGTGTATATAAAATGTTTAATTCTAAACAGCATCTTTTATTTTGAATTTGTTTTGATAACTCATATTAACAGCAGCTACATATTTGAAAGCTTTACAAATGACAGGAGACTGAGAATTTACATGAAATATTTTCTGCTTATAGCCCACACAGGAAAAGCTTAAAAACTGTCTTGTTTAACACCAGACTTGGCTGTAAGTTGAGAACTACTCATAAGTTTTCATTTGAGCTCCCCACCACCCCAAGTACTAACTTCTGTCACCAGCAGATGGAACCAGATTCAAATCAGAATCTCAACGCAGATTAAGATTCATTGCTTATTTTCCTAAAGGATTTGAATCAAAGATTTGAAGTTCAGTAACTGATACTTACATAAAAGGAACTGGACACTTTTGTCATTTTCAAGATGAAAAAAATAGTGGAATCCATGCTATCAATGAAATGACTTTTTAATCTGTGTAGAATCTATTAAAGAATTCTACTGTGTAACACTAAAACAGAATGATAGTATGTGTGCTAATTTGAAATTATTTGCATGATGAATTCATTCCAAATATACTTTGGCATATATTAATCTACTGCTTCAGCTGCTTCACTCCATTTCCAAGTCCATTATTCCATTATTAATAACAATAAGAAAAAAATCATGGTGGTTGTAAGACATTTCAGTTAAATGAGGCAAGACTGCAGCACTTTCTAATGGATGCTGCACTGTTAACCATAGCCACTTTTCCTTGTGTTTTGCTGTGTTTATATAATTAACTAACCAAGGCGAACAGATCATAGCAAATTTGGATTATGAGAATCTGTAAATTAGTACAACACTATGGTTTTTTTAAACTATACTTTCCTGAATAAACTATGCTTGAATTTATGTAATTCATTAAGCAAAGTCAAATAAGCCAAATTAGTTTGAGCAAGACGAATAAATCTGATTTACACTGTACTTTGAAAAGGCTACAACCCCAGAGTTACATGGAGCTCCTATATGCTGGGTCTGAATCCCATGGAGCCCTCTCTGAACATACTGCTGAGTTTTAGTCATGTCATTGCCAAATTCCATTCTAAAATGATAAAATTATAGAGGGTGAGGGTAGGAATTATAGCATGGGTCTCCAAAAATGCATTATCAGAAAAAGAACATTCCAAACCTGCTCATTTGTAAATGAACTCCAATTATTTTTTATCCTCACTGTAGCCCTATATCCCTTTCTCTCCCCCGCTTTCTCTTACACAAACACTAGTGTCTCTCAAAAAATGATGCATTGAGAACATGAATGAAGACTCTCACTCACCCATTTTAGAGTATAACAGAAAACCAAATATATGATTAGTAGATTATACAGAGTATTAAGAGAATTGAGGCATTATGACATGTATGAGGATTTTATTATACAATAAGCGTTGTAAAACTTTCCAGTTTTATTGTTTCAAAAGTTTGCTGTTGTCATCCATTTTGAACCAACAAAAGAAACCCAAGAACAAGTAGAATTTTCATTTAGCAGAATCCATTGTTTAACCATTCTTAAGGGTACAGGTTTTCTATTTAAAAGATTCATATGCAGTACATCTTCATTTAAAATTGCTCTAATTGTAGTAATTATACAATAAGTATTTCATTTACTTGTTACCCTACTAAAATGTCTGAATGACTGATTTTGGGTCTGAGTGTTTCTGGATTTTGGGTCCCAATGGTTTCCAGGACAATGCCATCTTTAGTGCTGGATGGGATTAATTGTCCCAAGAAAGACCCAGTACACAACTAGGAGGTCCTCCTAGACTCACAACTCTTCCTCAATGAGCAGGTGGCAGTCATGGCTGGGAGCAACGTTGCCCATCTTTGTGTTGTGTGCCAATTGCACCTGTTCCTGGATCAGCAGACACTGCATGCAGTTAGTCACTTATGCCCAACTCACCTCCAGATTGGATTATTGCAATGAACTTTATATGGGACTGCTCTTGAAGAATATCCAAAGTTTCAGCTTGTAAAAAAAACAGTGGTGTGGGCAGTTATGCGTACTCTTAGAACAGCACGTTATACCTTTGTTCTGTGAGTTGCATTGGTTGTCAGATGGCTTCCAATCCAGCTGCAGGTGCTGTTTTTGACCTCTAAAGCCCTTCATGGCATGCGTCTGGGCTATCTCAGAGAATACATTTCCCTAGTTACAACAGTTCTTCCCATTTTACCAGGGTAGGCATGCTGCAGGTACCATCAGCATGGGGTGGAGGGGGGGAGGTTGTTTCCACACTCCATGTTTTCTTCGTTTTATGGAATATTCTTCCCTGCAAAGTTAGGTTACTTCCACCCTTTTGATATTCCACAATCTATAAAAGGCTCTCAAAACCTTTAGGTTTAGGTTTATTAAATTTAGGTTTATTAAATTTTACAGTATAAGGTCTGGGGTTCTCAGGGAATTAAAGACTTGCTGAAATTGCTCCATTCCTGAGGTAGCGAGTTTTAGTTTACTCCCTCTTTCCTCTTGTTATGCCTGTTTTTGTATGTCTGTTTTTATATTATGTACCGTTTATATATTTTTGCATACCATTTATATATATTTTTGGCTTCTATGATGTGGTTTTACCCATTTACGGTGTGACATCCAAAGGCATCTTCGGTGAGATGGGTAGCTATATAAATTTGATTAATGAAATAAATAAATAAATAAAATCTCAGCTTTACCAATAAGAGACATAAATGTGCCTGTACATACATTATATATGCATGTGTGTATGCATACATATATTCTTTCAGTGAATAAATGAAGAATGAATGAGCTGGAAGGCATCTTGGAGGTCTTCTAGTCCCGTTCCTGCTCAAGCAGGAGATTTTATACCATTTTATACCCTATACTATTTCAGATAATAGACTCTAGACTCTTCTTAACCTCCAGTGATGAAGTACTCACAACTTTTAAAGGCAAGCTGTTCCACTGGTTAATTGTCCTCACTGTTAGGAAGTTTCTCCTTAATTCCAGGTTGCTTCTCTCCTTGATTAGTTTCCAACCATTGTTTCTCGTCTTGCCCTCCGGTGCTTTGGAAAATAATTTGACTCCCTCTTCTTTGTGTCAGCCCCTCAAGTACTCGAATACTTCTATCATGTCACCTCTAATTCTTCTTTTCGTCAGATTAGCCAAACCCAAATCCTGCAGCCATTCCTCATATGTTTTAGTTTCCAGACCTTTGATCATCTTAGTTTCTCTTCTCTGAACTTTTTCCAAAATCTTAACATCTTTCTTGTAGTATAGTGACCAAAATTGGTCACAATATTCCAGGTGTGGTCTACTAGGGTTTTATAAATGAAATTTTGTTACATGAATAGAAATCATGTTTTGTGTATTATGCAGAAATAACATAAAACTGTTACACTAATATTTCAACCATGCCATTTCAGAGATATTAACATAGATTAAGCATAAATTATCTATATAGTTTTTTAAAAAAAGATCTTCAAATTGGAATGCTTTTGTATTGCAGCTAACAGCTAAGAACATAATACCATTATATGTAAAGCTTTCATAGCACATATGTAAAGCTTTCATAGCACAAGTAAGTTTCACATTTAAACATAATTCTGCTTCAAATATGTTACAATAGTTTTTAAATGTACTACATGGAGATTTGAAAAAGATATATTATACTTCAGTAAGAAAGCCAGCACCAGCAATAAAAGGTATCAATCACAGCAATATATGTTCCTTTGCTAAATAAACGCAAAATTACAGTAATAAAGTATGTTAATACATAAAAATAAACTAAATATTATTGTAATGTATTTCAAAAGTACTGCCAGAATATATTCAGCATTAACAATCTATATGATGGATTCAAATTGTTTTTTAAAGTCAGAATCACACTTGGTTGGGAACTGCAGTTAACAGAATAACAGAGTTAATAGCATAGCAGGCAATTCCATTACATGTAAAGCTTTTCATAGCTCATTTTCCAGATTGAGGGATTCAAATAAACAATTGCAATGTGACTGCTAATCATACATCATACCATTTACAGATAAGATTTCTCCTTTCCAGTGAATGAAGTTTGTGTATTATGTATGAACTTAATCCTAGAAACCATAATTAAAAAAAAAACAATTAGTAGGTCTTAATATAAAATACATAATTAATTTTAAAGAGAGTTATATATGCACACATTTCTTTATATACATTTATATACATGAAATACTAAGATATTCCTTTCTTTACTGCTACTTTGTACTGTTTGCTAACTAACTGTATAATGACAGAAGCCATAGTAATTCTAATATTTATAGATACCATTTTAATTCCACTGAAATGAAATATTTTAATATCCCTTGTTAAAATGGAATTCCAGATATTGTATGTTGTATGGAAAAGCATAGAGTTTTTCAAGCTCTTCTCATTCCTCCTCTAAGTCTGTCCACAGCCATTTGTGGCATCTCTGCCTTCTATTTTCAAATTGCTTATTCCTTATTTACTTTCTACAGCAATCTGAACTCACGTTTTCTTACCTTTCTTTTTTCTTCACCATTGTGTTTATCACCATTGTGTTTATCCAGATAGGCTTGAATCCCTGCACCATAATCAGGATGAACATCAGTAAAGTTTTCTACCTAAATTGGCAAAGAGAAGTTGAGGTTATTTGTCTCTTTTGTAATTCCTGTACTGATACTTACTTCAACTACTGATATGGCAAAAGTACTATTTTTCAGCTGAAACGCTGAAAGTTATTTTTACAAGAAAAATACTATTTATCTTTCTATTTAGATGGAATGGAATGGAATGGAATGGAATAGAATGGAATAGAATAACTTTATTTGACCAGTGTGATTAGACACGCAAGGAATTTGTCTCTGGTGCAGAAGTTCTCAGTGTACATACAAAGCAACAGAATTGCCATCATCATCATCATACCAATAATAAGGGGTAGTGAAGAAGATAATAATGATGATGATAATAATGATAATAATGATAATGATAATAATAATAATAATAATAATCATAATCATAATCATAATCATAATCATAATAATAATAATAATAATAATAATAATAATAATAATACAGCCATATTGTATGGATAAATATGCATAGACTTGTAAAAATTAAACATATCTAAATCTGATTTTAAAATTATTTATCATAAGGTCTTTATTTTTCTACAAAATGAATTGTATTCAACAATAAAGTTAATATGGTTGTGACAATTTAAACTGACAATTTACATTTTTATTAATTTTCAAATTAAAATGTTGAAAAGGCTCCAACAGAACAAATCTAAGCAGAAAAGAAGAAAACTTACTAGTAATTGGGCACAATGCACCTTAAGAAGAATCTTAGGACTGCAGTCCAAAAAAACTCCTACTGAAGGTATCCAGAAAGATATCATGATTGATGGTATCGAAGGCCACCAAGAGGTCAAACAGGGCAAGGATGGATGCCTTATCCCCATCCCACTCCCACCAGAGATCATAAAATAACATGACCAATGCCATTTACATCCCATGTCCAGGCCTGAACCTGGATGGGAAAGGTTCTAGACATCCCATTTTATCCAGAACCTCTAGGGCTACTCAACCACCTTTCCTGAAAAAGGATGCTTGGAGACAGGTCAGAAATTATTCAACACAATGGAATTTAGTGATGGCTTCTTAAAAAGAGGGCAGATCACAGCCTCCTTAAAATGCTGGAGCACAACCACAGGTGATTCAGCCAATTTGGACTAGTTCACCCAAACCAGTAGTGAAAATCGTGGGTGGGCCCGTCTCTATGCTGTCCTATTTAGGCACTTTTTCAAGCCGTGCACACGCGTGCAAGCTGCACATACAATTAAAGTGCATGTGTGTGGAAGGCTAAGTGCATGCGTGGACAGGGTATGTATGACCGAAGCCAGCGCGCATGCTCACATTTGTGAATGGGTAGGGAAAGTGAATACCACCCCTGGGCACAAACCTCTCCCACAGGGAAGCATTAATCACCACCAGAACCTACCCGCATGTCAATTCCCAAGAAACTTTCACAAGCCAGGATGGGTTTAAAATACAGATACTTGCACTCATACTCCCTAGGTTCCTGTGCACTCCCTCAGCAGCAACAGGGTTAAGCTGTTCCCAGAACAAGAACCTGGCTCAGGTGATCCCACTAGACCAGCAACCACATCGGCATCTAACTGGGAATAAAGCCGATACATTTTGTCTTCCAGAAAACCAGTGAATTCCTCTGCGCACCCTTTCAGGTAGACCTTTGTATCCTCCTTCCCCAGGACGAGAAGGTTCACCTTAAAAAATCAGTGACTGATTATCTACAGTTCACTAATCAAGGATCTTTACAGTTTGGTATCACCAAGCGTAAGGTTCACCACCCCAAATTTTTCTAGGAAAAAAACCTGGCAAATCAGAGTCATTCCACAAGTCATGGATTGCCTGACCCATCACATAACAAGACTTAAGTGGAAGGAACACACTGGATTTCATAAAAATCAAGATGGCTTTTTCAACAACATGGTTTCCGAGTATTTTTCTTCTGGAACACACAATATCTAACTCAGTACAAGAAATATCTATACTTAAAAGGAAATTAACTCATCAACTATTCATATTTAGAGAAATATAATACTGTAGAACTTGGTTTGTCACGGCGTTGTCACATGATGTATTGTGACTTTCCCCCCCTTTGCTAAACTGGGTGTGGGCGTGGCCAGCACATGATGCACCTGGGCCACGGGCCACGTGTTTGAAACCCCTGCTGTAGAGTATGCATACCTCCATAATCCATAACACTAAACTGAAAATAGAGATTTAGTTATAAGTTATATATAGTTAACTAATATTAGAGAGAGAGAGAGAGAGAGAGAGAGAGAGAGAGAGAGAGAGAGAGAGAGAGAGAGAGAGAGAGAGAGAGAGAGAGAGAGAGAGAGAGAAAGACAGAGACAGAGACAGAGTGAGAGACAAAGAGAAAAAGAGTGCCCTTGATTTATGACCACAATGGTGGGACCAGAAAATTTATCATTAAACAGTACAAATGTTAACTGAGTTTTCATGTGACTGCACCCAATTTTACGATCTTTTTTCCCTGGTTTTTCAGCAAATTATCCATAGTCATTAAGCAAGACATCACACAACCATGATTTATGACCTCCTGAACACTTCTCTATTGACTCTGTTTGTCAGAACATCTCTGAGAAGATTGCAAATGGCGGTCACATGACTGTAGGATGCTGCACCTGCCAAGATCCCAGATCATGGTAATGTGATTCCAGGGATGCTGAGATGTCATAAGTCTGAATACAAGTCATATGTCCCTTTTTTCTGTATAACTTTGAGCAATAATTAAATGAGTGGTCATTAAGCAAAGATTATCAAAAGCCTTTCTCCAGAATTGTATGCCAGCAGATGTTTGAGACCAAGAAAAGACACAGCTGCTTTAAGGGGTTATCAACAGATGATATATGTGCGTCCTGCTTGCTCCAAAATCCAAAGCCTCTCAAATTGGAACCTCTGCACAATCTTGTTGTGCCTTACATTGTTACTTACAGCTCTCTTCTGGATGAAAAGCTGAGCATCCTTAAGATGATTGGCAATGTTCTCACAAAGCCTCATGCGCTCTTCCTCATTCAGTACTTTGACAAAGAAGTCCCGTACCTTTCAATAAATAGTGAAAGCAAACGTTATACATATATCTTCTGCAGACCTAATAGAAATCTTCAACAATTCCAATTTCATGAACAGTATCAACCTCAGTTATTAAATAAATGAGAATAAACTGGTGGCTATTTACGATTATCATGGAATCCTCTCTGAACTTTAGAATGTGAAAAGTTCTGCCTGCCCCTTTCATATGCTATAAACAAAGCACTGATAACTGACTGCCTCCTTAGCAAAAGCAGCTCTCAGGACCACATCTGGATCAAGAGACTTAACCTTCTACACCCTCAGATATTCCGTAATTTGCCTTCAAGGCATTATTGATAGAATAGTAGTCAATGTACAATCGGTCGCTTAAAAATCTTTTAAAATTATATCAGGCACAGAACAGGTGCTTTGAGCCCATAAAGCACTTTTGGCTATCAGGAAGTGTCATACCGCATCTCCACTGCAATCACATTCATTTTAGGATCTTGGCAACTTTCTTGCCTTTATGACTGGTTACGTCATCTCACAGTCGTGATTTGTGACAGTGTTTGCTTGTTACTTGCAAAAAACCTCACTCATTTAAATAATGGGTTCACTTAATAAGTATGAATTTGTTTAATGACCACAGTTATTTGCTTAACGACTGCTACCAAAATGTTGTAAAATCAGGTCCATTCATGAGAGTGCATTGACTTACGAGTATAAATCCAGTCCCAATTGTGTTCATAAGTCAAGGACTACTTCCAAATATATTTTTTTATAAAAAGAAAGAAAGGGAATGTTTTTGAGTGATCTGCAGTATAGAGGATTGGCACTTTATAGTAATTTTGGCCAAACCAGGAAAATAGAGGACTGACTCCAAGAGACTGAATAATCTCACTTTTATACGTGGATCCACTAGTGGAGAAAATCGAGTAACAAAACTTGAGAACAAACAGGAAACCAAAGCTTAATTACCTAAGGACAGAATTATATCAAGCAAGTGCCCTCAATTTTTTGTTTTAAATTAGGAGCTTGGAAGACGTACAAAGGGAACGTCGATGATAAATTTACCTTACTAACAAAGAGAGAGAAAAAGAAAAAGTGTGCTTACATTTCCAAAATAAAACACAGATAGTCCTCAATTTACGACCACAGTTGAGCCCAAAATTTATGTTGCTAAGGGAGACAGTTGTTAAGTGAGTTTTGCCCCATTTTATGACCTTTCTTGCCATATTTGTTAAACAAATCACTGCGGTTGTTAAATTAGGAACACGGTTGTTAAGGGAATCTGGCTTCCCCATTGACTTCGCTTGTCTGAAAATAGCAAAAGTGGATCCCATGACCCAGGGATACTACAGCTGTAAATATGAACCATTTGCCAAGCATCCCAATGTTGATTACATGGATGATGATGCAACCTTAACGTCAGTCTGCAAAATGCTCAAAAGTAACTTTGAATGGTCACTAGATGAACAGTTGTAAGTTGAGGACTATCTGTAACAGGGCATTTCTACTTTATTTACTTGAGAGACGTTATCCTCAACTGAACTATTAAAACGTTCTACATCGCCTGAGATAAATACACCGCTCTCCTTCAAAGCGGGTTGCTCCTCAGGGCCAGTAAAACTATTTGGGTAATAGTTTGGAGCACCACCTAAGGGGAAAAAAAATTACAATGTATTAGAAACGGGACAGAAGCAGCAAAAAACGCAAGTGTATCAGCTCTGCAAGCGCATCACTATGTCTTACAACCACAAATTTGTTTTTGCAAGCTAATGGCATTTCTACAATCCCTTTTCAGAGAACTGAATTCCTTCAGACTATTCTTACCTACTTCCAATTCCCAAAACAAACAAACAAAAAAACCATTTAGGGATTTGATTCTCTGTTCCTGTAATTATTTTCATAACATAAGAAAAAAAGCCTGAAGGTGAAATTAACCTACATATAGTTGTAACGTTAATTGACTCGCAACCATATTGTAATGACTGTATTGTAAATATTGTAATATTGTGGGTCTATTAATTTGCTTCAGCAGTAATAAAAATAATGAATTCATTTCCAAACCACCCCAACGAGGCTGTCGAAGTAATGTCCCGGTGTTTGGAGGCCGTCGGGGTCTGGATGGAGGACAACAGACTTAAACTCAACCCCTCCAAGACTGAGTGGCTGTGGCTACCGGCACCTCGATTCAGCCAGCTGATTCCATCGCTGGCCATAGGGGGCGAGCAGTTGCCCCCTGTGGAACGGGCGCGCAATTTGGGCGTCCTCCTTGATGCCCGGCTGTCAATGGATGACCATGTGGCGGCCGTGGCAAGGGGGGCGTTCCACCAGGTTCGCCTGGTGCGCCAATTGCGCCCCCTACTGGACCGGGATGCCCTACGCACGGTCACTCATGCGCTGGTGACGTCCCGCCTGGATTACTGCAACGCTCTCTACATGGGGCTGCCCTTGGGACGCGCCCGGAGACTGCAGTTAGTTCAGAATGCAGCCGCGCGGGCTGTGATGGGGAGTACGAGGTACTCCCACGTAACACCTCTCCTGCGCGAGCTGCATTGGCTACCTGTGGTTTTCCGGGTGCGTTTCAAGGTGCTGATTACCATCTTTAAAGCGCTCCATGGCACGGGACCTAGTTACTTGCGGGATCGCATCCTCCCACATACATCCCTGCGGCCAATACGCTCACACAGGGAGGGACTTCTCCTGGTGCCATCCACTGGACAATGCCGGCGGGCGACACCGAGGAGTAGGGCCTTCTCTGTGATGGGCCCAACCCTCTGGAATGACCTCCCCCCCGACATTAGAACCACTTCTGACCTCCGCTCCTTCCGGCAAAAACTGAAGACCCACCTGTTCCGATTAGCAGGCCTGGCATAATTCAACTGTCCCTCCTGGCAAACGCACTATATCTGGTTATTTTAGGGGTTTTTTAATTCACTGTATTTGTTTTTAGGGGTTTGAACTTATTTTAATCTGCTTTGTACAGTTCTTTTAATGTCATTCTTACCTCCTCCATGTCAACTGTCAATTGTACATACTTAATTTTATTGTATCTGATATATTTTGTATGAACTGTACACCGCCCCGAGTCCCTTTCGGGAGAGGGGGCGGTCTAGAAGCATTAAATTAAATTAAATTAAATTAAATTAAATTATGCTAACGTTTGGCTCATTTTAGAATCATTTGTGAGGTAAACATCAATGGACGTCTCAGATATTGTGCTAAATCGGAGGTGTGGAGGCTGAGGGCCCTGAAACCATTTCTCAAGTTCTTTGCCTTTGATACACAACCTCACTTCAGTTATGTAACAGTTGAGATGAAAAGCACAAAATAACTGCAGCGAAAGCTTAAACTTTGCAAACTTCAGTACCCATCCTCTCTGCTCACTCAAAATGTGAATGTGTTTATATGTGTGAGTCCACTCACATGTGGATGGATGGATGGATGAGGGAGAGGGGGGGAGGAAGAGGGAGATCCACCTATTTTGGGTCACTGTCCTAACAACCCTGGACTGCAACCTGCTTTGATAGACAGTCCTCAACTTATCACTAGTTGTTTAACATCTGTCCAAAGTTTAAATGGCTTCGGAACTGGTGTTTTACAACCTACAAAGACTTTCAACCACTGTAAAATGTTGTGCCACCCTCCCCATCCCGTTATCTCGATCTGGGTGCTTGGCAACCTATTCACTCTAACAAATAGTTGCCAAGCTAACAAATAGTTGCCAATCATGTGATCACCATTTGCGATCCCATGCTGGTTTCCCTAGAAGGTCAATGGGTAAACCAACAGGGAAAGTTGAACTCTGCTGCCACCTGCTGAGAGGACTCCCTTTGGCAGAGTGCAGAAATCAGATTCTGAAGGTCCTATAATATGCTTAACCAAATTATCTAGATTCTAGTATACTTCAGAAGTTCCCAACCTTCTTGAAATAATAGACACATTTGAAATTTTGAGAGCATAAAAAGAAATTTGGCAAAATGCTTGTCTTAAGTATGATCACAAAACATGTTTAAGGAACTATATAGAGCTGTGATGGCACACAATGGCACGCAGAGCCATTTGTTAGGCACGAGGGGCGTTGCCCTGTCAACTCCAGCCACATGCGCACTCGAGCCAATTGATTTCGGCCTTCTTTTGAGGCCATTTTTCGCCTTCCAGAGGCTTCAAGGAAAACCGGTCCTGCATCCAAACCGGAAGTTTGGGAACGGACATCCGGTTTGGCCATAGTGCCATTTTTCACCCTCCAGAGATTTCAGGAGGCTTCCCTAAAGGCTCCAGAGGCCAAAAAATGGCCAAACCAGAAGTGATTTCCGGTTTGGCTGTAGTGCTGTTTTTTGCCCTCCAGAGCCTTCAGGAGGCTTCCCTGAGGGCTCCGGAGGGCAAAAAGCGCCCCTACAAGCAAACCGTTCCTGAACTTCTGGTTTGCTCATTGGGCCAATTTTTCACACTCCAGAGGCTTCAGGGTCGCACACATAGCATTATGGGTGTGGCATGCCTGCACACGACCTTCTTGGGCTCCCCCCGCTTTTGGCACGTGACACCAAAAAAGATTCACCATCACTGATATAGAGTGTAACAGCAGTGTTCGGGCGGGGGGGACGACCTATGTTTTCTTTGCAGCATAGTAGCTTTCCATTAACTGTTACTTGTGTGTACACAAAATATATATCTTATAATCCTGGTGGTCAAGGCAAAGCAGGCATCCTGAGAGTCCTTTATTTCTCTCAAATGTTCTAGCAAATGGCCCTCCAATGACCATTAAATCTCCCCCCATACTACCCCGAAGACAGCCACCCTCAATCCCCCAAACAACAGTATAAGTAAAGTATAAATATGGTATAAATAAAGCCCACCGAGTAGGAGCATGCTCACAAGGCAAGGTCCAGGGTTCCAAATCCAGTCCACAAGATAGAGTCCAGGCACAAGACAATGGCAGTCCTCAGAGCAAAGAAAAGGTCTAAGGCAAGAAGCAGTTCCAAAGGCACAGTGAAGCAAAGGCCAAAAGCAGTCCACAAGAGAAGGGCTAGATTCAAGACAAAAGGCAAAGAGCAATCTTCCAAGCAAGACAATGCAAACCGCAACATGCATGAGTTGAAGCCAGGGGGTGTAAGCCAAATCAAACTCCCCACTTTTTCTTCAGTTACTCCACTCCAGGTGCTCCTTGCGAGGGGGTGGTGCAACCTCCTCCTGAGTAGCCTTGCAGTCCTTCTCTGTACTTGCCTCCACTGCACTCTCCTTGCCCTTGGATCAAGTGGAGGAGGCAGATGTTCCTCATCAGAGGCGATCTGCTGCGTATCAGCATGACTGCCTGTCAGCAGCCGATCTTCCCATGTCTGTGCAGTCAGACAGTGCTCTGTCTGGTCGACCATCTCCCCCAATGTTTGAGGGGCTGGGACAACATTGTCCTCAGCCCCTAGCCTCTCCAAACATGCCAAGGGAGATGTCCAATCCCTACAGAATGGTCCCAATTCTGACTACTAGTCCTCCAAATGAGGCTCTAATGGGGCCATGGCAATATGTTCTTTGTGTTGTGGCCTGCCAGCGGGCTGAGGGCTGGCAGCAGATTTGGCCACTGAGGAGGTTGGGAAGGAACATGGTCCACTCCTGAAGTCTGGCGAAGGCTCTGATTAGTGCTCTGTGTGGGAGGCAGAGAGGGGGCCAGAGCTGAATGCCAGTTATCAGCTGCCTTCAGAATCAGAAATCAATGAGGCAGACGAACAGCTGTAGCCTGTTCCCAGTGTGCGCATGCACAGAGTTGCCAGACAAAGGAAACAGCTAAAGAACAGGGGTTGACTTGGGAGTAAGGCCACAGGTGGACGATGAATGGCTTTCCAGAGGAAACAAAGGAGGAACGAAAAGGGAGTGGAGTTTGCAGGAAACAGTTCACTTAATTGGTTTGTGACTTTCCAAGACTCCTTGCCAAGATTTGCAGATATCACCCTCCAGCTCTCCAAGCCAGATAAGGTCTGTGACTGTAAATCCTCCCTTGAAAGACTTTGCTGGATGTGAATGAGCAGAATTCACAATAAATTAATAAAAGGGATTTTTGTCGGGACAAGGAGTTGCTTCATGCTCCTGGGACGCCTAGGTCAGAACAATATACACAAAGAGCCCTGGTGGGCAGTGGTTAGTATGCAGTATTGCAAGTAAACTCTGTCCACAGCCTGGAGTTTGATCCTGATCGGCTCAAGGTTGACTCAGCCTTCCATCCTTCCAAAGCCAATAAAATGTGAACCCAGATTGTTGGGGGGTAATATGCTGACTCTGCAAACTGCTCAGAGAGTGCTGTAAAGCACTACGGAATTCAAGTCTAAGTGCTATAGCTGTAGCTATGTATGTATGTGTAGAGCAGAGAGTTTGTCTGCTAAACCTACTGAATAAGGCATAGCACCACATCCAAATCTAAACCTTTTTACAAGTCCATATAATAAAAATGAGGGAGAAATTGATAAGATAAAATAGAAATGAAGAAAACAGCTATCAGCTTATATGACTTAAGTAGTTAAGCTGAGATGTCAATGTAAATGAAGAAAAGGCACTTGCAAAGGTTACTCTAAATTACTGGCATAACCTAGCTGCCAAATGTTATTTTCAGATTTACCCTGGTTATCAGAAATGCACATAAATCCATCTCTCTGGTAATTGGCCACCCTAGTTCGGTATGGACAATTTACAGGAATTTGAAGGTAGTTGGGTCCCAGACGATGCCCATGGGTATCTCGATACGATAAAAGACGACCCTAGAAAAAATATATCACAGGGGTAAAAGTGAAGAAGCAGACAGCTTTTCCCTGCCTATATTATCACTGCTTTTGAAAGACTATTGCTGGTCTACTCCACAGGAGGGACAAGTCTGGATTTCAGAGGACCCAAGAACATGGCCCAGAAACGAACCTGTAGATTCAGATCAAAGGTCTCTGTAAAATATAGCAGAAAGTGGCAACAAAATTAGAACAATGTCTTTCATGCTTTCTTTAGTATCCCTCAGACTCTTTCTTTTCTTTCTTAAGTAATTTATAATCTAAGAAGTCCTCAAATTAGTGATGTAATCAAATAACAAACTTACAATCTTTCAATTCATTGACTATATTTAGAAGGGGGGGTCTTATAACCAAACAACTTCCTTGTGTCAACCTCTGCCAGAGCTTAAGATGCAAATAACGAATGGTATTCTTTTTACCAATTGTTTTAATATTCAGAGGCGAAAACAAAAAACCCCAACACACCAAAAAATTGAAAAGCGTGGGACAAAGAAAAAATTCTAATACCAAACAGACTGAGGTTAACATGTTTTCATTATTGCAAAAGTTATCTGATTGAGAGGCTGGCTTGCCTAGTCCCACAATGCAATGAATAGGGAAGGAAAATCTATTCTGGTTACCTGTAACATTTTATCAGGGCTAGGTTCAATTCCTGGAGGCATGTTGCTTGGGTCAAAGGCCAATTGTTCCACTTCAGCAAAATAATTGACGGGATTTTGGTTTAAGACAACTTTTCCCACAGGAATGAGAGGATAATCTTTGTGAGGCCAAACCTAGAATATATGATCAAGATGTTCCAGCTTGAGTTTGCAAGATGTAGAAATCTACCTTTTCTACTCTGTGCTGTACACTGGTGAAAAGGTCACAAAAATATACTCACCTTTGTTACATCAAAAGGATTAAATGGAAACTTCTCAGCTTGTTCAAATGTCATAACTTGAATGTGGAAAGTCCAAGAGGGGAAGTTTCCATTAGCAATTGCATTGTAAAGATCACGCAGGCCATAATCTGGGTCTTCAGAAGCCAGTCTTTCTGCGTCTTTGACAGGAAGGTTTTTAATTCCTTGATCAGTCTAAAAATATTGAAATACTATGTTAATTAATAATTTGTTATCAAAAGTTACTAAATGTAATTATAAATCTATCTACAAATATATATTGTGAAATTATATGTACGGTACTATGGATGGAAGGAGTAAAATTAGCTACTAATAAGGACTAAATATAGAAATAGTTAATCTTAATATATCCTGTTACCCACTAGGTCAGTGATGGCGAACCTTCATGTGGGAACATCGCACGCGCATGCACATGCTCACTGGGGTGCACTCCAGAAAAGTTGAACTTTCGGGTTTAGCGCGCATGCATGCCCAACGATCAGCTGGATGGCGTGCATGTGCAGCCTGGTTTTCAGCACTGCCACGTGTACAAAGGGGTCATGCTCCAGAAAAACTGAACTTCTGGGTTCTGGCGCACATGCATACCCGACAATCAGCTGACCAGCGCGCATGCACACACTGGTTTTTGGCACTGCCGTACATGTGAAGGACAGCTGATCACCCTGTACGCATGTACGCCAGAAACCTGGAAGACAAGCAGGCAAAGCCGCATGTGCCAGGCGACATGGCTTCACATGTCACTTTGGGAACGTGTGCCATAGGTTCGCCACCACAGCACTAGGTCATCACAAACGACATGATGGCTTAGTGGTGAGAGTCTTCTCTCACCCTCCCCACTCGGAATGTTGGGAGTTCAATCCTGGGTAATGGCAGATGTCTCTCTCTCAGCATATAAAGAAAAAATATCTGCTGACAACTCCATGTAGGGGTAAGGAAGGGCATCTAGTCAGTAAATGCTCAGCTCCATCCAGTCACCCAGACGGAGCCCGAATTAAGGGACTACAAGATTATTATTTTAAAAATCATGCCCTAAACCCAGTGAGAGCAATCTGCATTAAAAATGTAAATGTGCTGTAAGAGAATGTTTATAAAGCTGCTATACAAGAAACAAATCTAGGCCCGAGGATATATTGTGAAATTATATTCAGGGAAAACAGTATTACAGGTGGAAGGAGTAAATTTTTCTAACGTTATGAAGGAAAATAGACGATTTTTGCTAAAAGTAATATTGTTATTAATTAAAAATAGGAACTGATATGAATGCAAGTGGCTTTGCCTAGCAATTTAGTGCATAGTCAATATAGATAGAAAGAAATAAGATATGTTATCAGAAGGCGGAGTCAGGGACAGACTTTTGATGGCTCAACATAGAAGAGAAAATAGTAACAGTAGGCCATAATTACCTTTACATGAAATTTGCAGTACACCGCATTGCCATATGCATTGACCAGCTTAAAAGTATGTGACCCATAGCCATTCATGTGACGGTGCCCATCTGGAATGCCACGATCACTGAACAGGATTGATACCTACATGAGCCAAAACAACGTACATAGCCATCTTTAATGAGAACACAGAGGCCAGATTCCATTGAATAGCTGTCTCCTTCCACACAAAAGTATATTCCAATTGTATTTCTTGCCTATTCTCATCCAGCCCTACTCAATATCTATAATGCCATATTGCAGTTTTAGAACATTCATTCAAGAAATAAGAACCATTAGGCTCCGTGTAGAGAATGCTTCCTTTCATACACTCATGTTTCAGACGAAAAATGGTGTCTGAGCCAGTTAGCAACATATTAAGGCAGGGGTGTCCAAACTTGGGAACTTTAAGACTTGTGGACTTCAACTCCACAAGTCTTAAAGTTCCCAAGTTTGGACACCCCTGTATTAAGGGAAGGAACAATCATATACACTGTTAAGCAAATGTTACACACAGATCCAGTGTGGTATAATATTAAGTTACCAGGAGAATGTGAGTTCTAGACTTAGAAAGCAGGAGAGTGTGAGTTCTAGCCCAGTGGTGGGTTCCGCCTGGTACGGCCCAGTATGGCCATACCAGTACTAGCTGGGAGCAGCTGACAGCATACCGGTACGGTGGCTTGTTTAGCCCACCCGCCTGCTCGTGTTCCATCCCTGTTTTTAAAGCAACCCCCAATTGCACAAACGCTCACAGGTGGCTTTGTGCATAAGGTACAGCTAGAACAGTGGTGGGTTCCTTTCCCTGTCGCTACCGGTACGCTGCTCACAGGGGCCGCACGTCCTGTTTGTGCAGAGGGGCGGTGGAGTGTGCATGTGTGTGGGCACTGCACACACATGCACAGTCCACCACCCCTGTTACACCCAGCTGCTTGTCGGAGCTCGCGCAGGCACCACATGCTGTGCACGTGTGTGCAATTGGCCGGTTGCTTTAAAAACAGGTATGAAGTGAAGTGGTATATCTTTAATTGATTTCTATAAAAAGCTTGCAACTGAGCACTCCTCAGGAGTAAGGACCATCTTTATTATTTGTAAAAATACCTCAAGGTGGCAAACATTCCAAAAGTCCTCCCTCCTATTTTCCCCACAACAGCAGCCCTTGTTTGCCATTGCTTCTTTCCTAGGGCTGAGAAATAGTGACTGGCCCAAGGTTACCTAGCTGGCTTTGTGCATAAGGCAGCGGTGTCCAAACTTGGGAACTTTAAGACTTGTGGACTTCAACTCCCAGAATTCCCCTGGGGAATTCTGGCTGGCTGGGGAATTCTGGGAGTTGAAGTCCACAAGTCTTAAAGTTCCCAAGTTTGGACACCCCTGGCATAAGGTACTGCTAGAACAGTGAGCCAGTCACTATTTCTCAGCCCTAGGAAAGAAGCAATGGAAAACAAGGGCCTTTGTTGTGGGGAAAATAGGAGGGAGGAGTATTTGGTATGTTTGCCACCTTGAGGTATTTTTTAAAAATAATAAAGGTGAGATTTAAAAACTAAAATAAATACAAAACATGGTCCTTACTCCTGAGGAGTGTTCAGTTGCAAGCTTTTTATAGAAATCAATTGAAGATATACCACTTCACTTCATGGAAAGTATTTATGGAATAGCTACTCAGAAGAAGACCAACAGTGTTTCTAATACCACTGTTTTTCAGTCTTCTTTTTCTTAAAACAAACCATCATTTTAATTTCTGTAATTACTGATTTTAAAAATGGCTGGTTTTGTCGTGATAATTTTATTTGATGTATTTGTACTGCCTTTGTATTTATACTGTTCTTTTGGTAAATTGTTGTAGGAGAAAGAGCTACACAATAAATAAGTAATATATCTACAATTGAAGAACAATTTCTAAGGAACATCTCTGGACTATGTGCAACAAATGGTTAAACTTAATTTAGGAATTAACCAAATAAAAAGAATAGGAAAAGAATTGAGGCCTTTGAACTATGGTGCTGGAGAAGACTCCTACAAGTCCCTTGGACTGCAAGGTGATCAAACCAGTCAGTCATAGATGAGATCAACCCTGACTGCTCTTTAGAAGGCCAGATCCTGAAGATTAAACTCAAATACTTTGGCCACCTAATGAGAAGGAAGGACTCACGGTTGAGGGCAAAAGAAGAAGGGGATAACAGAGAATAAGGTGGCTAGATGGAGTCATTGAAGCAGTTGGCATGGGCTTAAATGGACAGCGGGGGATGATAGAGGACAGGAAGGCCTGGAGGAATGTTGTCTATGGGGTCGTGATGGGTCGGTCATGAATTTGCAACTAACAACAACAACAATCAAATAAAAATATCTCCAATATCTTCCCAATAAATCTAATGCTGTCTCAGAACATCCCAAATTATTTTCCAGCCTGGAATTAAAAGAATTGGAGTTGCCTGTGTGAAACTCACACAGTATTTCAATTACTAGCTTATGTTACTGAGCATTTATTACTGCAATACTGCATTCTAACACTGTATGGCAGTGCTTCTCAAATAGTGGGGCGGGTCCCCCAGGGGGGGCGCGAGGCTCCGTAAAGGGGGGCTCAGCTCAAATTATTTTATATATTTTTGGTTTGCAGGTTAAAGTTTTTTTTTAATATTGTGTTCCTTTAAATCCTGTGCTCCTTTAAATCTTTTCTGCTACAGTTAATAAAGCTATTCTTTGTTGTAAATTGATCCACATTTCTTTCTTTTTTTATTCTCTTATACGTTAATAAGGATACAGTGTTATGCAGAGGTGTACTTATGACAATTTTATAGACAAATGATACTATTTACAGTTGCGCAGGGGGCGCGAAATGTTTTCTTCTTCCTAGGGGGGGCATGACAGAAAATAATTGAGAAGCACTGCTGTATGGTAACACAGTGGTTAGAATACAGGTTAGAATACAGTATTGCAGGTTAACTCTGCCCATAGCCAGACGTTCGATCCTGACTGTAGTATGTAGTAAAAGGAGGATCCAGGTTGTTGGGACAATATGCTGACATTTGTAAAATGCTCAGAGAATGTTGTAAAACACTATGGAGAAGTATAAGTCTAATTGCTATTGCTATTTTATTCTCATAATTAAACATTCTAACTACAACCATATAATTGCAACACAGATTCTGCAAATCTTTCCATGGGGAAAGATGGATAGTTTCTTCTTTATATATAAAGCAAGCTTTGAAAGCAGTCTTGAGTTTTTCTTTAAAAAAAATAGTCTTAGACTCAGCTAGCATTATTTTTTTAAAAATCTTTTTAGTTGCTTTTTGTATGTTATGAAATTTTTATTGATTTTGCAAATATAAGGTAACAACAGATAAATAAAAAACATTGTTCTTCACCATAATTTATGGCTTTTATACACATTGTATGCATATTTCTATATTCATATTTCTACTGGCAAAGACATATTAATTTCAAGAAATTCTAGACACTACCCTATCTTTCTCTCCTTCCCTTCATATTTGTAGGAGTGGAAGTGGAACAAGAAATGGCTTATTGTAACTTTTTGGCTTTTATCTTAAAAAATGAAGATGCCAAAGAAACTAAACCAAGTTCTATTCTCTCTTGAGAAATTTTTCTATGATGAAAAAATGTAATTTAATATAGCAACATAATAAGAATCAAGTCTTTACTTTGTATCTCCTAGTCCAGTGGTCAGCAAGCCGCGGCTCACGAACCAAATGCGGCTCTTTACACATTTTAATGCGGCTCTTCTGTGTGCCGGGCGCCCGCACCCCTCCCTCCTCTCGGGCTTCGGAGGGAAGCTTCTGCAAAAGCCCGGGCGAGTGACAAGTCTCCCAGGCTGTAATTTGCCGAGCTGTACGCGCGCGCCTGTTTTCCACGGCGTGGAGCAGCGGCGAGATTCTGCGCGGCGAGCGATGATTCTGGGGGCCATCAGTGGGGGGGCAGGGTCCCCCCTCGCGTTCCTCATCTTCCCGGATGGCCCCTGGAATCATCGCTCGCCACGCAGAATCTCGCCGCTGCTCCATACCGTGGAAAACAGGCCCGTGCGCACAGCTCGGAAAATTACAGCCTGGGAGACTTGTTGTCAATCGCCCAGGCTTTTGCAGAAGCTTCCCTCCGAAGCGTTCCGAGGGAGGGCTGTAAACTTCCCTCCGAAGTCTTGGGAAGTTCTGAGGAGCCCCCCAAGGCAAAACGCCGCTGCCAGGTAGTTAAAAGTACGTCTCTGATTCGTCTCTGTCAGTCTCTCTCTGATTCCCTCCCTCACTCCCTCTCTCTGTTCCTCTCTCTGTCTGTCTGTCTCATTCACACACACACACACACACTGTGGTCACCTTGTTGAGTGTTCCAATCACATTTGAAACACTTGGAACACTCAACAAGGTGACCACAGTGTGTGTGTGTGTGTGTGTGTGTGTGTGTGTGTGTGTGTGAATGAGACAGACAGACAGACAGAGGAACAGAGAGAGGGAGTGAGGGAGGGAATCAGAGAGAGACTGACAGACAGACAGACACACACACACACACACACACAGAGACAGAGAGGGGGAGGGAGGGAGAGAAAGATAGACAGACAGAGAGAGACACACACACAGAGTGAGTGATTAAGTGAATGAGTGAGAGACAGACACACCCACATACACAGAGTGACAGAGAGAGAGGGAGGGAGGGGAGAGAGACAGAGGGAGAGACAGAGACAGACACACACACACACACACACACAGTGAGTGAGAGACAGACAGACACACACACACACACACACAGAGTGACAGAGATGGGGGAAGGAGGAGAGAGAGAGAGAGATACAGAGAGAGTGACAGACAGATAGACACCCAGAGAAAATGACAGAGGGAGACAGAGAGGGAGGGAGGGAGAGAGAGTCAAAGAGCCAGAGAGAGAGAGAGAAAGAAAAAGAAAAAAAGAAAGAAAGTGGGAGAGAGAGATGAAATTAAAAACAACAACATACAAACCTGACTTACTCAAACTATCCAAGGAAATGCAAGGCCAATGTTCACATTAGTGGTTGTGACTTTGTCAGTCATTGTCAGGATGTAATTTTCTCTACATTGTAAGGCAAATTTTACGGAATTTAACGTTATCGATAAATAATATCGTTCTAAAGTTTTTGTTTTATTAGTTGTGTTATTTGTATCCACCCGACCTATGTGGATACTTGCATGCAGAATATTCTCAATAAAAACTTATTGAAACTAAAAACAGTGTACCATCCTATGTATTTTCGGTTTTAAAAATGCGGCTCTCCAAATAAATTTCAATCGTGGTTTTGGCGAGATTTGGCTCAGTTGAAAAAAAAGGTTGCCCACCACTGTCCTAGTCTCTGTCATTTTCTCTGAGCTCAAGTTGAAGAATAGATGGCTTAAATGAAACAGACTAAAAGGGGGTAAAATCTTACCTGGTGCAAAGATTCAGGGCGAAGACTCCAGAAGTCCCATGCCATGTTTGGGTCTTTCAGATGTGTCTGTGGATTCCTCTTTTGAGTATGAATAAAAGATGGAAACTAACAGAGTACAAGAACAAAGAATTAAAATGCTATACACTTAAATTTAAGTCTACGGGTAAAGGTTCTTCTCACACATATATGCTAGTTATTCCTGACTCTAGGGAGTGGTGCTCATCTCCATTTCAAAGCCAAAGAACCAACGCTGTCCGAAGATATTTCTGTGGTCATGTGGTCGGCATGACTAAACGCCGAAGGCACACGGAACGCTGTTACCTTCTCACCAAAGGTGGCTCCTAGTTTTCTGCTTGCATTTTTACATGCTTTCAAACTGCTAGGTTGGCAGAAGCTAGAATAAGTAACAGGATCTCACTCTGTTCCATGGTGCTAGGGATTTGAACTGCTGAACTGCCAGCTTTTCTGATCGACAAGCTCAGCATCTTAGCCACTGAGCCACCACATACCTACAAAAGCTACAGGTAGTCCTTGCTTAACAACCATTTGCATAGTGACCATTCAAAATTATAAGTTCACTGAACAAAGGGGTTACCACTCGTGATTGTTGTGGTGCCCCCATAATCTTGATAGTGATATGTTTGTACTTATGGTTGGTTGCCCTACATCATATGATCGCCATTTGCAGTGTTCCCTGTCAGCTTCCCCAGAATGACAGTGGGAAAGCTAGTAGAGAAGGTTGCAAGCCACTGCCGCTAGCTGCCAAAATAACTTCCTTTATTTTCTTGGGACTGGCTGAAAAAATTATATCTTGAAATGCAAAGATTTCAGCATGGAGCATTTGCAGCATGGAATGTTTATAGCCAGCCCCCACAGACAAGAGGACTTCCTCTCGTTTCTGAGGGCTCACTGAAAAAGATCCAACCCAAAATTCAAGCAGGATTTTAAGCCCAGATAATTTATAGCCACAGAGCAGAGAGGTAGCACAGTAGACAAGGAGGATAGGGTTGTGGGGGAGGCCTTGGGAGGAGCAGTGCAGGCAGCATAACCGTGTCTCTCTGCTCAGGAACTAAAAGTCCTGCTAGTATTGTTCAATTCCAAGTGGAGAGGCAACGCAATAAGGTACAATAATGCAGCCCTGTTCAATAAGATGTATTGCTTGCTTGATCTGATTTATGCTCGCTGCAATAGAGAACTGTTGGCAGTTTGCAATACAGTGTCAATGAGTTCTAGGTGTCCGGAAGAAACTATAATGGCAAGTTCCAAAACAACGACCACGCTTATTATGGCAGAAACCTGATTAAAAGCATATTATTTACTTAGAATTTCAGATAGCATGATTTTTGTTTTTGCCAAGTTTTTTTCCCTCTCAGAGGATTATGTTATCCTGATATTATTTGCAAATATTTAGACGATAATATTCAGTTTTGCAAGCTGAATTTCTTGCAAAACCTTTAGTGCCATCCCATTTTAATAAAATGTTAAATGTGGAACAATGATCAAGAGAAACCTACAGTACATGGGAAATAATCCAAGTCAGGAATATTTATTTATAGAGTTAATTTCAGGTCCATTAAATTAGTGGTTTGCAATTGAAACATTTGAGATAGAATATTTATTTTTATTACTATACGCATTCAAATGGCATAGAAGACCCTTGTTAGAAGATATTGCTCTTCTAACACAATCTTCTTTTTCTTTACTTTTTAAGGTCCCATAAATCATAAATATCAATAATGTTCCAATTTACCATTATTGGATCTCTAATGAAGAAGATGGGAGTGTTGTTCCCTACAAGATCCCAATTTCCATCTTCAGTGTAGAACTTCATTGCAAAGCCTCGGGGATCACGCACTGTGTCAGCTGAGCCTGATTCTCCAGCTAAAAAAAAACACACCCTCTGATTAAATCCTATGTTCATAATCTAGTACCTTGAACGACATTGCCAATTTATTTATTTACTGTGGAATCTATAATCCAGAAAGTTGACATTTAAGAGATAAAGAGCAGAAGCAGAATTGCACAGAAGTAATTTAAAGTTCAGAGGGATAGCAGGAGGCTAGGAAGGTGTGACTTAATAAACATTACTTATAAATGATCTTTTAAACACAAATAATTTACAAAATACGTTCACTGACTAAATGCAGAAAAAGCACATGAAATATTCATGAAATTTACACCTTGGTTTCATTCTTTAAATGTATTGGAGATGCCCACTCAGCAGACTCTGGACAGTTTAGAAAATATAATACTAAATTAAAACAATTAAAAACATCTAACAAAACAAGACAATACAAATTTTAAAAAACAGCTGTTTTAATCAAACTGTCAAATAATGTTATAAATTATATGTCATTATTCTTTCAGATACATGCAGACATAAACATTCTTTAGAGAAATAATATACCTATATTTTGGGTATTACTAAAACTTGCTCAAGGCTATACATGTGTTGATCCTTTCCTGTAATAACCTATTTAATAAGATTCTATTAAAAATTAAGAAAATATACAGAATCAAAATTTCATATTGAAGATGTTATTTATTAAATGACATTGACTAGTATCAATTGAAAACAGCATATAAACATCCACTGAAATAAATGTGTTTTACACACACACACAGTGAAACTCCTTTATATATGAAGAAAATAAATTAGATGCACTGAAAGTCTGCAAGATCCTTACCAACAGTTGAAAATCGAATAACCATTGGAGTTCTTTTGCCTATGTGCTCAAATACCTTTGCCTTGCAGAATTTGGTGATATCATGAGTCACTTCAAAAAAGCCAAATGCTCCTGAAAAATTAAAAGGGATTAGTTTATTACAATTTTAAAAAGATTGTTCCAAAGTTCATAGATTTGCAAAGAATATCAGTTATGGTAGATGAAACAGAAGATAATGTTTTCATTATAATCAGCAGCTTATAAGTACACATTTTATGCTAATTATGCTAAAGATTATTCCAAAGTCCATAGATTTGGAAAGAATATCACCTACGGTAGAAGAAACATGAATATCAGGGGCTTACATGTACACATTTTTGTGATTTGGGGCAGGGAGAAATTACTAGAAATAAAGCATCTCCTGTTAATGAGTGTCTGATTCAACAAAGGATTCTAACAAAGGATTCTTAAAAAAAGAAAGATATCAACTTTCACTATTTTTTTTCTTGTTTCTCCCCTGACATTAACGTAAAGCAAATGAAACAATTATTGGATCCTTAGCCATTGCACACAAATGGTTTTTATAGACTGAGCAATAGTAATTCCTAAATATTTCTACTTATAGCATAGCATTCTTGATTAGATCTGTATGTAGAAAGGGTGTATTACATGCAATAAAAAACAGAACCTAAATTATCAGTAAATATTAAATATGCATAGTGATATTATGCTTAGCTCAATATAAACCTTTGAATCATAAATACATTTCTGGAGCAACAAATGCAAAGAATTCTTCCTCTGGTCAATACAATATTTCTGGGTTTTCTTTTTAAAAATCTCAGAAAATATTATGAGTCAACTGAAAGTTGACAAGTAAACTATGGTAGGTTAATAAAAGCTTATTGCATATGATACAATTAAGCAAGGATTCAGCAGAATAAATCATGATTTATGAATAATGTAGTATTACAGAACAAAGTGAAAAAAATTATAAAAAGATCTCATTCTCCAACATTAAAGAGGGTTGATCGGATTCTAATATTTTCTGGTTACTTCTATTCACAAGTCTATGAGCCATACAATTAATACAATTAATTAACCACAATTTTAATGTTTCAAACTTTTAAAGAAAAAATGTTAAATGTTATTAAATTGTATCTATCAGCAACATACAACCAGCAAAGATAAATAAAGTTAAGATAAAAACATAACTTTAAACTCTCACAAATGGATAGATAATTCAAATTCTAATGAAGAAAATCAGTAGGAAAAATTAATATTGCAATAGCTAATTATCATTGGTTGCCTCTCAGACTACTGTACATACTCAACTTATGACCACAATTGAGCCAAAACTTTCTGTTGCTTAAGTGAAACATTTGTGAGTTGAACCCATTTTATGATCTTTCTTGCCCCAATTGTTAAGTGAATCATGAGAGTTGCTAAATCAGACAAACTGTTGTTAAGTGAATCTGGCTTCCTCCTTGACTTTGCTTGTTAGAAAGTCACAAAAGGGGATTACATGACCCCAGGACACTGCAACTGTCATAAATACGAGTCAATTGCCAAGTCTCTGAATTTTGATCACATGACCATGGGGATGCTACAATCGTAAGTGTGAAAACTGGTCAGAAGTCACTAATTTTCAGTGCTGTTGTAACTTGGAACAGTCACTGCTATTAAGTCAACAACTACTTGTGTAAACATGATAGAATAAAAAAAAGATTCCTGAATAGATTGATTAAAAGCATAAGAGGCACAGACACAATGCAAATTCAAAGACTAACCAGCTCCTTTGGCATGGACAACTCTCTCAGGAATCCTTTCTCGGTCAAAGTGTGCCAACTCATCCGTGAAAACCACATCCTGAGCCAGGAGTGGGCCTCTTGGACCAACGGTCAGGACATTCTTCTTGTCTCCCACTGGGATTCCGGCTCCTGTGGTTAAGGAATCAGCTTCCTAGGTTCAAAACAAGAATCACAGTTATAACAACAAAAGCATCCACAACTTTTTAAAGGTAACTTGACAACAATCCGAGATTACGTTGACAGACAAATCTGAGGAAATTTGCATTCTGTAGTTTCAGAAAAAATTGAGATATAATTATTTTATAATATGAATTAAGAGATTAGCTATGAATCCAATAAAATATCATTTTAATTTTAAAGACAGCTAGCGGTAAAACACAGAAGTGTCCATTGCAGGAATCATGAGCCAGGATAGAGTTTGAAAGCACTGAGAGTTTATTCCAGTGATGGCGAACCTATGGCACGCATTCCACTGGTGGCATGCACAGCCAACTCTGTGGGGAGGTGAGCCGTCGTCCCAGCTCAGCTCCCCTGGGCATGTGTGCATGCCTCCCACCAGCCAGCTGGTTTTCGGGTCAGAAAGGACTCCTCATTTTAAACCTGAGCTACCAATTTTCTCTTCTAATGTAAATGGAATCTCTGGTTACATTCAAAAGACTGGGGTTGCAGCATTGAAAAAATAAATGTATGGTTCTTTACAATAATAAATTGAAGACCTGATTGAACTTGCCACTTAGGAGCCTATTTCATACATATGTAGACTCTGTATGGACAAACAAATGCATTTCATAATGAGATATGGAACTCATTTACATAAATAGGTGAAAATGATAATTATATAAATGTATTATAAATATATATCTACTTGACTAATTACATTAGATAATACATAGATATATTAATATAGAGTTGCAATTATTTACATATAAAATGATATATATACCCTTTTTGTTGTTACTGTGTTTTTCTTTTCTTTTCTTTCTAAAGTTTAGATTTTTTTCTTTTTTTGGCAATGCAGGCATTTTTATATTTGTGAGGTTTTTTAACCTGTTATTTTAAAACAATAAAAGGATCTTTAAAAAGAAAAGGCTATTCTTGAAATTAAGCTATGCTGACATCAAAAAGTTCCTCTGAGATTTTAAAGTCAGCAAATGAAATAACCGCAATTCTAAGAAAGACAACTTCTTCAAAAGCATTTCATAATAAAGGTTTTCAGCCCAAGGGTGTTAGATTTCCATGTCACTAGGAAATATTTCTCCTAATGGAACCGCATAGTTTTCTGCTTGCATAGGTGCTATTCAGGCTCAGTAAGATGTTTAAAGGACATGGCTATAAGGCAGTGACGGGTTGCATCTTGTTACCATCTCTTGCAATGTTTCCTGAACTTAAATAATTACCTTTCTGCTTTGGATGAAAACTATTGCACGTGGCTATCACTCATCACAGAATCACTCATCACAGAACAACTACTACACTCAAAAGAGCTCTGAATTAGCTAAAGGCCACTTGATAGAGCGTCATATGGCTTGAGACCTGCATGCAGAAAAATAAAGCAGGATGGAAGACGAATTTTCCTAATGTTTTCTCATGCTTTGAAAAGAAGTCTTCGCTATTTTTAAAATTTTTGTGAAACATTCAAAAGACTTAAGAGTCCCTTAGAAGGTGGATTAACATGCATGTAGCAACTTAATTAAGGTACAGGTAGTCCGCCACTTCAAACCATTCCATCGTTTGAAGTTACAACGGCATTGAAAAAAATGACTTATGACCATTTTTCACATTTACGGATGTTGCAGCATCCCCATGGTCATGCAATCAAAATTCAAACTACAACTGGCTCATATTAGGATGGTTGCAGCATCTTGGGGACCATCTTACGACGGTTGCAGAATCTTTGGGGACATATGATCACCTTTTGCAATCTTCCAATAAGCCAAATGGAGAAGCCAGATTCACTTAACAATTATGATATTAAATTGACAACTGCAGTGATTCTCTTAACAATTGTGGCAAGAAAGGTCATAAAATGGGGCAAAACTCACCTAACAACTGTTCACTTAGGAATGAAAATTTTGGGCTCAATTGTGCTCATAAGTTGAGGACTACCTATACATCAAGGAATATGTACACAGAGAATCACTATGGGTTCAATGCATTCAGTTGTACATTTCAGGCTGTTTCATCCCCAGCTCTCATTAAGCAAAAAAATATTCCCCCAGTTCCAAATGCTTGACAAATCTTAGGACTTTGCTACACATGTAAACAAGTCATTAAATTATCTTCCTAGATGATTTCATGTGTTATATTTTTGAATGTGCCCCCAGCACTTCACTCAAAAGCCAATACTTCAATCTAGGTTTGACTCTTGCCTTAAAAAATAACATTATGGAATTTCAAATGAGAATTCTGTATTTGGTTTCATATCTTTGATCATTCATGCATCCTCGGTGATTCATGGTTGACTAGGGTGGCATTTAGCAACTGCTGATTTATCTAGGTATTTAAACCATTGTGTCAAACAAGATCACCCAGTGCATCCCACTCAAAACGAAAGATAAGAAACAGGATCATGCCAATGAAATCCTTTAGGGAATTACTTACAAATTGGGATCTACTTTTTTATCTCAAGGAATTATTCAAAAACGTATTCAGTTCAGAAATAACATGGACAAAGCACCCTGGGTAACTTTAAGCAAGAAACTAAAGTAGTGGTTTTTTTTTAAAATGGAGATCCAGAGACAGATACCAGTTTAAGTGATATTTTATTTTTGTTTAGTGACAACAACTTGAGAATTTTTTGACATTAATAAAATAACCATGCACAAGTTTCTGGGATGATATATCCCAGTTTTGTCTAGCTGCATGCTTCAGGGAAGTTTCATCATGAGACCTCATAAAACAGAAAATATTCCCACACTTCCAAAAGTCTTGATAAATCTGTTTTTTACTGCTGTGCTCCATGAATAAGAAAGCCATTAAATCATATTCCAGGGTGGCCCCAGGGTACCACACAATATCAGAAATTATTAAGACCTGTCATTACATTGTAATTCTTAAATATGAAAATTAAGTGAAATAACCATAGCATATAAATGAAGGTAGTAATCAAATTAACTACCTTCAAATTTAATTAAGTTTAAAAATGTTAAATGTAACAATAATATAATGTAACAATAATATAATGTAACAATAGTAATTTTATTTATTCTGTGCTTATAAGACAGCACTTTTCTACAATGAAACAACAAATCTAATAAAATCAATTTTGTCCAGACCCTAGTTACTAAATTTGTATTAATGCATTTATCCAATTCTGGATTTTAGAGCAGTTTCATTTCCAGACTGTACAAAACAGGAATATTCCAACATTGCAAAATGCTTGATAAATGTTTTAACTTTTATTTATTTCTTCGAAGTATCTGCAGTGAAATCATCATCCTAGAATACACACAATTGTTCGTACCAGTAACCCCTAAAACAAAAAAGGCAATAAAATAATAGACATTATTCTTCACCGTGGCTATTTTTTATATTAAGGAAGTGCTGAAATCTTGCCATTGGGTTTCTTAGTTGCTTTGTTCACTTATATAAAGTTGGAATGAAGTATTTAGAGAGGAGCCCAAGAATAAAAGATGTATATTAATTTATTAAGGCAGGATTTGATTTGTGAACATGACGAGCATATTTAATTCAACGGCTTGCAAAATACCTTTGGAGTGGTATAAGATAAACCATAATGATGTTTTTAATTATATCAACCCACATGATAGCATTGTTAATACACCCATTTAAATTGCCAGTATTTTTAAAAAGACCTTTATAAAAGGTCTATGCTGCAGGCAACCAGTCACACCTTGAATATCAACTTCTTATTTTACCATGTTTGTGATTTTTTTTATCTATATGATTTACAAGCTCTTCCTCATGCAATGGAATCTCATAATTAAATTAAATAGGGTTGAATGGTGATTGCAAATCTTAATGTGCATTTATACTGCAGAGAAATAGCCCAATGAGAATGAATTTAATTTACTTGCAATCTGTCAGACCTGCAAGCCATCTTTTCTTTTTGGACTTCAGGCCTGCCACACTTTCTATGATGGGAAACTGGGAGGAAGGATTGTGTGGAGCTGGGTGATGTGTAGCCATAACATCATTCTTCTCTGAAAGTCAAGGTCAACTTTGACTCTGCTCCTGCCCAGATCTGGATGGGAGGAATCTGTTTTCGTGGCAGTGAAAGATTGGACCATGTGATGAAATTGTGGGTGTTGGGGCAGGATCTTGAACTTTCAACTGGGTGGGAAAACCTGGAAGCTTTCAAATTTGGTTTTCCCAGATATGCCAACATAAATTGGAACTTTGAGGAATGTCTTGCCTCGTACTCTGATTTTATATTAGATGCTATTTGGAACCCTGACACAACCACTTCGTCATTTCAGTTGCAACTAAGATATCAGTGCAATTTTAAATTTAAATTGTCTTTTCTGTTTAAAATATATTATTTAATTATAACAAAAACATGCTACTTTAATGCTAAATATATCAGGACTTTGAAGCCCATCAAAAACTCATTGTATGCACTCTGAGTGCCAATTTTTTATAAATCAAAAAGATTAATTACAAAATTCATCTCTCATAGCTCATTCCATACATGTGTCAAGATTTATTTATTTATTTATTTATTTATTAAATTTGTTAGCCGCTCCCTCTCCACAAAGGGACTCGGGACGGCGTACAATAAATAAAAACACATATTATAAAATTACACATTGTACGGAGGAGGTATAAAACACAATACAATCATTATAATAACATAGAAATATTAAAATAAGTTAAAATTAAAACCCCAATGGAAATTACAAGTTTAAAAATTGCCAGGAGGAGTAAAATGGAGCTATGGTTGAGCCAGGCCTGCTAGTTGAAAAAGGTGGGTCTTGAGTTTTGAACTGAAGGAGCGGAGGTCGGTGGTAATCCTAATATCCGGGGGGAGGTCATTCCAGAGGGCTGGGCCCATCACAGAGAAGGCCCTACTCCTGGGCGCCGCCCTTTGGCACTGCTTAGTGGACGGCACCCGGATACTAAACAGAATACAATTCTGCAATACTCATTCTATTAATCAAGTTTAATATTTGATTAATATTAACTCAAGTTTCATATTAAGTCATGTACCATATCTCCAAAAGCCTTTTACGCTTATTTTTCATTAAACCGTGATGTCGATGCTACTTGGAAAAATCAGTAATCAGCATGCTATTGTGAGTATGATCAGTTACACAACATCCATACTGGTAGTCCTTGCTTAATAATGGTAACTTGGACTGAAATTTCTGATGCTAAGCAAGATAGTAATTAAGCATGGGATCATATGACAGTTAGTGATGGAAATCCACTTTTCCATTGCTGTTGTTATGCAAGGAATGTAGCTTGTTAAGCGAGGATGTCATCACAACTTCCTACTGGCCTCCAACAAGCAAAGTCAATGGCAAAGGTGGCAGGAAGTTCCAAATATCAGGTGGCCTGCAAGCAAACCAATGGACAGGTAAATGGCTGCCATGGAGTGGGAGATAGGGTTGTTTGCTGCCAGCTGAGGGAGAATATGCATTTCTCTCGCATGGCATGAGTATGGCAGGGCTGGGAATGGTTGCTGCTGGGTGTGGGATGGTATGTAGGTTGTTGGAGTGGCTGGATGAGGAGTGGCTGCTGCCAGGTGCAAAACAGTGTGAGAGGTACTACAATGCCGCTGCAAAAGCATGGGCAGGCCAATTGCACAAACAATTTACCGAAGCAACTTGCAACTTTCTCTGCCATTTAATTTGAGTTTGCTTGTGGGAAGTTGGCAGGGAAGGTTACAAATGGCAACCACATGACTGCAGAAACTATAAATATCAAAAGTGTGGGCTGGTTGCCAAAATAATGTACATGTGCATGCTGGCTGTAACTTTGACAATGTCATAAGTACCTCTTGTTCAGTGCCCTCATTTGAATGGTTACTGAATGGTTGTTAACTAAGAACTATCCGTATATTTGAAGTCAAACTGGTGACATCGTCTGTATCTCATGATCTCCTCTAATAGACAGAGGATGAATTCCAAGTATAAATGTGGGACAATACATATTCAATTGCAACAGCAGAAAGAGATAGGGAAGGCTTTCTTCATTTATATCACCCTCCTACTCTGATTGTTGTGATCATTTTCCCTGGTATTTCAAAAGGAGTTTCTGTGGCAGATTTTCTGATAAGAGATGAGAAATGGAATTAATCCCTTCAAGTTGCCTATCCACCTTTTCTACCATTTATCACAGAATATACTGTAGCTAAGTGGGAGAAAGCAGGGCAAGAGTGTTAATCATATTAATGCATCTCAGCACAATGTATAATCTTCATAATGAAATCACACTTAGTAAGTTCTACATTCTAAAAAAAATACTGTACTTTTACTGGAAGCAACACTTCCATCCAATTAAAAAATTGAATCTTAATTGAATTGAACCCTTTAATAATACTGTATGACTTCCTAGACTATAGTTTTCGTCTATTTAAAAGGATAACTGGTGAATTGAACAGTCCTCCCAATCTCTACTTGTTGAATACACTTCAGATCTGCTTTATAGGTTGCAGGCTAGGAAGGGAGCAAAGGAGAGAACAGCAAAAGAAACTTATCATACAAACTGAAGATAGATCATGCACTGAGATACACAGCCATCTTTTGTACAATTTAGCTAGAATTATAAAAACATTAATAATGTTTAAGCTGAAAAATCACCTGCTTGTATCCTGGTTAAGTCTGTTAAATTGTATATCAAAATCTTAAAAAGTTTCTTTAAAAGACACTGGAGGGAATATAAATTTTAATTTTACTGCACTGTAAACAAATGCAGTTGAATGATAAAGAGAGAAATCAACTTTATTGCTTTTCATTCTATTTTGGAATCTTCAATCAAAATAGCCTAAAATAATTAATGATCCCATTATTTAATAATTGAGCTTCCTGGTTAATAAAAAAGAAAAGAAAAATAGAACAAAATTGACTAGCATAGTGTTGACTTTTCCTTAGATGTATTTATGTGTGCAGAGTTTTGTTTCTTCCATTCAATTATGTCAGATCATGATCAGGATTTTTCAGTAGTAGTTTGCCATTGCCTGATTCCTAAGGCTCAGTGAGCAATTAGCCCAAGGCCATCCAGCTCTGTACCTAAGGCAAGACTAGAACTCACACTCTCCCATTTTCTAGTCTGATGCTTTAACCACTATACCAAACTGGCTCTCTTGTAGTTTATTACATTGTATTAAAGTAATTACCAGTTAAGCAAAGGCAGAAAACAGATTGTTTGCTTCATCTTAATTTGATTCTCAAAAGCATGCTGAAAATGACTTTGAGTTGCCTGAGACTGCTTCCTTCTATCCCAGCTTCTTCATTGTTCTTTCTGCACCAACTCAGAAAGCTCAAGCTGCCCCAAGAGCTGCAGATTCTGTTCTACAGAGGAATTATTGAGTCTGTCATCTGAGCCTCTATAACTGTCTGGTTTGGCTCCGCACCAAACAAGACAGACACAGACTTCAATGGATAATTAGAACTGCAGAAAAAACAACTGCTACCAACCTGCTTTCCATTGACGACCTACATACTGCATGAGTCAAAAAGAGGGCTGTGAAAATATCTACAGACCCCTGACATCCTGGACATAAATTGTTTCAACTTCTACCCTCAAAACGACCCTATAGGCCACCGCACACCAGAAGAACTAGACACAAGGACAGTTTTTTCCTAAATAACATCACTCTGCTAAATAACTAATCCCCACAATACTGTCAAATTATCTAAGAGTATTACTATTATTATTCTCTTCCTTCCTAGTACCTATCTCTTTCCTAGTACCTAACTCTTTCCACTTATGACAATAATCATGTTGCTTGTATCTTTAAATTTTATATTGTTTTATTTGTTTCCTAGTATAATTTGATTGCTTATTAGTAACCTATGACTATCACTAAGTGTTGTATCTCATGCTTCTTGATATATGTATTCTATTTTATTTTTCTTTATATACACTTAGGAGTATATGCACCAAAGACAAATTTCTTGTGTGTCCAATCACACTTGGCCAATAAAGAATTCTGTTCTGTTCTGTTCTATTTATTCTAATGGCTAAAATTGAAAATTATATTTCAAGTCAGAATAAAGCATATGGATTTAGGCAGATTTCAATTTATACCTGACCCACTGGTATCTGTTGGATTGATATTAATTCTTCTTAAATATTTCTTTCAATCCAACAGATACCAGTGGTCAAGTATAAATTTATTTCTCTTGAAATAGGGTTCAAAAATGTGGTGTGGATGAATTGTACCAGGACCTGCATTTTCTATTGTAAGATGGTACCACGAATATTACATACCGTATTTGACAGAATATGGCAGATGCTGAGAAAGTATTTTCCTTCTTGATAGAAATAAGTCATTATAAAAAGTGTAGTTAAGAATCGTTTGTCCCAAAATATAAGCTACATTAGACAATTTTATACAAACTGTAAGTGAAGATTATGGAGATCATGTTGAAAAGCCTTTTTATAAAAGATAAACAATTCTATTATTATTATTATTATTATTATTATTATTATTATTATTATTATTATTATTATTATTATTATTATTATTATTATTATTATCATCATCATCATCATCATCATCATCATCATCATCATCATCATCATCATCGAAATTTGCCATCTGTCTCACTGCGGGTCTACTCTAGGAAGTTACAATAATAAAAAGGAAGAAAATGAAAGGACTCTAAACAATAAAATAAAACAATGAAATAACTGGGAGTGGGGGACACTAAGGAGAATACATCTATAGGATCACCCAAAAGATGGACAGAGTGCAAGGGGAGAAGTGGAAAATGCCATGAATCCACCAGCCACCTTTACAGTGAAGCTCTCCCATTTCATCCTCAGACCAACCAGCAGAGCCAGGTTGCATGCTTGTCCCTTTGAACTCTTTACAAAACTAATAAAAGGATTAAAGTAAGAAAAAAAGAAAATAAATTACTCTTTAGTCAACCTTTATCTATTTGATATTTTTAGTTGTATTGTATTTTACAAGCAAGAAACGCACTGCTTACTGTATCTTGCAAAAAGAGAGAGATGTAGAGTATCCAAACCAGATCAAATCTTACACATCTCCAACTCCGTTTTGCTGCTATCTGTTGTCCCATTACAAAATAAAGCACACGCTTCTCTGCGGCTCCATGAACAATATACTGTACTACATCACGCTATTCCAGATTGATCTCCTCCGCCCTCTCCCCGGATGCGCTCCGACAGACTTTCCTCGGCACGCAAACGCGCGCCAGAAAGACAGACTCTGCCGGGATTGGGGAGGGGAGGTGGGGGGAGACCGCCGCCGGTACCTGCGAGCCCCGCTCCTCTTGCCAGCGCTTCAGCTGCTCCTTAGCGAAATCCCGATTGCCGGCCATTTGTGGAGACTCGAAGACCCTGATCCTAAGAGAGATGGGACGCTGTCGGCTGGGGAAGCACTTATGTCAAAGGTCTTTATTGCGAAAAAAGGGAGCAACTCCTCAAAGCTGCATCGTTAACAGCCGGATCCAACGGCTTAATATAAGCCTCCCGAAAATTCAACGCCCTCGCGGCCCCACCCCTTCTTTTCTTCATTGGTTTGGGGCTCCCTCACCAAGTTTCTTCTCCGATGCTTAGTGGGTCAAGAGTCGAATAACTGATATTTTGGATGCTTGCAAAGGAACATTTGGAGACAGGGTAGCTGGGCGGCTTGCGGACCTGAGAAAAACGATTGGAAGAAAGGGATCCGGTGGGGGCCACCTTATTATTTACATTTGGCAGGTAAATGTGCACAGCAGCATCCCTGAACTTGATGTTTGCCTGTTGTCTGAAACTAAGGTTCCCAATACAGGTAGTCCTCAGTTCGACCACAATTGAGCCCAAAATTTCTGTTGCTAAGTGAGTTTTGTCCCATTTTACAACCTTTCCTACCACAGTTGTTAAGTGAATCACCACGTTGGTAAGTTAGTAACACTTGAAACTAGTTAAGTGAAACTAGTGTCCCCATGGACTTTGTCAGGTCACAAAAGGTGATCACATGACCCCTGGACACTGCAAGTGTCATAAATATGAGTCAGTTGCCTAGCATACGAATGTTGATCATATGATCATGGGGATGCTGCCATGGTCATAAGTGTGAAAAACAGTCATAAGTCATTATTTTCAGTGCCGTTGTAACTTTGAAAAGTCACTAAATGTACTGTGGTAAGTCGAGGACTACCTGTATTCCCAACCAACATAATATTTATTTCTCACCTTATTAGAATTCAGTCTTTTTTTAAAATAAAATTTTTATTTTCAAACAAACACAAACACACAACACACATAACATAAAAGCCTCTTCAACTACATGCAGTGTGTCGATTGGTTACAAGGTCTTTCTGCATCCTTTCCATAGTCATCACTTGAATTTTATTAACATTCACATATTGTCAATCAAGATATCTTTGTATACATTGTTATTATGCTTCCTTTGTTTGATTATCACTATTGTCTCTCCATTTTAGACAGGGTATTCTAAATCTATAACCATTAATATTATAATGATTCATTGTATCATCTTCAATATATCCAATAATAAAGGGTTTTTTAAAATCCTATTTTAAGTCATTCTATTATTTTAGCATTGATAACATTCTATAATAATTTTCAATTCCATGTTTTTCCCCCATTATTAGTATCATCAATCTAATATACATGTATACAAATTGGTATAATTATTAAACATCCGTTAAGCCTAGCTATTATTACATCCTTTCAACATAAGGCATATTAAATTTGAAGTAAATGTATATTATGACATTTTATTACATCATCCTGAAATCATCCAATGATATTACATCTTTATATTCTATTCTATATATAATTGTTTATCTTTTATAAAAAGGCTTTTCAACATCATCTCCATAATCCTCACTTAGTTTGTATAAAATTTCACATTATCAATCTAGTATATATAAATGCTTTGTTATCATTATTAATCATTTATTTGGCTATAGCAATTATTACATTATATATAGCACTCAAAATTTAACTATATTTAACTAAAACCCATTGTGACATCAGTCTATTATTTTAGCATTGATAACATTCTCTAATAAGTTTCAATTCCATGTTTTTCTCCCATTATTAGTATCATCAATCTAATATACATGTATACAAATTGTTATAATTATTAAACATCCGTTAAGCCTAGCTATTATTACATTTTTTCAACATAAGGCATATTACATTTAAAGTAAATTTATATTATGACATTTATTACATCATCCTGAAATTATCCAATGATATTACATCTTTATATTCTATTCTATATAGCCCGGAGTTATAGTGGTCTTTTCAATCATTAAGTGGATCACCATGTGACTGCTCCTAATTTTATGCCTTTTTTTAGGCGGTTGTTAAGTGAAAACTGTTATCATTAAGCTGTTTTATATAATGGTTTGGTTTTTTTGCTACAAATTAGAAATAAATGTTGCAAACTAAGAAAAAAACCTCAAAAATTATGGTCACATGACTAAGGGATGTTGTAAATGGCCATAAAGGTGATCTGCTTGCCAGTAACCAAAAATGTGATAATGTGACTGCAGTGTATATGTGTTCAACCTTTGGAACTTTAAAATCAAGTGCCAAGTACCTTTGTGGTTGATCCATTGTATCATCAAACAGTCACTAAGTGAGAACTACCTATATAACATTTTTGCAATGTAGTTTTTTCATATTTTACTGCCATTATGTTTTGCATTTACTTTAATTTTAATTTAAATTGATTGTTGTAATGATTTTTATGTAGTCTTCATTATTGCTATGTATACCAACCAGAGTCACTATATGAGATGGGTGGCTATATAAATGTAAATAAAATAAATAGGTACATTCTCAGTTCATCAGTCCAGTTTAGCAGACTTCGGGTGCAATAAACAAAACCTGTTTGCTATTTCTGCATGTATAATTCTATGTATTGCAATTAAAAACATGGGACTTAAAAGCAAGTTAATGTGATTGTATGATTTTAATGTGAAGGACTTTAATAACTCAACTTAAGTTAACTATGTGAACCAATAACAAAATTATGTTTTTATATTCTAACATGGTATAATATAGAATTACAATATTTTAAGAGTATATCATATTTCTCAAAAGTATCTTTATTGACTTTGCATTACTCTCCCAATCTGTGCTTATGAATGACTAAATTTGTTATCAAATTCAAGCCTTTAAGCAAAGAGAAAAGATTCAAGGTAATATCCAGCTGTATTTTCATATTTCTCTGTTCCACAATCAAATATTGTACATGAACCTTTTAGAATAAGTAGTAAAGCAGCCGCCAAAATAATTTACCGAAACTATGATGTTGAGAAGTAATGTTCTCACATATTCCTTTTTCTTGTTTCCTGAATTTTTACCAGTTGTAAATATTTCCTTATTAAGATCTTTTACTAATGCATATGAATACAATACGTGCATTGCCTTTGATCAATATTTTACATACATTTGATATTCTTATTTATTTATTTATTTAACCATATTTATATCCTCACTGTCCTGAGTGATTCTGGGCGGCTTACAATAGAATAAAAGCATACATTTCAAAACATTAAAAATGTTAAATTAACAATGGTTAAATAAAAAGTTAAAATCAAGAGCAGACAGCACAGAGATGGACTTTTATCTATCATTCAATCAACCACCTCCACTATAGTGCACTCTACCTGGGCCCAAGCCAACTGGCAGGTTTTAATGCTTCTCTGGAAGACCAGAAGGGTGGAGGCAGATTTATCCTCCAGAAACTAAACCAGGGACCTTTCCATACAAAACATGTGTTCTATTGAGCCATAGTTCTTGCATCTAGATATATAATTATCTTTCATCGGATTATAATTAATAACAGACTCTTTGCTACATGCTATATCCACAATATGATATGATAATCTAAGAATGCAATAGGCTGGGGGTGCCAATCCACAATCAGAAAACAAACCTGCAACTAGGCCTCACTCTATAATTTTATCGAATTATATTCAATAAAATAACTAGGCGTTCTTCTTTTTCAGGGCAAAATGCTTAATTCTTAAATAAAAACCCAAATTGTAGCAAATAAATCTGGAAAGAGAGTCTCTTTCTAGAATACGTAGTATTTCAAGAAGCAATCTGTATGATTATTACACTAAAATTAAGTTTAATCATTAATAAACTTCTATCGCTTTTCTGCTTAGTTGCTTATTTTCCTGAAGCTAGGATTGAGTCCTAAATTTCTTTGTTCCTCCCTATTTTGAGTTGGGCAGGCTACATCTGCAATATGCTACCATGAGAATGCTGTAGTTTGGGTGTGCCAATTCACAATCGGAAAGCAATCCTATAACTATGCCCCACTCATGCCTTCTCAAACTGCCTGCAGCCAAGGTGAAGTTTACTGCAAGTCATTCTAGGTGACTCCTTGCCAACTCTCTTGCTGTGTATCTCAAATATCTATTATTCAATAACAGGTTGCGTCTGATTACAGAGGTTTCCTTTTATGGCGTGTTAGGCATATTTCTTTTCACCTCTGCCTCATCGCCTTTTAAACCCAAGCACGCTGACAACTGAAGGCTAATTTAGAATTGCTCACAACTGCCCATAGGTATCACTGCATACCTACACTGTGAAAGGGTAAATGCAGGATGCAGATGGCTGCAGATAAACCAAACACCTTTCAAATCCCAACCGCACGTTGTGTGGAGGTACAAATCCTGCATGTAGGTTGGTTGATCCAACTTCCTGTTCTCTGCTTTGCTGTTTTGAGTGCCCTCTAGCCAGAACGTTACATTTACAGAAATATAAATGGAATAGCTATGCAACTTGTTAGATTCGGGCAACGAGAGGACAGACTCCAGACAGTTGTGACAACAGCTCTTTATTATGGTTAAGTAGATGCGATCCAGCTGAATACGGGGTCGTGCAGCTCCCCTTTTATGGGGAGCTGGCAGACCTCCCGACCAATCAGAGTAACCCTTTGTTCCCGCCTAAACGGCAGACCTGAGTGGAGACTACAGCAGTTTATGCAGATATCTAACACCCCTCCCCTCTTAGTTGGAGCGTTCCAGTTCGTTACGAAATCCTGCAGGTAAGCGGGTTTCTGCTTCATTCTGGTTGACCTGCGTAATTCGGGTTGAGCCTGTTCCGGTGCTTGATCGGAGTGTCCTTTTTGTTCCGTCGATCTCGTTGGGGATAGTAGAGTCCGTTCGTTCGGGGCGTGCTCCGTTCTTACGCTGGCCTTGGGTTCCTCCCTGGGCTCCGCTGTATTGGAGTTGTCCGTGAGGGGTGTGTAGGGTTGTTCCGTTTGTGTCAGCTCTTCGTTTGGTGACCTAAGACTGGAGTGAGTTAGGCGACCCCGGAGTTGGTCAATGTGCCTCCTCCAATTCCTACCGTCCTCCAATTCTAACAGATAAGAACGAGGCCCGGTGATGCCTATTACCTTTGCCGGAATCCATAGAGTTTCCCCTGCATAGTTGTGGGCATATACTGAATCACCTATGCTAAAATTCCGGATTTTGCTTGTGGAGTCTGGGGGCGATGTGGCAGAGTAGTTTGGCTGTAGCCGGTCTAGGTGAGACCTCAACCGGCGACCCATGAGGAGTTCGGCGGGGCTCCTCCCCATGGTGGCACTGGGCGTAATGTGTTGTATTAATAGGTAATGATCAACCCGTGTTTGCCAATCACCCGGGCCCATCCTAGCGAGGGCCTCTTTTGCGGCTCACACCATTCTCTCCGCCTGACCATTGGATGCCGGATGGAATGGCGCGACTAGGGCATGCCGAATTCCCTGGCTGGCTAAGTAGGTCTCGAATTGCAAGGCCGTGAATTGTGGCCTGTTGTCGGAGACCAGAACATCGGGCAGGCCGTGAGTGGAGAAAAGTCTCCGTAGTACCTTGATGACGCCTCTGCCATGATCGAGGTCATCAGGACCACCTCTAGCCACTTAGAGTATGCGTCCACAACTATTAGGAAGGTTTGGCCCTGAACTGGTCCTGCGAAATCTATATGTATTCTCGACCAGGGTGCCTGCGGTTTGTCCCACTCTGTAGCGGCCGCTTCTGGGGGAGCTGGTCTGGATTCCTGACAAGGATTGCACGTGGCTACCCATTCCTCTATTTCCCTGTCCATGTTAGACCACCAGACATAGCTCCTCGCCAATGCTTTCATCCTTACGATACCCGGATGCCCCACATGTAAAGCTTCTAGCACGTTTTTACGAAGTTTGTGTGGTACAACCACTCGATCCCCCCACAATAAACAACCTTTCAATACCGACAGTTCATCACGCTTTGACCAAAACAGTTTAAACTCGGATCCCACAAGTCCTTTGGGCCACCCCCTCCATACCCAGTTCTGCACCTGTCTGATTATGTTGTCCTTAGCTGAGAATCTGGCAACATCAGCAGAAGAGACTGGCCCTGTGTCCAAACAGTCAATCAAGAGGACCGGTGTTTCCGGAGTGGGGTCGGCCAATAGTTCCGGCAATGGGCAACGGCTGAGTGCGTCAGCGTGCCCCAACGTGCAACCCGGTTGGTGTATAGGTTTGTAGGAGTATGCAGCCAGGAAAACAGTCCACCTGGTCATGCGCGGGGAGAGGGATACCGGTGTGGGTCGGTTTCCCACCAGCAGACCCAGCAACGGCTTGTGGTCCATCACGAGTTCGAAATCGCGGCCGTAGAGGTATTCATGAAAACGCTTAACTCCCACCACAGGGGCCAATGCCTCCCTGTCCCATTGGCTATAATTACGTTCTGCCGAAAAAAGGGTTCTTGAATAGAATGCGATGGGGGCTTCGTTTCCATTTGGCATTCTGTGGCTGAGTACTGCGCCGACGCCGAAAGGTGAAGCATCGCACGTTAAAACCAGAGGTAGGGTTTGGCTGTACTGGACCAGCAGAGACTCGGTCATCAGCAGGCGCTTGACTGCGGCGAAAGCGGCCGCCTCGGGACATCCCCAGGTCCATTTGGCGTTCTTTGCTAGAAGTCGGTGCAAAGGTTCAGCAACGGTAGCCTTCTGTCTGAGAAAGACGCTGTAGAAGTTAAGAAGTCCGAGGAAGGCCTGCAACTCGGTCTGATTTTTTGGTGTGGGGGCGTCCTGAATGGCTTTAATCTTTTTCGATGTCGAGTGGATTCCCAGACCATCGATCCTGTAGCCCAGGAATTCTACACTGGGCACATTAATTTGGCATTTTTCCTTTTTTTAGGCGGAGACCCTTTTCCCGAATTCTGGCCAAAACAATCCTGACACGTTTTAGAAGTTGCTCCTCATTTGCAGCAGATACTAAGATGTCGTCAAAATAAGGGACGACTCCAGGTATGCCCTGCAAAAGCCGTTCCATGACGCTCTGGAACAGACCAGGGGCTATGCTCACGCCAAATTGTAAGCGGTTGCATTTGAATGCACCCCTATGCATCACTATAGTCTGGGCCTCCGCCGTGGTGCTGTCTACTGGCAGCTGCTGGTAAGCTTGTGCCATGTCTAATTTTGCAAAAATTTTGCCTGGCCCCAATGAGTGTAATAGATGTTGTACTACGGGCACAGGGTACGCGCTCTGTTGGAGAGCGACATTAGTTGTGCATTTATAGTCCGCGCAGATGCGGACTGACCCATCTGGCTTTACCGGGGTCACTATTGGGGTTTCCCAACGAGCATGGTCGACTGGTTCAAGGATTCCTTGTTCGACCAGCTTATCGATCTCTTTATCAATTTTGGGCCGGAGTGCAAAAGGCACTCTCCTGGGTTTTAATCTGATGGGCGCCACATTTAGGTCCAAATTAAATGAGATTGGTGTCCCCACGTACTTACCAAGGCCAGGGCTGAACACATCCTCGAACTCCTTAAAAATCTCTTTGGCGCTGCTGTTTCCCACGGCGTTGATTCCCGTGACTTCCAGGCCCAGGGCTTCGAACCAATCCAGTCCCAGGAGGCTTTGCGGTGGTGCGCTGGCTACGGTCACGGGCAGCTGGGCTGTGATGTTTTTGAACTGGACCCGGAATGTGCCTTGACCCACGATGGGGACCCTGTTCCCCTGGTAGTCGCTTAGCAAGATGTCTGGCTTGCGCAGCTGGTGTTTCTTCAAGCTGGGAATCACCTTTTTCATGGCTGACCACGAGATGATCGTCAGCGATGACCCCGTGTCGACTTCTAGCTCGCATGGGGAGTCCTCAAGGAGGACAGTGAGTTTCAGCTTTTTAGGTCGCTTTGTGCGGACCTGTCCTATCGTTGTGAGATAGGTTCTTAGCGGCTCTCTCTGGGAATACTCTCTCTCGGCTGACTCCCTTGGTTCTCTTTCTGGGCGCCCTTTGTTTTTCCGCCAAGCCCCTGGGGTGGGCTTCTGTTGGCGGTAAGATGGCGGCTGCCATGTTGTGGCAGGGACTTCGCTCCGACACACCTTAGCAATGCGTCCTATTTTGTCGCAACGCTGGCAAACAACGTCCCTGAATCTGCAAGTGGATCTGGGATGTTTCCCTCCGCAGCTTGCGCAGGGTGGCAAACGGGATTCAAATTTTCGTGCCGGTTTCTGGTGGCTGCTGCGCATGCGATGGCTGTCGTCACACTCGCTGTCCTCAGTCTCTTGGTCGGTGGCCTCGTGATGTACCCGGGTCTGTCTGGTCCCGGATTGGGGTGCGCTGTACTGGCATTGCAATGTTTCCGTTGATCTGTCCACCGACTCCGATGCCCTTGCCTCATCCAGTGCGATCTGCAGGGTTAAGTTGGGTTTTGCCAACAAATGTTTCTGCAGAGAAATGTCCCGCACTCCGCATATGAGGCGTTCCAGGATGTGCTCGTCCAGATTCCTGAATTCGCAATACGTCGCTGCCTTCCGAAGTGCTGCAACGTACTGGTTGATGGACTCGTCCGCCTTCTGGTTCCTCATGTGGAATTCCTGGCGGCGGACGTGGCGGGAAGGTTTTGGCGCGTAGTGTGTCTGCAGCGTCTGTCGTAAAGTCGCCCATGTTACTGCCTGGATGGGGGTTGGTTCCGATAGGTCTCTGGCCGTCTCGAAAACTTCCCGGCCGCAGTAACCCAGGAACATGTTCTTTTTCCGGGAGTCCGGTACTCCCATGAGATCATTTGCCTCGAGGAAGCATTCGAATCTCAGCATGTAGGATTCCCAATGTTCAGCCACTGGGTCGTACCGGGTTGGCGGAGCGTGCATAGCCATCTTGTCCTGCGATTTGAATTTGCCGCGCTGAAATGGCTGCTGGGATTCCCGCCGATTCCCCGGGCTGGATCAGTTGCCGGAAAGTTTGATTGTAGTTCTTCGTCCTATCTGCCTCTCGATCCCACCTTCGTCACCAGTGTTAGATTCGGGCAACGAGAGGACAGACTCCAGACGGTTGTGACAACAGCTCTTTATTATGGTTAAGTAGATGCGATCCAGCTGAATACGGGGTCGTGCAGCTCCCCTTTTATGGGGAGCTGGCAGACCTCCCAACCAATCAGAGTAACCCTTTGTTCCCGCCTAAACGGTGGACCTGAGTGGAGACTACAGCAGTTTATGCAGATATCTAACACAACTGTTCCCAAAGGAGAGGCACATGCCGTATGTTGTCTTCCATACAGGGCTGGAGAAGTCTGCTCAACCCTTGACTCAGAATGCATTCTTTCTAAAAAGATAAAACTCCAATACTATTCTCAAGACTTGATAGTAAATAGTGCTAGTATAGAGGACTCATCATCCCTTCCCTCAATAGATCAGCTTTAACTGATCTGCCAGTCACAAAGTGGAAAAGTTACTTTGTACTGAATGTCCATCCCAAAATAGGGTGAGAGAAACAGGTTTAAATTTTTGTTTAGGAAAGGTTATGCTGTTGTTTTTTACCATCTTAATTATTCAGGCACATGACATTCTCATCTACATTCCCAATCCACATAATTTCCTGGTTTAAAATTGTACCTGTTCCTAAACTTAACAAGGTTTGGGTTTTTCCTTTGATAATAAACTTCACACCCTATAATAATCCCATAAAAGAAGAAAAGACTTCCTCTCTAGATAGAATTTGATGAGTAACAGAAGAAAAGCAAATTAAAGAAAAGTATTTCATCTGTTTACTCAGCATCTACAAGCTTTTTCAATAATTTGGGCTTGTACACATGTGACAGATTATGAAATACTGTATATGCCGATGGAAGAGACTCGCACGATGTTTCCAAGTGTCAGAAAAATACTTAGAAGTATTTAGAAGAAGCAGATCCATTGTAAGACAAACTGCAAATAAAGAAAACACAAGTACTATAAAATCTGACTATTTTCCTTCAGCAATATCTAAACAAGCAGCTGCCAGAAAAACCAGCACAGTCCTAGGCTGCATTAACAGAGGGATAGAATGTAGGTCACATGAAATGTTAGTACCACTTCATAATGCCTTGGTAAGACACTTGGAATATAGTATCTAGTTTTGGTCGCCACAATATAAAGATGTTGAGAATCTAGGAAAAGTGCAAAGAGCAATGAAAATGATTAGAAGAGTGGAGGCTAAAACATATGAAAATAGCTGCAAGTAATGAGTATGTCTAGTTTAATGAAAAGAAGGTCTACGGGTGACATGAAAGCAGTGTTCCAATATTTAAGGGGTTGCCACTAAGAAGAGAGGCTCAATCTATTTTCCGAAGCACCTGAAGGTAGGACAAGACGCAATCGATGGAAAGTAATCAAGAATTAAAGAGAAATTTCCTGTCAGTGGAAACAATCAGTGAAATGAATTGCCTCCAGAAGTTTTGAGTGCTCCAGGTTTGGTGGTTTTTAAGAAGAAATTGGACAAGCATTCATCTGAAATGGCACAGGATTTCCTGCTTGAGCAGGGGTTTGGACTAGAAGACCTCCAAGATCCCTTCCAATTCTGTTATTCTGTTATTCAAGCGCATAAGCTTATGAACTCATTGATTTCTGAAGTCTTTTCAAAATAAACAAGGGATACTTTTAGGCAATCCAATGTGCCAAGCAATAATTTGGAATTTTGATAGCACTTGTGTGTGAGCATTCTATGCTCTCATGAAATGATTGTCATAGATCAGGTGTGTCAAACTCGTATCGTCCCATGATGTGTCATGACTTTTTTCCCTTTCGCTAAACTGGGTGTGGCCGTGATGAGTGTGTGACGTATCTTACTCGCGGGGCCACAAGTTTGACAGCCCTGTCATAGATGGTGTGAGAATTCATTTATTTTCATTAAAAGAATTTAATAACGTCATATGGAGTAATATTTAAATAAAAATACACAAATGTATTCATCGGGACAATACTGCCGATCTCTGAACTACATCAGCAATAAAGCTGCAATAGGACCCTTTTTTTCATATCAACCACATCTATTTCAGTTTTTCACAAAAAGTCCAGAAATGTTTTCAAAGTGGAAATAAAGTTTATCAAAGTATTTTCTTTCATCAAGGCTATCATTTTCCATCTTTGCCAATTTTACCAGTTTCACCCCATTCTATTGTAGGTATTTGTAAGTTCTTCCACCTGGGAACATATAAAAATCTTGCTATTACTAAATATAAAAAAGTAATTTCATAAAATGAATCTATTTGTTTGCTTATTAAGTCTAAAGCAAAGACTTCTGGTTTCAATTTTATATTTACTTTAAAAACTTCTGCATCAATGCCAAAACAACTCAACAAAAGAGTTAACAACTCTTAAAGCCAAAAAGGCATTAAGATTTGTTAACTTAATTTTGTGAAGCTTCTTCTCCGGTAACATTGTACTGCTAACTAGGGCATACAAAACATTTGCCAGACCAATTCTCTAATACAGCTCGTCTGCCTGGACTCCACACAGTTTATCAGACATTAATACAATTGAGCGGGTCCAGAAGTATTTCATGAGAAGAGTATTCTACTCCTCTGCTCACAATAGAACCCCTTACGTCACCAGGCTTGACATTTTGGGCTTGGACAACCTGGGACTACGCCGCCTACAGTCTGACCTAAGCATAGGATGTAAAATTGTCTGCTACAACGTCCTAATTGTCAATGGCTATTTCAGCTTCAACTTCAATAATAAACGGGCAAACAATAGATACAAACTCAAATTGTTCCAAACTTGCAGAAAATACGACTTCAGAAACAGACTGGTCAACACCAGGAATGCTCTACCTTGTTACATCCTCAAACTCCCACAGCTTCAACCTTAAACTGTCTACCGTAGACCTCATCCAATTCCTAAGAGCTCTGTAAAGGGGGGGTGCATAAGAACATCAGCGCGCCTACCATCCCTGTCCTACTGACCCCATTTATATGTACCGTACTCATTTCCTTTGTTCATGTACATTTTTATACTTATACCTGTTATCTTGTACATGTTTGACAAACTAAATAAATACAATAAATAAAATAAATCAAAATTCATAAGATTCTGCCTAATCAATCTGCTCAGATTGAGGAAGCTGCTTCAATGAGCAGCAAAATGACTCAGATTAACAAAATAAGTCCAGTTGCCATGACTCAATTTTCAGACAACCCTAGATGAATGAGAATCTTCATCAATATACCAAAATACTTATTTATCCCAATATTTTCTAGTTTTGTTACATGTCCAGGAGTAATGAAAAAGTGTTCTGTCATTTCAAGCAATTATTTGAAATCCTCTTACTTTTTTGACAATTTATGTGGTGTCATATATGAATGATACATCATTTTGTAAAAGTTTTAAGATTACATGTCAGTGTAAATTTCAAAATTTTGTTTCATATAGACTCCCATGGTCCAATTTATATCCATTTTATCATACAATCATTAACTTATTGATCCTCTGTTTCCATTTTAAATACAGTGGGGCAAAAAAGTATTTAGTCAACTACTAATTGTGCAAGTTCTCCCACTTAAAAAGATGAGAGAGGCCTGTAATTGGCATCATAGGTAGACCTCAACCATATGAGACAAAATATTAAAAAAAAAGACCAAACAATCACATTGGCTGATTTGGAAAGAATTTATTTGTAAATTATGGTGGAAAATAAGTATTTGGTCACCTACAAACAAGCAAGATTTCTGGCTCTCACAGACCTGTACCTTCTTCTTTAGGAGGCTCCTCTGTCCTGCACTCATTACCTGTATCAATGGCAACTGTTTGAACTTGTTATCAGTATAAAAGACACCTGTCCACAACCTCAAACAGTCACACTCCAAACTCCACTATGGTGAAGACCAAAGAGCTGTCAAAGGACACCAGAAACAAAATTGTAGACCTGCACCAGGCTGGGAAGACTGAATCTGCAATAGGCAAGCAGCTTGGTGTGAACAAATCAACTGTGGGAGCAATAATTAGAAAATGGAAGACATACAAGACCACTGATAATCTCCCTCAATCTGGGGCTCCACGCAAGATCTCACCCCGTGGGGTCAAAATGATCCCAAGAACGGTGAGCAAAAATCCCAGAATCACACAGGGGGACCTAGTAAATGACCTGCAGAGAGCTGGGACCAATGTGTGCTACCATCAGTAACACACTACGCCGCCAGGGACTCAGATCCTGCAGTGCCAGACGTGTCCCCCTGCTTAAGCCAGTCTATGTCCAGGCCCATCTGAAGTTTGCTAGAGAGCATTTGGATGATCCAGAAGAGGATTGGGAGAATGTCATATGATCAGATGAAACTAAAATAGAACTGTTTGGTAGAAACACAACTCGTCGTGTTTGGAGGAGAGAGAATGCTGAGTTGCATCCAAAGAACACCATACCTACTGTGAAGCATGGGAGTGGCAACATCATGCTTTGGGGCTGTTTCTCTGCAAAGGGACCAGGACGACTGATCCGTGTACAGGACAGAATGAATGGGGCCATGTATCATGAGATTTTGAGTGCAAACCTCCTTCCATCAGCAAGGGCATTGAAGATGAAACGTGGCTGGGTCTTTCAACATGACAATGATTCCAAACATACCGCCCGGGCAACGAAGGAGTGGCTTCGTAAGAAGCATTTCAAGGTCCTGGAGTGGCCTAGCCAGTCTCCAGATCTCAACCCCACAGAAAACCTTTGGAGGGAGTTGAAAGTCCGTGTTGCCCAGCGACAGCCCCAAAACATCACTGCTCTAGAGGAGATCTGCATGGAGGAATGGGCCAACATACCAGCAACAGTGTGTGCCAACCTTGTGAAGACTTACAGAAAACGTTTGACCTCTGTCATTGCCAACAAAGGATATATAACGAAATATTGAGATGAACTTTTGATATTGACCAAATACTTATTTTCCACCATAATTTACAAATAAATTATTTCCAAATCAGCCAATGTGATAGTTTGGGTTTTTTTTTACATTTTGTCTCTCATGGTTGAGGTCTACCTATGATGCCAATTACAGGCCTCTCTCATCTTTTTAAGTGGGAGAACTTGCACAATTGGTCGCTGACTAAATACTTTTTTGCCCCACTGTAAATGTATATACATTTTGGGAATAATATTTTACCCTTTCAATATGATCATATTGAATTGATCATATCCAATTTACCCCTTTCAAAGTCAAAATCATAAAAAGATATCTCAGTAAGACAGGTACAGGAAATGTTTGCATTCCCACTGACATCACTCCAAGGGAATACCTCAACCCAGAGATGAGGAAGAAAAAAAAAGATTTTAAAAAAGTATTTCTAAACTCAATATTTATAAATGAGATGTAATATTGCAATGCACATGTGAGATAACACTATATCTGAAGTCTTCATTATATTGCAGATCAGAAGTCTTATACATTTTGGGAAATTAAAAAAGAGATTAATGGGGTCCAGAAGGATTTGAAATTCAAAAAATTAAATTAATTGTAAAAATATTTCCTGTGTTTGAGTTTTTGGGGAAAAATAATAATAGCAGGGGACTTTGAAGATTGGACACTAGAGGGAACTAGACAAAAATGAAGATTGCAATTAAAAGAAAAGAATACATAACCAAAACATGGAGTAAAATAGTGGGTGGTTTGAAGGACAGTTTTGAACAATAGATTGAGAATTAATTTTAAGAATATCTGATACTATGGCTAAATGGTGTGTTAATGATGTCTCAGAAGAAAAAACTACACTGATAAAATTAAAATGTGGATTTAAATATGACAGGTTGCAAGAGAAATATAAAACAAGAGGATATATTGAATATACAAATGAAACCAGGTGATGTCCTAACATTAAAGGGGACAAACAAGTATAAAACCAGCAGTATTATTTGGATAACTGTTTCTTATTGGATCAACAAAAGAGATCTGTTGAAGTCTTGAAGGATTCTCTGAGAAGGGACAAAAAGAAAATGAAATAATTTAATTTCTATGACATTATTTGATGAAATAAAAACCAAGATTATTAAAAATAAAAATATGAAAAATAAAACATAGGGAAGGAATATAGAATTGATTTATTTCAGCAAGGTTAAAACAGATATGAAGTTTTGCATAATCTTTAATGGACGTTTGCTGACTTTCCTGTGAATTAAATGCCATCTGCTGGACAAACATAAAACTATTTTTCGTGTCCTCGTTCTTCAAGGTGCACAAGATTATTTCCTAAGAACACACTGTGATAGATTCTTTTTTTTTTTTTTTGTAATAAAATTTTATTGGTTTTTCAAGATTTATAGGGAAAAGGGTAAATGGACAGGTATACAAATTTTGGCAGTTGCAAAATGTGTGAGGCCCCCCTCCCTCCATACCCATAGTATACATTTATATATAATGCATTAGTATATAATTGATTACAATCAGCATATTAGTTCTGTTATTAAATTCAATCAAATTAAACATTACAGTATAAAATCCAAATATAATTCCATTTTCACTTTCGGTCAATTTATAATAATATGATTTTCTTGTTTATTTTTGTGATCTGAGTCTTCTTGCTATTGCCCCATCTCCCTCCACTGGCAGAGCTCTGGCCCCTCCCGTGTCCTGCGTGTCCGTTGTAGTGTCTGGTGGTTTCTCTAGGAGTGTTTTATTTTTTTCCATAAAGGCCTGCGCCTCTATGGGTGAATTAATTCTAATTCTTGTCTCCTCCCAGAATATCAGCATACCTTCAGGCATCAACCATCTAAACCACACCCCTTTCTGGTATAATTTATTCGCTAATTGCGAATAGTTTTTTCTTTTTTCTCTAATCTTCTTAGGGATCTGCTTCAGAATGGTTATCTCCATATCATGATATGTCAATGCTTGCCCCCTTTGTACACCCAGAATTTCATCTCTTGTGCTTTTTCTAAGGAATTTAATGTGAACCTCCCTGGGTACATTGTGTGTTCTAGCATAAGCTGAGTTCACTCTATAAACCAGGTCTATATCCCACCCCATCTGTTGTTTTTCTTTATGTGTGTAGTCAGCCAGAATGTTTGTCATCATGTCCCTTATATTTTCCCCATCTTCTTCTATAACATTTTGAAATCTAAGATAATAGGACATTCTCTCAAATTCTAATTTCATCTGTTGGATGTCAAGATCTTTGTTCCCTTTCTGCACAGCTTCCACCCCCCCCCCTCACCTCCTCCACCCCCCCTTCCACAAGATCCAGTCTCTGTGAGTTCTTATAAATTTGGGCTTGATTTTCTTTAATTTCATCTTTCATTTCCCTTAGCTGTTTCTTGATTTCCTCCTGGCCCTGTAAAATTTGTTGAAGCATTTGTTGAAAGTCCATCTCTATAGTCTTAGGTTGCATCAGTTCTGTTATCTTTGACTGTGTGGCTGGACTGGATGTTACAGATGTTGGAGCAGACGTGGCAAAGCCAGGTTTCCCAGGAGGTGGTCTTTTGGATGCCATCCTTTATAACATTAGAAGCTCAGTCCATATATAAGATAAACAGTTAGAAAAGAAGGGTAGCCAGGTGAGGTCCGGGAGCAGAAGAACCAGGCAGAAGAGAATCTCTCTAATAAGTCTGGCAATAGATGAAAGGTTTCCCCTAGAAAGTTCAAAAAATACCAATCCACAAGAGATTCCTCTGGGAGACACGGAGACAAAGACCGGAAGCCTGAATTTTAAAGGTGGAGTCAGGTTTCACAATTCATAAAGACAACGGAAGTGTGCCATCTTGCCCTGCCAGTTTTGGGCATAGAGGCATAACAAAGTTTTAAAAAAGTTCCAAAAGTCCACAAATCACAGTAGAAAGTAAAATTAAGTTGAAAAGAAAATCATCTCAGCCTGGGTGAGGCTTCATTCGTTGGCTCTCCCCCCTCCTCCTTCCCCGGGGGCTGAGAGCAAAATTATTCCTAGCCGCTTGTCCAAGGGGGGGGAAACCCCCCTCCCTCCAGCCGCGCCTCCAGAATACTCCGAAAGTTATTTTAAAGTTATTTTATAACTAATTCTTCGTGCAAAATAGGGCATGAAGAGAGAAGCAACCTCACCGCACCGCAGCTGCTTCCTTCAATTGCTTCATTCTCCAGACGGCTTTAGCGAGGCGCGAGGCGCAGAAACGCGAGGCGCCCTCCGAGCTAGCTCCCCGGTGCCTTGGGCGCGCGAGAGACCTCCCGCCGGCCGCCGCCGCTGCAGGAGCTCCCCGCGATGCCGCCCCTCCGGCAGGACCCCTCTGTGGGGTGTCCTGTGCCCCCCAAGGAGTGGGGAAGCCCACCGGAGAGCCGGAGCGGGCAAAGAGCTGCCCGTCGCCGCTGCCGCCGGAACCGGAACTCCACACTGTGATAGATTCTTAACAGCTGATGTGGCAACACATTTGTCAGGATGCTTTACCTTGCAATCCTAAATTAAGAAGACCCATCAACAAGACCTAATGACCACACAAAGCCCTTATAAACAGAAAAACAGATACTGACATCCGCTAAACTCCGTTGAAGATGTTACCTAATCTGGTAACGAAACATTTGGAAACCAACTCACAAGCTTGGAAAATGAACCTTTACCCTCATCCTATACCCAAGCTACAGATATTCACCATTATTGTAGTATGGGTCTCCAAAAATGCATTATCAGAAATTGAAAAATCTAAACCTGGTTATTTCTGACAGAACTCTGTTTACTTTTTATCATCATGTATGCACTGCAACCCTATCTCTTTCTCTTATCCATACACCTGTGGTCCTCAAAAGGTGATGCATCGAGGAAAAGAATGAAGACTTTGCTTCATCCATTTTGGACTGTAATAAAAAAGCAAATACTGTATATGATTATAAACTATATTGAATATTAAGAGAGAATTGAGGCAGATATTTTATGAGAATTTTATTGTAGAATGAGCATTATAAAAGTGTTCCATTAATTTTTGTTTCAAAAGTCTGCTGTTGAGATCCTGAAGCAACAAAAGAAACATTTAGTCTAAGAACAAATAAATTTGCACTTAACATAATCCATCAGGTATTGTAACAATTCTTAAGGGTGCCATATGAATGCAGATTTTATGTTAAAACATTCATATGTAATGTATATTTATTTTAAATTGCTTTAATTATTAATATTTATTTAATAAGGATTTAATTTATTTATAGTACTAATGTCAGTATTACCAATAAAAGAAAGAAAACATATTTTCTTTCAAAGAATAAATCTGAGATTTGTTACAAGAATACAAATCAGGCAAAAATAAACACAAAATTGTTACATTATTTCAGACATGCTATTTCATAATTATTTATCATCACAGATTCAGCATGTTATCTATATTGTTTTTCTTAAAGGGTCTTCAAATTGAAATGCTTTTGTATTTGCAGCTAACAGCTTAGAACTTAAAACCATTGTATATAAAGTTTTCATAGCATAGGTAAGTTTCACATTTAAACATAATTCTCCCTCAAGTACTTTATAATAGTTTTATAATGTACTATGTGGAGATTTGCTGTTAAACAGATTTACATTCACTTATAGTTCTTAAAAACTGTTTTTTTAATTTTTAATACCCATTTGAAAAGGATTTGTCATACTACCAATAAAAGATATCAATCCCATGAATGTGCGTTCTTTTGCTAAAGAAATGAAAGAGCAATGCAAAGAATAAAACATGTTAATAAGCAAAATTAGATACAAAGTTATTATTCTTGTACATTTCAGACATATCAAAGATATCCTCAGGATAGTTTCCAAATTAATAATCTATATAGTTAATTCAATTTGTTGTTAAAATAGAATTATACTTGGTTATATATTTCTGTTAATAGCAGAGGAGGCAGGAGGCAAAGCTTTTCATATCTCATTTTCCAGTTGGACGGATTTCAAATGAAGATTTCCAATACGATCACATGCCATTCACAGTTGAGATTTCTCCTTTCCAGTGAATGAAGTTTGTGTATAAGTATGAATTTGATCCTAGAAACGACAATTAAAAATAGAAATAACTTCTGTTAATATACAATTCACAACTAAGTTTAGTTCTACGCATGCTTCTTTTAAGTACATTTTAGAGAAATGAATAATGAAATACTAACATATTCCTTTCTTTATTGCTCATTGGTACTTTCTTTGCTAACTACCTGTACTATCACACAGCCATAGGGATTGTGACAGCTACTGATTTTTATGTGAATTATGTTTTGCATTTTTTTTACCATTTTCTGATAAAAACTGAAAAAAATGCCCATTGAATAAGCTGAATTCAGACTTATGACTACGTGATTCATTAAACAAACCATAACTCGTTTAATAACCATCATAAAAAGTCATAAAATCAAATCCTGTCATGTGGAGACTCAACATATGATCACAATGATTTTTGACCAAATTTCTGAGCTCCATTGTAGTCATAAGTAGAAGACTCCTTGTAGTAACATATTTGTTGTTTGTTTTCAACTTTGTTCTTCAAGATCCTCTCACTCCTCCTTTGAGGCAGCCATTTATGCCATCTATGCTTTGATCCATTTTCAATTGCTTAATCTTATCCACTTAATCTTAATCTATTTACTTTCAACATTAATCTAAATTGATAATGTTTCCTTACCTTTCTTTGCCCTTTAGCATTATGTTTATCCAGATAGGCTTGAATGCCTGCACCATAATCAGGATGAACATCCATAAAGTTTTTTACCTGGATTGAAAAAGGAAGCTTAGGTTATTTGTCTCTTTTTCTTATATCTGTTCTTATAAGGACAAGTCAATTGCTTTTGGCACAGACTGCTGAAATTTCAGCACATCTGGACTAGAGTTATTTCAACTAATAGCAGAAGTACCATTTTTCAATTTATCACATATAACTGGTCAATTAATCAGGCTATAACTGACAAAAAAGCTAAATATTATTTTTACACGAAAACATTTACCTTTCCATGTTACATTTAACCAAGTACATGCTAAACATAATTAAATCTAACTTTAAAGGGCTATATATCATAAAGAGTTTACTTTTCTACCCAAAGTGAGATATATTCAACACTGAACTTGAACTGGACTGCAAACTAAACACTTTGTATTTTCAGAAGTTTTCAAATGTAAAATATTGAAAAGGCTGCAAAAAATAATTGTGAAAAGAATTAGAAACAGAAACTTAATTATGCTCAATTATGCACCTTAAGAAAACCTCAGAATTGCAATCCAAAGCAATTACTGCTAAAGCTAATTAATTCCAACTAAAAAAGTGAAAGTTCACTGATCAAGGATCTTTACACAGTTTGATATCGCCAAGCATAAGCTCACTACCACAAATCTTTCTAGGAAAAGAAACTGACAAATCAGAGTCAGTCTCTGTGCTATACATTGTTTGACTGCCCTATCACATAAGACGACTTAAGTAGAAAAAGCATGCTGAATTGCATAGAAATCAATATGGATTTTTCAGCAACATGCTTTAAATTGTGAGCAGCTTAATCAGCGTCTCCAAGCTGTGGGCCAAGGTGTACTACTGGACCGTGGCCTCTTGGCCACTAGGACACATGAGTGGCTGGTCAGTGTGTGCTCATGAGCATGCACACACCCCTCACTCACAATAGCATTGCCGCAAGCGTTGTGCAGGTGCCAATGTTGCCATGAATATCACATGGGCATCATGTGAGGACTCGCAGCCACGTTTGCGCATGTTCATACGCACGTAAAGGTACCTGCCCTTCCCCCTCTCCAAGTATCCAACCCAGAAACATTGGGGAACTCTGCTCCAGAACACATATCCATTATAGTAAAAGAAACATTCAAAAGAAAACAAACACAGCAACCATCTATGTTTTAAGAAATATGATATTGCAGAGAATGCATACATACATAATCCATAACTCTAACCTTAGAAAAGATTTGTAGAAGTATATTTATATAAAAATAAGTTATGTGTAGTTACCCAATACATTTAAATGTATGTATATATTCTGACTGATAACACACACAAATACATATGAAGACATACATTTATATTTATTCATATTTATGATATTTATAGATATTATTACAAAGAGAAGGCATAAGACAAGGAACAATGCAGAAGCATGTTAGTTCCTGAATGTGATAGATTATTAGAACATTGTGGTCAGAGAAAAATAATATGGATTAATTTCTTTATTTTGAACCACTCAAATAATGCTTTGACTTTGAACCACTTCATACCTCTGTAAGAACCTGAAACTATAGTTGAAAGCCTTTGTTTAGCTAATGAATTTTATATTTCCATCTCTTTCAAAACATTGTGATTGGAATAACATATAATAATCTGAAGATAAAGATGACTTTGACCTGAGTGTGGAGTTGTTAACTACTGAATATACTAATATGCCATGCTGTTTATAGAAAGGTTCTTTGTAAGAACTACCAAAATATATTCTTTAAAAATCCTTATGTGTAAGATTTTGATCCAACAATTAGAATATTGACCATTTACTCATTTATCAATCACATTTGTATAGCTGTCCATCTCACATAACAATTCTAGGAGGCCAACATAATAAAATAGTATAAGTACATGAGGAAAAAAACAATTACAATGTTTTTTTGTAATGGTTCTACAACCAGATTAAATTAAAAAGATGAAAAATAAAAAGTAAAAAAGCAAGCAAGAGCATGCATTCCGATTAAATATTATACAATCATCTAAAAGGCTCTCATTCTATGCCTAGGTCAGTTGACAAAAACATGTTTTAAGGGCTCCCCATCAATCCAGTAGTTTTGGGACCAACCTTACTTTGGAAAGATTAATATTCCATAGAGCAAGACCCATCAATCCCATTTTAAATTATAATTACTCTGGACTATATAATTCTGTTCTGTTTAACTTTTATGGCAAGATGGAGCACAGCTCTAACCAAATCACACGATAGAGGTTTTCTGTTAGGTCTTCCACTATATAATTGATATTTTTCATATAATTTTATCATCACATTGTAAAGAAGTACCTTCCATTCTTAATTTATGTTGCTTTAAACAGATATATATTCTCATATCATATATATCATACAACTGAGGATAATTATGCAGTTTTTTTTTATCATTTAATGTTATCACAGCAAATAGAGCTTACTTAAAGCCCATGCTGTATATTAACTTATATGGTAGGGTTGTAGAGCAATTCAGATTCAAAAGGCAGCATATGATTTGGAGGGCATGTAGGTCTGCACAAAACACCTTGAAACCAAAAGTCTTTATCCAGAATTGTATGCCATCAGATGTGTAAGACCAAGAAAAGTCACAGCTGCTTTATAACAGATGATATATATGTACCTCTGCATGCGCCAAAGCCCATGTTGACCCTTAAACCAGAATCTCTGTACAGCTTAAGATGTATCATGTTATTACTTACAGCTTTCTTCTGGATGAAAATCTGAGCATCCTTAAGATGGTTGGCAATGTTCTCACAAAGCCTCATGCGCTCTTCCTCATTCAGTACTTTGACAAAGAAGTCCCGTACCTTTCAATAAATAGTGAAAGCAATCGTTATACATATACCTTCTGCAGACCTAATAGAAATCTTCTACAATTCCAATTTCATGAACAGTATCAATCTCAGTTATTAAATAAATGAGAATAAACTGGTGGCTATTTATGATTATCATGGAATTGTCTCTGAAGTTTAGAATGTGAAAAGTTCTGCCTTCTTTATAGGATTGTTATTTCATCTCACATTCATGTGACTGTGATTTGTGTACAGTTTGCTGGTTTCTGGTGAAAAACACCCATTTGAAAAAAAATGCGAGTTCATTCAACAACTGTAGAATCATTTACTGTCCATTGATTTGCTTGATGCCACAGAAATGTTATAAAAACAGGCCCACTGATGAAAGTGCTTCAATTTACAATGATAATCCCAGTCCCAATTATGTTGATAAATCAAGGATTATCTCTAAATATTTTTTTTTTATAAAAGAGAGGGGAGATATTGAAAGATCAGCAGTATAGAGAATTGGCACCTTATAATAATTTTGACTAAACCAGGAAAATAATGCGCTGACTCCAAGAGACTGAATAATCTCACTTTTATACCTGGCTCCACTTGTGGAGAAAATCGAGTAACAAAAGTTGAGAGCAAACAGGAAATCAAAGCTTAATTACCTTAGGACAGAATTATATCAAGCAAGTGCTCTCAAACCTTTGTTTTAAATTAGGTATTTGGAAGACATACAAGGAGAATGTTGATAATAAATTTACCTTGCTTAAAAAGAGAGAGAAAAAGAATTTACAGAGACATTTCATTTCTAAAATAAAATAACAGGGCATTTTTAATTTATTTACTTGAGAGACGTTATCCTCAACTGAGCTATTAAAGCGTTGTACATCGCCTGAGGTAGTTGAACGGCTCTCCTTCAAAGCGGGTTGTTCCTCAGGGCCAGTAAAGCTATTTGGGTAATAGTTTGGGGCACCACCTAAGGGGAAAAAATTTACAATATATTAGGAGACAGACAGAAGCAGCAAAGAATGCAAGAGTGTCAGCTGTGAAAGTGCATCACTATGTCTCATAGCCAAAAATTTGTTTTACCGTGTTTCCCTGAAAATACGACAGGGTCTTATTTTCTTTTTACTTACAAAATATGGCCTTGGGCTTATTATAGGGGAAGGCTTATTGTTTTGGCTTGCCTGGTGGCTGCTCCCTTGCGAACTGGTTCCTGAAGAGCCAGGCACAGCCTCAAGGGAGTGGGCAGAGCGCCACGTGGCTTGGCGCCTTAGGGATACCCCCTAGGTTAGTGAATGGTCTCTGCCTGGCTGGAGAGGGGGTTTGCCGGGCGGTTGCTCATGAGTGTGGTCACCTCATGGCTGCTTTGCCCCTGAGGCTGTGCTGGCTCTTCGGGAGCCAGTTCGCATGGGAGCAGCCGCCCGGCAACTCCCCCCCTCCGGCGAGGCAGAACACCACTCCCCAACCTAGCGGTATCCCGAAAGCACCAATGTGAGCGACTTTCTCTCCCCCTGCCTCCTGAGGCTTGGCGCCTTCAGGATACCGCTATGTCGGTGAGCGGTGCTCTGCCTGGCCAAAGGGGGGTGGTTGTCCAGGGGCTTTATTTTCAGGGGTGGGCTTATATTTTTGCCCACGCGAAAAATGTGGCAAGGCTTTAGTTTCAGGACAGGTCGTATTTTCGGGAAACACGGTAGCAAGCTAATGGCATTTCTACAATGCCTGAATTTCTTCATATTAAGTCTATTCATAGCTGGTTCCAATTCCCAAAACAAACAACTGTTTAGGGACTGTTATTATTGTTAATAATGTTAAGAAAAAAAGCTTGAAAGCAAAATTACTTTGTGAGTTTGGCTGCTAGGCATATTTAATGAGTCTTCGCACACCATCCAGATCTAAACATTTGTACACATCCATATTAAAAATAAGGAAGAAATTAATATAAAATAAAAATGAAGAAATAGTTGATTAAATTGTAGTGTCAATGTAAATGAAAGAAAAAGCACCTGCAAGGTTAGTTTAAATTGCAGCCACAGCCTAGCTCCCAAATGTTATTTTCAGATTTACCCTGGTTATCATTTATGCACATAAACCCATCTCTCTGGTAGTGGGCCACTGTAGCTCGATATGGACAATTTACAGGAATTTGCAGGTAGTTCGGTCCCAGGCGGTGTCGGTGGGTATCCGGATATGAGAAAAGACGACCCTGGAAAAATATATTACGGGGTAAAAGTGAGGAAGCAGACAGCTTTTCCCTAGGTTTTATTCATACTGCTTTTCAGTGCTTTCTGCACTGCCTATGTCATCACTGCATTTGTTTAAAGAGAGAGACTATTGCTTATCCTATCCTACATGAGGGAGAACATGGTCCAGAAGCAAACCTTGAGAATCAGATCAAAGGCATCTCTTCAAAATAGCAGAAAGAGACAACACAATAACAAGGATGTTTTTGATTCTTTCATCAATACCCCTCCAACTCTTTTTTTAAGTACTTTATAACCTGACAAGCCCAGAGACCCTGAGACTGAAGCAGTGAAAGAGTCACCTCTGGTCACTTAAGTCCAGCTTTCATAGGATACTTTCAATGGTTTCACATATTAATCATATACATACATGCATATATACATACATTGAAACAGTGTAATTAAACCCCCCAAAAAATCTTATGAACCCTGGCAGCGCAGTGGTTAGAATGCAGTATTGCAAGCGAACTACACCCCGTCTGAAGTTCAATCCTGACAGGCTCAAGTCTTCCATCCTTCCAAAGACAGTAAAAGAAGGACCCAGTCTGTTGGGGGCAATAGGCTGACTCTGTAAACCACTCAGTGTGTGTTCTAAAGCACTATGGGGGCAGTATATAAGTGTGATTGCTAGTGCTATCTACACTTTTCATTAATTAAATATACCTAGAATGAGAGTCTTCTGATCAAGCTACTTCCTTGTGTCAACCTCTGCCAGAGCTTAAGATGCAAATAACGAATGGTATTCTTTTTACCAATTGTTTTAATATTCAGAGGTGGGAACAAAAAACCCCAACACACCAAAAAATTGAAAAGCGTGGGACAAAGAAAAAATTCTAATACCAAACAGATTGAGGTTAACATGTTTTCATTATTGCAAAAGTTATCTGATTGAGAGGCTGGGTTGCCTAGTCCCACAATGCAATGAATAGGGGAGGAAAATCTATTCTGGTTACCTGTAACATTTTATCAGGGCTAGGTTCAATTCCTGGAGGCATGTTGCTTGGGTCAAAGGCCAATTGTTCCACTTCAGCAAAATAATTGACCGGATTTCGGTTTAAGACAATTTTTCCCACAGGAATGAGAGGATAATCTTTGTGAGGCCAAACCTGGAAAATTTAACAGGGATATTTTATTTTACTACATTCAGCTAGGGCTTGCAAGATACACTGTACGCTGGAGAAAAGGTCACAAAAATATACTCACCTTTGTTACATCAAAAGGATTAAATGGAAACTTCTCAGCTTGTTCAAATGTCATAACTTGAATATAGAAAGTCCAAGAGGGGAAGTTTCCATTAGCAATTGCATTGTAAAGATCACGCAGGCCATAATCTGGGTCTTCAGAAGCCAGTCTTTCTGCGTCTTTGACAGGCATGTTTTTAATTCCTTGATCAGTCTAAAATATTAAAAAGCAATCAAAATGTGAATTAGTAACTTGTTATCTAGAATTATTAATGTAGAAACAGTTAATCTTATTCTTAACCCTAACCCAGTAATCTGCATTAAAAAAAGACCAGTTTAAAAATCTACTGTAAGAGAATGTTTTTATAAAGCTGCTATACTAGAAACAAAGCTAGGTCCAAAGATATATCGTGAAATTGCATGTAGAAAAGACATTTTTATGGAGGGAAGGAGTAAAATTTTCCATATACAAAGGTAGCCATAAGCCTGTTGCTAAAAATAATATAGAAACCGATATGAATGCAAGTGGCTTTGCCTAGCAATTAAAAGCATGGCCAATACAGATTGAAAGAAGAAAGATACATGGAATCATAAGGCACAGTCAGGGATAGACTTTTCATAGCTCAACATTGAGCAGGAAATGGTAACAATAGACCGTAATTACCTTTGCATGAAATTTGCAGTATACTGCATTTCCGTAAGCATTGACTAGCTTAAAAGTATGTGACCCATAGCCATTCATGTGACGGTGCCCATCTGGAATGCCACGATCACTGAACAGGAATGATACCTACATGAGACAAAACAATGTACCAAGCCATCTTTAATGAGAGCAAAGCGCATGCGAAGTGAACCAGTACCAGTTTGCATAGGAATCCACTCCTCTACTGTTCCTTTGGTAAATTATTGTAGGAAAAAGAGCAGCACAATAAATAAGTAATACAGCACAATTTCTTTGAACGTCTCTGAACTGAGTTAAACTTAAAACTCAGGAATTAATCAAAGAAAAGTGTTATTAATATTTCCCCAATTTTATTTTCCAGCCCAGAAATAAATGAATTGGAATTGGCTGTGTGAAGCTTACGTTGCGAGCATTGGTAACAAATTGTCATAATTAAACATTTTTTCAGTATAACCATAACCACCTAATGGTAACACAGACTTTGCAAAACTTACCAGGGGGAAATTTAGCAGTTTCTTTTACATTTAAGCAAACTTTGAAAACAATCTAATTTTTTGAAAGGCTCTTTCAAAATAAGTCTTAAGCTGGTCTAGCACGATTTTGAAAAAAAAATCCTTTTAGCTGCTCTTTTGTATGTTCTGGCATTTTTTATTGCTTTTGTTTTTTGAAAATACAAGGTATCAACAGATAAAAAAAATATCTGTTCTGCCCATTTGATTTATGGCTTTTATACATACTGTACAAACATTTCTAGCTCCGTATTTTACTGGCAAAGACAACATGAATTTCAAACAATTCTAGGCATTTCCCTATTTTTCTTCCCTTCCCTTCATGTTTGCAAGAGCGGATCTTGAACAAGAAAGGGGGTAAAGGAACTTTAACTATTTTGGCTTTTATATAAAAAAATATCTGAGAAAATAAAGATGCCATAGAAACTCAACCCAATTTTCTTCTTTCTTGACAAGTTTTTTCTATAATAAGATATGTAATTTTATGTAGCAGCCTAACAATAATCAAGTTTTTAATTTATATCTTTGATCTTTGCCATCTCTTCTGAACTAAAGATGAAGGACACAGGGTCTAAAAGAAACAGACTAAAAGTAACTAAAAGGAGGTAAAATCTTACCTGGTGCAAAGATTCAGGGCGAAGACTCCAGAAGTCCCATACCATGTCTGCATCTTTCAGATGTGTCTGTGGATTCCTCTTTTGACTATGGACAAAAGATGGAAACTAAGAGTACAAAAACAAAGGATTAAAATGTTATACATTTGCATTAGAGTTAAATCTTCCTGCACGGGTTCTGAGCTTGCTTTAAAAATATGCATTTATGAATCAAAAACAATGTTTGAATTTATTGTGCTAACTACTAAATTATCAAGATGAAAATAAAATGAACAAAACCTACTGAATTTTATTAAGAGTGTAATAATGAACACTGGCACATTGCTTCTGCTTCCTTACTTCTACTTTCAGATACTCATTTTACTAGAACTCTTGTAAATATATAATTGAAAATGAACATCGAAATTCAGATGCTTGGCAACTGACCCATATTTTTGTTCGTTGCAGTGTCCCCTGGTCATATTTGCGAATTTCTGGCAAGCAAGGTCAGTGGGGAAGCCAGATTTACTTAACACCGTGTTACTAACTAAATTATTGCAGTGATTCACTTAACAACTATGGCAAGAGTGGCCGCAAAATGGGTCAAAACTCACTTAACTGTTTCATTTAGCAACATAGATTTTGAGCTCAATTGTGGTTGTTGGTCCAGGTCTACCACTATTGCCATGCATTTCCCCCCACTTTAACTTGCCTATTCAAGATAGCCAAATTAGAACCTTTGCATCCCTTTCCCTTGCAACATGTGGAACTTCCTATCACCATTATTACTACAAATCTACAAAGTAATTTTGAGACAGAAAATATCCAAACCTTATAAATTTCATTCTAAAATAAAGATTTCTTTCCCACCTCAAACTGGAAACAAATCAAACTAGCTTAGTCTCACCAATGACCACAACAAATCTTTTTATAAGATTTATGCCCACTGTAATAGAAAACTATAGGTGTTTACAATATGCCATCAAACAGCTATATGTGTCCAGAAGGAACTATAATGGCAGATTCCAAAACAATGGCCACATTTAATATGCTCCAACGCCTTTGACAGAAACCTGATTAAGAGCAATCTGTTCCAATTTACCAGAATTGCATCTCTAATGAAGAAGATGGGAGTGTTGTTTCCTACAAGATCCCAATTTCCATCTTCACCGTAGAATTTCATTGCAAAGCCTCGGGGATCACGCACTGTGTCAGCTGAGCCTGCTTCTCCAGCTAAATAAAAAATAAAAGAACGAAAATTCCCATGATTAAATCCTATGCACCTAGTCTAATGCCTTGGCCAACTTTGTCTTATGTATTTACTTACTTTGGAATCCATAATCTGTATGGTTGACATTTAAAAGATAAATACAGAAACAGAATTGCACAGCAGTAATTTAAATTTCAGGGGGTAGCAGGTGGTTTGGATGAGATGACTTAGAGAAATAGAAAAACTAATGACAATTATCTTTTAAATTTAAATAATGTGCTGAATTATTTTTGGTGCCAATTGTGGTCATAAGTCAAGGGCTACCCATATGTCATTACTCTTTTTCAAATGCACGCAGCGATAAACATGCCTATGTTTCTGCTATTCATAAAACATGTTCAAGAATACCCAGCTATTAATCCTAATATTCTACTAAAAATTCGGAAAATATAAGGAATCAACATTTCATATTAAAGGTGTAACACATTTATTAAATGACTTACTGTCCAGTGTCAATTAAAAACAGCACATAAAAATCCATTGAAATAGATTAAAATATTGAATTGATATAAAACCCTTTTAGGTATAAAATAAATAAATAAGATCCTTACCAACAGTTGAAAATCGAATAGCCATTGGAGTTCTTTTGCCTATGTGCTCAAATACCTTTGCTTTGCAGAATTTGGTGATATCATGAGTCACTTCAAAAAAGCCAAATGCTCCTGAAAAAATTAAAAGGGGTTAGTTTATTACAATTTTAAAAAGATTGTTCCAAAGTTCATAAATTTGCAAAGAATAGTTATGGTAGGTGAAGCAGAAGATAATGTTTTCATTATTATCAGGCGTTTATACATTTTATGCTATTTTTAAAAAAAATGCTGATAGTTACTATAAATATAACGGCTCTTTTTAATAAAAATTTGATTCAACACAGGATTCTGCTAACAAAAAGGAGGGCATCAACTTTGAACAGCGAATGGACAACATATAAATTGAATCAATCGATCAACTTTCATTGATTTTTTCCTTCAGACCGACCGACCAACTGACCTTTATTGTAATTTTTTACTGTGGGCACACTGGCACACATTAAAAATGGAATTATGTAGCCTGGTCTCAAAAGTGTACTCATACATAACACACACGCACCTATACCCATTCACATACATACATATATCACTGTCCATCTTGAATACATAACAGAAAGAGGAAGCTTGAGGGTTCAAAGGTTGATACTATACGGAAAGAAACTGTGACAGAATCTGGATGTTCTGCTTCAGATACCAATAAGTTGTGAAGAGGATGTGTAGTCTCCCAGATAATACTGCGGACCTTGGTCAAGGATCTCTTATATGCTATGTCCTGGATAGACGGAAGTGAAGTGCCAATCATCTTTCTCTGCTATCCTCACCAGTTTCTACACTGCCTTCTTGTTCGAAGCAGTAATGCTTCCAAACCAGACTGTAACGCAATATGACAGGATGCTCTCAATCATTCCTCTACAGAAAGTGGTAAGGACAGAGGAAGGAAGTTGAACTTTTCTCATGCGACATACAAAATGCAGGCACTGTGCCCTGTGCCCACTTCGCCAGTGTCTCGCTGTTGAATGACCAAGCCAGCCTACTTGTTAGCTGCACACCCAGAAACTTGATGTGCTAACCACCTTCACAGGTGAATCATTAATACTCAGAAGTGTGTGACTGTGCCTACCTTTTCTAAACTCGACAACTATCTTTTTAGTTTTTCCAACATTTAAAATAAGACTATTTTTATTCTCTATATCCAATATGGACTGATAATCATATAGTAGTTTAACATTACCACTCTGCTTTCTTGTCCCTATTCTTAAAAAGTCATTCAATCCGGGTGGCTCATGTTTTACCAAAACTCCAACACCTCTGAGAGCTGAAATAACCAGTCAAGCAAGGTTCACACTTATATCAAGCAGATCAATTATTTGATTCTGGGCCATTACACACAAATTGACTTTTCAGATTGAGTAATGGTATTTTCTGAATATTTCTACATGTAGCTTATCATTCTTTATTAGAATTGTACATAGAAAAGGTGCATTAAATGTAAGAAAAGAAGCTAAATTAAACATTAAAACATGATAGTGAAACCATGACTAGATCAATAAGAAGCTCTGAATGGTAAAAGTGTTTCTGGAGTAATAAATGCAAGTAATTTTTCTCTAGAGAATACTTATTTCTGGATGTTCATTTAAAAATTCTGAGAAAAATGTTATAATTAGAAGTTGACAAGTAAATTATATTTATAAGTACTTGGTAAACATAACACAAGCAAGGATTAATAATACAATACAATAGTAGAGTTGGAAGGGACCTTGGAGGTCTTCTAGTCCAACCCCCTGCCTAGGCAGGAAACCCTATACCGTTCCAGACAAATGACTATCCAACATCTTCTTAAAGACTTCCAGTGTTGGGGCATTCACAACTTCTGGAGGCAAGCTGTTCCACTGATTAATTGTTCTAACTGTCAGGAAGTTTCTCCTCAGTTCTAAGTTGCTTCTCTCCTTGAATAGTTTCCACCCATTGCTTCTTGTTCTGTCCTCAGGTGCCTTGGAGAATAGCTTGACTCCCTCTTCTTTGTGGCAAGCCCTGAGATATTGGAACACTGCTATCATGTCTCCCCTAGTCCTTCTTTCTCTTAAGCTAGACATACCTAGTTCCTGCAACCGTTCTTCATATGTTTTAGTCTCCAGTCCCCTAATCATCTTTGTTGCTCTTCTCTGCACTCTTTCTAGAGTCTCCACATCTTTTTTACATCGTGGCGACCAGAACTGAATGCAGTATTCCAAGTGTGGTCTTACCAAGGCATTATAAAGTGGTATTAACACTTCACGTGATCTTGATTCTATCTCTCTGTTGATGCAGCCTAGAACTGTGTTGGCTTTTTTGGCAGCTGCTGCACACTTTGAGTAGACTATATTTAGAAAAGAATGCACTATTATAGAAGACTGAAAAAATATTTAAAAAACTCTTTCTCAAATCTAAAAAGAATGTTAATCTGATTCTAATATTTCCTGGTAATTTCTGTTTACAAATCTAAGAGGCATGCAAAAGAATAATTAAGCACAATTTTAAACCTTCAGTTTTATAAAGAAAAAAGTGTTATTTACTTGTATCAATTAGTTAAATAATTTCAGCAATAAAATTATTTAGTAATTAAAAACAAGACAAAACATAACTTCAAATGTCCCACAAGTGGATAGATTACAGATAATTCAAGCTCCTAATAAAGAAAATCAGTAGCAGAAATTCATGTTGCTATTAATGACTATCTATCATTGGCTACCCCAGAATATTGTATCGGCATCACAGAATAAAAAAAGAATCCTGAATGGAATGATTAATACATACAAAATGCAGTTTTAATATTGTCAATCACAAAAATGTACCTACATTCTATAAGGCAGGGGTCCCTAACTTCCGGGCTGCGGCCTGTTTGAAATAGGGTCACGTGAGTGATGGGCAAGCATGCATGCGCAAATCTCCACTTGCATGAGCGGTAGCCCCTTATACTCACACACAAAACTCACTCGCATGAACGGGGGGCACTGAAGTGGAGGACGCTTGTGTTCGTGCACAAATAGAGCTTCATGCAAAAGTTCTCTCCATTCACGCATGAGCTCAAGCACCCTCCATTCACGCAAGTGGAGCTTCATGCATAAGCGTAAGTGCCTGCTCTCACAAAACTGGAGCTTCATGTATAGAGCAAGTAGAGGGCATATGTGCCGACTGTTCACACCAATGGAGCTTTGCGCATGTGTTGGGAACCGCTGCTGTAAGAGACACTGTAACATTACCCCATTAACAAGGCTAAAAAAAAGACACAATGCAAATTCAAAGACTAACCGGCTCCTTTGGCATGGACAACTCTCTCAGGAATCCTTTCTCGGTCAAAGTGTGCCATCTCATCCGTGAAAACCACATCCTGAACCAGGAGTGGGCCTCTTGGACCAACGGTCAGGACATTCAGCTTGTCTCCCACTGGGATTCCGGCTCCTGTGGTTAAGGAATCAGCTCCCTAGGTTCAAAACAAGAATCACAGTTATAGCAACAAAAGCATTCACAACTTTTTAAAGGTAACTTGAAAACAATCCGAGATTACTTTGACAGTCATCTGATGAAATTTGCTTCCTAAAGCTACAGGAAAATGTTTATCTTAGATTTTATTATTTCATAATATGAATAAACAGATTAGCTATGCATCCAATAAAACCCCAAATAACACCACACCAAAGGAAGAAAAGTGCGACATTTAAAAATATTCTCCTGGTTACATAAATTTCCAGATTGAAATATTAAAAAGTAAGGCAAATTGTTATTAGGGCTAGCTCTGAAAGGAAGACAAGACCATATTTATTTATTTGTTTAATAAATGTACAGGCCATCTATCTTAAATACATGACTCAGGGTGGCTTACAATTAAAACAGAAGAAAAAACAATACAAACAACCAGAATTAAAAATAGTAAAAAAAAAATAACCCAAATCAGCGGACAACATTCATACAATGGCTCACTCAAGCCATTTAGCAGACAAGCCATTTCAGGGTTCAGCCTCAATAGCAAACCCAGGATTAGTGCTTTGAAACAGCCTGAAAAGTGTAATTCCAAGAGGAGATGATGCTCTCAAAGACAGGTACAACAGCAAAAAGAATCTATTCTTTAAATGAAGATATGATGACACCAGAGTGGTGGGTCCTGTCCCCCTGTCTCCCACCCCCCAATAGTTTCTCTGAGTCAGCAAATGAATATAACCACAATTCTTAGAATGTCAACTCTTTTCAAAGATGTTTTATAATAAAGGACTTCATTTCAAGGGTATTATATTTCTATGTCACAAGATTTAGGAAACTACATTTCCTACATATACAACCTTTGTAATGTTTGGTGTTGTGGCCCAGCAGGAGCCATTGGAGCTGCAACCAGACTCCAACAGTGAGGGGCCTTCTGAGTCGGCTCTGGAAGATGTGGAGGACCCTGGACAGGGTTCCGACTCTGAGCAGGGATCAGAGAGGCTGGTAGGCCACCAGGAGGCGCCTGAGACGTGGAGCAGTGGTAAAAGCCAAAGGGAGTGCACTCCTGACGTCATGCCTTGGAGCAGTGGGAAGGAGACAAGGGAGTTGGTTTTGGACGCTCGGCAACAGAGGGCTGATAGATGTAGAGAACAACTACGCAGATATAGAAGATAAATTGGACCCAGGTGGTTGTAATTAGGCTCCTCTCAAGATAGTATTTAAAGAGGGACTTTCCTGGAGGCTGGTTGCAGAGTTCAACTTATCTACTAACACTGGACAAGCGTTATCGTGCCTGTATCTTATCTTGGAAGTCTGGATTGCTGCCAAGATCTAGTCAGTGTGTTAATTTACTGTGAATAAATTGTCTAGCAGTATTCCTGTCTTGGAGTGCTTTGGGGTACAAAGAGGGGGGTCAGAACAGTTTGGTATCTGTTTTCAGAGAGTAACAGTACTTCAGATCCAACAGTGGAATCTTGCTCTATCATTGGCAGCCCCATAGTGGAACCGCATAGATTCTTGCTTGCATAGGTGCTTGGAGGCTCAGGAATATATGTGCTAATATAAACTTAAGGAAGTTTAAAGGACATGGCAATAAGGCAATGTTAAGAGGGTTGCATCTTGTTGCCATCTCTGTAATGTTTCCTGAAGTCAAGTACTTTCTTGAGTAACTTTTCCTGCTTTGGAGGAAAAGTATTGCACATGTACATTCAAAAGACCTCTGAATTAGCTAGAACACAATTGATAGAGCACCACGTGACTTGAGACATGCAAGCAAAATAATAATAATATTCAGTACATGTATGCAAAAAAAATATTCAGTAGGATCAGAATGGAATTTTCCTAATCTTTTCACATGCTTTGAAAAAAAGTCTTTGCAATTTTTAAAGATGTTTGTGAAACATTCAAATAGCTGAAAGTTTATTTATAGGACCAGAGAGTGGTTTAACATTATCACTTCTGTTACATGCAATAACATGATAAATGAAGGTATGTCAAGCAATAGGTATACAGAGAATCACTACGGGTTGCGTGGATTATATGCACTGTATATATCCAGTGGCATGTTTCAGGATGTTTCATCAGTAGCTCTCATAAAACAAGAAATATTCCCACACTTCCAAACTCTTGACAAATTTTATGATTCTGCTATATTGGCAAATAAGCCATTAAATTATCTTCTCAGATGGTCACATAAATTATATTTTTGAATGTGCTCCTTTTATTTCACTTGATTGAAGACACAATTTCAACCTACGCTTCACCCTTGCCTTAAAGAAACATAATTTGGGAATTGCAAACGGGATTTCTGAACTTGGTTTCATATCTTGGAAAATTCACACACCCTTCATAATTCATGATTGACTAGGGTTACATTTAGCAAGTGCTGATTATCTAGGTAATCAAATCATCCAGTTGTTAAACGGGATAGTCCAATGCATCCCACTCAAAAATGAAGATAAGAAAGATAAGAAAGGGATTATGTAGAATGAAATTCCATAGGAATTACTAACAAACTGGAACCTACTTTTTCACCCGAGTAAATTAATTTAAACTTTTATCCTCTTTAGAAACAACATGGATAAAGCATTCTGGGTAAATTTTAAAGAAGAAACTACAGTAATATTTGTTAATGTAATTTTTTAATGGAGGGCACAGAGAGAGAAAAAGTTGAAGTGATAAATATTTTTCTTTAGTAACAGCAATCTTAGGATTTGTTGGCGTCAATAAAATAACTGCACAAAAAGATTTCCGGATTCCATTAACAAGTTATTCAATGTTACTATTTCAGTTGGAGATTAAAAAAAATTGTGGAAGGAATACATAGCAAAGCAAAGATGATGTTCGAACAAGTTTATGCTACTGTTCTTTTGCTCCTTGTCCATTGACAAAAATCAATCAGGAGATAACTTACCAATTTCATCATCCTGTAATACCTTTCAAATGTTGCGGTCCAGGTAATAGAGTACACTGTGCTATTCAATAACATGTGTGAATTGTTTTGAAGCATCCACACTGCTTTCTAGACCCAACGGAAAGTGATGGATCTGACTACTAAAGCTCAACTGTTTGCATCCTAATTGTCCTAAGGCACTGATAATTCTTTAATGAGACTCATGTGAGTAATACAGGTTTATCCTCCTTATATAATTGGGGATTTTTTTTTCTCTCTAAGGATTTTGAACTGTAGGAAGGAGAAAAGCAGTGCAAACCAATGTATTAACATCGCCTTGTGTTGTGTCATTAAATTCACACTTTGTTTAGATGTCATCATGGAACAGTGTAATCTTTTTCTGGGGCAGCTTGTTCTTATTCTCAGCATTTGTACAGTTCAGTAACAAATGTTTTTAAACTTTTCTCAGGATTATTTGACTAGCATTTACTGTGGGAAAGTTGATCAGAATTTGGTCACAATTTACCGAGAAATATTATGTTGTGGTTATATAAAAAAGTAGTATTTCTCAGATTTCTTGACTTCTTTTGTATTTTCCCAAATACATAGTTTTCTGCAGTCACTTTTCTTCCATTTTACAATATTAGGATAACACTGGCTCTTTCTTCAAACTTCAGGCACTTCTACTCTCAAAGATTACAGTCAGTGGCACTGAGATGACAACCTGCAACTTTAGCAATTTACTATCTATTCACCAAAACTCCTGAGCACAGACTGCTAGAAGCAAGGGAAAAAGAGAAGTTCAATGTAAGCAGAATTCTTGTTACAGATAACCATGTGAAAAAGCTGCTGAAATCTTGAAATCAGATTACACTAAGTCCCTCAACATCTATTTTGGCAGAAAAATAAATGTTTCTCTGAGATTTAAAATTGAGCAAAATCATGGGAATCTATCCATAATCTTTATAAGAACAACTCTTAAAAATAGTTTTGTAATAAAAGTTTCTAACCAAGATTGTAGATTTACTGCACTCAAGAGTTCTGAGGAAAAGACGTTTTCCAATATAGTTCACTTCTGTGAAACATTCAAAACATCGAGAGCTTGATTATAGGACCAAGTGAGAAAATTCTCCAATGCCCAAGAAGGTGGATGATATATTTCATACTGTAGCGATGTGGCAAATTAAGGTGTGTCAAGCAAAATGTGCAAGAGAATCACTATGTATTAATGTATATTCTAGTTGCATGCTTCAGGGAAGTTTCATCACAAGACCTCAAAACAAAAAATATTCCCACACACTTCCAAAACTCTTGATAAATTGTCTTTTATTTAATTCTGTGCTGCATGCATGGATAAGAAAACCATTAAATCCAAGCCTTCAGGGCCACATGCAATGCCAGAAATCTTTAATTAATAATCCTATTATTAAATTGTAATTTAAACTGTAAAAAATTGGTGAAAATAACTATAGCATATAAATTGCTGGAGAGTCCTAAAATTAACCACTTGATTGTAGTAGTAGTTAGTAGTAATTTGATTTGTTATGTGCTTATAAGAAAAGGCAGTACGCTTATAGAATAAAACAACAAATCTAACTAAGTCAGTTTTGTCCACACCTTATTTACTAACTTTGCAATAATGCATTTGTGCAATGCATTTAACCAAGTCTAGGTTTCAGAACAGGAATATTCCCACACTGCTTGATAAATGTTTTATATTTCATTTTTCTACTGCAAGGATCTGCAATGAAATCATCATCCTAGAAGGACACACAATTGTTAACTTAACAGTAACCACAAAAACAAAAAGGCAGTAAAATAATAACATTATTCTTCATCTTGGATATGTTGTAGATATTAGCAATGGGTTTCTTAATTGTTTGGTTTACTTATGCAAAAGTTGAAAAAAGTATTTAGAGAGGAAACTATGGATAAAGAATGTGTGTGTGTTCGTTTATTAAGCCAGGATTTGATTTAGGGAACATGGCCAATGTAATTCACAAGTTGCAAAAAGTTTGGGATGGTATACAGATGAATTATATTTTTTAATTATATCAACCCACATTTTTGTACCAGTATTCTAGTAAGTTTTTAAAAGCTCTGTGCTGTGGGCAATAAGCCACATCTGCGCACATCAAGTTCTTATTTTACCATATTTGTAACTTCTTTAGCTATTTAGTTACAATTTCTTCCATATGCAATGGAATCTCATAACTAAATTAAACAGGGGTGGCTACTACTGGGTGCAGGAGTACACAATTGGTTGGTTGGCTAATCCAGGAATGGTGTGCTTATGTCTTTCATAATGCAATACAGAACAAGCCCAGCTAGGCCAAGTTGGCAGGCTTTGGAGGGAAGGCACAGTATAGAGTGCAAATTCTTGGGATCTTGTGCTCCATAACTGGGCTTGAGAGAAAAAGTGGCAGGAATGAGAGCCATCTTCTCTACCATTAACGTTGCTTATGGGAAGCCAGCAGAAAAGGCTGCAAATGGTGACATAACTGCCAGATGCTGCAACCATCATAAGTGTAAGCTGGTTTCCCCATGTCCCGATCACAATCATGTGACTGCAGGAATGTTGGGATGGCCAGGACTTTGAGGATTGATCATAAATGCCATTTGTGCAACACCACTGAGTGGTTTTTAACTAAAAAACATGTTTATATTTGAAGACAAACTGGTACCATTAAGTCTCTGTATCTCTTCTTTATCTCCTCTAATAGGCAGAACTGTTCCCATACGCCAAGTTTACCATTGTTTTTTTCTGGGTATTTCAATATATTTCTACCTAATTAGCAAATTCTGGACAATTAATCTATTTCAGATTCCCACTGTCGTCACATTAGACTTATGAGACATGCGTTCTGTGATGGTCATGCCTGACCTGTGAATTGTTTTAACCTTCTTTTGTAAGCCACCTAGAGTTACTCTAGTGATTGAGGTGGCATACAATGTCATTATTGTTCAGTATTTAATTAAGTCTATAATTTAAATAGAAAATGAGAAGTAGTAATTGATCTGTTTTAAAATATTTTACATCAAGTACAATATTGTTGGTAAAATAAATTTTAATGTGTTTCATTTTAGAACGTATAAATTAGAAAATCTGAGTTTTAAAATAAAAAAAGATTGAAAATAATAAAATAACATGCATCCTGATTAAGGTAACCTTCAAAAATTTGAATAGGGGACAGTAATTATTCAGCTGCAGCAGCATATCTATGGCAGGCTTTCTTCATCTATATCACCCTCTTATGAATGCTTAGCAACTGGTTCATATTTATGCTGCGTTCCAAGTTGATGTGATCACCTTCTGTGACCTTCTGACAAGCAAAATCAAAGGGGAAGCAAGATTTACTTAACCAGGTTGCTAAATTATCAACTTCAATGATACACTTAATAACTGTGGCAAGAAAGGTCATAAAAAGGGGCAAAACTCACTTAACAAATGTCTCACTTAACAACAGAAATTTTGGGCTACCTGCACTCTAACTGCTAGGATTTTCCCTGGTGTTTCAAAAGGATTTGTGGAAGATTTTTTTGGATAAGACAGATTTCAAAAAAACTGAGACAAATTGCTGAGTTTCCTCTTTTAGTAGAAGCAAGCAGGTGAAGAGTGCTAGTTACAATAATGCATTTCATCTCAACATGTAAATTCAGTTTCAAAATGAACTTATTTAATAAGTTCTACGGGCTAAAGCAATTACTGTTACTTTTACTAGATGGAAGCAACACTTGAAATAAATTTGAATCTTTCCTGAATAATACTGTAGGACTTTCTAGGCTGTATCTAATTATTTTTATCTGATTTAGAAGGATAACTTTGACAGTCTGGCTATCCTCTGAAATTCTACTTTTTAAACATACTCCAGATCTACTTTGCAGGTTGCAGGCTAGGAAGGGAGCGAAGGAGAGAACAGCAAAGGAAACTTAGACATACTGAAGATCAATCATGTAATGCTACACACAGCCATCTTTCATACAGTTAAGTTAGAATTATAAAAAATATTAAATAATGTTTAAGCTGAAGAATCATGTGCTTGCTATCCAGGTTGAAACTGTTAATTATGTATCAAGGTTCCTTTGAAAGATGCTGAAGGGAATATAACTTTCAATTTAGTAAACAAATGCATTCAAATGATTAGGCAAAGATAAAGGTTCCCCTCGCACATATGTGCTAGTCGTTCCTGACTCTAGGGGGAGGTGCTTATCTCTGTTTCAAAGCCTAAGAGCCAGCACTGTCCGAAGACGTCTCTGTGGTCATGTGGCCGGCATGACTAAACACTGAAGGTGCACAGAATGCTGTTACTTTCCCACCAAAGGTGGTTCCTATTTTTCTACTTGCAATTTTACATGCTTTCAAACTGCTAGATTGGCAGTTCAAATGATTAAATCAACCTTAATGCTTTTCATTCTATTACATAAATTTCATTCTATTATTAGAATCAAAATAGCCTAAAATAAACAATTAGTATCTCATTATTTAATAAGTTATTTTCTGCTTAATAAAAGGGGGAAAAATAAAACAGAACAATAAAAACAGTTAACAGATACAGTTGGTTATCATCTTGAGTATTCCCTAGCTATATTTATGATTGCAATTTATTGCATTAAAACAATAATTATAATATAATTATAATTACTAATTGCATTCATATTTTTAGCAATTCTCAAAAATATGATGCGAAGGACCACAAATAAACTGATATTCTAATAATTCAAAATTTAAAAATATATTTCAAGTCAGAATGAAACATATTAATTTGATATTTCCAATCAATTTAGAAAGTGAAGGGTAAAGTATAAGATAGATCCAGACAGTGCCATAAATCATATTATTAACCATAATTGTGGAATAAGATGAGTTCAGATAACACACTACACAATAAATCTTGAATTATAATCTGAGATGGCTGGTTCACAATGCTAAATTACAAACCAGCTCTATTATGTCTTAGCTCAAAACGTGAACCCATCCATATCTGTTTTGAAAGCTGACAAAGGTGAGTAATGAAAGAGAAACTGTGAGTAGGAGAATAGCAAGCATTCAAGCCTGTGTAGATCTTTTCTGATAACTGAAATAATGATCTGATTTGAATTACTAACTAGTCTTAGTAAACTGTCAACAGTTCTGCAAAAGTATACCAGTTCTTTAAATTCTTTCAATCCAACAGATACCAGTGGTCAAGTTAAGTATAAATTTATCTCAGTTGAAGATAATCTTCAAAAAGCTTTAGTGTGGATGGATTTTACCAGGAGCTTCTCCTTTTAAGGTGGTACATATTGCATATCATATTTGACAGAATATGATAGATGCTGAAAAAGTATTTTCCTTCCTTTTACTGTCACAAAATAGAGTAAGTCATTAAGCCAGGACAGCATGAGTACCACTGATAATGTAACTACTGTTATCAGGGTAAAATCCAGTTCTTCAAATATAGACATTAGCTATTTTAGATTAATTTCCAAGTAAAGTACAAAGTGCCACTTTTTTCCAGAGTTCTCCCAACACTCCACAATCTTTAACTACTTGATATTTTTAGCTGAATTAAGTACCCAAATAACAAACTGCTTAGCTATGGTACAAAAAATAGGCATGCAAATAAAACAAACAAAATGTTAAAAAGTTATGTTTATGCAGTTACTCACCAAGCACATTAAAGTATATTCAAGTAACCAAAAATATCTTTACATTCTCAAATCATGTCACAACTTTTGAGCACCCCTAATGTTTGGAAATTTAAATTTCCAATAATTTCAAATAAAGTTCAAAAATTTGACGCGCCCTAATGTAGAATAACGCAATCAGGTCACATTTTGGACATATTACATCCATTATACCTAGGAGAAATTATTTCTGAAACTATTCCTTATAGCCAATCTACTCTCCTTCCGGAGACCGAAGTACACCTCCTGCAGTTTCCTCTTCCCAGCTATTAACCGCACATCTCCAATCCGGTTTTTTTTCCGGCTATCCGTTCATGCATAAAAAGCACAAGAAAGTTTCCCTACTCCAGTAACAATATACTGTATTACATTACGCTATTCCAGATTTATGTCCTCGGCCCCTTCCCCGGATGCGCTGCCCCACAGATTTCCCCGGGCGCGCCAGAAACATAGACTCTGCAGGGAACTGGGAGAAAGAGGGGGGGGGAGTGTCGGTACCTGCGAGCCCCGCTGCTCTTGCCAGCGCTTCAGCTGCTCTTTAGCGTAATCTCGATTGCCGGCCATTTTGGGAGACTCGGAGACCCCGACCCTTAAAGAGAGACGGGACGCTGTAGGCTGGGGAAGCGCTTATGTCAAAGATCTTTATTGCGAAAAAAGAGAGCGACTCTCTAATATTGCAATGTTCCAATCACTACGGCTGCCACCCAGCTGCAACCGCCTAATAAACCCAGCTGGTGAAAGTTCAACGCCCCCGCCCCTACGGTCCCGCCCCTTCCTTTCTTCATTGGTTAAGGGTCCCCCATCATAAAGCTCTTTCTCTGATGCTTATTGGGTGGAAGAGTGAGTCGGATAACAAGATATTCTTTTCTGCTTGCAAAATAACACTGGGAGAATGGCCAGTTGGCCAGCTTGTGGCCTGAGAAACAGTCGGAAGGGACGGAAAAGGAAGGGCTGCAAAGAGAGCAATGTGATGAGGCCACGGAATTATTATTTAAATTTAGAAGCTAAAATGAGCATGGTAGCGTCCCTGAACTTGATGCTTGCCTGTTTTGCTGAAACTACAGTTTTCAGTATTTGCACCCAACATACAGTATTTGTTCCCCATCTTGGTGGAATGCAATCTTCACTGCCCAGAGTACTGAAATGTATCCATCCATCCTCTATCATCTCTCCACCATCTATCTTCCTTTATTTTCCATTTCTTTTCCACCCTTCCCACCCAAACCCCATTGAGAGGAATGGTAAGAAGAAGTTATGATTTTCTGATCCAAATATGCTTGCAAAAGAAGTTTCCTTCAGTCTGCTTCTGGGATATTCTATCCCTCTCTTTCAGCAATGTAGGGATGACCTCATCTTTGCTGTGCTGTCCACAGAAGGTAAGCTATAGAAGCACAATTATTGACAACTCACTCTCTACAAATATATACTCTGCCACTTGTTCCATGAACTAGGTGTAAGATGTGAAGAATGGAAGGTGTTATATAGCATTGTAGGAAGTTATCACCCAGCCCTCTCCCAGAAAAATGAAATATCCTAGGAAATATTGAAAAGGCAGAATATTATATTTCCCTGGATGTGAAAAGGAAGAAATACTTTTAAATTGAGAATAGCTCCCTGTAGCTTCCTGCCTCCACCCACTTTGTCAATGGGCCATTAAGAAGGCCAAGCCAGTCCCTTTACATAATAAAGAGTTCTCCCCTTCATCTCCAGGGGGATGGGAATGAAGGCATGATAATATTGGCACTTTACTCAACTGACCATCTGAGAACTCTGAGAATTCAACCAAACCTGGACTCAGCCTAGAGAGTTGCCCCTGCATGGGCCCATGTGAGTCTGACAACAGATCAGAATACATTTCTTACACAGGAACAGGAAACAGAGAGGTGGGAGTGAACAGGTTATAAAATGCCTAGCAAGCCCCTCCATCGGGCCTTCTCTTCTTCTCCACCAACATTGAAGCATGTGATCACCTTTTCTGTTCAGGACTCAGGCCATGTGGTCCTGTCCACCATTAAAACCATCTTTCCAAGCAGCCTCCATGTCTCCAGTGTCTTTTTCCCCACTTGGAGCCGAAACCAGAAGGACATTTCTTTCATCAGCATTATTAGGAAACTAAGCAAGGAATTCCATTCCTCCTCCCAAAGCTCCTATATCTTTCCAGGAGAAGGAGGAGGAGGAGGAGGTTGTGCTACAGATTTCAGTGCTTTCTGGATCCTCTTCAGGATACACCAAGCCCTAGAAACCATATCCCTGGTTTTGGGGAAGAGTATCAGGCAAAGCAGGCTTGACTACTGTAGGAATTTGTAGAAGAAGCAATAATGGCAGGACCATTAAATGCATGGCCTTCCGCTGATAGTATGCAGTCAGTTCCCGAGGAGGAGGCAGCTGAAAGTAAGATAGCACAGGCTGATCTATCTAGGTATTACTAAATCTCCCACAGACTAAAAGGAGAGCATGGCTCCATACCCAGACAGAGCAGGCCAAGAGATTGCTGTATTCCTACTCCTACACTGGGGTGCCAACACAGGCCAACTCTTTAATAGGTGATAGTATTATTCATATACTAATAGCAATTTGCAGTTAGAACACTGGTCTCTTTGCCTGGGAAAAAGTCATTTATTTCCAGCACAAGATCTGCAATAGCTGTAAGCCAGCTACTACCTTACTGTTTTGCAGTAAGCAAATTGATTTTTGTTCTGGGCTGCCATCATTTTAATTCTGTCTTAAATCTGTAAACTCCCCAGAATGTCAGCTCAACTCAAATGACTTTTTTCTTTTCATTATTTGATTTGGATTCCACTTTATCTTATTGTTTATAAACAACTCAAGGTGGTAAATATACCTAATATTATTATAATTCAGAACTGTGCAGAAAATTATATTCCCTGTGACACTCTATGAGTCCCTTCTGGGAGAGGGGGCGGTCTAGAAGCACATAAAAATAAATAAATAAATAAATAAATATGGCACTCTATTTTCCCCACAACCACCCTGTGAGGTGGGTTGGGCTGAGCAAGTAGAGTCATCCAACCAGCTTTCAGGCCTAAGATAGGACTAGAAATCATTGTCTGCTAGTTCCTAAGCCACTACCTTACCCACTAGTTCAAACTGGCTTTACTTTGATTTTTTTTAGAAAAATACACAAATAGAAAATAGAAAACAAATTTAAAATCCAAAAACATAAAGCACAAATGTGTAAACATTTCTTATCTAAAATCAGAACAATGTCAAAGAAATTGCAGTTGTCATTCTTTATATTACTTTAAATGATTAAAATCATGATTAAGGTTTAAGCAAGGATAAATATCAAACCATGGCAAACACAGTACAATTCACCACATAAAATTATAAAATAGATTGAGTCAAAACTGAGAATCAGTTCTTTAAAAAAGATCACATGAAACTGAAATATGAACATTTTACATAAATGAATCAGTGTTGGATGGGTGGGGTAGAATTGGGTGGGGTAGCAATGAAGGCCTTGGAAGAGAGATTCAGATGTCCTAAACATGTTTTACCAACACAATTCAGAACTGTGCAGAAAATTATATTCCCTGTGACGCTCTATGGCAATGAAAGCTGAATTCTGAAGAAGCAGGATAGAAATAGCACTGATGCTCTTAAATTCTGCGTGTTGGAAAAGATTCCTTGGATTGCCTTGGGCAGCCAGTAAACAGACCATACAAGAAACCAATCCAGAGGTTTAGCTCAAAGCACAATTGACTGGACTGCCCTTATCATATTTTGAATAAATTATGCAAAGACCCAGCTCCCTTGAGCAGTCTATAATGCTGGAAAAGCTGGAAGGAAAGACAAGATAATGAACAGGAGTTAGGGGAATGGATTGAATTACAGTAGTTACGATACATCCTTGGAAGACCTGAAGGGCCAGTTTGCACAAAGATAATCTCAGAGAAGATCCATTTATGAGATTGGTAACAGTTGACACAGATTTGATGGCACGCAATCAACCAATCAAATATTAGTGCACATCTATCATTTCCTTTTGTCTCACGCTGAAATGTTTTCTGTTGCAAATATTTCATAAAAAACGTCCTGTAGTCCGCATCAGAGATTTACATACCACTGCATCCCTATTTGAAGATGCCAGAGATTGACCAGGAATGTTTTTCATACAAAGCAAATGCACTACTATTGAGGCAAAGTTTTTTTTAATCTAGTTATACAACCATCTCTTTCATAAGATTATAATTATAAACAGACTCACTATGCTAATAGAAAATGTAGATATACTTGTACCTGACACTTACATTGACCTTTAATAAGCTTGCTTATATCTACCATTTCTTGGGTTGAATGAAAAGGTACAACTTTTACTTTTCATTTATTATTTTAATAGCATTGAGAGCCCATTACATTTGCTATTATGCTTGCAAATCTCATAAACTGAGATTGAGTTAGAGAAGTCTTGTTACACCAAGTCTCTAAATATACTCACCCAAAGAGAGAACGGGAGGTGAGATTGGTTAGTATTTTGATGTGTCACTATCAGTAAGATAGACTGGGAAATCTTGAAAGCAATTACAAATTTTTACTGAATTGTTATCAAGGAAACTACAGGGATTATATCCATGGAGTCATCAGAACGTGCGCTTCACTCAAGTCCTGGATTTACTGTTTGTAGAATTATATTAGATAAAATAACTAGGAGTTCATGTATTTCAGCGCAAAGTGCTTAATTCTTAAATAAAAATAAAAATGGTGGTAAATAAGAAATCTTGAAAGAGAGTCTTTTTCTGGAATATCTAGTATTTCAGGAAGAAATCTCTATGATTATTATCCTAAAATAAAGTTCAATCATTAATAAACTTCTGCAACTTTTCTGTTTAGTTGCTTATTTTCCTGATGCTAGGATTGAGTCATAAAAGTCTTTGTTCCTCCCTATTTTGAGTTGATCAGACTACATCCACAATATGCTATGATAACATGAGAATGCTCTAGTTTGGGTGTGCCAATTCACAATGAGAAAGCAAACCTACAACTATACTCCACACGTGTCTTCTCAAATTGCCTGAAGTCAGGGTGAAGTAACAAAGTTTACTGCAAGTCATTCTAGGTGAATCCATGCCAACTCTCTTGCTATCTGTCACAAATATCTGTTTTTCAATAACAGGTTGCCTCTGATTACAGCAGTTTCATTTTATGGCATGTCTCGTGCTAGGCGTGTGGTTTGTTTTTTTTACTTCTGCCTCATTATCTTTTAAACCCAAAACACATTCACAACTGACTCAGAATGCAGTCTGTATGAAGGAGATTTTAAAAAACACTATCCTCAAGACTTGATAGTAAATAGTACTAGCACAGAGGGCTTCTCAATACATTCAGTTTCCTTAATTGACCTCGCAGTCACAAAGTGGAATGGTTGTTTCGTATTCAACGTTCATCACCATCTTCATCATTCAGGCATACATTTTTCTCATGAATGAAGGCAAGTGTGTGTGTCCCGGGATAATGTTGCAGGATCCAATATGGATAGGTCACCGGGACAAGAGGTTTTGTCTTCCGAATTTTCAGACTAGTGCTGGAGCCTCTAGCAGAGTGTGTGCTTTTCTGTGTGTGATATTTATTTTAAGTCAGGGGTGTCCAAACTTGGCAACTTTAAGACTTGTGGACTTCAACTCCCAGAATTCCCCAGCCAGCCATGCTGGCTGGGGAATTCTGGGAGTTGAAGTCCACAAGTCTTAAAGTTGCCAAGTTTGGACACCCCTGTTCTAAGTGGTTTTTTAGATGTTGATTGGGGTATGTTGATGGCTGGCTTTTAAATCATTAGCTGTCATTTGCTTGTGCTGCCCAGCCTCACCTTCTAAGAACTTGATAGGCTGGTGGTAAATCAGAACTCCTGTTGACTGAGGAGGGGCCTGTTTCCCAGGCTTCGATCACTTCCCTGTTTATGCGCCTGCTCGTCCAACAATCTTAGTAGCTAAAAAGTTGAATATGTGTCCTTGTTCACTGCAGTGTGAGGCTACCAATGAGTTTGGATCTCCTTATCTGACCATTTGCTTGTGTTTTTACAATCTGATGGTTAGCTTCCTCTCCTTATGTGCTATAAAGTCCCAAGGGGATTCGGTAGATGACATTAAAAGTATCTCCCACATCCAAGTGGTCTTTGTAATGCATAATTTGGCCTCATATGATAGCCTCTGGGCGGTGTGTAATGCTCACTTGCAATTCTCGGAAGCTGTGTTCTACAACTTCTTAAATGTTTTTGATGCATGGCATACAAGACCTCTGTCTTGTACCTTGTTTCTTCCTTTTTCTCTCAACTGTGTAGCACTGACATCTTATGACGAACGATTGTGGGTATCCATTCTGCTTGAATTGTTCATGTAGGTACCTGCTCTCCAGCTATTTGACTTGCTGGATACTATAGTGGGTTCTCACATGCCATATAGTGTTCTGATGCAACTTTTTTGTGGTCTTGCAATAAACGGTGGTTTCTAGGCTTCCACTCTTGTCTATTAACAAGTATATCTAAAAATGGCAATTGCCTAGCTGCTTCTTCCTCCATTGTGAACTGTATGTCAGGGAAGATAGAGTTCAGAATGGTATGGAAGTTTTTAAGTGCATTTCTCTTGATGATGACAGATATGTCATTCACGTAGTGGCACCAGAATTTAAGGGTATAGTTCTGAAATGCAGTGTTCTACTTCATGCAGGACTGTTTCTGCAATGGCTCCTGATATTGGGGATTCCATGGATATCCCTTTTATTTGTTCATGCATTTTGCTTTTAAATGTGAAGAAGGCGCGTTGACAGTATTGAAGTAGCTTCATGTGTCCTGGTTAGGTTGTTCTGATCTGTGTTGTACTCTTTTTCTAGTTTTCTATCTATTACATCATATGCCAAGTGGATGGATGTAAATAGGGACACTACATCAAAGGAGATCATGATCTCACCAGGAGCAACATTTAAACATTGTAGTTTTGTCAGAAATTGTGTGGGTGATGTGACTGTGCTGTTTGAGAATTGGGTCAGAAAGTTTAAGCATTGTGACAGCCATTAGGCAGGTTTTACGTAGGGGCTTCTCGTAGCACTACAATAGGTCTGAGGGGGGGACTCCAATTTTGTGTATCTTGGGGAATAGATAGAATCTCGCTGGGGCCGCATCTGTTCCTCTCATTTTTCACCACTCCTTTTCTGTTATGCAGTTGTTTTGTTTGAATTGGCTGAGATAAGCATTCAGTTGGCTGACATTTTTCTCATCTGCATTCCCAATCCACATAATCAAAATTGTCTGTACTTGCTTCTAAGCTTAACAAAGTTTTGGATTTCACTTTAATAAATTTTTTACCTATAATAATCCTATAGGGAAAAAAAAAGACTTCCTCTGCAGGTAGAATGTGATGAGTAACAGAAGAAAGCAAATTAGAGAAAAATATTTCACCTATTTATTCAGCATCTTCAAACTTTTTCAGTTACATGAGTATACATGTCATACACGTGACAGAAATTATGAAAGACTGCCTTTTTATGCTTGTGAAAGTTTGTAAGTGTGAAAAAGCACTTAGAATAAGCAAGCTTACTGTAAAGCAAACTGCAAATAAATGAAATACATGGTCTGTAAAATCTATTAATATTCCTTCAGCAATCTCTAAACAAGCACATGAGCTTATTAACTCATTGATTTCTGAAGTCTAGTCAGAATAAACCAGGGATGAGCATCCCCTTTGTGCCAAGAGACACATTTGGAATTTTCACAGCAGTTGTCTGTGCTTTCACAAAATGGCTGTCATAGTTGGCATGACAATTTATTTCTTTTAATTAAGGCAATCTAAAATAAAATAGTCAGACAGGGCAATTTTAGAGACATAGACGCAATCATATTCATACTGATTCAGCACAATTCTGCCAATCTCTAAACTACATATGCAGGCCGGCTTAATAAGTGATACGTCAGTAGTATGGGTTCAGGAGATGATAATTCCAAGGGAACAACTCAACCTAAAAATGAGGAAGAAGGAAAAGGATAAACATAAAATGTTGGTATTTGTAATCACTAAAAATGAGGTGCGGTAGTGCAGTATACATCTGGGACAGTACTTTTTTGAGACCATTATGTTTGAGATGAAAAATTTGCAAATTTTGAAAAGTTAAAAATAAACTTTTTGAAAACTTTCAGATTCTGAGATGCCAGGTTCCAAACAAGAAAGATGCACTGGGGTTTTTCTAAGCAATTTCCTGTATTGTTCCTTGCCTATGAACAGAAATCTTATCAAATTAAACTATTTACTCCGTTAAACATATACTCTGTGTCAGGGTTCCAAGTAACACCCCCAACAAAATAAGACTCGGAGGTTTGAGTTTCCTCAAAGTTCCATTTTATTAGCGATATATTGGCACATCTGGAAAAACCCGAATCTGAATGTCTTCAGGTTTTCTCCACCCAAAGGAACGTTCAAGTCCCTGCCCAGCACCTACATGCCCATCGCCAGATCCAATCAGGCACTGTCTGAAATTGAAGATACCTCCCAGTCACATGGCAGCTGTAGGGCAAGGTGGCCTTGACTTTCTGAGAAAGAATGTTATTTTGACTATGTATCACCCACACTCTATAATCCCACTCCCATTTTCCCACAATAGAAAATGTGGCAGGCCTCAAGTCCCAAAGGTAAAAGACAGCTTCCAGGTCTGACACTCTGAGAATTTCTAGGAAGGGCTGTTTTGACTTCCTTCCTCCCAGATAATCTAAACTTCGCTTACTTTTTCTCCTTTGGATTACACCCTCTCCCTCCTGGGAATCCAGACAACATTCCACCACAAAAGGGATTTGGAATAAAAGTTTGAAATTAATTGTAAATGTCCTTCCTGTGAGAAACTGGTTGTCTGAGTTCTTTGTGAGAATAAATATGATAGGATAGGACTTTGCAATGTGGGCAATAGAGGGAAATTTTAAAAAACCCAAAGATTACAAATAAAGAGAAGAATATTTAAACTCCACATGTTAACAAGGAATGGAGAAAAATACTGTAACAATAGATGTTCTGAAGAACATTTTTGAGCAATAGACTCAGAAATTAAGAATGTCTGATACAATAGATAGATAGTGTGTTTATGATGTCACAGAAGAAGAATAAGCTATACCGGATAAGATTGAAATTGAATTGCATGTGGATTTAAATACGACAAGTTACAAGAAGGATATGGAACATGATATATATTGGTTACACCAGTGGTTCCCAAAGTGGGTGGTACCGCCCCTCTGGGGGGCGGTGGGATGACTTAGGGGGGGCACTAAGAGGCAATGGGGGTGGCAGGGGGGCGCTAAGTGGCAAGGGGGGCGGCAGAGGGGCGCTAAGAGGCAAGGGACTAGATCACTAGATGAACTATAAGGTCCCTTCGAAGTCTGTCATGAGTTGTAGGGTAGGAGGCAGGCAGCTGCCCGAGGCCACAGCTCTTATCACCAAGAAGTGGACAATGCCCCCCAAGCCCTGTCCCTCCCTTTCCCACCCGCTCGCCTGAAGCGGCGGGTGCCGGGCTGGATGGCCAGCTGCGGCCCTTCCCCACGCAGTTCTGTCCCGCAGATGCTGCCCGTGTCAGCCATCCTGCTTCCTCGCCCGATTTGTCTTTCTCTTCATTCACTCCATAATAAGCAGAGGATTGGAACATGCAGCTAATGCAGAGGGTCACGAAGCCCCCCGCCCCTTCCGTCTCCTAGGCGACAAGTGCCACCCGCCAATCCTGCCTGCTGAAATTTCCCGATCTAAGGGGGAGAGGACTCAGGTGAGGAAGCAACGGGAGGCCAGGGAGACGCTGCTGCTTCCTGCAGACTCGGACTTAGCCAGGGGACGATGGGGGCCTAGATGGGTGACTGCTCCGAGCATCCGGGGCAGACTCGCTGCTGGGGCAGCGATCTCCTGTGTCTCTCTAGCATTTCACAGGGAAATGCTGGTTCTAGGCACCTGGAGGAATGCCGGGTGTACCCGCCCAAACACATACTCCCCGGGGACTGGAGAAAAACGCTAGGGATGTATTTCTGAAACCCATCTAATGCCCCTACCCCTCTCCTCCAAGCTCACTGGGAGGCAGCCAGCACTTACGGTCACAACCGAGGATAAAATTTTTGTTGTTGAGTGAAAAATTTGTTAAGTGAATTTTACAACCTTTTGTGCCACAGTTACAGTGAATCTCTGCAGTTGTTAAGTGAGTCACATGGTTGTTAAACGAATCTGGCTTCCCCATTGTCTTCGCTTGTCAGAAGTCACAAAAATGGATCACATGACCCTCGAAACCTTCGTAAAATGAGCCAGTTGACAAGCATCCCAATTTTGATCACGTGACCCCAGGGATGGTGCAATGGTTTTAAGTGTGAAAAACGGTCATAAGTCACATTTTTCAATTGTAATTTTGAACATTTACTAAATCAAGATGCTGAGCTTGTCGATCGAAAGGTTGGCAGTCTGGCGGTTCGAATCCCTAGCGCCGTGTAATGGAGTGAGCTCCTGTTACTTGTCCCAGCTTTTGCCAACCTAGCAGCTCGAAAGCACATAAACAATCCAAGTAGAAAAATAGGGACCACCTTTGGTGGGAAGGTAACAGGGTTCCATGCACTTTGGAAGATTTTGGAAGAAGTGCAAAGAAGAGCAACTAAGATGTTTAAAGGCCTGAAGACTAAAAATAGGAAAAACAGTTGCAAGAATTGGGAATGGCCAGTCTAGAGAAAAGTATTGGGGGGGGGGGACACCTGATAGCAGTCTTCCATTATTTGAGGGGCTGCCACAGAGAAGAGGGAGTCAACCTGTTCTCCAAAGCAGAATAAGAAACAATGGGTGGAAACTAATCAAGGAGAGAAGCAACCTAGAACTAAGGAGAAACTTCCTAATGGTGAGGACAATTAATCAGTGGAACAGAAGTTGCCTCCAGAGGTTGTGGGTGCTCCATCACTGGAGGCTTTCAAGAAGAGACCAGACAGCCTGAAATTGTCTGAAATTGTATAGAATTGCTCCTGGTTGAGCGGGGTTGGACTAGAAGGTCCTCCAAGGTCTCTTCCAGCTCTATTCTGATTGAGTAATTGAGGTCTCTGGCTGCTGCTATGCTGCTCCTTCCCTTCCTAGAATCTTGATCGTTTGCTGCTTCATACAGAAGTTCATTGGCTATCAAAAGGCAACTGTGTGAGACGCTTTTACAATCTTTTGACACGGTTGTGGAGTTTTTTGAAGACAAGAATGCTTTGCTCAGTGGTGAACTCAAAGAGATCAGGCATGGCATTGCTTATTTATCAGAACTATTTGCAAAGTTCAATGAAGTGAAATTGCAGTTGCAAGGAAATGAGGTCAATCTTATTAAGGCCAAATCTGTCATCTCTACGTTTATTTCAAAGTTAACTCTATTCAAGCGCAATATAAGCTGTTGCAAGCTATAACAATTTCCGAGCTTGTCTGAGCTAGAAGAGAAAGGTAGGATACAAAATGATGATCTTCAAGTTTTTTGTGACCATTTGGACATGCTGCATAAAGATATGTCTGAGCGATATCAGGATCTTCTTTTGATGGAAATTCCAGATTGGGTGATAAATCCATTTTCAGATACTGAGGAAGATGGGATAGTGGAGGAACATCTCATAGAGCTGCAAAATGATATTGAGCTGAAGCCAAAGTTTAAGAAATCATACTAAGAGTTTTGGTTACAGAAAGAAAATTCTGATCGCTATCCTGCACTATGGAGAGTGGTTAAGAAGCTCCTTGTTGCATTTCCAACATCATATTTGGTGGAATGTGGCTTCAGGGTGGTCATCCAACTTCTGTCCAAGCAAAGAAATCGACTCCAGATTACTGAACGTGGAGATTTAAGACTCCTGCTAAGTGTCTTAAAACCAGACATTGGGAAACTGGTATCACTTCATCAAGCCCATCCATCATATTAAGAATTTACTGAACAGTGAAGTAGTTACTAAATTTTACTGAGTTTACTAAGTTACTAGTTACTAAGGTTCTTGATAAATGACTATCAGACTTTGAAAACCTGGTATCACTGGATCATGTTCAACAATTTTGTTGAATTAACATTAACTAAAAAGGTTTTTAAATTGGATTTTGAATAAATGTGCAATTAATTGTTACAGCTTTGAATTTTACTGTTACTATCTTCCTTCCATCATGCAAACCGCCCAGTCATATGACCCTCCCCAGCCACGCCCATCAAGCCATGCCCACAGAACCGGTAGTAAAAAAATCTGAATTCCACCACTGGGTGGGGGACACTGAGGATCAGTTTGTAGCACCAAGGGGGCGGTGGACTGAAAAAAATTGGGAACTACTGGGTTACACAAATAAAACCAGTTGATGTCTTCATATTTAAAGGAGTCATACAAGTATCAAACTAGAAGAGTGATTTGGATAAGTTTTTCTATGTACAAAAGAGATTTATTAAAGTCTTGAAGAATTCTCTGAAAAGGGACAAAAATAACAGAAATACAAGTTTTGGATATTATTTGAAAGGATTAAAAACCAAGATTGTTAAAAATAAAAAGAAGGAATATTGTCAGCCCTCTGGGTAAACAGGAAATTAGTTGAACTAATTCTACTTTATTGCAAGGCTACATTAACAGAATTTTGCAAGTGTGAAAGTACAAACTTCCTGCTACTGGTTTCAACAGTCAGGTCAATTAGGAGGGTTTTTTCCCTTTTTTGTCTCTCTGACTTTTAAGCCTTCAGGGACTTCTGCCTTGATTGTTTCCTAGACAGTATCTCTTCCTCTCTGTCATCCACACTTTCCTTTACAAATATCGAGTTTGTTTATTTCATCGTGGTTAAAATAAATATGTAGTAATTTCTGAACTTTTGCTAATAAAAAACAAATTATGAGGTTTTTGGATTGTATTTTTAGTTAACAGGTGAGATATGGAATTAAGAGTTAATTTGTTATATTTTAAGAGTTGGTGATAAATTACTAAAATTGTTTATACTTATGATGTGGGAAAATTACTTTTTTGATAAACTTTTCTTTTTATTTCTTTTCTACACTTTTTATTCTTACTTTTTTGTACTTTGTATTAGTTTTTATATCTTCTAATTGTAATTTTCAATAAAATTACAAAAAAATGAAGCTCTGAGAGGAATGCACTAACATGAAAATAAGAACTTAGCACAGTGTATGTGTCCAACTGCTTTCTTTTAAACCATTACAGGTTTAAGACTGGTATTATAGTCAGTCTATTATGAATGAAATGACATGGAAATACAAGCTACAAAAATATTGGAAATCATGGCTTCAAATACATAAAACCACATTAATTCTTCCAGGAGTTATCAGCATATGGAAAATGCCACCTTGAATGAATTGTAGACTGAAGCCAATAGTACATTATGGGGGAAGGCCAAACCTTGCTACACTATGAATGACATACTCTCTCTTGCATTATCTACTTAATATACACAAAATTATTTCCCACTTATGACTTTAGCAGATGCTCAAATAATTAGATCTACCTAATGCTTTCTGATTTAGAAGTCAAGCCAATTGAGCTAGCCTTTGCAGCAGGAGGAGAAAAAGAAAATATGTTTCAGTTGAAAACTTCACTGCTTGTTTGAAAGTCAGTGACAATCAGGGACGTGCGGTCATTGGAGGCAGGGGAGGCAGAGCCTCACCTCTCATCATGAAATAATAATATATAATAATAATATCCACAAGGGAGTTTCATATATATAAGAGGAAGAGGAGGGTGGAGGAGGAGCGCGCGCGGGGCGGTGCCAGCTGGGCAACCGGCGGAGGCAGGAGGGTTCTTGGAAGCGCCAATAACCTTCCTGCCTCCACTGTACTTTGCGCGCTCCTCACGACTGCAATAGGCATCCAGAAGTGGCAGGGGCTTGATGACGTCGCCGCAGCTGCCATGCGCAGACGGACGGAGGTAGCGAGAGTGGCGCCGAGGCAGTCTGGCGGACGAGCAACCGAGGATCAGGCTGCCTGATCCTCCATCGCTCGCTCGCTCGCTCTTTCGCCCACCCGGACCCCTCAGCGCCACTCTGGTTACCTCCGTCCGGCCGCGCCCAGCAGTGACGTCAGCGACGTCATCAAGACAAAGTGGCTTAGAGGCAAAGTGCTTTTCAGTGCTTTCTGTGCGTCTGGCGTTTAGGTAGATAGCCGGATGTCCTAAATGGCAGACGCACAGAAAAGCAGCTGCTGTTGGGGATCGCGGAACGCGAGCCGGCGAAGCGCGCTCAGGAAGGCGGGGAATGGGATCACAATCCCATTCCCCGCCTTCCTGAGCGCACTCCACCGGCGAAGCACTCCGCGATCCTTTTCTGTGCGTCTGCCGTTTAGGTAGATAGCCGGATGTCCTAAACGCCAGACACACAGAAAAGCAGCTGCTGTTGGGGATCACGGAACGCGAGCTGGCGAAGCGCGCTCAGGAAGGCGGGGAAGGGGATCATGTGTGCTTGAGGCTGAGGCAGCCTCAGGCTCCAGCACACGTGGTCCCATTCCCTGCCTTCCTGATGACATCACCAGCCTCACCAGCCGTAAACCTCACCGCACGTCACTGGTGACAATCTACATTATCTGGGGAACATGAGAATGGTGGACCCTTTTTTGTTTTGGTATATAGAAAGAAATAATGAGGAATGCTATAAAAATAAGTAAGGGAAACAAAACTACACACAAACACATATTCCAGAGCAGAGAGCAAGCATCCAATCAATTCAACATTAAAAAACCTGACTGGCACTTTTTTTCTGTATCCCATGCTTAATAACTCCAACCTTCTTAAAATCCAAACTTTTGGTATATAATTCAAAATAACATTCACAATATTAAACCATATTATTTTTCTCAAACTAGGTTAACAAACTTACAGGTTTACAGGTAGCCTATAACTTACAGGTTACAAACTAGACCAGATCATAGGAACAAGTGGCACTACATCTAAAAGCTAATCATCTTCCACCTGGGAGTCGATTTGGCCTAAGTTCCTATTTGTAACAAACCAGAAATAGTAATTCATTTTTAAAGAACTTATTGGATACTATATTTTCACAAGGACACTATTACATTCAAACATTAGCCTATAGTGCTAAGAGGAAGACAGGGGAAATGGTATCTTCTGTATAATTTGCTACTAAATATTTGTAAATGTAGAATATAATGTGCCTTTCTTGTGTATTAAATGCCATCTGCTGGACAAATTAAATTATTCGCTGAATTCAGCAATATTTGCAAGAAATAAATACATTATAACAGATACTTAAGAGCTGATTTGGGAACCTATTTGTCAGAATGTTTCACTTTGCATTCCTGAACTAAGGTTGAACTCAATGGCTAAAGAGCTTCTTCTCAATCTAGACCACCTTTGAAAATGAGTTACCTAACTTCTAACATTATTTTACAATTTTATCTGAACATTCATGTTGTTTGAATAGGTCATTTGACATTGGATTCATTATTTTATTAGCAATAACGTAAAACAGCTCATTTTCACCACTGGAATTAGGTTTTGTAGACTAAATATTTTTTAACAGCTGTAAAAGTAGTTTGACCAATGGGATAGGACCGGGATGGCACACCTATGGCATGCGTGCCACAGGTGGCACCAGAGCCATTTGTCAGGGCATGTGAGGCATTGCCCTGTCAGCTGGCCAGCACGCATACACATGCTGGCAGATGAGTTCAGCTTTTTTAAAAGCCATTTTTCACCCTTCCCAGGCTCCAGAGGCTTTATATGAGCCTGGGGAGGGCAAAAACAGCGCCCCACCCCCCAGAGGCTTCAGGAGCTTCCCTGAAGCCAGTACAAAAAACTGGTCCTATGGGCAAACCGTAACTTGAGGAACGGACTTCTGGTTGGCTCATAGGGCCATTTTTAGTCCACCAGAGCCTTCAGGGACCTTCAGGAGGCTTCCCTGAAGGCTCCAGAGGACAAAAAAACGTCCCAATGGACAAACCGGAGTCACTTCTGGTTTGCTCGTAAGGCTGTTTTTAGTCCTCCGGAGCCTTCAGGGAAGCCTCCAGAAGGTCCCTGAAGCATCCCCCCGAAGGCCCTCCGGAGGCTTCAGGAGCTTCCCTTAAGCCTTCGGAGGACAAAAAAACGGCCCTATGGGCAAACCGGAAGTTCAGGAACGGACTTCTGGTTCGCTCTTAGGGTCGTTTTTTGTCCTCCAGGACATTCAGGGAAGCCTCCAGAAGGCCCCTGAATGCTCCGGAGGGCTTAAACCAGCCTTGTGGGCAAACCGGAAGTCCGTTCCTGAACTTCTGGTTTGCCCATAGGGCCGTTTTTTTGCGCTCCGAAGGCTTCAGGGAAGCTCCTGAAGCCTCCGGAGGGCCTCCAGGGGGCAGGGGAGGCTGTTTTCACTCTCCCAGGCTCCTATAAAGCCTCTGGGGAGGGCGAAAAAAGCATGCAAAAATGGGGGGAAGCGACTGCCATGCGTGCATGTGTGCTGGGGGGGTGTCGTGCATTGCATTATGGGTATGGCACACCTGCGCACGATCCCTTGCGCTCCCCCGCTTATGGCACGCGAGCCAAAAAAGGTTCGCCATTGCTGGGTTAGGACGAACATATATTTACTTTATGGTAAACATAATTTGAGTTAAATCCCTTTTTTAAAGTATGTCAACACTTGATAATGAAAATGTTGATTTTATGAGAAGTAACATAATAATCAGGAGAAAATATCCATTTGAACCTCTCTTTACATAAATCATTCTTGCCTGTGATCCATATAAAAGTATGATTGGCTATTAACAATGAAAAGAAGTATAGCTTTCTATAGAAAATATGGAATTCATGTATAATTAATAGAAATAAACATGTGTTAGAGCTAAACTTTCTATTTTGCTCATATTCCTAAGACTTGTTTCAGCATTTTATCCTGTAGATATCACAAAGTATTCTCTTTAAGATATGTCATTTATTTTTTAAATAATTTTTGGTCATAGTCTATCCATAGAGGCAGAGGACACTGATGGTATTGTAAGTTCTAGTTTCTGTCCCTATTCTTCAAAAAACCTCTTGGAATATTTCAAATTTTATGCCATTTTTTGTCATTTTGCCCCAATGCTGGCCCAAAACAAAAGACAAATTTGTCTCCCCCGCCCCTCTTTTTCTCTCTCTTTATGCCTGGAATCTTTAATGGCCTCTAATGTGCAGTCATAATCATAAAGTCTTCAATTTAAGTTAGACTATCAGTTTGGTTCCCAGAAGGTGCTATTTATTGATATAAATATTTCCAAAAACTTACAGCAAAAGTCTTAATGAGCAAAATTGATCTCATCCCTTAATTTGTTTACGAATTTTTTCTATTAAAATCTTATTTAACTTTTGTCACTAATTCTTTAAGTTCTTAAACTTATACGGCTAGTTAAATTTTCTTTGTATCCAGAATGAAAGTAAAGTCTCAGGCAGCTTCGAAAACTTGCCATTTTGAAGATCTCTGTTAGCTGAAGATAGTTAAAAAGATAATTTCTTAAAGGGACTAGAAAGTCACATTAGCGAATACAGCATCTTTATGAAAAACTGCTATCCAGCAGTCTCCTCATGAGAAGCAGTCATCCAAAGTACAAGTAGGTGATCTTCCATTCTTCTCTTATCTGTAGAGGTTCCATGTGATTGCTCTGTTTAACAGTCCTTGAGACTCAGCAGTGGTGATGTCCAGTGGCAGGTTGCCTTTTTTTAGTACCAGTGTGTATGCGCGTGACGTCCAGGCATGTGGGTGGAGCCTCCTGCCGCTACCACCACCTTTGGTGATGTCTCTGCCCATTCAGAGATCTACTAGTTTGCTATTCCTCACCCAGAAATCTCAAGGTATTTAAACACTTTTATCTTTTTCAATTGCCAAATGTGGATCCTTGTGTCCTTAGCAAATTCCAATATTTTTGTCTTTTCCTAATATATTGTTAATTTATCATCCATGCAATGTGTGGCAATTGATCTTAGTGCATGTTTTAAGTTACCGTATTTTTTGGAGTATAAGACGCACCTTTTTCCTCAAAAAAGAGGCTGAAAATCTGGGTGCGTCTTATATACTGAATACAGAATTTTTTGCCTCCCGAAGCCCCGCTCCCTTCACCAAAATGGCCATGCGTAGTTTTTGGAGGCTTTCAGAGAGCTTCTAGGGTCTGGGGAGGGCAGAAATGAGCAAAAACTGTTTTTTGCCCACATCCCCCCCCCCCCCGCCCTCAGCAGCACTCTATGAGCCTCCATAAGGCTATGCATGTAATTTTTTTGACACAAAACGGGCCTTTTTTGCTCATTTTTATCCCCCCCCCAGGAGAACTCTGCATGCCCCCCTAAGGCTATTCATGCCTTTAAAAAAATGGGCCCATTTTTGCGAAAAACAGGCCATTTTTGGGAGGTTTGCAGAGTGCAAAAACTTTTTTCTTTCTTTTCAGAAAGAACCTACCTACCTACCCTCTCTCACTACCTATCTACCTACCTACTCTCTCTCTCTCCCTACTCTGTCTCTCCCTACTCTGTCTCTCCCTACCTATCTACTGTATTTCTCTCTCTCTCTCTCCCCCTCTATCTACCTACGTACCTACCTACTTTCTATCTCTCTCTCTACTTATCTACTGTATTTCTCTCTCTCTATCCCTCTACCTACCAATCTACCTACACACACACACACTCTCTCTCTACCCATCTATTGTATTTCTCTCTGTGTATCTCTCTCTATCCCTCTACCTACCAACCTACCTACTCTCTCTCTCTCTACCTATCTACTGTATTTCTCTCTCTGTATCTCTTTCTATTTCTATTTCTCTCTCTCTCCCTTTATCTACCTACCTAACTACTCTCACTCTCTCCCTACCTACCGTGTTTCCCCCAAAATAAGATAGGGTCTTATTTTCTTTTGACTCCCCCCAAATGTTGCTCGGGCCTTATTATCGGGGGGGGTATTGGTTTGGAGTGGCTGGATGGCTGCTTTCATGAGCAGCCGCCCAGCAACCCCCCTTTCCAGCTGGACAGAACACCACTCACCGACCCAGTAATATCCCAAAGGCGCTAAGCCATGTGGTGCTCTGCCCGGCTGGAAAGGGAGGTTGCGCAAGTGCCTGTTCCGCCCCAGCTCGCATGCCTCCCAGCCTCACCATACCCTGGCCCAGCTCTCTCTGCAGGGCCAGGACACCGCCGCGCTGCCACCACCGAGCTCCAAGCATAACCGGCTTCCAAACTCCAGAGATCCGCTGCCGCTCTGGGACTACGCTCTATGGTTGTGGGCTGGCTGCTGGAAGACTCTCTGTCCCACCACGACAAGGCTTTAGTTTCAGGACAGGTCATATTTTCAGGGAAACACGGTACCTACTGTATTTCTCTCTCTTTCTCTCCCTCTCTATTCCTCTATCTACCTACCTACTTTTTAAAAAAATTGCCTCTTCAAAACCTTGGTGCGTCTTATACTCGGTAATTGGAGTCTTGAATAGAAGGATTGTATCATTCACAAAGTGTAGAATTGGAAAATGTCTATGCGCTAGCCTTGGAAAAAAATCAAGAGTGTTCTGACAGGCCACCAGGGAATTTAAGCTTTATATATATTGAATAATGATGGGGACAGAATGCAGCCCTTTTCGACTCTTCAAAAAGGGAATTATGAGAATTTTGTGAGATGACTTTGTGTATTATGAAGTAAACCAAATCTTTACAGGGGTTTTCCTACAATTTATATACCGGCAGTAATAACTGTTTACGTATTGTGGATTTAATTAGTTTGTTTCATAGTTTAGATATTGAGTCAAATGCATTTTTAAATTCAATAAAAGCTGACTATAGTGCTGAGTTAGGTTTATCTGTACTTTATACAGAAGTTCTAAAATTACGAAGGCAATTAGGACCAGAATTCCCATCACTAAGCAATACGTTTGTAAAGCACAGCATCACATGACAGCATTGGTGAGAACAGAGGGCAAGATTGGGATTTCTGGGTTATTGCAAATAATTTTAGGAATCATTCCCTTGTGCTTTTCTTTGCTTGAGTTGGTTAATCAGGTGTTTGATTCCTGTGCATGATGCTGGGAGCCACGATGGAAGCATATCAGCTTTCAATTTGAATTGATAGGAGCAAGGCTCCCTTTGTCCATATAAAGAATGAAAGTATACGGTGTTGTGTACTGGCGAGCCCGGCCAGCAGAGGGCGTTCAGAGAAGCGCCTCTGATTGGTCTAGGCGCGCCTGCCGGCTGGCTGGACAAATACCCAAATCCTATTGGTTCACCGTCTGACAGCTGCATGTATAAATAGCTGTCAGACGGCTTCTGTTGTGCTTGTTCCTGTCAGTTCTGTTTGAGTTAATAAACGTGTTCCTTGCACTCAGCTGTCTCCGTCTCCTCAGTACAAGCTTCAACACTGGCGACGAGGACGGGCGACACGGATCCTCAGGTCGTGCCTCCAATGGCCACTAACTCGGTTTTCTCGCCTTTTCGGCCAGAGGCTGAGGCATGGGACGCGTTTTTGGAACGCTTCGAATGCTTCCTCATCGCCCATTACCTCACAAGCCTTTCCCTCGAACGCAAACGGGGAATCTTCCTCAAGTATTGCGGCCCAGAAATGTTCGCCACTGCGAGGGCTCTTTCTTCACCGATACCTCAACCCCAAACATCGTCTGGAATGATAAATGATGAGCTAGTAAGGTGACTTGTTAGCTGTAATATTATAAGGTGCCAAAATTGTGAGGTGGTCCAGCCTGAACTGCAGCTCTCAAGTGTTGCCAGAGCGTCTGGGTTGCTTCCCTTTTTGTTCTTATGGAGTAACTGTTTGCATTGCCTTTTCTGTGGAAATAAATCATTAGTAGCATACAGCAAAACGGGCTTCTTATCAGTTGTTGAAAAGTGTTATCAAAGCTTTCTTAGCTCTGAGGCAATCTGAGTCAAAGCAATTTTATGAACAGAAAACCTGATTTCTATGTTTTAGGGAGAAACTGACGTAAGGTCTGGTTGTAATGACTGTGTTGAGTTGGAATAATCGTTTGAAATGGGCTCACCTGCTGTTAGTAATAATTTTGTCTTGAATTCACAGAGCTTGGACAGGTCAGTTTTTGCCTGAAGCAAACAATCCTGCAGAAGCTTGGATGTCTGGTCATAAAGGCCTTTATAGTTACAGTCTGAAGCCCATGGCATTCTCCATGCAGTTTCATAATACCACTGTTATATATCACTGGCAGCTCTCTCCCATCACTAATGCAATGATGTAAACAACCATTACATCTTCAAAGGGACCCCTTCAAAGTCAGACTCCCCACAATTCATAAATAGCCTCCCCATCCTTTTCTCTCCCACTATTATCAAGTGAAATGAAGAATCTCTGACTTCCAGACTCACAGGAAGGATTCCAAGACTGATGACCAAAGATGCTAATAATATCGAGGCTTTACTCCACTTATTTGTATTTTGATTCAGGTCACCTACTAGGACAGTCAAGATAGTTTGCATCTTATGTCCAGATTTCCAACCAATTGAATATGATCTAAAAAATGAACTTTCTCTACAACTGAATTCAGTTGGATGACATTCTTCCTCAAAAGAGGTGGTTTAAAGTTGGGCACAATAGCACTTACTTATATACCGCTTTACAGTGCTTTACCACCCTCTCTAAGCGGTTTACAGAGTCAGCAAATTGCTCCCAAACAATTTGGGTCCTCATTTTACCCACCTTGGAAGGATGGAAGGCTGAGTCAACCTTGAGCTGGTGAGATTTGAACTGCCAAGATGAAGGCAGCCAGGCAGCCAGCAGAAGTAGCTTGCAGTACTGCACTCTAACCACTGCACCACCGTGGCTCATAGTTATCAATAATTACTGGTTTCAGGGAAAATCTCTTCAGGACGGGGACACCACCACTTCTTCAAAGCACTAGGCCTACCTGCTTTACAAAGACAGGCATCAATAATCCCCAAAATCTAGCCCTTATATTTTTTTGACTTCCCAGTTGATGCTTGGGTTCCAGTGGCCAAACCTCTCAGAGATATTACCCTATTCACTTCCCTGAAGTCCATAAGTTGGAAGGAATTAATTCTAGCAAACATCACAAGATGCCAGCCCAGTCACCTTCTCTGAGCCAATACATGTAGAGTCAGAGCAAATTTGAGCTATTTTATTTGCAAAATTTTGTCCCAAGATCTCAACCTGTCCCTTGGTAAAATCTTCCTATTTCCCCCATCTCAATAGGAGGTGTGTCACTATAACAGTAGAGACATCATGTGACAATAAGCCTGTTTTGATGCCCTTACTGCCATGATATAAGCATCAACGTGAGGGTTACCCCTTTCTAATCCAATTTACTTCTAATATTTTTCAGTGGCTTTTAGGAATCTCCTTTGTTACTTCATCTCCAGGAGTTCCTCAGGTTTTCAGTTAACCAAGGAGCACTCCCACCTCTAGAAGTAGCATATATCTTAATTGATCCTTCTGTCCTGCACAGTCCTTTGGTAGCAAGGAGTTTCAGGGGAAGAATGTGGCATGGCAAGATTTTTGGCTCCCAATACTAGACCACTTATCAATGCTTGGAACTGAATATTAGATCTGAAGTAGATCCCTGCATGTATCAGGTCAAAGAATATTGTAAAGTCATAAACCACTAAATTCTTCTATAGCTATCTTTTAAGGCATGAGGGTTGCAATCCCTCAGCACTTAAAGCCAGCACTACCCACCCCAGGATAAATTTCACAAGCTGAGGTCGAGATTTGCTATACAGCAAGGTGGACACTATACCTGCAAGATTCGCAGATTGTCCTGTTGACCCAATGACCCAAGCAGACATTCACAGTCCATCATCTTTAGAATACTTCCATCTTCTATGATAGTAGCATTGTCCTCTGAACTTCTAGACGAAACTGGCTCTTTTTAACCCAACTTTCTTCTCTCTTTCCCCTTTCTCCTCCCCACCCCCCAGAAGCTGGGATTTTCCATGGCTGGGTATCCCACTGGCTTGATACCCAATGCGAGCATAAATGCTCTGTGAAATTGGCCACCATAACCATCCTATTTAGGAACTCCAAGACCGAGCCCAGGGTGGTCCATGACTGAGAAAAGTGTCTCTAGCAACATGAAAGGCTCCACCTTGCTGCATCAGCCTCTGATCTTGGTCTGTTCAACAAACCATTGTAATAGGCGAAGCAGAGACACCATGGAATGTTAGAAGCTTGGGGAAATCTCACTTCTAATCCATGTGCACTATGACATCCATCATTCTGCTCTTAAATTCTTCAAATGGGGCAGCTTTGGAAGCAGACATGGAGAGCAGGAAAAACAACAAAGGCAAGCTTCAGTTAATTCTGTCCTCCATTCCTTCAAACCATTTCTTCTACCTCACTGAGTGCCACCTTTATTTTCAATCAAAATGGCGGTAGACAGGAATCCTCCTCCTCCAGCACTCACTATAATATTTTAATTGCCCGGGGTAATTATTTTCTGTTTTGATTACTGAAGATAGCCTGTTTGTCATCAGCAAAGCCCTGCTGCCATATTTTTCCTCTAGTGAAGAAGCTACTGTGATGGAATTTCCCTATTGATTGACAGCATTTATATTTGGAATCTTATTTTGAGTCTTCTAGTGACAGTCAGAAAGAAAATGACAAAGCAACAGGATTAAGGCATTGCAGTCACAGTCCTGAACTGATGCATTCCATTACCCTGTATGTTTTTAAACAAGCAAATGAGAAATGACCAGAAAATAGATTAGATCGTATAGCACTTGTTGATCTCATCGTAGAACTTTAAATAATGGATGGACAACATAAGATTTTACATTAGCTTGCCTTTCTATACGTGCAAGAATTACATTAAATGGTGCCTATTAGAAGGAGAAACTGCTTGCGGAATGGTTTTCCATCTGTAACTCTGTAAATCTGTTTTGAGTAGTTGGGAAGCATACAACTTTAATGATAAAATGTTTTTCTGAGGAAGAAAGGGGTAGCCTACCATTCATATTAGCAAGTCTCACCCCAGAAAGCATCCTTTCTTACAAAATTCTCATCTCTAAAGGTGAAAGTATTTGTAGAAGATTCTACATGAAGTTCTCAGTAGTTAGATTCAAAGCTGAGAACAATCCAGGAATAAAACCTTTTCAAAAAATTTCTTAACCAAACTAGAGCTATACTACTTGACTTCCACAAATCTGGACAACTACTAGAAGGCAGCAAATGGGATATTTTCTGCATCTTTTCGAGAGATTTTTGCAGACCAGTTACAGAAGCCCTCATACACCAACTAGCATAGGTATTCCTTGTTCAATGACCACGATTGAGCAACTCTGTTGCTTAGCAACAGAGTTATTAAGTGAGACATTACATGACCACAACAGGTTTACAATTTCACTTGTATCATGGTCATTAAGCCACTCATCCACAGCCATTAAAGAAGACAACACCTGACTGCAGCTTATGATTTTACTGTTGATTTCTCCATTGACCTTGCTTGTCAGAAGTTGGCTAAAAATCAAGTAAATTGCGATAACATGACCAAGGGATGCTGCAACTATTTGGTCTGAACTGTCCAAATCTCAATCATGTGACCAAGGGGATGCTACAACAATTGTAAGTACAAGGACCAGGCATAAAGTTATCTTTCCAGCAACCTCTTATCTTTAAACAGTTATTAAACAGGGCAGTCATTAAGGGAAGGCTACATTTTCATTATATACTGAAGATTCTTTAGCATCTTCAAACATGGGTAAAAGACTTCTTTATCTGAACAAGACTTGACCATTTCACTGACTGATTGACTTTGAGAAACCAAATGTAAATGTGAGCAAGTTGCCAAGCATTCACCCAGGGAAGGCAGCAAAGTACTTTATGGATGTGGACATCATGATTGCAATCTGTCATTAAACATCCAGTCATTAAGTTGAGGCCTACCTGTACAATAGATTAAAATATATATATGCAGTGTTGAGTTCACAGATCCAGGAAAGCCAAGTTTTTAAAGTATAGTTTGTTGCATTGTCATCAGTGGTCCTGCTTATTTACAAGATCTGAATATCTATCCAGCGGTTCAAAGATTCCAGTCTTACCACAAGATGGCACTGTTACATAAATAATGATTGCGGCAAGTTATTTAAAAAAAAGTGCCTACAGAGAGGTCCAGTGCTTTCTTTTTAAATAGCCTACATACAGAAAGAATCAAAGAAACCAGATATTTTTATTTCATATCTAGTTCACCATTCAAGGTCAAAAATGTACATACTCCCATATAAAGGCCTTTGTCAGGTTTCAGCGTGCCATCTTAACTAAACAGACTTAAAGGGAGGGGAGGGGTCACCATCAAGACCTTGTTGACTTCTAGTAGCTGCCCAGACTAGTTCAGCAACTGGCCCTAGGTCCCACAGCTGACTTTGTGCCTGATGTGGGACTAGAACTCTCCTGCAGCACCTAGCCAATTTTGGCTGAACTCTGAACTTAAGCAATAAAAAGATCTGGGAGAGTACCAAAAGTCCCAGTAATGGGAGTAAGAGTAGAAATTGAAACACCTATGTGGAAAAAGTAAAGGCAATCCTCATCTGTACTACTGTTAAAGACAGACAAGCCTCTGTAGTAACTAAATAAGCCTGCAGTTTGACTAGTGCTGCAGATATACTTAAATAAGCCTGCATATGCCTAGACACACCCACGTAATGATTTCAACTTGAAGAAGACTTAACCTGCAAGCCTTCACTTGTAAAAGTTTATGCAATCTGATGGGGGACAAAAGCATTTTGAATGAGGTTTCTTTTTTGCACTGTAGATTGTAAATTCAATACAATCCTGTTAAGTCCTCAAAAGAATTATTTAAATCTCATAAAATAACAAAGTGTTCCTAAGTAGGGCTTTACTGCTAACTCTTGAATAATAAGAATAATAATCTTATTATTCTATTACAAGTGGGAAATGAAATTTTAAATGACCAGTCCATGGTAAAAAAATCTTTAAAACTCAGGACTCAGTGTAGGCGGAATTCATTGGGTGGTTTCATTTTGTCCTGCAGTTTTGCATATTGAATCTTGTTTAAAAATAAGCCATAGTTTAGCATGTATGAACCTGTACAGTAATTAATTCCCCCTTTTTTGGTTAAACATTAAATAGGTGTGTCTAGACATACACATATCTATTTAAATATATCTACAGCACAAGTCAGACCAACTGCAGCTTTATTTGCTAGAACTGGAAATCTTGGTTTCTGCGGGTCAACTTCACAAAAGGCTATAAAAGTTTCCCACTAACATAACTTTTTCAAAGACAGTTTCTAACCTATCTCTTTATTTTTGCAGTTTCACAACCAGAAAAGAAACCTTTGCAGAATTTTGTTAAATGTAACTTCCTTAGCCTCCTCAAATCTTCTATTTGAGATTAGTTTATTTATTTCTTCTCAATGTTGTTTCTTCAAAAGAAAAGAGGACAAGCTATAAATTATCTGCCTTAATTTAAATTGGCATAATTTCAGAGTACTGTTATTACACTGTAATTAATTCCTTTTTCCAAATTAAAAGTCAAAAGAATGTCTGCAGAGGAGTCTAACGGAGTCCATAAGCACTATTATGTTTATTGGGTCTTTCTACACTCAGAAAACTTGGAAGAAAAGAAAATGTACAAAGCTAGCTCTACAATCAGCACACAATACAAAACAGACTGGGATAACTGACTTAATGCTACATTTTCCCACCTACATCTGGAAAACTGAACTATTGCTCTCTTCAGTCTCTCCCATTGCCAGATCTTTTGTTGTTTGGAAAATAAATAATAATCATGTTTTCCTATTTATCACATCATCACAGTCATTTTGAAATGAAACGAGTGTCAAATAAAGTTAATAATAAATTTCTAGGCCCTTCATTAAAATATGTGAACAGAAAATGATGATTCCATAAGAAAAACCTTACTTGAAAGCACTTTGCCTGGTGTCACTTCAGAACAAAATTGCAAGAACACCATGTCTAAGCTTCTGGGAAAAATAGTTCGATAATATCTGGCAGACCATAAATTCCCATGCCTTATTTTATGGCCAATAACGTAAGATATTGTAACATTTGTAAAAACTCCTTTCCTTTCTTTGTCCCTTTATAATGTACTCTTTCCAAACTATGAGGGTATTACAAGATTGTTGAAGGCTTAAACATTTGTAGGATCCTCTGTAATGCAATTATAAAATCTATATTGATCGGCAGGTATCATTTTGTTTTATTTTCTTACCAATCTCATTTACACACGGGGAAAGGAATAGCAAAGCTCTCAACAGTTTTCACCTTCATTATGTGAGAATATACGCAGAGGAATATATTCTTTGCAGAGGAGGCAGACAGACAAGTGTTGTGAAATCGTTTTGAAAAATGCATTAATAATTTCCATTCAAAATATGCATTTTAAGCAGTACAGACTTTATAATGGGAGATATTCCAAAAACACAATGTAAGATTTGTTGGACCCTTATAAAACACACACAGGGGAACCCCTTTTTGGGGTGTGTGTGTTGCTGCTTAGTAAATCCCCATTAAAAGTTTGCACAAGCCAGTAGATGCCATCTGCAGCCCCTTCCTGGGAAGCAAGTCCTGGGAAGCTGGCGGGAAAGTTAGACGTGCATCTGCAAAAGGCCAGAGATCACACTTAGGAAATCTCAAGCCTCCCTCGGTGTGGTTACCTTTTCTTCTCTGGATCGGCTCATGGTGCCCACGCGGCTTTGTTTCCACCAAAATCCCTCGCAATGGCTCCTGTCTTCTGTCACCTCTGCTCGCCCAGCTTGCCCCTCCCTCTCGCGACTTCTGACTTGTTTTTCAGGCCCGCCCTGCCCCGCCCCGCCCCCTTCCTGGTTCCGCCCACCCAGCCCGCCCTGAAGAATACGTACGGTTTGGAGGTTGCCCACAGCTCGCATTTCAGCGGATGGCCCCGCCCCCCGGGTTCTCCAAGAGCTCCTGATTGGCGGGCATGCCGTCGGGTCATTTGCATGTCGCCTCCGGATCGGTGAGCCAGAGGAGAGCAGCGAAGAGAGAAGTTCGCGCAAAGCTTCTGCAAAGTGTCTCTCGGGGGGCGCGGAGGGGGGAAGAAACACCGGCAGGCAGCAGCCGTTCTGGGTCGCTTTGGGTTTCCTTTCCTCTCTCTCCCCTTCTGGTTGAGTCCAGAATTGATTCTGGATCGTTGCTGGGGGAAAAGGCTTGTTCGCATCCCGCCGCCGCTCCAATTAGGCGGTAGGTAAGCATTGCCTCCTCAGAGCTCAGCCGGATCCTCCGCATCTTCTGCAGCTGGCCCAAGATTTTCCACCCCGTCTCCTTCCAAGGCGGAGAAGAAATGATCTCACTCGGCCCGTGGAATGGACACAGCTGGAACGCGTGAAAACCTGAAGGCACCGCGGGACTCGCATCCCGGAGCCTAAGCCCCGCGAGCGTCCTCGGTCGCCTTTGCGAGCCGCGCGGGACTCGGCAGCGGCGGCGGCGGTGCCTCGGAGGAGGCGAGTTTTCCCTTATGGCTGGGCTATACAGCTCGCCTTTGAAGACCCTGGAAGATCTAACCTTGGACTCCGGGTATGGGGCTGGGGACTCCTGCAGGTCCCTCAGCCTCTCGTCCTGCAAGTCCAACAGCCAAGCCTTGGCCTCGTCTCAACCCCGGGGCAACTGGTGGTACTACTCGGGCTCCATGAACAGCCGCAACAACAGCTGGGACACCGTCAACACCGTCCTGCCGGAGGATCCCGAAGTCGCCGATATCTTCGCCAAATGCGCCAAGCTGCCCGACCTGGAGGAATTCCCTTGGAGCGAGGAAGACGTGGAGACGATCCTGCGAAAGGGGAAGGCGGCGACCCAGGGGCGAGTCTTCAGCCCAGAAGCCGCGAGGAGGCTGTCGATGCTCCTCCGGAGGCCGCTGATCCGGATCTCCCGGGAGGCGCAACGCCTGAGCGTGATGCACGCCAAGTGCACCCGCTTCGAGATCCAGAGCGCCATCAAGCTGATCCAGAGTTGGTCCCTGGCGGAGAGTTGCGTCCTGGCCACCGTCAAGGCTCTTTCGCTGTACAGCATGAGCGCCGGGGACGGCTTGAGGAAAGGCAAATCGGCCCGCTGTGGCCTCACCTTCTCCGTCGGGCGCTTCTTTAGGTGGATGGTAGACACTCGGATCTCGGTTCGGATCCACGAGTACGCGGCCATCGCTCTGGCCTCTTGCATGGAGAACCTGGTGGAGGAGATCAAGGGCCGGGTCCTGGCCAGCCAAAACCCAGACGGAGACGAGGCGGGAAGCGAGGTCTCCTCCGAGGTCCTGGAGGCGGTGATCAACAACGACGCGGAGCTTTGGGGCGTCCTGCAGCCTTACGAGCATCTCATCTGCGGGAAGAACGCCAACGGTAAGGAGCGGTAGTCGGACAAGAACGGGGGGAGGGGGGGATAGGAATTTGCTGCAGATTTAGCATACCACTTGGGGAAGTTTCTTGGTGGTATATGTTTCAGAGGAACTGCACTTCTTGATGGGGATGCTAAAATAGTGTGCAAAAGATGCAAATGGGGGAGGGGGAAACAAAATAATATTGTTCTAAGTGATCTGCTTTGTGTTGAACTTAAAAAAAATAACAAACTACCAACAGAAGAGAAGATTGGTACTTCAAAGTTGAACGGTGAAGTTCAGTACTGATGATGTTACCTAGTTGGGTAATGAAATGTCTGCAAGACGTTCAGAGAGCCTCAAAGACCCCCCCCCCCCAGTGATGATTTCAAAGGTTTAAAAAAGTACCAGTTACAGTGAAATTGCAATATCCTACACAAATGCACTTAAAAGTTTAGTAGCACTTTCTTTAGAAGTTTGGGAAGTAATTCTGATGAATTTAGACAGAACTGCAGTCTATTAAACCATTCAAACTGTGGTGACATCCAAACTGTACTATGTAGAGTATTTAAGTCTTTGAAGACTTAAATATTCTACATGTAGACTCCATGTGCTTTGCATTTGCTGAGCAGAATCCCAAAAACGGAATGAGATGTGCTAATTAATGGAGAGTGAAAATAAAATAAGACCAGGTCAACTAAGGAAAGTAAATACTATGTAGCATCAGTCAGTTCAAACAGTGCATGTAATTAATTAATGTTGCTAATTACACAGGTAGTCCTTCACGTATGACCACAATTGGGAATAGAACCTCTGTTGCTAAGTGAGGCAGTTGTTAAGTGAGCTGCCACCTATTTTTATTATCTTTCTTGCCAAGGTTGTTAAATGAATCGTTGTTGTTGTTAAGTGAATTACATGGTTATTAAGTGAATTGAATTTTCTTGTTGGAAGACGGGTGGGAAGGTCACAAATGCCCATCTCATGACCACAGAATGCTGCAACCATCGTAACTACGTGCCTATGGCCAAGCACCTTAACGTTGATCGCATAACTATAGTGACACTGTGATAATCATAGGTTTGAGGATCAGCTATTTGCCAATTCTTTTCAGTGCTGTTGCAATTGTGAGCGGTCACTAAACAAATGGTTGTAAGTTGAGGACTACCAGTACATCATAGGTTATTATTGAAATAATGAGGATGATATTACGGAAGCTTCTTTTAACAGTAAGTTGCAAAGTGGGGGGGGGGGGAGGGAGGTTTGAATTCTTCACACTTCATATTAATCCTTCTTCCTTTTTCAGCCAAGATGGGTCAGGCATTTTTCACCACATGCCAAAAAAGAGCTTTGTTCAAGGTTACTCGTGGGAAAGTCCTGTTGAACAAATAATGGGACTTAAGCTGGTCAGGGCTAATTCATTCTTTTGATTTGGGAAGATTTGCTTTCTTTAGAAACACAAGATTTTCTGAACAAGTTTCCTTTTCAGTTCCATGTACAGAACCCAGAGGACAGGCAGCTGTGTCTTACTTCATTACAGCAATTGGACAGCATCTTCTATTATCTTTGAAAGCTAGTTTAAAGGTTCTGATACAATGGCGTCCTCTTTAATCTCTCATCACTTCCTGGCTCTGAAGATTCTCATAGCCCAATTCTTTACAGAGGGATCTATCGGAAACAACAACATTTTTCCTTTATTTTTAAACTGAATACTCAACCTACAATCCAAAGTGGTTTAGGACAGGTATAGGTTGTCATCTCATGTACATTCTCTATGTACTAAATCTTAAACAGAAGTAATCTTAGCTGGATAAAAGCCTAAATATATAGTTATGGAGATGGAGATTCCTCTCATCCCTGCTCAGAATATAATAGCAATTTTCTGAGTGTCTTTTCCTCATATTTATTTCTTTATGTCATTGCATGTATTAGATCTGCCCACTCTACAAGATTCTGATTGGCTGTATATTGGCTAATGCGGCTGGTAGATAAGGTGTAGCTGGCTGAACTTTATGGGCCTCACCATATCATGTCTCTGACTCACAGGCAATCTTTCAACTCACCCATCCCTATGTTACATTCTGTCTAAGTTCCTGGGAGTATAAGGAAGAAATGTTCCTGGAAAAATGTGAAAATCAAACAGTACTGTCTGGTTTCACCTTGATATCACTAGTGCTGTACTGCATCAGTTTCACTAAGAGTGCTAATACGTTATACCAATTACAGTTGTTTTGTTTTGATTACACAAGTTGATAAGTAACTTTAAAGCAGGAAATGACTAAAGGGCTTCCATTTAAAGGCTGTGTTGTCATCAGCATATGGCAGCATATATTGGCTGTGAGAAAAATCCCAGCCGGTTGACAATTCCCATTCACAAAATAATAGTGCTACAGACTGAATTTAGCCCAGTCAGCTTCTGCCCTTCACTACCAAAAGAATGGCAGATTCCTCCTGGATCAGACAAGTGTCTATTAGTCTTACAGTGATAATCAAATGCCTATAGCAGGGGTGTCCAAACTTGGGAACTTTAAGACTTGTGGACTTCAACTCCCAGAATTCCCCAGCCAGCCATGCTGGCTGGGGAATTCTGGGAGTTGAAGTCCACAAGTCTTAAAGTTCCCAAGTTTGGACACCCCTGGCCTATGGAAAGCACAAATACACAAATCTTTCTGTTTTCCTTCTGCCTTTCCATCTTTACTTCGAACAAGTTTGCATCCCTTTTTAAAAATTCTTGTTTAGCTAGGAAATCTCCTTTTTGCTCTAACAGCTTTCTTGATGCCATTTTAGCCACGCTGGATATAATTTGACTTTATTTTACCTGCAGTACACATTCTAGTTGAGTTTCTGTTATTCTGGTTTTGAATATCCACTAACTATTATTGAAAGATTCCATCTTTTGACTTTCCCCATCAACTTTAGTAATTTGTTTCACTTCTAAGCTGTATGTTTTGAAGTTAGAAGTGACAGTCCTAGATTTGACAATCTGCCTCTGATAAATTAAGCTTGACAGCAAAGCTATTACCAAGTGATTTAAATGCTCCCTATACAGAGGGAATTGCAATGGAAAGCAAAGCTCAAAAGGCAGCTGAGAGAAGGGAAAAGACTGGATTAGGAAAGAAAAGATGGGTTGTGGTTATTCTCTCACCGGGGCTGTGTAAGGAAAGAGAATTCCAAAAGCAACCCTTGCCGGTCTTTTGCAAGTTGCAACAGTTTAAGAGAAGTTAATTTTTCTTTCTGACTATTCAAAAGCAAAAGCAGATGTCAGGAATTATGCAAAAGTAAGCTTCCCCATTAAAAAAAAATGTTTTTAAAAGTTACTTTTTGTCTTATTTCTAGCGAAACAGCTTTATTTTATGAGGTTGCACATTTTTATCATTGATTTCTTTAATGCAGGAAGATGTATTAAAATAAGAGGTGGGTTGATTTTTGTCTAATCCTAGCCACAATCGAATCATTAGTTTTATTGGGGGTTGTACAAATTCATTTTAAGTGGTCACTGATCACAACAGTTGAGAACTCTCACTTTAATCTGCTTCCATTACATTCCAATCTGGATGGAATGCAGCATTTTCACCCTCATTCTCTACAAATGTTTGGTCCTGAATTGGAAACTCCGCAACTCTTAGGTTTTTCTTCCTGAGGTCAGCTTATGCTAGCTAAAAGTCTGTAGAGATTCTCAAATCATCCAGGTCATGGTTGTTCCAAAAGTGCTTTTTCAGGAGGTAACTGGACTTCCTTGTTGTTTTTTCTTTTGAAGATATTTCACTTCTCATCCAAGAAGCTTTTTCAGCTCTGACACTATTCCCCACTATCCTGTCAGAGCTGAAGAAGCTTCTTGGATGAGAAGAGAAACTCTTCAAAGGAAAACAAAACAAAACAAGAAAATCCAGTTGCCTCCTGAAAAAGCCCCTTTGGGATTTATGCTGGCTACTTTTCAAAATTAAACTCTACTATCTATTGGAAATGTATCATCTTTAATATTTTTATTACCCAAACAAACTTTTATATCACCCCTTTCTTTTTACAGTCCACTTTATTAGGAATACAGTCAGTAAATAAACAGAAGTATTATTATCCCATTGCTACAAGGTGCTGTAGGTACATAGCTCAAAATATCTAGAATGTCTGTCTAATCAAGATGCTGATTTAGAAAATAGCCAGAGAAAAAGATTTCTTTTTAAATGAGCAAAGTGAATGGACAGAGGCTTGTATTATATGAAAATGTAAGGAGATATGAAAAGAAATATTTATAAGGATTCAAAATGTGAGCTAACTGTGTTACAATCATGAATTGGATACAAAGCTTTGATTTGCCCTGCAAAGGTTGGGTTTCATTTCACAGTGGTATATGCTTTTTTAGATCATTCTATCAAATATATTTATTTATATATAAATCCCGACTTCCTGTGCCCGCATGTGCATTCAATTTAGTTTTAGGAATGTATTTATTGTGTTAACAAGGAACATGGAATGCAAGACATGGAGTCCATGGAGTGCACTTGATTAGTTGCACTTTGCAAAATGAAACTGAGCAAGTGTTACTTTAATTGGAAGAAATGAAGCTTGATTTTCAGTATAAATTAATTTATTCTTTCGGCGATAAGGTAGCAACAATACTGGATGGTTAAGTAGATTCAATTTCTCATAGCAAGAATAAGATTTTTTTTTTCAAAAAATACATATTCTGCACTTTCAATTTGAAGATTAAAGACTCAGATGTTTCTTAGATGCTCAGTCATTTCATCCAAGCCAGATATTATCATCTGCTACCTATATCCGCTAGTGTGTGATAGTGATTCGTGCTGATAGTTTATCTTAGAAGAAGAGGTCTCTGAAACCTGGTTCAGAGTGACTGGTTCTAAGAAAATTTGTAGAAGTTACCTGTTGCTCCTTTTATTAGTTCCAGATCTTCTGAAGAGAAATATTTTGGATCTTGGGTGACAACATTAGCCAGAAAGATACTCTATCCCAGTGAAAGCTTAACTTTTTCTTGTCGCATGTGCGTGCCTACACCCATAATGCGATGCATATGTGACACACCCATCCGTGCACCCCGCCCCCTGCGCATGTGCATGTGACCTCCCTGCAGCCTCCTGAGACCAAAAACGGGCTGTGTGTGTGTGCCATACACCCCCGTGGCCCATTTTCGGACTAGCAATCCTCCCTGAACACTCCTGGAACCAAAAACGGGACACCGGGGGCACGCTGCACACTTCCCCCCGTATACTCACTCGCCCCAGCCCTATTTTTTTAATGGAGGCACCTTTCAATAAAAGTTACTATAGATTGGGGGGGAGGGGATAGATTGTTGTTTGTAAAAGGAAGCAGTGGCTTTTGCATGGTTTCTCAAGATTTTCAAAATGTAAATTATGTGTAAGTGGAAAAATACTGAGTTATTATTTTAGAAAATATAACTTGCTTTTGGATGTTGTAGAGATATCTATTCTTTAGGTGAAAAAAGGAGAGTGCTGACTCGTCATTTTTCTAAGTTGTATACTTTGCACTAATTGTCACTGCTTAGAATCCCTGGGGAAATCTTCAATAATTAATACAAGCCTTCTGCTTCTCTAAAGTCTCTCCAGTAAATATCGTAAAATAAATCCTGGCTGTTAATGTAGCTTTACTCCTTACTTTAAAGGCTAAAAACAGGCCTAAAAGTTGCCAGAAGAGCAACTGCATTTATTACCTTTGGTGAGGATTACATTGATATCCTAAAGTTGCTTTAGCCATGATTCAATTTAGGTATGACTTCACAAGGTAGGTGGTCATCTCTCATATCAGCCATTCTTTCCTACCTCCCAGAGTGAGAAATAATAATGTTGATTTATCTTGCCCAAAGTTGCCAGAAAATCGTGATGTGAAGCACTTAAAACGTTCAATAGCATTTAATGGTATCTAGCTTTAGGTGAACTTCCTAAAATAAAATTTGAGAATCTAAAATCTGGATCAATGAGGTTTTTTTTTTAGGATAATAAATTTTGATGTTAAGATGCATGCTCAGAAGATTGGAACCAAACACTTACGTCTTTATCAATTGTCCTTAAGCTAAACAAATGCCTGAATGGTTTGAGGAATTAATGGAATCAGTAAAGATAATACAGTCCAAACATGAGTCCGTAACAGAAATACTTACACACTCTTTGCTGTATTGCGAATACTTTAAAAACTCCAGTTGTGCTTTATTCCTAAGTATGGCATGAATACAGATGTGTGTGTTGAGTTTTGGGTAATACAGAAATCATTTGCAACTTTTTGGGAACATTTTTTAATCTCTCAATCTAGTTTATAGCCCTGGCTGGGACCTCCTAGTGATGATTTCTCATTGCCTTTCTTACTATTCTCAAGATCAGTGAAGCATTGCTGGAAGAAGCATAAGAAGCATATTTTTATAGAAGTATATAATAATTAATTAATGGATTAGGCAAACAAGTGATAAGTAAAGAGAATTCATGATCATCGCCTTTAGTAGATTACCTCTGGTTGTTTGAATGCAGAAATACTACTGCAAAAAGAATTTGTTTCCATATGTTCTATATAATGCAAGTTCTGGTTACATAATTATTTCAAGAGTGCTGCATAAAGAGATGCTGCATTCCAGACTGTGGAATGTTGGATTTGACATTCTACCTAACAGCTACTTGTTGAGTGTATAAGATGCTGAATATTTATGAATAGTTTACATCTTACAAGAGAGGCCCTATTTCTGTAAAGACCACAGGAGATGTCACGTATTGTTTAAATTAATCATTTCCATATTCTTTTTGTTGAAAAAAATGGTTGACTGTATTTAAACTCTTTATAAAAGAAGCTGTGAACAATTGGTAAAAGTGTACATGTTAATTTCATAATTCTAATTTATTAGAAAAAAGATGCCCTATAGAGGACATTGAAATCTTTTTGGGGAAGCTTGGAATGTTTTGAATGGAGACGTAGGCAAAAAATTCAGTGCTCAATATTGGATGAATAAATCAATCTACAAAATATGCTAGAGTTTTGAAAACCTGATTTGGCACAGTAACTAAGGCAAACAATGTTCAATGTTCACTAACTTTTGTGTTTATGAGAATCTGTTAAGTATGATTGTACCATTACATATTACAAAGCTTTGAAAGAAAATGTTACATGGAGAAGTTTGTAGGTCTGGGTCGACATCACAGAAACAAAGACAGCATTATTTACCCATTAAATGTATGATGGTTCCTAACTGAGTCCCTATAACTTGGTCTCTTAAGCAGCTGATGAATTGGTACCATCTGATAAATAATACAATAACTTTATTACACTAAAATATCAGTTTTATCAGTTGCAGAGGTGGGTAGTTTTAAAGGGTTATAATACATCAACGTGTTTTGTACTTTCTGTATGTATTTTGATATGAGGGATATAGATGCTTTAAAAAAAAACTACTGGAAGGGACTTGAAAACGGCAGTTATTTTAACTAGAAAATAATGGCTACACTGGAATCAAGCTCTAGCATCAGTACCTGTTTGATTTTATTGATGCTGACATTTTTAAGAAGTAACATCTATATAAAAAAAGATGAAAACTGGATAATGCATGAGAATAAGTAAGTATTTAGTGGGTGTGGCCAAGAGAGTGGTGATAGCAGCCACATCAGCACGATCAGTTCTTCCCTTTTTCTCTCTATGTGTGTGCTGCACATTATTTATTTATTTAATCTCTAGCATATTTTACATGGATTAGCAATATATTCTTAATATATTCTTAAAGACTTCCAGTCTTTAAGAAGATGTTGGATAACCATTTGTCTGAAACGGTATAGGGTTTCCTGTCTAGGCAAGGGGTTGGACCAGAAGACCTCCAAGGTCCCTTCCAACTCTGCTATTGTATTACTTCTATATATTAACATTTCACCCAGATTAGTAAACACAGTAAAATATAAATATTAAAAAGATTTAGGTTCAAATACCAATGTCTAGGCCACATAACCATTGAAGTGCAGCATTGTTTATATTTAAAGAAAAAATTGAATGTTCATCACAGAGCTTTGATCACACCAAAGCTGGGTGTGGTCACATCTTAATTTTTGTTTTAACCATAAACTGTCAATACTCCTGAAAGTATTCTGAATTGTAGATTGGAAGAAGGTAACTGGAGTTTTAATGTTTATTTAAAATCCCATCTATTCATTGTAGTGATTTAATAAAAGCATCTGAGCTATGAATGTGGCATATATTCACCAAACATCATGCTTCAGGGAGGATTCAAGGTTTATTTGATTATGTGCCCACTTGTATTTATTTTCCTTCTCTCCTTCATTAGCAATGACTATATTACAGCTTTGTTATATTCTTAGTGTATGGTTTATGACTTCAATGACAACTCGGAAAAGCTGTGTGTTTCATTATCATTAAAATCTATGTTCTAATTCTTTGGTGAGATGCACGTCCTGAACAGCAGAATTACCTTGTAATGGGGTGTTCTGTATTCCAAAGACAGTACCACTCTAAACAGTTGAACTGGAGTAGCCAAAGTGTTTGGAGAGTAGCTCATTAATTTTAATAAGCTATTATCTTCATTGCTGTGTTTTGTGGAATGACGTCTGCATAAGAAAATAGCTGCAAATCTGATAAAGGAAACCGGCAGGCTGCAAGAACATTGACCATCTACCATTCCATTTGACTGAATATCAACATTACAGTATTATAAAACAACTCAAAAAGTTGAACCAGAAGATTCAGTTGTGCATAGTGGCTGGCAATAAAATGAATCATGCTTCTAGTTCTTTTGTTTGTGGGAGTGTCTACATATATGATTCAAACTAATACGCCTGGAGGATTCCTCCCCCGTGAAATTGAGGACTTTCCCGATTAATTATTTACCATAAATGCCATAGGCAACCGTCATAAACACAACTGACTAGATTCCCACACAAGCTAATATTTCAGTGGCAACTATGGTGTCAGCATAACTTTACATAGCCAGTCTGCCAAAACTGATTACAATTTCAGTTGCTCCTTTGCTGAGGTATGGTAGAAAAATACCAAGAGAACATAATGAAAACATAATGCTTTTTTTAAAAAAGTCCATTTTCACATTTACTGGACTGTCTTCAAATTTAAAACAAATCTAATGTGAGAAGCATAAATTGTATTCACATTTATATAAATGGTTTAAATCCTTGTCTCTAGCTGTTATAACAAAATTAACTGTTTTTACAAGACAACAGAATCTAGCAAGATATCCAGTGCATCACTTGGAATTGTGTTTGCATTCTAATCACTGACGTCAAACCAGGCTTACTTTCTCTGATGCAATGAGGAGTTTTCACCAATAGTCCATCACTGTAGTCTTTTTTAATACACACACTTGGCAAAATGCTAGAAAATATGCAGTAGTTATTCATTTACTTGCAACAATTGTTTACATTTCCAATAACTATATAGCAGCCTGCCATTGACAATGTTTTTTTTTGCTTATACACAGATTTTCATATATAATATTCAAAAGGACATTCTCCATTCTTGAAGAATGGCAGATAACTCAGTATATGGATCAGTTTGTCCTTAAATGCCTATGGCTCTATGCTATCAGCAATAAAAACTATACAGTATGTCTTTCTAATTCCAATTTAACTGAAATGGAATTGAAAATCAAGCAACAATTCCTTCAAACTGTCTTCCATGCATTTGATTTTCCACAGTTAATCTTTTGAGCAATGACCTAGTCTGTATGTATGTGTGCCAGTGTGAGTGTGTATGCATGTGTATTAAATATTAAATGTGGATCAGAAGTGAAGAGATAATCATATTCTCTATGTTCTTGTTGTACGTCATATAGCATTCAAATAGAAATACTATTATAAATAGTATTAAATTAAGTTTAACTAAACTGTAAACTAACCAATATATAGCTAATACATCAAGGAAAAGAAGATAACATAGTTCAGTAGACTTTTAATTTAATTTCTGGCACAAAAAGTGAAATAAGCATTGATAGACATGGAATTAATCTCCAAATTGGATTTTTTCACCATTTGTTACTTGGACTAGGTACATAATAGCTTGACTTTGAATGCTATTATAGTGACACCAAGATCCAGGCTCATATTCTCCTTCTACTGCTTTCCCCACTACAGTATGGCAAGATAGTACTACAATGACTTATTTGTAAATTAGATCTGCCTGATTATACAAGGAAAAAATAGTTTTCTATGAGGATATAGAATGTTTCTGAACTTTGAATGTCTGGCCTGGCAGATGAGAACAGAAATGTGTCAGGGATTCTTCCCATCCCCCACTCCCCACCAAATTTGTCTATTTGTACTTTTCCCTGTGGACCTTCACATCCCTAAATTGTACCTCAGAATGGATAATTTAAAGTGGGGCATTTTCATTCAAATGGTGTATTCTTAAAAGAATGGAGGATGGAGGAACAAGCAAATCGAGGGCACACTGATGATAATCTGCCTGTGTGAAGTTTGGCACAGAAGCTAAGAGGTCTTTTTGTCTAGATTTAAACACTGAACTGAGAACTGAGTGATTCCTTGGAAAGAGAACCTTTTCTAAAATAAAACAGGCATAAGAATTAAACACTTTTCAAGTAAAACAGACGTAGGATTTGAAGTATACAGCTAAGAAATGTGTTACACTATTTCCATAATTTCATTTTTTTTAATACTGGTAGGAGGAAAGATGTGAATCCACACTGAGGAATAGATTTAGACTTTTGCTACAGATTGTTTTCCCTTTCAAAAATATACCCTCTAAATCTATTATACCAGGAGGCAGTCTAATATATGGCCTACTAGCGTTTTTCCTTCCCTAGTCACAGCCACTTTTGGAGATGGTTTTCATAAAAAAAGAAAAAAAAGAAAATATTAAGGAAAAGGAGTTGCACCCTCCCCTTCTTCCTTCTCCTGTGCGATAAATATAGTCCGGATTGGTGGTCTTTGCAATTATTACTTTTTTAATGCTAACTGTATAGCCTTGTGTTATCTTGAAATGTAGGATTGGCCCAAAAATTTTTGCTGTTTGAAATGAAGGCTAACGGGGACATTTTGGGTGCATCCTATCCCCTGTTTATAAGGTAATCTAAATCTTCTGGAATCTAAAATCCTTTTACTTAATAGTACAGGTGAAACTTGAAAAATTAGAATATCGTGCAAAAGTTCATTTATTTCAGTAATGCAACCTAAAAGGTGAAACTAATATATGAGATAGACTCATTACATGCAAAGCAAGATAGTTCAAGCCGTGATTTGTCATAATTGTGATGATTATGGCTTACAGCTCATGAAAACCCCAAATCCACAAACTCAGAAAATTAGAATATTGTGAAAGGTGCAATATTCTAGGCTCTAAGTGTCCCACTCTAATCAGCTAATTAAGCCATAACACCTGCAAAGGGTTCCTGAGACTTTAAATGGTCTCTCAGTCTGGTTCAGTAGGAATCACAATCATGGGAAAGATTGCTGACCTGACAGTTGTGCAGAAAACCATCATTGACACTCTCCATAAGGAGGGAAAGCCTCAAAAGGTAATTGCAAAAGAAGTTGGATGTTCCCAAAGTGCTGTATCAAAGCACATTAATAGAAAGTTATGTGGAAGGGAAAAGTGTGGAAGAAAAAGGTGCACAAGCAACAGGGATGACCGCAGCCTGGAGAGGATTGTCAGTAAAAGGCCATTCAAAAGTGTTGGGGACTTTCACAACGAGTGGACTGAGGCTGGAGTTAGTGCATCAAGAGCCACCACACACAGACGGATCCTGGACATGGGCTTCAAATGTCGTGTTCCTCTTGTCAAGCCGCTCTTGAACAACAAACAATGTCAGAAGCGTCTTACTTGGGCTAAAGAAAAACAGACCTGGTCTTTTGCTCAGTGGTCCAAAGTCCTCTTTTCTGATGAGAGCAACTTTTGCATATCATTTGGAAACCAAGGACCCAGAGTATGGAGGAAGAATGGAGAGGCACACACTACAAGATGCTTGAAGTCCAGTGTGAAGTTTCCACAGTCTGTGTTGATTTGGGGAGCCATGTCATCTGCTGGTGTTGGTCCAGTGTGCTTCAAGTCCAGGGTCAACGAAGCCATCTACCAGGAGATTTTGGAGCATCTATGGGGGATGCTGACTTCATTTTCCAGCAGGACTTGGCACCTGCTCACACTGCCAAAAGCACCAAAACCTGGTTCAATGACCGTGGGATTACTGTGCTTGATTGGCCAGCAAACTCGCCTGACCTGAACCCCATAGAGAATCTATAGGGCATTGCCAAGAGAAAGATGAGAGACATGAGACCGAACAATGCAGAAGAGCTGAAGGCCTCTATTGAAACATCCTGGTCTTCCATAACACCTCAGCAGTGCCACAGGTTGATGGCTTCCATGCCACGCCGCATTGAGGTAATAATTGCTGCAAAAGGGCCCAAACCAAGTACTGAGTACATATGCATGCTTATACTTTTCAGAGGTCATATTGTTCTGTGAACAATCCTTGTTTTATTGATTGCATGTAATATTCTAATTTTTTGAGATTGTGGATTTGGGGTTTTCATGAGTTGTAAGCCATAATCATCACAATTATCACACATCACAGCTTGAACTATCTTGCTTTGCATGTAATGAGTCTATCTCATATATTAGTTTCACCTTTTAAGTTGCATTACTGAAATAAATGAACTTTTGCATGATATTCTAATTTTTTGAGTTTCACCTGTATGTTTGTGGTTGACTGACATCACTTTAATATTAAGTTCATACAGTTTTCTGAAATCAGTACTGTATGAAAATACCATGAGCCTCTACCATTATGGAGTGGAAGCTAAATAAACCCAATTCACCCATACAGCCACACATGTAAGAGGAAACAGAAGAAAGTGTAACTGGGTATATTTCCTCAAGGATGTTTCTTATTAGCGTCCATTGGCAAAAAAAAGGAAAGAAAAATAAAATGATATTGAAAGAGTTAACATGCCAGAACAATGCCTGTATCTATGCTGGAACTCTTTGCTGAACTCAAAATCCTGTTTTTAAGTTTTATGCCTAATAATTAAGAAAACTGCCCTGTTCTCCCAGTAGACAGGTAGGAATATTTTCTTCTTAGGAAATATATACATGACTAAGTACTTTTGACAGTCAGCATTATGGAATGACTTAAACCTGGAATAACTCACTGGGCTCCATAACTCACTGGGATTTCCTATACAAGAGTTGGGTTTATACTATCTGCTTCCAACATTGAACTTAATATTCTGGATGCAAAATAAACAACTAATGCTTATAGGCCCAATGTCTATTTTTATTTCATTAATAAAACATGAAAACATTCTGATCCATTACAATATGAGGTTTCTGATAATCCCATTTTAATTCAACTACTTCTTTTATTTGCCTGATTAAAAATAAGTTTGTATAAATTTGTGTATCAGTACTGCTTGACCAAATTGTAGAATTTCAGCAGTGTATTCAGTAATAAGGATCCACGAGAATTTTGTTTGAAATATATTTTCCATATAAAAATTAAATTTTAGGTATGATGAAAAGAACATTGAGGGAAGCAGAACTGATTGTGTAGCTCTTAAATTCTGGATTTGATTTCCCCGTGCGTTCAACCAAGTTCCTGGCCAATTCTTTATCTATAACAGTTATATGGCAGGCTGGTAGAAATACTTAAGGGAATAGAGGCATTTACTGAATTTGATCAAAAGAAAGTTTTTTAAAAAATTTATCAGAATTGACAAATTTCTTCACATAAACTTCTTAAGAATTTGAAAAATCAAATCTAGAAGAAAGATTTGATGGCATTTTCTTCTATCCTTACCCATACAATATTTTGAAAGGACTGGTATCATCAGTAGTATCCCCAGTGCTAAGTAATGTATATTGCAAAATTAGTAGGGTGTGCCTCTGTTTACCCTTGCATCATAAGAAATCCTAGATTATAGTAAAGTCAGAACTGTGTGAATTCTGGTACGTCACATTGCACTGTAATCCTGTAATCCACTAATGATAGGGTGGTTGGCCTGCTGGTGTTGCTCAAAATTGTGAAGTACTCTATTTATGTGCTTTTAAAAAAAACATTAGCCCATAATTTGTCTTGCATAGATTTGCCTATCCAGATTTAAAACCAAGGATAAAACAGAGAAGTGGTTCCTCTATAAAGAAGGTTAGAAAGTCATGTTATTTTGGCATCTATACAAATGCCATTATACTTGCTTCCTAGTAAGGCATATGTTAACAATAATTCTATTAGCATGCATACAAAGCCATTATTTCAGTACTGTATCAGATTCAGAGAAGCCAATTCACTGGTGAGTTAATGTTCAGTGAGTTTAGCAACATCTGATTCACATGGTTAATTCAAATATATTAGATGTGCAGATGGTTTAATTAGATACCCAGGAGCAGCCAATATCATAACGGACAGTGCTCAGCCCTGAGGTCTTAAATTCAAATTATAACAAGGGCCACAGGAGGTTTTGTTCATTAGTCTGAGGGTTGCAACCCTGAAACCTTTATATATATTGATACAACATTAAGTCAAAAGAGAGGAGAATTGTGATATGCAACTTTATTGCAAAATAAAAGTACATGCAGTCCTTACAACAGTTCATTTATTGACCATTCAAAGTTACAATGGCACTTAAAAATGTGACATGCCCATTTTTCACTTATGACTGTTGCAGTACCCCCATGGTTACATGATCACAATTTGGATGCTTGGCAACTGATTCATATTTATGATGGTTGCAGTGTCCCAGGGTCATGTAATTCCCCTTTTCTAACCTTCTGAGGAACAAAGTCAATGGGGAAGCCAAATTCATTTAACCATGTTACTGATTTAACCACTGCAATGTTTCACTTAACAAGGGTGGCAAGAAAGGTTGTAAAATGGAGCAAAACTCACAACAGCTGTCTTGCTTAGCAACAGAAATGTTGGGCTCAATTGTGGTCGTAAGTCAAGGACTACCTGTATTTTCTTGGCTTTCTACTTTGGCCACAACAAAGCATTTGGGTTAGTATTGCCATTGGAGTTGGGCAAGAAATGGAGCACCCTTATGTGGAGAGCGGCTAAGAGGACCAAAAGGTTTTTGCTCTGTACAAGAGATCTTGAGAACAACACTGCAATGCAAAAGGGTTGAAATCCCAGGCAGAGGCACCTTCCCCCTCCCCCTTTCTCTGCAATAGGTTTGCAGAACAGTCCCACCTCCCCCAATACTTGACCTCTTCTCCACCTGAAGGATGCAGAGAGAGGGACAAAGGAGCAAGGTCATCGCCACTGACATCTTCTCGCTACAGCTTTGGCAGGTCAAGGGGCTACTGCATCTCTAGCCAGCCCCCACATTTAAAAAAATAGGATAGAAGACAAAAACAAAGAGCACAATAATTATTTTTACTTGAATGATGGCTGTATTGTGGCCTCTGACATCACTTTGTGGCACTTCCAGGGCATCTTTTGATTGCATGGCTGAAATTCAGCAGCCAGGTTTTCTTTCTGATTTCCGGAGATACATTTTGCTGTCTTTGGTTACTTAAAGCTTGTATAAAGAATTGATTTTGATGATCATTGCGTTTTTATTTGAGCCTTAATGAAAATATTGGCAATTACCAACGTTGGTGCACTATTATCACTGTTATGCAAAATATAGTGCTGTATTATATTAAGTAAATTAAAAGGAGCCTGTTTAAAAATTTTGACATTGTCCCCACTCCTCTTCCCTGTGGTTGGATCGTGATCCTTTAGAATCCCCTACTTTTTAAGCACATGCATATACAGTAATTTAAATACCTGTTGTTTTTACTTAGTGGTGCTTATCTGAAGTTATTATTGCAATGCATGATTTATAACTCCAGTAAAAGACCTTTTCAGATAATTAATTCCAGCAAGTGACATGCCGGGGCTACCCAGAGTGCTAACTTACATCCTCCCTTTCAGAGTCGTGTCTTTCAACTTTTCTTCATTGCTCAAAAGGTCAAAGCCGCCTTAAGGCAAACAACCTCTTCTGAATTAAGATAGATTGACTTTCTTAGCAGAAAGCTAACACTTGAGGCGCAGCCAAGTCTCCGCAATGGGCTTGTTGTGGAAGAAGATGCTAAACTGGCAATTTTAGGGAATTGGGCTGGCACCATCTACAAAGCAGAAGCAATTTCCCTCAGTTGCTATGGGTAGCAGACTCAGAAAATCATGGCAGGATGGAAAAAGAACTCAAATATACTGAAATAGTAGAAGAGCTCCAGTTAAAGAAGTTGAGAGAACAGCCTTACCAATGCTACTAATCAAGCAATGCCAAAGGAAACTGACTTGTTCCAGGTCTCTTCATATTTACATTTCTATTTTCAAAATCTGAATATGTTTCTCAGTGAAAGTAGTTACACAATGTTTACTGTGTGTGATGTTTGCACTGATCTTCCTTTACTGAGGCACAATTCCTTTGTTGCTACATAATTTCAGATCTTTGTCATTAAGAACATTTGGATGCTTGGAAAAATGAATGAAGAAACCAGTCTATTATCTTTTAGGATTTTTTTTGCTTTTAGTGCCATTTTAGATCCATGCACATCCAGGGACTAGTTTTCTCTTTGCTCACAACACACAATGCCGTATAGTATGAAAAGATAGAAAGAAGGTTGGGCAGTCTTGGTGTAAGCTAAAAGCTTTCCAGCCAGTGAAGAGGGACAAGGGAGTTGCTGCAAGTGCATAATAGGTGTTTCCAAAAACCTAATGATAGGAAATGAAAATCCAAATCAGGAGGAATGGAGTTTCTGTTGTTTTTACAATGCACAGAAAGTTTTGAGGCTATATAGCAACCTGGACTATCTCGATCATAACTGGGATATGGTGGGTATTGTTTTTTGTTTTTTTAATTTTCTGTGCTGTGTTTTTACTGCTTGTAAGGCCATCTAGAGTCGCAATCAGTGAATAGGCATCCATATAAATTTCCATAAATAAATAAGTAAAATGTATATGCCGCCCACCTCACTATCCATCCGTGCAGCTCACAATACAATAAAAACATAAACATAAAAACATTCATGAGAATTAGATAAAGCTAAACGCGCAAACAGTACTGAGATGGTATCTTCTCTATTGCTCTACCATTTCCAGCATAATGCCCCACTGAGGCCCCACGCCAACAGTGCAAAGGTTTTAAGTCCTTCTGGAAGGCCAAAATGGTGGGGGCAGCTCTCACACTTCTAGAAGCAAAATTTCCAAACAGCCGTGGCAGAAAAGACTCATTTAGACCCCATCAGCGAAATTCCTTGACTGACAGGGTCTGCAACATATCCTTTCCACCAGAGCGAGTGGGTCTTAGTATCTGAATCATACTGAACATGCTCTGTTAAATTGGTACTTGTGCCAAAATAGTGACATTCATTGGCTTGGCAACAACCCAGCCCTGAAATGGAGGCTGGGCCTGATGAAGGATGGCAATGGTAAGCTGGGCTTTTGCAGCATCATAGGGGACATGAAAGGAATTATGGAGATGTTAGCTTAATACAGTACTCGAGGTTTCCATCTGAGTTTTGCCCTTTAATACTGAAACTTTGATCCTGGATCAAAGGATCCAGTAAAATGCAACTTTCAGTTTTGCTTGTTCATTTTCACCTAATACTTGGGGCTGGGGTTTTTTTTTCTTTCAGCCCTAGGAAGTGGTCCATGGCAAGCCACTTCCGAAAAGATTGCCAAGAAAAATGCAGGGTTGGCCATGGAGTTACCAGGAGTCAAGACTCATTCAAAGGCAGAATGGATTGGGGTTCCTTCTGAATTGCAGTAAATAAGATTGTTCCCCCTGCCGTCAAGTTAGAAACAGTAATGCTTAAGGCAGGAAACTGAGCTTTTCTTTTTCCTAAAAAAAATTTGAATTCATTGTTCTATAGTTATACAACGGCAACCTCCATGGACAAATATACTGGAGTTAATCCCGCTCCCCCCAAGCAGAACAGCTGTCAGTACTCAGCATTTGGAAGGGTATAATCAATGTAAATGTCCTTGTTTTTTTGTTTTTTGTTTTTTTTGCAGAGTAGTTGTGGAGAAAAAGGGACAGGATAGAGCTTGTCTTTGCTGCTTTAAAGATAGAAGTCTGGAAATATATCACGTGTTAGTGTGACTTCATGATTTATGAGACTTGAACAAGACATCATTAAACTTGTTTTAAAAATTTCATAGTTCCTTGATTTTTTCTTCTTCTTCTGGACATAGGAGAACTAAAGTTTCCAATTAATTTGCTGACTTCCTACAGGGATATTGAGAACTCCTTCTTTCACAGTGCTTCCTGATTTTAGTTTAAAATCTGTTGGCATGTAGTCTGTAAATCCAGAAATGTTGGGAGTTGTCAGGGTAAAAGCTAAAGAACAGGGGCTCCTTGGATTCAAAGATTGTGGAGTTTTGTGCAAGCAATTGCAAAGTCACTAGGCTTAGCCAAAACTGTAATTAATAATTCTCTTATAGGGGGCCTAATGACACGCTAGAGATGGAATTTTAGGGAGGGGAGGGCTTTTATTTTCACCAGCAAGATTGCTCTCCTATTATTTATTTTGAGAGTAATTTAAAGGAATAGGACTTGTTTCTGTATAAGCATAAATAGAAGGGGCTGTCTGCTAAAACCAAAATGATATTATCAGATAGTCCCAGTGGTGGGCTGCTGAATGGTCACGCAGGTTTGGGCAAACCCTTAGCTTTGATCGCTGGCTGGGCCCACCCACCTGCCCTTGTGCTAAGCTATTCATTTATAACTAACTTTCTGGCTGGTTCCCTCTGCCCAGCTGAGTTTTGTGCCATCCCTGCTTTATTCACCAGAACTGCCTGAGTTGATTACTTGCTTCTTTAAAGCTCCATTTCATCCCCAAAAGAATGTGTACACTCACAACCAGCAAACCGCTTGTGAATGTAAGTGCAGCCCACCTCTGGATAGTCCTCATTTGAACAATAATTTGGACCAGTAACTCAGTGATTGTGTTTATAATTTTACACAGAACAATGCATACCAAATGACTCTAATGGCAAACAGATGATTAAGAGAGAGGAGACATTGCAAAGACAAATGTGGGCATTTGTCACAAAGTCACTTTCTCAGCACAGTCATAACTGCAGATGGTTGCTGTTTGAGGTAGTCGCTAAGCAAGGACTACTGGTAAACCGATATAATTGTTTAGTGACACTTCTAGAGATGAGACTTGAGAGAAATATTCCAAAACACATCTTTAAAAAATAAAATTAATGATCATTTTTAAAATTACTATTTACATTTACATTTAATCATAGACCTTTCTCTTGTAAACAAACTAAACTCCTGGACTAATCCGAACATCTCTGCCTTTGTAAATTCTTGCAACAACAACAAAAGGTTTGTGCCAAAATACAATGTTTTAACAACTGTTTTGTTACTTTGATAAACCTGAAAAACCTTTGGGTGCAATTTGCCACAGATCCTGCCCTCTCTAAAGTATGCCTTTAATAAAGAACAAAATAGAAGAACTATTTTCTTTATACATAATTCTGTGCAATATTTCTTTAGGATTACCGCAGACAGAACTGCAGTTGATTTCTTAAAATATTATTATTTCCCTTGAAGCAAGGGAAACAGTTTTATTCACTGCTTGATAAAACTATTATTGTTTTAGATCCAAAATTGTAACTATAAACATTTCTGTGTGATGCTGCTCTCAATATAATTAGAAAGCATTCCAGATCCAAGACCATATCTGTATGACGGACACCTCTGGCTGAATAAAACTGGTGATTCAGAGGATCTGTCCAGTTCAAGAAATTACATGCCATTTGGCGTGAACATGAGAAGCAAGATTGGGCCAAATCACATTTGCTTGGTGAGCTCATATTTGTCCCGTGGCAGGAAACATGCCTCATATTTTCCATTTTAAATGCAATGTATCTCTGGCAATTATTTGTGTGTAAGCACAAATATAAACATATTGGGGGTAATACTATAACTACATTGCTGAACAAAAATGTGCTGGGAAATTTGAATTTATTCAGCCACTACCTAACAAGTGAAACTTTTGGAGTGGGCAGTTGGCTCTGTTTAAATTAAACTGTGGGATATTTTTTGTTGTCCTTTTGATGTACTTTTCATAAATAACAGTGAATTACTTAGATGCTTCTTTTACAGAAAACAGGAAGGTCCTTCATTTAATAGCCCACATATTCACTCACTAATATAGAAATATAATGCAGCTCTTACTTGAGTCATTGCCAGAAAGTTTAAGTCGCTTTGGGAAGATGGGCAGCATATAAGTTTGGTAAACAAATAAATATTTAATTGGTCCCAGTTATTTATACAATTCAACCAGAATTAAATGATCAGGATAATGCATTTGTTTGTCTTTACATTAGAAATATTATTTAGTTGTGCTCTGCAAAAGAGCAGCTTATCAGATCCAACAGTGAAATTCAAGAACAAGCACAAAGTATCACACGTCATTGCAACTGACTATCACAGGATCTGATGCTTCAGATTAACAGATCAGACTGAAGAAAGAAACACATATTATAACCCTATCTGTGCCTATTCAAAAGTCATTTCCATTGAATTCCACGATCAGACTCAGAAGAAAAGAGAATAAATTTACAGGAGTGCATCAGATCCATTAGTGTATATATTTAGAAAGGTGGGATAAAAATCTAATAAATAAAGTCTGAATCTATTCAGTGGGATTCACTGAGGAAGGTAGGAATAAATCACTCGGGATGCTCCCCAGGAGTAAAATGGATAAGCAGCTACATAAATTTCAATAAATAGCATAGAATTGCATTTCATTTTTTAAAAAAGATAGTCACAGGGTGAATCAAATGGAACAATTCTGCAATGGCATCCAGGACAGATTTTGGACAATTTCCCAAATTAGCTTCCTTAAATGAACTTGCTAATTATTCCCTTTAACATGAATGAGAATATATCAGTTTGCTCTGGACAGAACACGATGACTTCAAATCCCTTGTCATTTGTTGACCTAGAAAGAACTTAAGGCAGCTGCTCTATTTGCTAAAAAATTCCACTCAGGGGAAAGAAGAATATAGGTAGCTTTCAACTTACTACTGCAATTGAGGCCAAAATTTTCGTTGCCAAGCAAGACAGTTATTAAGTGAGTTTTGCCCCATTTTAGGACCTTTCTTGCCACAGTTGTTAAGTGAAATCACTGCAGCTGTTAAGTTAGTGTCACAGTTGTTAAGTGAATCTGGCTTCTCCATTAAGTGAAGATCGTAAAAGATAGTCACATCACCTGGACCACTGCAATTGTCATAAACATGAGCCAATTGCCAACTGGCTGAATTTTGATCACATGGTTATGGGGATATGGCAATGGTTATAAGTTGAAAAATGGTCCCAAGTCCCTTTTTTAAAAGCTCCATTGTAACTTCAAACGGTCACTAAACAAATGGTTATAAGGACTACCTATGGAAGATGCTTTTTTAAGCAAATGGACATTTCTGAATCTGTTCTGAGGGGAATCTGAGGGGAATCTTTAGAAATCTAGTCAGTTTAGGCTAGGTTTTCTTTTTCTGTTTTTAGCATGTATTATTTTCTACTGTATGATTTATTATATCTACTATTATTATATTTATTATTTGTTGTAAGGTAGCTATATGGTCTACCGGTGCGCAATTGTAAGACTGGTTTAATTTATAAGTTCTGTTTAACGTTGTGATCTCTTGAGAGTCTTCTACAATTGCAACAGAATATGCATTACAGAAAGAGAAAGAGAAAACAACAGAGAGAAACACACACACACACAAACACACACAGAGAGAAATCTGGTCAATTCTTACATTATTAATATATCATCTTTTCCAGGAAATTTATTGTCAAGCTTTTAAAGCACAGAAAAATATATAAATAAAAGAGGTGTAAGGGGTGACAAAAATGAAAGGGAGTTGCACAAACTAGTTCTTCTCTTCCCTGCTTTTTCTGCAAGCCTCAGTATGAAACTATTTGGTAGCTTATTGTTAATATGATCCATATTACACAGAAAGGAATCCAGCCACCCTAGTTTTATTGAGTCAAATGCTTCCAGAGGAATTCCAGTACATTAATGAAGCAAGCATATTTTTCACAGGAATTAAAAAGAGTGCCATAGTGGCACTCACTCCAATGAACGCTAATAAAATTATTTGTAAGGACTGAATAAATTTACATAGTAAGCAAGGCTATGCTTTCTTCTTAAAAAGCTAGCAAGGCACAAAAGTTTGAGAAGTGTCATTTCAAATACCATATGGTTATGCTTTCAGAATGTGGGATTAAAATTGAATTGTGGAATGGTGCCTTAATTCAGGTTCTAAAGAATGATGGTAATACCACATTTTTAAGCAGGTGCCGCTCTGCTACTCTGAAATATATGCAACAGAGGTGGGTTCCTACTGGTTCGGCCTGGTTTGGCTGAACCAATAGTGATATGCCAGCCTGGGTTACAGAACCGGCAGTGACCCAGGTTGGCCATGCCTCTGAACTGGTTCCCTGGTTGCTGTAGTCGCCGCCACCATCTTGTTCAATTTTTATTGAACTGTGCATGTGCATACAGCACACATCCAATGCGTGCACAGACAGCACACACACAAACAAACCGGCAGTAGTGCCAGCTAGAACCCACCCCTGATATGCATGGAGGGGCTGAACAGGTATAACACAGAATGATGATTTAAATGTATTTTCATTCTGCTTTGCATTTAAGCATTATTTCCTAAACAACAATGAAATGCAATCAGTAACGAAATATAAATATTATATCCTCACCACCATCACTAACCACCCAAGCTCTCCATGGCTTTCTGAAGTAGCTTGAAATTCAGCTGAGTAATCACTTTCCTGTCAAACAGAAAACTCATGCCTTATTAGGTTCCCTCAATCAACACAGATCTCTCAACTACAGATATGCTTTATTTTGAATGGAAGTGACTCTCCAAGTATAGGCAAAAACATTTGTGAGAAGTAAGATCAATGCCTGAGATAAGCCTAGAATTCCCACAATTTGCCTGCTTCCTACCCAGGTGTTCATAGGTAGCTTGCTGAATGCACAAAAGACAATCTACCACAGGAAACTCATACAGTCTATCTCTGAAATCTGTACATTGCTTAGTTGCCATGGCAGAAAACTGCGCTTTTGATCTCACATACCTTTCCTAATTCTCCCAGCTGAATTCCTGTACATTGAATGAGTTGTTCCTTGCAAGATTTCTATGCATGCCTTCATTTAAGGCGGTGTCAGTTTTTCCCTAGCTGGGCAGGCATACACTAAAACATGTCAGGCTTTGCTTGTTTTGGCTACTGAAAAGTCCCTGGCTTACAAGCTGGTCTTGGCTTCGCAATTATTTTTGCCCTCTATAAAACTTACTTGGCTATATGTAACACAGGAATAGGAATCCTTTGTATTAAACCCATAGATGCGAAACTCCCAACTTCCTCAGTCCATTTACACATAACACTGTGCAAGTGATAGAAAACATGATTCCTTGCTGCTATTTGATTTACTTTCAGTTGACTCAGCTGAAAAGAAATGTAATACTCATTTCCATGTTGGGATCGATTAATTAAGAATACATGAAAGTCTGAAAGACTGTTGTCATTAGATTCAAAGATGACCTAGAATAGAGCTGCAAGTTAAAAATAGTAGCTTTTTTTTAAAAAAATGCCCTTGACATCAGGATAGAGAAGCTACTTCATGCCCAATTGTTCAACTTAAAAGGCTCTTTAAAAGTGATGCCTTTGGATGAGATATCATAAGCACAATAGAAGAAGATGACTTTGCCCTGAAATGTCCACATAATGTCTTTTGAGACAAAATCTTGATTTATATTTAGATTTTTGAATCCAGTGATGGCATTGATTAACCAAGAGAACATTCAATGCTGGTATTTTTCTTAAAAGAAATGAAGACTCATACAAATAACACCATGTTGATGAATTCAGACTGGATGAACTATGAATGGCATTACACATAGCTGCTAAATGAAAACCCAGTAGAAGTCATGGACTTCAGTAGATGAAGCAACACTAAGGGTTTTATATCCTGCTTGTGGAAACAGAAGATGCTGAACTGGATGAATTCTTTATATTCTATGGGTCCTTGTTATATTACATTCTTAAGATCAGCACTTTCAAACATATTTATGTGTTTGTCTGTTTCTGCCTTCAAGTTAGCACAAATGATGTCTTACACTGCAACAGTTTTTGAAATAAGGTGCCTAAAATCTGCTAATTTTAAGAATGTGTAGAAAAAATCTAGGACAGATTACTCCAGTGGAATTGATCAGTTTTACTTGCTAAATTATGATTGTTGCAGCATCCCCACAGACCCATGATTGTAATTTCTGACATTTCCTACCAGCTTCCCAACAAACAAAGTCAATGGGGAAGAGGGCAGGAAGTCAGAAATCTTGATCATGGGATCATGAGAACTATATTTCTCTTGCTAGACACTTTTCTTCTTTAATTTTCAAATCAAAGTGATAGCAACACCATTCAGGAAAATTTAATGTTCATTCTGAACATATCAATCAAAATGTATGAATAACCAAGAGATCTGCCTGGTATATAGTTTGCAGGACCCAGAAAACATTCTGAGATGTTTCAAAATACACAGGCACACAAATAGTATCCCCCCTTTGTGTAGTTAAAGTCAGCACATATTTTGTGAGGCTCATTCATTTACTTTGGAAGTTGATTCCATCTGCACAACTACTTTGATGCTGGAGAAAATAGGTTTTAGATGGTATATAAAGCTATCAAGAACGATAAAATGAAAAACACAAGGCACTGGTCTCATGAGCTTCCAAGCAGGAACATCTGTATTCAATTTTCAAGGCTTATAGAGCTCTTTATTATCTGTGCCATTTTTTCATTATCATAGTTATCATCATCATTACTATGGTACCAGTAGTAGTAGTGTCCCTTAATAATCTCATTTGCAATCCAATGTTAGGCATCTTTTTTACAGAAGTTGCGCTATTCAAAATTTCTTGGTAATTAGTGCCTTAGTTACTTTAGATAAGTATACTCTGCTTTAACTATCTTATTGGATAAAGGAGGCTTCAAGTGTAATAATACTTAATTTACTTCAAAATGCAGTAAGTTAAGATTTTTTCATTTAGCTGCTTTCCTAGTAAGGAAGTAAGATCCTTGACAACTGCCTCCAAAACTTGTTTTGTTTGCATCACGGATTGTAATTCTCCATGGTTTTCTGCTTTAAAATGATAGTATTAAACTCTGCTGTTTTGTTAATTCAGTGTAACATTTAAGGAAACTGTTTATATAGATGCCTTAAGAGAAACGGCATTAACCCTGTTTAGGAATTCATTATAGGGCAAACAATCCAATAAGCTGCTTAAGTGCAACTGAAAGAACAAAACATAGGTGAAATCCTGGATTTGTCTAAGCACAAATATCTACTGCACAACTTTAAAAGCTGGTAATGGTAACTTTATGCACATGGGATTAGGCATTAATTCCCCTTCCTTCTTAGCTAAAATAATTGTAAGACTAAACTGGGTATATTTATATAGCGAAATTCAGGAACCTGGTCTTGATGGCTTTAATCATAGCCCATACTATGTGGTAAATTAGGAGTTCTTTTCTATGTCTCTGTTTTGATTTAAACATTAGACTATGCTAGTAATTGAGGTTTTGAAAGACATTTGTCATTAGCTTAGTAACATTAACACGTGGATGTCCCACGGGAGACACATTCATGTGCTCCAGCTAATATTTCAAACCCAATTAAAGGCACATCACGCAGTACACAATTTCCATTGGAAAGCACCTTTGTGCAGGAATTAACATGCAATCTATATGGAATTCATCTGATTTACTGGCCCCTGCACATATATTTTATTCACTGCTAGAATTCACAATGTAATCATTGGAATTTATAGCCAACAGCAACGTAAGAGAACAGGCACACAGAGCCAACTCCATAGATACAATTACTTTTTCTGCTTCCTTGAAGAGTTTTTGTAAATTTATGTAAATTTCCTTATCTGCAGAATGATTTTAAGTCTACATCTACATCTACATTTAAGTCTACATCTATTCAGGAAGCAAATCCAGCATCATTAAAACATAACCAAACTGAATACAACTAAAATGCATCAGTCCATCCCACAATAATTCATAATCTACCCCAGTGGTAGTATAAACATAAAACCTATTTTTGATTTTGTGTCAATAACTGTTATGATTACCCTTGAATTCTGAAGAAATGAACAAAAGGACACCCGCCAAATGGAGGACATATAACATGTCAATGTTTGGGGAGAACATTCACTTGGGAAACAATGTGCCCTCCTTGTGTTCAGTAAAAATTATTCCAAAAGAAGTATATAGGATTGGAGCTTTAATTACAAATCAGATTTAGCTGCAGTATAGGGTTCATAATGATTTTCTTCAAGAAGTCATCTCTGTGTAACCAAAATTCATATTTCAAAGGAGCCCAGTAATATCAGTGGAAAACATATATGTGCCATATGTTTGGTGAAGAAGGGAACAGCAAGTAAATATCTGCCTTTCTTGGTGGCCAATTATGCATGCCAGTTCCATAGGGTGGAAATGAAGGTGTCTGCCTCATGGACTATGACAACTCATCTTTAAATGATATGGACTGAGCATTTTTGCTGATCTAACTGGCTTAAAATGGACAAATGAAGGGAAATGGTTTCTAAACATAACTGAGGAATGAAGCTTTGATTTCACCATCTTTCTCTAAAAACTGATTTTGTTGGAGTACCAACTGGAAAAAAGGGAAGAGTCAAGAAACGAAGTTGTTAATAATGTTGTAGACATTATTTTTCTGGGCCGTGATATAAATATATGTGTTAAGCACAAGACTTTGTATTGATGAAAATCTTATTGCTGAAACTCAAAATGGTCTAATTATTCTAAAACCTATCTTTTCTAATTTCAAAGTATAGGAGCAGTATTTTGTTTGTGTGGCTTTATTTTAGTGTAATAAAATCAGCAGCCCAATTGTCTTTGAGCATAAAACCTGCCCTGAATTCAATTTCTTCTTCTTTTTTTGGTAATTATTATTATTATTGCTTTTTTTATAATGAAAGAAAATTAGACCTTGGAAGGAAAAAAAAACCTGCTGGGCACAATCCCTTGTTTATTTTTATTTTTAAATTTCTGTTTGCGTGCCTTCTCAATGGAGGTAGCTTTAGTCACAATATTTATATCTACAGTCAAACACAAATAATTTACCTAACATATTCCTGACTTATGAAGCCACTCAATTCAGCCCTACTTAAACTTTTGAAAGACGGGGTGCAACTCTCATGGATTACTTTTCGCACGTAAGTGAGGCTTTCATGGTATTTGATTACAAGTCACCATGAGAGTCATTACCTCAGCCATTTTCGTTCGGTTCACCACGGATCCATTCCAGCCACAATTTCTGTGTAACCCTTCCTGTGACAAACAGTTGATCAACACAGCAAAGCCATTTCTTTCTGACGGTAAACCAAGGTGGCTTCCTGTATTGGAAATGATCTCTCCCTCGGTAATGATAGCATATCTCCTTTGGTTTGGGTGGCATTCTCAGATTTCTCTGACTAATACATAGCAAAACATTACCACTCCACCCTTTTCTGTTTTCTTTCCTGTTATATATAATGCAATTAAATTGTTTTATTGTTTTAAAGGATCACTAAAGCTTTCTCAACATACCATCAGAGTGAAAATATATATATGAGCAGATGCATATTGTTTGTTGAATTTTAAAGCAATTCAGCATTAGATTTTAAGCCCAGTCCAGTGCAAGGTATAGCATCTATCCAAGTCCCTGAATGATTTGAGACTTCAGCTGTTAAAGAGCAGTGTAAATATTAATGCAACATCCCTGCAGAGAAACTAGTGTACTCTATGTGAAACAATTAGGCAAAGATAACTTATAATTCTGTATTCAACTAGAAATGAGGGGGAAAGCTGTGTTAGTCTATATGACAATAAGATGTAAAGTCTGGTAGTACTTTTAAAGGTAACAGATACACAGGGAGTATTGGGGCATACGTTTTTGTGACCAGCAGCTCAATTAATCAGGTGCATAGAACGGCTTTTTATTAGAGGACCTTAATACAGAGAATTAAAAGAGGTGGGTTGGAGAAGGGAGAAGAAAATACAAGTAGATAGTTTATGGGTTTATACAATAGGATTAGGGGTGTCAAATTGGTGACCCAAGGGCCGGATACATCACGCACAGGCCATGCACAAGCCAGCTCCACAAAGGGGAAAAAACATTGCCAAACATCATATGAAGGCAACGTGATGCTGTGAGTTTGATACCCGTGCAGTAGGTGAGATTGAGAAGAAAATCTCATAAATGAGGATTACCTTCTTGGTTAATGGGCAAAGAACCCATTGTCTCTGTATGGCCTTTTGCAATGCATTGGGATTGTCTAATGAACTATTGTTCAGTTATCTCTCTGTGCAAAGGAATAAATGAACACGGACAGGCCTCGGAAACCCAAACAGTGACAAGACAAGCGTTTCAACTTCCCAAGACCTTCCATTCCTAACCTCAAAGAAGCAATTGTGGAATATAAACTTTGCCACCACAAAGCAACCACGATCCAAGGAGACAATCAAGCTACAATAAGTTAGGATTTTCCAATCCATTCATACATTTTTATAATTTGGAAAACTACACTCAATCCTTGCTCACGCATGTAAAATGTGTCTCCCAGTCTCTGCTATCTTTGAGATAGCAGGCCTTGGAGGTGAGACCATAGTTATATATATAGACCAGGGACGTGCGGTCAGGGGAGGCAGGGGAGGCAGAGCCTCACCACTGTCAATCATGAAAAGGAAAAAAAATGTAAACGGGGAAAAGGCGAGTGCCGAAGTGAGGTTAGCTAGCTCACCGTGAATGACTGCCTCTTTAAAAAAGCCTCTAAAGCTCTGAGCTCTGCCGCTGACTAAAACGCTTCCTTTCGCCCGTGGAAGAGCTCATGCAGGCGAAAGGAAGCGTTTTTAGTCCGTGGGATGCGTGCAAGAGGAGGAGAGAATGCCTGAATATTCTCTCCTCTCGCACGCACCCCGCGGAATAAAACGCTTCCTTTCACCCGCATGAGCTCTTCCATGGGCGAAAGGAAGTGTTTTTAGTCCGTGGGGTGCGTGCAAGAGGAGGAGAGAATGCCTGAATATTCTCTCCTCTCGCACGCACCCCGCGGAATAAAACGCTTCCTTTCGCCCGCATGAGCTCTTCCATGGGCGAAAGGAAGTGTTTTTAGTCCGTGGGGTGCGTGCAAGAGGAGGAGAGAATGCCTGAATATTCTCTCCTCTCGCACGCACCCCGCGGAATAAAACGCTTCCTTTCGCCCGCATGAGCTCTTCCATGGGCGAAAGGAAGCGTTTTTAGTCCGTGGGGTGCATGCAAGAGGAGGAGAGAATGCCTGAATATTCTCTCCTCTCGCACGCACCCCGCGGAATAAAACGCTTCCTTTCGCCCGCATGAGCTCTTCCATGGGCGAAAGGAAGCGTTTTTAGTCCGTGGGATGCGTGCAAGAGGAGGAGAGAATGCCTGAATATTCTCTCCTCTCGCACGCACCCCGCGGAATAAAACGCTTCTTTCGCCCGCATGAGCTCTTCCATGGGCGAAAGGAAGCGTTTTTAGTCCGTGGGGTGCGTGCAAGAGGAGGAGAGAATGCCTGAATATTCTCTCCTCTCGCACGCACCCCGCGGAATAAAACGCTTCCTTTCGCCCGCATGAGCTCTTCCATGGGCGAAAGGAAGCGTTTTTAGTCCGTGGGGTGCGTGCAAGAGGAGGAGAGAATGCCTGAATATTCTCTCCTCTCGCACGCACCCCGCGGAATAAAACGCTTCCTTTCGCCCGCATGAGCTCTTCCATGGGCGAAAGGAAGCGTTTTTAGTCCGTGGGGTGCGTGCAAGAGGAGGAGAGAATGCCTGAATATTCTCTCCTCTCGCACGCACCCCGCGGAATAAAACGCTTCCTTTCGCCCGCATGAGCTCTTCCATGGGCGAAAGGAAGCGTTTTTAGTCCGTGGGGTGCGTGCAAGAGGAGGAGAGAATGCCTGAATATTCTCTCCTCTCGCACGCACCCCGTGGAATAAAACGCTTCCTTTCGCCCGCATGAGCTCTTCCATGGGCGAAAGGAAGCGTTTTTAGTCCGTGGGATGCGTGCAAGAGGAGGAGAGAATGCCTGAATATTCTCTCCTCTCGCACGCACCCCGCGGAAAAAAACGCTTCCTTTCGCCCGCATGAGCTCTTCCATGGAGGCAGCGTGAGCGGGTGGGGGAAGCAACGAAAGAGGCAGCGTGATCGGGTGGGGGAAGCAACGAAAGAGGCAGCGAGAGCGGGCACGGGAAAGCAAGGAAAGAGGCAGCGTGAGCAAGTGGGGGAAGCAACGAAAGAGGCAGCGTGATCGGGTGGGGGAAGCAACGAAAGAGGCAGCAAGAGGCAGCGAGAGCGGGCACGGGAAAGCAAGGAAAGAGGCAGCGTGAGCGGGTGGGGGAAGCAACGAAAGAGGCAGCGTGATCGGGTGGGGGAAGCAACGAAAGAGGCAGCGAGAGCGGGCACGGGAAAGCAAGGAAAGAGGCAGCGTGAGCAAGTGGGGGAAGCAACGAAAGAGGCAGCGAGAGGCAGCGAGAGCGGGCACGGGAAAGCAAGGAAAGAGGCAGCGTGAGTGGGTGGGGGAAGCAACGAAAGAGGCAGCGTGATCGGGTGGGGGAAGCAACGAAAGAGGCAGCGAGAGGCAGCGAGAGCGGGCAAGGGAAAGCAACGAAAGAGGCAGCGTGAGCGGGTGGGGGAAGCAACGAAAGAGGCAGCGTGATCGGGTGGGGGAAGCAACGAAAGAGGCAGCGAGAGCGGGCACGGGAAAGCAAGGAAAGAGGCAGCGTGAGCGGGTGGGGGAAGCAACAAAAGAGGCAGCGTGATCGGGTGGGGGAAGCAACGAAAGAGGCAGCGAGAGCGGGCACGGGAAAGCAAGGAAAGAGGCAGCGTGAGCAAGTGGGGGAAGCAACGAAAGAGGCAGCGAGAGGCAGCGAGAGCGGGCACGGGAAAGCAAGGAAAGAGGCAGCGTGAGCGGGTGGGGGAAGCAACGAAAGAGGCAGTGTGATCGGGTGGGGGAAGCAACGAAAGAGGCAGCGAGAGGCAGCGAGAATGGGCACGGGAAAGCAACGAAAGAGGCAGCGTGAGCAGGTGGGGGAAGCAACAAAAGAGGCAGCGAGAGGCAGCGAGAGCGGGCACGGGAAAGCAAGGAAAGAGGCAGCGTGAGCAAGTGGGGGAAGCAACGAAAGAGGCAGCGAGAGGCAGCGAGAGCGGGCACGGGAAAGCAAGGAAAGAGGCAGCGTGAGCGGGTGGGGGAAGCAACGAAAGAGGCAGCGTGATCGGGTGGGGGAAGCAACGAAAGAGGCAGCGAGAGGCAGCGAGAGCGGGCACGGGAAAGCAAGGAAAGAGGCAGCGTGAGCGGGTGGGGGAAGCAACGAAAGAGGCAGCGAGAGGCAGCGAGAGCGGGCACGGGAAAGCAAGGAAAGAGGCAGCGTGAGCGGGTGGGGGAAGCAACGAAAGAGGCAGCGTGATCGGGTGGGGGAAGCAACGAAAGAGGCAGCGAGAGCGGGCACAGGAAAGAAATGAAAGAGGCAGCGTGAGCGGGTGGGGGAAGCAACGAAAGAGGCAGCGAGAGTGGGCACGGGAAAGCAACGAAAGAGGCAGCGAGGGCGGGTGGGAAAGCAACGAAAGGGAGGGCGGGTGGGAAAGCAAGGAAAGAGGCAGCGAGAGCGGGCACGGGAAAGCAAGGAAAGAGGCAGCGAGAGCGGGCGGTGGCTGCAGGCGGCAAGGCTTGAGTGGGGTGAAAGCGCAGCCCCTTTCGTTGCTTTCCCATTCACCCCGCTCAAGACTTGCCCAAGAGAGCTGGGGATCGGGCTTTGGGTTGGTAGGAGACCTTGAAGGAGGGGGGGGAGGGACTGGGGCCGGTGGAGGAAGCAATGCTACAGTGCACTCTGCGGTCCCCTTAATGTTCACTCAGGAAGGCGGGGAATGGGACCACGTGAGCAGGAGGCTGAGGCTCCGCCTTCCTGATGACATCACCAGCCTCACCAGCCATAACCCTCACCGCACGTCACTGATATAGACAATGACCCTGAAAAAGATTCTCACAAGCAATGAGAAACAATAAAACAATGATATTAACATGGAGATTAGATTCTGCAAAAATCCCAGATATCTACTTTCCCCCCGCATTAACAAAGCGCATCACAGTCTCTAATAACTTCACACATAGTTTAGAGGTGCCTTTATATGCTCGTCCTCTGATGTGATATATAGCATCATCTATCAGGAACGCCCCCGGATTCTATGTAGGACAAATGGGACAAACTTTAAACAAAAGAATTAAGTTTGACATCAGGACTCAAAACAAGGACAAACTAATATCAGAGCACGTTAACTTCCCAGGACTCTCAATTACAGATTTCAAGGTAGCTGTTTTAGAACAATGAAATTATCCCAGCATTGTAGAGCAAGAGGCAGGATAACTCACGTATATCAGAGTTTCATGCTATCTCAGAAGGTCTTAACACAATGGTATTTTAACACATTACAATTGCTAATTGAAGAGATACTTGTAATCTGTCTTTGCACAAAACTACCCTATCTTCTCCTCTGACCACATCTCCTATTTAAATCCTATATCAGTTTAACCCCGGGGTCAGCAACCCACGGCTCTGGAGCCGCATGTGGCTCTTTCATCCCTCTGCTGTGGCTCCCTGTCATCCGTCCGCGTCACAATTTTGAAAGGAGATTCCAGTTTGGGGGGGAAGCACAGCACATCAGGAGGAGACTCTATGGCAAGGAGCATATTTTCTGGTCAGCTCCACAATTGATAGTGCTTTTGGTAAGGACTGGTAGAGGCAAAAGGACGGCACGCTAGGAGGAGACTCTATGGTGGGGGAACCGGCTCCAGAATTTAACTTCCGGGGGCTTCCGGTTAGGACCTTTGTGGCTCTTTGAGTGTTTAAGGTTGCTGGCCCCTGGTTTAACCACTCCGTGGATCTTTTGAAGTGAACTACAGCTCACAAAAGCTTATGACTTTAAATAAATTGAGATAGTCACAAAAGGTGCTGTCCAATTTGTCTGATTTTGGTTGCCATAGACAAACAAGACTGGCCTCCTACAATCTATACCTGTTGTGTAAACCCATTAACTTATCACTTTGTTCCCTTACTCCCTTTAATTATTTGTATTTAAAGTCTACTAGACAACTTGTTACCCATTGGGTCATCATTGCAGAAATATTCCTTACCTAAACAGAGAAACAGAATAACTAGAAGCAGACAAAAAAGTCACTGTTGAGTAGGAGCAACTTCCTATTGGCTTCCCCCTGTAGTATGCCTCATTGGAAGCTGTAGGGAGTGTTGAAATGAATTCCTTCCTTCCCTCCCTCCCTCCCTCCCTTCCTCCCTCCCTTTTAAAGTCTATCTATACAGTGAAGCCACAGTTGAAGTGAGTGATTGCTCACAAAAATGTATGCCTTAGCATACACGCGTGCCAGAGGTGACATACAGAGCTGCTGTCTTCCGGTGCGCACATGCATGCAAGCCAGCTGATCTTCATGCATGCATGTGCCAGAACCCAGAAGAGAGCAGCTGGCCAGTGCACATGTGTGCTGGACCAGCTGGCTGGCGCGCAAGCGCACAACGGAACCTGGAAGTGCAACTGGCTGCCGTGCGCATGCGCACCAACCAGCTACTCTTTTCCGGGTTGTGGTACTGTGGCGTGCACGCATTCATACATGCGTATGCACATCCCAGTTTCATCACTTGGTGCCAAAAACGTTAACCATCCCTGCCTTAGTAGTTGGTTGATCTTGAAGGTGCTACAATATTCGGGTCCTTATTCAGTTACAGTGTCTGAGCAATAATAATACTATAACTGTGTTAAAAGCCAGAGCACTTGAGACAAGCCGCTTTCAACCTGTCCAATTTGAAGAAACGTATGGTTAAACGTTTTCTTGTTTGGCTTTGTAGAAAACATTCTATTAGAGAGTGGTCTTTGCAATCCTTGCATCAGTGCAAAACCTGGGGTATTTCTTTACTGTCAGTAGGGTAGAGCTATCTCTTACCAGTGCCTAGGTTAAGTGCAGAGGAAAAAACTGAACTTCTTGACAATTATTTATTTTATGGAGATTCCTGAAATATTCTGGTTTGGAATGGTTTTAAAGGAACAGCTGTGATGCAGCTTCCAGAAGCACCAAAACCAAGACTGGCAATAGAGCAATTTTGTTTTCATCTGCTTTGGATTAGCAGAGATGATTCAGCTGGGCCACTCCAAACTATCAGTGAGAAAGCAATTCCTGCCCTTTGCAAATGCCCACTCGCTTTCTTCCTTCCTTGTCTGATTATTTATTAAATTGGTACTAATCTGCAAGTCTGGCAGCTGAAAAACATCCACTGAATTGGATGTGAGTTGCATCTCTATAGTTAATTCCAGCTGGACATATTTGCTTATGTGTGGCATGCAGTGGTGTATTCCTACCAATTTTGCTGAACCAGTAGTGGTTTGGCGGCTTGGGGCACTGGAACTGGCAGCAACCCAGGCCTGCCATGCCCCCAAATGGGTTCCCTGATGGCCGCCATCTTGTTTTTCAGTTCTGCGCATGCACAGAACAATTTTAATTGCACTGCGCATATGCATGCAGCATGTGTTAAGCAAACACACGCACACACAAGTGAACCGGCAATAGTACCTGTCAGAACCCACCCCTGGTGGCATGCTTAAATTTGGAATAACTGGGAGTAGCAAGCCATAAAATGATAATGTTAATCTCCAGAGTAATAAATCAATGACCCGAAAAGATCAACAAGAGGTTTTGGTGGCCCCAAAATAGTACTTCAGTTAATGAAATATTAATGGCATAGATAGTATGCTTGCCATATTTAGATGAATACATACATATAGATATAGGTAAAGGTTCCCCCGCATCTGTGTGCTAGTCCTTTCTCTGGCTCTAGGGGCAGTGCTCATCTTCATTTCGAAGCCGAAGAGCCAGTGCTGCCCGAAGACGTCTCTGGTCATGTGGCCGGTATGACTCAACTCCTAAGATGCACGGAACTCTGTTATCTTCCCACCAAAGGTGGTTCCTATTTTTCTACTTGCATTTTTTATGTGCTTTCAAACTGCTAGGTTGGCCGAAGCTGGGACAAGTAATGGGAGCTCACGCTGCGGTAGGAATTCGAATCGTTGAACTGCTGACCTTCTGATCAACAAGCTCAGCATCTTAGCCACTGACACACAGAGAGAGAGAGAAAGAGGAAGGGAGGGAGAGGAAGAGGGAGATATGGGCCTGGGTCTAGGCGCATGTATATGTTATATCTGTATATATATACATCGTCTTGAATCTGGCTCAATAGCCGCCTGGCTGTTAATGAAGACTTTTATGCCCGGAGCAATTTGTGAGTAGTAGAGCACACCTGAAAGTCTGCATTGCCACTTGGCACAGAGACAAAGGCAGGTCTTTTCAAGGTGGCACCTGTTCTATGGAATGATGTCAATCCTCCTGACATGCTTCAAGGTTGATTTTAAAAGGCCTTTTTATGTTTGTTTGTACAAGTGATTAATTCCACCTTTTAACTTTCGGTTTTTCATCCATGTCATTACCTTTATTCTGGTATATACAAGTAGTCCTCGTCTTGCCAAGGTTCATTTAGTGACCGTTCAAAGTTACAACAGCACTGAAAAAGTGACTTATAACCTTTTTTCACACTTCCGACCATTGCAGCCTCCTCATGATCACATGATCAAAATTCAGATGCTTGGCAACTGGTTCACATTTATGATGGTGGCAGTATCCTGGGGTCATGTGATTCGCTTTTGCGACCTTCTGACAAGCAAAGTCAATGGGGAATCCAGGTTCACTTAACAACCATTTTACTAACTTAATAAATGCAATGATTCACTGAATGACTGTGGCAAGAAAGGTCGTAAAATGGGCCAAACTCACTTAACAAATGTTTCGCTTAGCAGCTTCCATTTTGGGCTCAGTGGTGGTCGTAAGGACTACCTGTACTTTCCTATCTTTACTAAATAGCCGTGAGATTCCTTGTAATAACATGATAGATAGACAGGCAGGCAGGCAGACAGATAGACAGATCGAGATAAAAGACAGAAAAATATGTTCGAAAGCCCTTCTATAAAGTCAAAATGGCTTGCTGATCTGGACCCGGAAGAAAACAAGCACTCCTTGGCATTCTAAAAAACAATTTGGACCAGGATTCCTAACAACATCTCGAAGCATATATATTATTACATTTTTAAAAGAGGAAATACATTTGTTCTACTAACTTCAATCTGCATATCCCACTTTGAAGCATGGCTGCCTCTTTCATTCCAAGGGATCAATCATACAGGTTCTGCTACTAAACTCTGCCCTTAGTAGTGTCAGGGTAACTTTATCATTGACTAATTAAGCCCTCGGGGACTCTTTGGGCAGTCATGTATAGATTCTGAAGCTTAGCCGAATCATTTTATTGATGCTTTCTGTGCAGGAAGGGAATAGTATCTATTGTTTTTCTCTTTTAATTGTGTCAGCGTTTAGCTGAGTAGAGTTGTCACCAAGGTCAACAGATCAGGCTGCAGTTACAGAATGATACAGAACAGAGTCACGTGGCTAAGAACATCTCACTTTCCCGCAGTTTCCTGCAACAAAACATGAAATTATTGAAATCAAATGAAGCAAGGTCATTAAATGTCTTGATTTTAAACCAGAATGTTGATGCAAAGTGTCAAGTTTTGAATCTCATAAAATTTCTTTCGATTTTTGTTAACTATGATATTCTACCAACGGCTGATTAATTGATCCTCACCATTTCTCCTTGGAAGACAATGAAACAATACATTTTTAAGTAATGTGGAATAAGCTTCTTACATCAGACCAAAAACACCCTTGAAACCAAACCTCTAACACAGGTGTACGTTTGGTTTTAAAAGCCCCAAGTGTGCAGTGAAAGTGAAATACAGTAAAAGGGTGTAGAGGTTCTGCTGCTATTAACATTTTCCTTCTGCTCACATCAGGCAGTCTGTTGTATTTGTCATTTGCATTAAGCAATTTGCAACAAATTAATTTTTTAAAAGAAGATACTGGTAGACTTGATGGTATCAGAAAAGCTTAACAAACTATTTGTTAGTCATGCTGTTAAGTGCATCAAGCCATGTTGTCTCAAAATCCACGGTACAGGTAGACCTTGACTTACAATAGTTCATTTAGTGACCGTCCGAAATTGCAACGGCACTGAAAAGTGACTCATGACCATTTCTCACACTTATGACTTCCCAATGATCAGATGATTTACATTTAGATGCTTGGCGACTGACTCCTATTTTGACGGTTGGAAAGTTCAGGAGTCATTTTGCGACCTTCTAACAAGCAAAGTCAGTGGAGAACCCAGATTCATCTAACAGCCGTGTTACCCGTGGTGCTATTCAGGCAGTTCATACCTATTTGGGAGAACCGGTTGTTAACTTTCTAAGCAGTTCGGAGAACCGGTTGTTGCAAAAAAATTCATTTTGTGTTTTTTCCACTTTACAGGGATAATCCTGTAAGGAAGGTGGGAAAGAAACATTCTGGTGTTATTTGTAGCCTAAACTTTATTGCCCTACTTACAGAAACTGCCTTTCCGGTTAACCCCTACTACATTGTAGCAGCTAAGGCGAAGCGCCCATCAACGTGAGTGATGTTGAGTTGGCTGCGCCCACCCAGTCACATGACCAATGAGCCACGCCTACCCAGCTGGTCATTAGGGCACAGAACCGATGGTTAAATTATTTGAATCCCAAATGTGGCAAGAAAAGTTGTAAAATGGGACAAATGTGCTTAACAATTTTTTCACTTAACAATATAAATTTGGGCTCAATCGTGATTGTACGTTGAGGAGTACCTGTACAGCCAGATGCTTCAACTGATAGGATTAACTGAATCTAATACAATTATGCTTGTTGCCAGTTGATCTCATGTCATGATGGCGATCTCAATATAATGTTCAGACATTATGAAATGGTATGAACTTAAATGTGAATAAGAATGTACGCTTATGGTGGATTTGCAGAAAGACAGAAATGTGTTTTTAGGTTCAATATATCTTATTGTATATTGAATTGCTGCTATAACAGATCAGTTGTTAGTTGGCTTTCCTATTGTATACAGAGTACCTGTAACTTTAGTTATATTTCAGTTCTTTTTCTGTATATTGTTTGAGATGCTATCACTAGTCTTTTAATAATATGATTTATTCTGAATACTGATAGAAATTGACATTTTAATGCTTGACAGTTTGTGATATTACACAGATAAAAATAATATTTAAACTTGTATCAACAAACTAATTTAAAATTTATTTTAAATTAATTTACTAATTGTTCTAAAACAAATCCAACAGAGAAGTGCAATGCAACTTTTTATAGGATTGCACTAACTGTAGCAGCAAATTACATTAGACATTTTTTAACTGCAGACCTTAAAATATATATTTTAAAGGTTATTTTTTATTTGCAAAAGTGAGAGACATATATCTTCCAGTTATCTGTTAGATAAACTGAGTGTGCCATTATTTTCAGGCAAGCTGTGAAGAATTAAGGCAATATGTGAATATGTTAAATGGAAAACTATGGCATAACAGAATTATAGCTTTTGCACATGAGCCATATGATGCAATCTAACAAAATAGTTCTGAATATTTTCAATTCATACTTAGGCTAAGAAACTATGAAATGAAATAAAATGTTATAACTCATCGTGGGTGAACTTGAAAATGTTTGGCTGGTCTTGGTTAATACTTGGATAGAAAAGTACCAGAAAATTTACAGGATTGCAAGCTAGACTGGGAAGTAAAAAAAAAAACATCCAAAAATGATGGTAAACTACTTCCATGCTCTTAGATAACACTGTGATTTTGCTATTTTTTTTAAAATAGAGAATAATATTTATTTTTGGAGAGCAAAATGCCAAATGAGCCACAATAATAACACAAAAATGTTAGTATAAAAATATTCTAGCTAGCAGCCAAAATTCATGTATTCTTGTAATTAAGTTAAGCTTCTTAGTAAACAGCATCAAATGAACCAAGACAAGATCATAAGATTTTATGAAATTGTTGAACTGAGATACCTTTTACAAGTAAGAAATATGTGGATTTTTCTTTTTCGGGGGACATTACATAATGTTTTTAAATAATTCTGCATGTACATTTATTAGATTTGCCCAGCGATGTAATTAAAAAGTTATTGGTATAATACTTCAATTTCAAGTGAGCCATGGTATCATTGAACAGAAACCCATAAACTGATTTGTCCTGACTTTTAACATACAGAAAGAGTTCCAAGATAAACAATGGTAAGCAAAAGGTATAATACTCTATTATGAAAGAATATAAACATCAGAGAAATAAGAAGCTAACAAAAACATTTTTGAGAATGAGAATTTCCCTTGCTCATTTCTGAAAATATCTAGATACTGAAGATATCCACTGGTTAATCTCAGCTCAAGAGTGTTACATTTTTTAAAAAGGCAAAACTTTTGACATGATGAAAAGTAAAGATGACAAACTATTACCGGTATTCTATGCACTGCGTAGTATTTTTGATGGAATTTTTTTGTTACTTTCATGTTACTGATTGCAGGTGAAATTGAAGCTGATGTCAAAATATGTATTTGACTGGGATCAAAGTAACGTGATAGATAAAATCCAAAATCCATAGAGGCTAACTGAAATTGCACAAAATTCACTGCAGAGTTTTGAGTTTCAAGAAGTTGTGATTAAACAAAAGTTTCCAAGAAAGAAAGAAAAATTCCTGATGTTGGAGCCATGTCATTTTCTTAGCTTTAATTTTGAATTCTAGTTCCTCACTGATGTATAGGCATAAATGCTTCTCACAATATAACTTCTTCATATAATTTGTGAATAAACTTCATGGATTATTCTGCCAGGGGAAACAGCTAAGCAAGGTATGGAAGCATCTTCTGCTTTTTAGTTACCCAAAACGCTTGAAGCAGGCTTACTATTATTCTCCAAAGCACATAAAGGCAGGACAGGAAGCAATATATGGAAATTAATCAAGGAGAGAAGCAACCTAGAACTAAGAAGAAATTTCCTGACAGTTAGAACAATTAACCAGTGGAACAACTTGCCTCCAGAACTTATGAATTCTCCACACTGGAAGTTTTAAAGAAGAGATTGGACAACCATTTGTCTGAAATTGTATAGGGTTTCCTGCCTGAGCAGGGGATTGGACTAGGAAGACCTCTAAGGTCCTTCCAACTCAGCTATTCTATTTTATTCTATTCTATTCTATTCTATTCTATTCGTTACTCTCAAACAAGCTAGAAATTGGAAACCAAGAAAAAACCCATATATTTTAATGCTGGATTGTTAGGAGGAAATTTTCTGGTAAATTACCAAGTTTATTTCTGGTAAATGTTCTGTGACTGATCACCTCCACTATGATAAACATTTTGTGAAGACTGTAGCTTGTTGTGAGATCACTCTTGACAAATTCTCAGCATTCTAGGAGTGCCCTCTAATTCAGAAAGGTTTGCCTACTCCGGGTTAAAGAGATATTTACTGGCAGCAGAAGCAAAGCACATGTGATCAAGGTTTCTTGCAAAAGTTTATTCCCATGTTATGTGAACCAACTTTAAACATTTTAATCACAGTGATCTTATCCTCTTGTATCCATCTAATTTTTAAAAATGGATTTAAAAATGGATAAAAAGTCAAATCAAAACAAACAAAAGAAACTTGACAGAAGAAAAGCCATCCTGTATAGAAAGAGAATTAAAGACAACTTAGAGCAGGCTATGTATTTGCTAACTACTTAAATGGTTTATTGTAGCGTTCCTCCAAGGTCCCTTCCCCCCCTTCATTCTGGCATTCAATCCAGGAGTTTTTTTTTGACAGTCTATATTTACAGTTGTGGCTCCCAGCTGCCTCTTAGAATACTTTCATTTACATTCATAAGAATCAAGGCTATTTTTGCTTTTGAAATGGCTAACTTGCCTTATTGTGTCCCAGGTGGGATTATTGCCAGACTTTTCTTTTTAAGCAGCTCTGCCAAATGACAAAAATTGACACGCTAAGAAATCTTGGCTCAGAGATCAGATAGATTATTATTAAAATGTATTCTTTAAACAAAGCACTTCCGTACTTTGCACTTAATCAAGACTGAAACATTTGGGTTGTATGATATGTATAAATGTAATGGTCATAATGTCCATTTTATTTTGGGGGTAATTTGATAGTTTTGTTGGTCATTCAGAGTCAACATATGTTATAGTCAGTAAATATTAGAAAGAGCTGGAGTGAGTGGGTCAGATCAAAGGTATTACAACTGTAAGCACTATGTGAGCTTCAATAAGTGGAAAAACTGGGAAATCAAGTAAAAATCCTGATGGATGCTGTCAACTGAATTTAGCTTTAGAGATGTTATTCCCTTTTTGAAACAAAGAAATAGATGGTTAAATCCAGGTGATACAATTCTGTTAAAGAATATAACTAAGATAGATAAGAGCTCAAAATATTACCTACCATATGGCAGTGGTGATTCTCCACCATCACTTTATTATTTGGTGGCTAGGCTAGCCAGGTGGGCACAGCTAGCATCGCACAAAATTTGATAACAGATTTGTAAAACAAATGATAAACACACAAACTTAGTGTTTTCTTCTGTCTGGCTATTATGTGCAGAACAGTGGTGGGTTTCTACCGGATCGCACCGGATCGTGCGAACCGGTTGAAGAATGAACCTGGAAGTAATTTCCGGCCCCGCCCCCTTGGCGTTTTTTTTGCATCGGGGCTGACTCCCCGCCACCACTGCTGTTCCTTGTCTTCTGGCCCGTTTCCCAACTGGCCTTTCCTCGCTTGGAGGGCTTTGGAGGGAAGCTTCTGCAGAAGCCCGGGTGAGTGACAACAAGTTCCCGCCGTTACGAAGTCTCGGAGGCTGTAATTTTCTGAGCTGTGCGCGCGCGCCTGTTTTCCACGGCGTGGAGCAGCAGCGAGGCTCTGCGAGGCCGGCAATGACTCAGGATGCCATCCGGGAAGACGAGGAACGCGAGGGGGGACCGTTGACGGCCTCCGCAATCATCGCTCGCCTCGCAGAGCCTCGCTGCTGCTCCACGCCGTGGAAAACAGGCGCGCGCGCACAGCTCAGAAAATTACAGCCTCCGAGGCTCAGAACGCTTCAGAGGGAAGCTTCTGCATAAGCCCGGCCGAGTGACAACAAGTTCCCACCGTTACGAAGTCTCGGAGGCTGTAATTTTCTGAGCTGTGCGCGTGCGCCTGTTTTTCACGGCGTGGAGCAGCAGCGAGGCTCTGCGAGGCCGGCAATGACTCAGGATGCCATCCGGGAAGACGAGGAACGCGAGGGGGGACCGTTGACGGCCTCCGCAATCATCGCTCGCCTCGCAGAGCCTCGCTGCTGCTCCACGCCGTGGAAAACAGGCGCGCGCGCACAGCTCAGAAAATTACAGCCTCCGAGGCTCAGAACGCTTCGGAGGGAAGCTTCTGCATAAGCCCGGCCGAGTGACAACAAGTTCCCGCCGTTACGAAGTCTCGGAGGCTGTAATTTTCTGAGCTGTGCGCGCGCGCCTGTTTTCCACGGCGTGGAGCAGCAGCGAGGCTCTGCGAGGCCGGCAATGACTCAGGATGCCATCCGGGAAGACGAGGAACGCGAGGGGGGACCGTTGACGGCCTCCGCAATCATCGCTCGCCTCGCAGAGCCTCGCTGCTGCTCCACGCCGTGGAAAACAGGCGCGCGCGCACAGCTCAGAAAATTACAGCCTCCGAGGCTCAGAACGCTTCGGAGGGAAGCTTCTGCATAAGCCCGGCCGAGTGACAACAAGTTCCCGCCGTTACGAAGTCTCAGAGGCTGTAATTTTCTGAGCTGTGCGCGCGCGCCTGTTTTCCACGGCGTGGAGCAGCAGCGAGGCTCTGCGAGGTGAGCGATGATTGCGGAGGCCGTCAACGGTCCCCCCTCACGTTCCTCGTCTTCCCGGATGGCATTTGGAGTGATTGCCGGCCACACAAACCTCGCTGCTGCTCCACGCCGTGGAAAACAGGCGGGCGCGCACAGCTCAGAAAATTACAGCCTCCGAGGCTTCGTAACGGTGGGAACTTGTTGTCACTCGGCCGGGCTTATTCAGAAGCTTCCCTCCAAAGCCCTCCAAGCGAGGAAAGGCCAGTTGGAAAAGGGGCTTTGCTCCTGCTCCGGGCTGGAGGCTTCCCTCCGAAGTCTTAGGATGTTCTGAGGAGCCCCCCAAGGAAAAACGCCGCTGCCAGGTAGTTAAAAGTACCTCTCTGATTCTGTCAGACTCTGTCAGTCTCTCTCTGATTCCCTCTCTCACTCCCTCTCTGTTCCTCTCTCTCTCTGTCTGTCTGTCTCACTCACACACACACACACACTGTGGTCACCTTGTTGAGTGTTCCAATCACATTTGAAACACTCAACAACTGGCCTGCATTTATGGTATTTTGCAGCATTCTGCAGTCATAGGACCAAAATATATGGTTAAAAGCATATATTTTGGTCCTATGACTGCAGAATGCTGCAAAATACCATAAATGCAAGCCAGTTGTTGAGTGTTTCAAATGTGATTGGAACACTCAACAAGGTGACCACAGTGTGTGTGTGAGTGAGACAGACAGACAGAGAGAGAGAGGGAGTGAGGGAGGGAATCAGAGAGACTGACAGACACACACACACACACACACACACACAGAAACAGAGAGGGGGAGGGAGAGGAAGATAGAGAGACACACACAGAGTGAGTGATTAAGTGAATGAGTGAGAGACAGACACACCCACATACACAGAGTGACAGAGAGAGAGGAAGGGAGGGGAGAGAGACAGAGGGAGAGACAGAGACAGACAGACACACACACACACACACAGAGTGAGTGAGAGACAGACAGACACACACACACACAGAGTGACAGAGATGGGGGAAGGAGGAGAGAGAGACAGAGATACAGAGAGAGAGACAGATAGACACCCAGAGAAAATGACAGAGGGAGACAGAGAGGGAGAGAGGGAGAGAGAGAGAAAGAGCCAGAGAGAGAGAGAAAAAGAAAAAGAAAAAAAGAAAGTGGGAGAGAGAGATGAAAGAAAGAAAGAAAAAGAACTTATGACCACAATTGAGCCCAAAATTTTGGTTGCTAAGCAAGAGCATCGTTAAGTGAGTTTCACCACATTTTCCAAGTTAGCCATGCCCACCTGGTCACATGACTGCCAAGCCACTCCCACCAGGTCACATGGCCGGCAAGCCACTCCCACAAAGGAGGCCACACCCACAGAGTAGGTTCCAAAAAAATTTGAAACCCACCACTGGTGCAGAAGTAGTTCCTTTGAAAGTGTACAGTATAACAATGTTTGTTTGTTTAAGTTACATGGATAGCCATCTCACCTCTGTGTCAAGCCTATTTTTGCAGTGATATCTTCCGGATACTAAAAGGTGTAAGAGAAGACACAAGATAGGGATTCCATTTATTAGAAACAAGCATTTTTTAGGAACAGGTGGAAGCAGAAAAAGTAATTATGTGAGGTATGACTTCAAGATTGGCTTGGGTGGCTTGAATGAACACTGTAGGATGATGTTGGTAATCCCCCCCCCTTTTTTTTTTAGTACCTTGGAAATTAGTGGATATTAAAATAATTATTTTAAGAGACTTTTTAAAAACAAGATATACTCAAGTGTTGATACTGATTTCCAAGAACCTGTGAGTTTATCCTGAGTATTAACTATTGTGTAAATGCCATGGAAACATGCCATAAAAACCAACTAGAGTTCTACATGTCAATTTATTGGAAGTAAATTTAATTGAATTCCATATTATTAAACAAGTACAGATTTACACTGTACTTCAATTTGATAACCTTGATCATTCTTTACCTATTTTATAATAATACCTTAAAATAAAGTTGCTGGGTAAGAGGAAGAAACGAAGTCCCCCTGTCTCCCAACATTTCCAAGCAGAATCCCTGCTTTAGGAATTTCTGGGCCAAAGAAGGATCACAGGAAACTTTTCACTTTCCCATGATCCTTAGGGCAGATTGCTGGTTTCCAATATAAAATACAGCACATTTAGCACTATTGTTGAGAATAGTGGACAATCCACCTTCTTTTTTAATAGCAGGAAACCAAGTTTTCTGTTTGAATGAATATGGATGATCAGCTAGCTAGCTAGCTGGTAGAAAAATTGACAATTCACTGAGCCTTTGGGACTAAGGATGCTCCCAGTCCATAGGTCAAAGCTTGTCTACATATACCACTAAGATTTTTCTTTCTATTCATTTGTTATAGAAAAAGAAGATGAACTCACTGCCAGGAAAAAATTAAACACGATTTTTAATAAAGCGCTTTTTATTTATCTGAATACTACCTGCAGAGCGAGTTGTTTCCTGTCTTAAAAAGGCTTCCTTGGTGAATGGTTCCTTTGAATGCATCTCTCTTAATTAAATCAGTATTTGGAATAGAAGGACCATTCACTCCCCCCCCCCCCATTTCCTACTTCCTACCCTCATCTCTCAGCTATTTTGATAGTCCTCCAAATATTTGTCTTTAATCTTCATAGGATTTTGAAAGTTTCCACAGTAAACCACAATTTGTTTAGGCTTTAATTATTTTGTTTATAATGCAACCCAGTGCAACTTTTCTGAGGTATATAAAATTGCATTTTACCCCTTATTGGAAAGCAATTGGAATTGCTGTTTGCAAATCACTTATGTGCAAAAACAAATTTTCTTTCAAAGTATTACTTTTGCCTCTTTTTGGGGAGGGGGGGGGGGTTCCTTGTAAACTATGATGTATGCACATTTGATTCCTATTAAGTTTTATTTCAAAGCAGCCTGCACCTCTCTCTCCAGTGGGATGTCCTCGAATTCTGCATATTCACCACACGTACCCCAGCCACCTTTTTCTCCCAAGTATTCTTTCCAGTTCATTCACCTGAACACAGCTGGTGGGGGATTTTGGAAGAGAAACATGGACTAATCAAGCCAGAGGGTTGGATTGGGAAACCCTGTAAATAGTCTTGAAATCCTAGGAAATTACTTATTGTCAGTGTATACCAAAAATTAAAAAAAACACCCATCTGAATGTAGCCCTACTAAATGGGGGTTCTTAGGTAATAGTATTTTATATTAATTTAACTATTTTTAAAAAACTTACATGGTTGCCCACCTCAGCACGTGACTCTAGGCAGTTAACAATTTAAAACAAGATACAAATACAAATAAGTAAAAAGCCACAACAAGAAATAGGTTGCCATGCCAGTAAGGTTTTCTCAGAACTCCCCAAAACAAGCCTGGTTCCCAAAACATCCTAGTCCAAGATTGCGGGAGGTCTTTTTAATGTTCTACAGAAGGCCAACATGGTTGGGGCCTTCTGGATTTTAGAGGAATCTTTCCATAGGGTAATGCTGGGAAAGAGAAGGCATGTTTCTTGGGTCCCATTAGATTATACTGCTTCCTAGGAGGGACCTGAAATATGCCTTTTCAGTCAGATCTGATAGGATGAGCAGAAGTAGTTGGAAACAGGTGGTCTTGGTTGTATTAGGGTACCAGATGCTTCTTTGCTTCCCTCGTCCATCAATTTATCTGACAACATAGATTTATGTTATTTAATGTATGTCATGATTCCAGCAAATTTAATCCAGCCCCTTCACACCTATGATCATTATAGTCTGTGGGTCACATGGGTTGCTAGTCTCAAATAAGTTGCAGCTGCAGTGTTTAAATAATCTTGTAATTTTTCATAGCACACTCCATTGGTGGATATCAAAAAGCTGCACGCTTCTCATTTAGATTTTTAAACATCATTACAATTCTTTTAATATACACTAATCTGGGTGATAAAAGGAATATGTTACCTCATTTCAGCAAAGGAATATATAAACATGGTTATGTTTCTTTTCTGCCACTATATCTGTCTAGTTAGCATTAAATGTGTTATGTGGACAAGTTCACTGTGTGAGGTCAGCCAACATCTGAAAGCTGGTCCTTTTAAGTTAAAAACATTAAAGCATCTTCTTAGCATAGAAATAATATTATTGTTATTTCAATGGCCTAAAGTGCATACTTGTGTAATAAAGTTAAACTATTCCTTGTAAGACATGTGAGGTTTAAATCAGATTTTGAAGTTTGTTAATATGAAATTTATCTGGAGAGATTCTTTGGCAAAGAAAACTCCAGAAATATTGTCAAAAAACAAATCTTTGAACCAGATTCATTTTCAATGATTTTTATAATTAGGAATTTCTCTCACCCACGCAACCTTTAGAATGGAACATTGGCCTAATCTGCCTTGCAAATAGATAGATAAACTACATGGATAATTTTTAAGAAAAAAGTTTTAGGAAATCAGAGCAATTTTGAACTGCAGTTTTCACTTGCATTCTGAAATATATACCAGAACACTCAATGTGATCTGATACTACTTCTAATCAAAAATAAAAGTTGATATGTTTTGTCTGGGTTTATCCTTAGTAGTCACTACTGGATTTTTTGTTAATATTTTTTATTATTTTTATGTGAAATTGGCTATCCAGAATCATATTCCAGAGATGGACAGTCCTATAAATCAATTTAATGAATGAAATAATTAGACAAACTTCATTGAGCTTGATAAGATTTATTTGTAGTTGACTGTGCATAAGATTTTATTAACACAAAATTCCTCTAAACCCTTAATAGATCTGTACATTAATTTATCTAATGGCTTGCTAGAGTTTTGAAAACAAGGAAAAAAATTCCCTATTTTCCATTTTCCCTTGATTTTATAAAATTCAGCTATGGTAAAAAATCTCAAATATTCTGTCCATTGGATGGATATCAAACACTCTCATTTTTTCTGGATTATCATTTAAATTCTGTAATTACATTTCCCTTCAATTGTTGTATAACTTGTCTGGATATAGAAGTCTTTTGCTATAGAGATGCACCTTACATCTCACGAGAGGCATAGGAGAAATAAACTCAGAGGTAGCACTACATTTGTAGTTAGTTATGTTGCATCTGTATTGTTGTTTGGGGTTATGCTTAAATATTCTATAATGACAGAGTTCATTTAATGTACTCATGCCCCAGAATTGTTCCTGACTGGTTTAAATAAGCATGTCTGCTTGTTTAGCAAAACTTTATTAATGGTTAATTCTCTTTCCTGATTCCAAAAAACCTCACACACCTGGACTCCTAAATAAACAGATGGTAATCTATGATGTCACCTCTTTGTCATAACAATTAATGAGTCAGCTGGTTTCAGTGGGGCTAGTAGTTTACTCATTAGGCTTTGTGAATTATTTCCACCCAGATAAAGTCTTGCCATTGTGATGCCTGTATGCCCACGAAATGTTTAACTGTTCCCCAAACTGCTGAGCTTTGCACTGTATGACAATCAAACTTTCATAAGATTGCCATCCTTCACTACAATAGCTTGTGAGTAGTGCTTGATCAAGATATTGTGCTCTGGGGAGGGCGCTCACATCTGCCTTTGTGGAAACTCTTCCCACCCCAATATTCATCTCTGCTATGAAAGAACCAAATCAGAAGGCTCTCATATTACTTTTATGGATAGACAGCAGAGAAGAGGGATGAAAGCACTATAAAAGAAGATTGCTGTGGCAATTAAACCTCTACTTCAAAACTAGGCAGGTTGCCAATTTTTGCACTGGTCCACTTTAAATGTTTCAATGAATCACTTGACTCTGTCAATAGACAATGGAAGAATATTCAAAGAATGGGCAGTATTTAAATGTGGGTAAAGAGATTCAAGCTTGTCAGCCCTTCTGGTTAGGCTACATCAGAAAACAGGTCTCTAGAAATCTTGGATTGTGCATTAACGTACAATGCTGCAATATTCGAGCAGAATCTTGAAGATCTGCCAAAGTCCTCTCTACTGCAGCTTATACCTAACACAATCAAGGAGAAGTTGTTTTGCTTTTCTTTCTCACGCTTTCTACTTTCCCAAGACTCAAACATCTTTTTTCTAACACATCAGCATTCTCAATCTTACTCTGAGTCAAAGTGACATTCCACACAAAGCCTTCGTCCTCCTTGAATAGCAAAACTCTATTAACAATGCAAAACTTCCAGAGTGAGCATCATTCTAAATTGACTATTTTAAAGGGAGAAGCAAAAATTGCAATGAAATGTTATTGCTCCTTTCTTAATCAGAGGACCAGGTTGCCTGGTTTCAGGGTTTCAACCAGTCATTCTGCTCAACCGGGGCAAGTCATTTGTTCTTCCTGGTGTTTTGATTTCACAACTAACTTGCAATAGTCTGTGGGTATTAAGTCTACCTTTTTAGAAGAGTTTGTTGTGTGTGAGCATAAGAGGATTTCCCTCTGGTTTATGAAGTCTCTTCTTGGCAACTTCTTCATGAGTTTGCTTTTAACAAGATTACGACTAAAAGTGTTGCTGAATAAAATGTCATGCTTAACCTATATTCATTCCTTGATTTAGCTAGTTTTCCAGCAATAATTGTTTGTATGGAATCCATTTTAGATGTACTATTATGCAATATAAGGGACTTTAGGAGAAGGAAAGAATATTTTAGAGTATGATCTAATAGTTGTTTAAAAAACATTGCATTTTTTAAAAAAATTAAAAAAATAAGTTGGTGCATGGAGTTACTGAACTTTAGCAAAGAAGGTGGGGAGGGAGGGAAGGAAGGAAGGAAGGAGAGAGACCAAGCTTGATTCCAGGTGATTATATCAACAAAGACATGTAATCTTTTGGTCCATTGCTATTTTATTCACACTACTGCTACTTAATAGTGTTTCATAATTAAACTGTCTCTTAATTCTATTATTGCAAATTGGAATCTGTCTTATGAGGGTAAGACTCTGAAAGGCAAACTAAAAATAAAAAAATGCTTTTGTCTCTCAAGTTAAAGTTACCGTAATTCGAATTCCCATTCATTAAAATCATAAAGCTTGTTAAAAGAGATAAGTGTTAGGTGCTCTCCTAAATATTTGTTGGTCAAAAATTTTAAACTCCCCAATGTGAGTGGTCACACTAAAGTGCAATTTGCATGGAGATATCTACAGTAAAATAAAACCAATATAAATATTAGGAAGTTGCAAGGGGGTTATTCAAAAGTAAAATAATATGAATTAAAAGGCAATTAAGAAGCATTGGAAAATAGAAAGGTCTTCACCATGTTGACTCATAGGTAGAGAAACAGTGCTTGAAAGAGCATGAAAACCATTTCAAATTCTATTTTGCTCTTCAAGAGATGTTAAGATTCTCAGAGAGTCTTCTCACTTCTGTGCTATACTTGCTAGCTCAGAAAGCTAGAAACAAGAAGATTGCAGCATGTTCTCCTGATTACCTTTCCTTCCTCCATGTTTCAGTGAGCAATCTAACCTGTGGAAATGTTTATCCTGAGTTTCATGTTTTATTCTAAACAAACGGCAATGTTCAAAGTTCTCCAGATATCTCAGTTTACTGTATATTGACCTGAGGTGGTATTCAGCAGGTTCTGACCAGTTCTGGATAACCGGTAGCGGAAATTTTGAGTAGTCTGGAGAACCGGTAATTACCACCTCTGACTGGCCCCGCCCCCATCTATTCTCTGCTTCCTGAGTCCCAGCTGATCGGGAGGAAATGGGGATTTTGCAGTAACCTTCCCCTGCCATGTCCACCAAGCCATGCAATGTCCACCAAGCCATGCACACAGAACCGGTAGTAAAAAGTTTTGAATCTCACCACTGATTTTGACTTTGTTTGAAAAAAAAAGTGATGATTTTCCTTAAAATACCTTGGATGAGTGTAGGCAATTTTTTTTGGCAGAAGAAATTTATTGCCCTAAATCCAGCCAAGAGTAACAGGGGCTTCTTCCCAGAGGATTTAAGTGGTGGATGCCGTTGTAACATGAATCTTCTGTGCTCAGTTCTATTTTGTGAAAAGTCCAAATTCAATATGAATTAGAGCAATACATGAGCAAGACGTAGACCATCACTGTTCCTCCCACAACTATCAGTCTCCTTACCTTAACAGTATGACTCAGAAGAAAGATGTAAAACCAGTTTCTAAGCCAGTGAAGTAGTATCAGGAACGTAACACACTTACCTTTCTCAGTGAGATCAACAGGATGAGAAGTGCTTTATTTTGGCTGAACAGCCTGCCTTGCCTTTCTGCACAATGTAATTTAGGCCTATGTCATACATATTCCACCTAACTGAAAGTTAACTTCCTTGTCAGATAGTTATTAAAATTAAGTACTTAACTGACTGGGGGGGGGGAGGAAAAGACCAGTATATTAAGCATTATGTCCTATCACCAACCCTTAATCCAATAAGAGAGTCTACATAAAACATAGTTTTCATTTTATTTGCAAAAATGAACAAGACTTATTTCATGATAGAATGTTTATGAGGGGAAAAATACTGTTTTAATTCAAAATGTGCTGAATGAACTTTTTATTTGCTCCATTTTTTTCTCCTAATTCAGTTACCTACTGTTGTGAAAGTTCTTGAAATTGCATTAGCTAACCCAACATGCTTAATTGAAACATCAGGGCAGGAGACAAGCCCATTGTACAATCTCTTATCCATAAAAAAAAAGGAAGCTAAATTTGTAAGTCTTAACAAAACCAGTCTTGTTTAAACTAAATCCATCCCCCACAAACTAATTCATTCCATGTCATGCAGACTACTTCCTAGAGCAGTGATGGCGAATAATTTTGTAAAGGCGTGCCAAAATTGCGCACATGCATGCTATCGTACATGCGGATCAACAGATCATTTCCGAACTTCGGGTTGGGCCGTTGGGGCCATTTTTCACCCTCCCCAGCCTCCAGAGGCTTTCCTGAAGCCTGGGGAGGGCAAAAAATGTCCCCAATGGGCCAACTGGAACTTTGTTCCTGAACGTCCGGCTGGCCCGCCATTTTTCTCCCTCCCCAGCCTTCAGAGGCTTTCCTGAAGGCTGGGGAGGACAAAAACCATCTCCTCTGGGCCTCTGGAAAGGCAAAAAATCAGCTGGCCAGACCGTGCATGCGCGCCGGAGCTGACAGCTGGCATGCCACCAAATATGGCTCTGTGTGCCACCTGTGGCACAAGTGTCATAGGTTTACCATCACAGGAATAGGGTAAAAAGGCAATAATGTTAAAGATTATGGTGGCTATGACAATTGTCCTAACATTTTCGTCCAACCTAGTTTTAATCCCCAAAATGGCCAATCAGCTTTTGGAAGGCATCAGGTGTGGGGGAGGGTGGGGAGGGGCAGGGTTGTATTGGATTATTTGTTAGTATAATTCATTATGGCCAGAAGTAGACATGTTTTATGCTTTGAAAAACCATAATGACTGGAATGCATGTGTGGATTTGCTTAAAAGCAGGTTGGATAAAAAAACAATGATTTTTAAATAAATAAATATGATTTTTTAAAATTTAAATTGGATTTTTTTTATTTAAATCGATTTTTTGATTTTTATCAAATTTATTTTAATAAAATGCTTTTGGAGTAAAAACCTATTTAAAGAGAGTTTTCTATTTAAGATATACTAATAATTTAGTTTATCGGAGCTTAATTATGTATTGCATTCTGCAATATTGGGACTGTCAGTGAGTCAACAGCAGGTCAGCTGCGGGACAGAGATTACAGTTGCTCAGTTGCTCTGTAAAAATTATCATTTAAATGGAGTTGATTTAAATCAAGCCTTTTTACTAGAGATTTAAATCTTGATTTAAATCGACTTGATTTAAATCACATCCATCCTGCTTAAAAGCATTGATATATCTTGTTTGCCCCAAATTGGTGACTTCCAACTTATGATGTATATGTGCTGTATATGTGCTGCAGAAGAGAAGCAGGAAGGTAGTGTTTAGAAATTACTATTCCTAGTATGTCTCTCGGCACTGATGCAAGATGTGCAAAGGTAGGCTAAAAAGTAATGTACAGACAGGCAGCTTCAGGGGAAAGATTGGAAAACCCTGATTTGGGGTTTTAAATGCTTATTTATTCAAGCAAAGCCTCAGTGGGTGGCCATATCTGGCTGACCTTGTCAAAAGCTAAGCAGCTTCAGAAACTAAGCAGCACCTTGTAGCAGAGACTACAATGGAAGTGATTGAGAAATAAAAGTCATACCAGAGGAAGGCAATTGCAAAGTCATTTCCATCGTATTGTCCAGAAAAACTGCACAGATATGGTCATGAAGTCTCCAGAAGTTAAGCTTGACTTGAAAGAGACTTGACCTATTTTTTTCAAAATGTACCATATAGACTATGTGTACTTAACAAATTGATATTTCCTAGCAAAATAATTCTTTTTATAAGTTACAATGCCCACAGTCTTTTTCTTAACACTGCTAAGGGACAAATCAAATAAATAAAAAGAAACTAGAATTAATGTGATAAATTTAGGGTATGGGGAGCAAGGAGGAGGATCCGTAGTTTAGTAGCAGAATATAAGCTGTGCATGGAGAAGGTTTCCGATGCAACTCATGTGGCAGAAGGGTACGGCAGTGAGGTTTCTTAAACTATGTTTCAGGGAACATCAATTTTCTCCATGAAAGAGTAAGAAATAATTGCTTTTTTATATTTTCTCTTCCTGAATGGAATTTATGAACGAAAGACAAAGGAATAATCAAGATTATTATTTTTATCAACTGATATTATTATTAATCCTATAAAAATACTGTCATTCTAATTCAGGAGTATATTTTCCTTCAAATATGCTTTTGGGAGGGTGACTATGAAACAACACAAATACTGAAATATCTGTGCCCTCAGGATGCTGTTAACAGTAGCGTGAAACCAAATAGTCACTTATTTCTACATGTGAATTCAATATACTGGATAGCTTATCATCATGTTTGATGATCCTAGTTTGACTGGGAACACAGAAAATATCCAATAAAAAGGCAGGGACACCGCTTTACAATTGCCAAGAAAATGGTATGGATTTGTCCATGAGTTACAAGGTGATACATTAAACCAGGGGTGCCAAACTCTATTTCATTGAGGGCCGCATCAGGGTTGTGTTTGACCTCGGGGGGCTGGGGTGGGCGTGGCTAGGGTGGGCATGGCCAGCTCAATGTCACTCCTGTCGGGGGCACCTGTGGTGGGCCCAAGTGCTCTGCCAGCGAAAACAGGCTTCTAAGCTCTGTTTTCAGCGGCCACAGCCTCCTGCAACCCATTTTCACTGGCAGAGGGTTGCAGGAGGCTGTGGCAGCCAAAAACGGAGCTCAAGAGCCCCTTTTTGCTTGCAGAAGCACAGCAGACCAGTCCTTCACTGTTTCCAGGGAGGCCCCACAGGCCAGATCTAAGTATCCCGCGGGCCGCATCCAGCCCCCAGGCCTTGAGTTTGACACCCCTGCATTAAAGGATCATTTGTTTGAAAGCAGATAAGTTGTGCTATTTGCTCATCCCCAACACTCCTGAAATATCAGTGGGAATTCTAAAGAAGGCTGACATCTACTGACCTTATTTCTATGAATGGTGTTGAAACCATTCAGTTCTGTAGCAACATTTAGTAGTTCCATTCAAAATTGCTCCCTTACTAAATATTAACACAGAGATTTCATCTTCCTGGGCTAGGAAAATTGTCTATTATATTTTAATATATTATAATATTATATATTATATTATATTTTGGAACAGTCTTTTCCAATGTTATCCAGATTTTAAAAATAGTTTTTTTCTGAATTAAAAAAAATACATATTTTATCCCAATAACACATAGGCTTCTTACATGTCCACCATAGTTTGGTCACCCATTTGCTTTCACTATTAATGCCATAAATCAATTGAAAGCCATATGCAAACAGAAGGGGAGATGGTAGGTCCATTAAGTATAAATGAAAGCAAGGAAAGTCATGACTGACTCAACTAGGGATAATCACTTCTGTACAGTATGCTTGAATGGAAAGGCCAGCTGGGCTCCAGCTATTTTCCACATTGCTGGTTAAAGAAATAAACATGGTTCTGGCCATTCCCACTAGGGAGACACTGGAGCTTCCTTTAGTTATATTTAACAGTAGCAAAATATTATCCCTCAATATTACAGGACATGTTCTAACCCAAACCAAAATCAGGGGAAAGAGAAGAGACACCGTACAATGTGATGGTGCTTTAAGTTTATAGGATGTGTGTGGGAAGGTGAGAAGCTGGCAAGAAGAGGGGGAGAATGAGCCCCCCAGCATGTCAGTTAATGAGAAAAAAGCAATGTATGAATAGAAGTATTGTATTCAACTTATTTTTAAAAAAAGGAACCTCCTGAGAAAGCTTAGGTTGCAAAATAAATGAAATACCCTCTGATGGCATTAGATCTCACACAACTATAGAGGGATTACTTGTTCACACAGGGGTGTGCATGCACACACACACACACACACACACACACATTGCTAGATGTGTAAATAACAATCTTTAAAGTTTGGTGTTTGTAAAAGAAAGGTTAGGTTGCATTTCCTAATGCATGCCTTTAAGATTGATTTTTGTTAAATTTTCCTGTTAAGCATGGATGCTTAGTGTTACTGTGTATGATCCTGGACATTTTGAATCTTAAGCATGTGGATTATCTCACTCTTCTAACTTAAAAATACTAATTCTTGTTTATGAGAAGTGAATAAAAAAGTGGTTGAGTTGGAATTTGAGAGCAATGTGATTTTCCCCACTAATGACTTCCATGTTATGCAAGCGTCAATTCCAAATAATGCAATAAACAACACACCCATGCCCTTTCAGCATGCTAAAAAGGAAACAAAGACTCCAAATTCATTTTTTACAAGTCACTTCAATCATTTAAGGCTTTTGCTGTGGTTTACATTCAAAACCACTCCAAGATTCTGTTATAGTTCAGTTGTTAAGTCGTGTCTGACTCTTTGTGACCCCATGGAACATAGCACACCAGGCTCCCCTGTCTTTCCCGTCTCCGAGAGTTTGCCCAAATTCATCTCGGTTGCGTCGATGACACTATTTAACCATCTCATCCTCTGCTATCCTTTTCTCATTTTGCCTTCAGTCTTTCCCATCAGGAGCTTTTCCAATGAGTCCTCTCTTCTCATTTGATGCCTAAACTATTTTAACTTAAGCTTCAGTTTTCAAAGATAAATTAATCTATATATTGTTCCCTTCTCCAAAAAACCTGGGTATGATATGCCAAGAACCGTCACTTTTACTCTCTGAAATAACTTGGTGAATCACTTAATTTTAACTGCTGCAGGTTCCACCACTTAACATACCTTCGCTCCACTCTGCTTGTGGTCTGAAAAATGCTTTACTTGGGAAGTGTATATCCGTGTGTCGGATCTTTTATATTAGGAAAATACAAATGCACCTGGAATGTTCAGGGCAATGCGGTTTGCATCTGCTTCACAGTAAAATTCATTCATTTACTAGGTTTTATTAAACAATTATCTCTTTGTTTCCAGAGAATAAGTCATCTGTGTACCAAGTTTGGTTGAAATTACTCGAGGTGTTCCAGAGTTATGCTGGAACACACGCGCACACACACGTTTTTATGAATGAATGAATGAATGAATGAATGAATGAATGAATGATAGATAGATAGATAGATAGATAGATGATAGATAGATAGACAGACAGATAGATTATTCCTCAGAGAGATAAACTCATTTTATAATAATTTGCTAATCAGAGTTACTGAGTTTAAGATCCCTTAAATCCCGGGTTGCTCAAAAACTACCGCAAAGTGTATCAACTGCATGGGAAGTAATCAAATATATTTAATTCATTTAACCCCAAATGAATGGTCATTTAAAGGGGTTTCAGTGTAATCAAATTTAGTCATGTCTAGGTCCAGGTTGTTGTTGCTGCTGTTTCTCCTGGCCTTTTCTAGCTTTTGGAATGCTGCTGAAAGGTGATTGTAGCCCAGATCTGGAAACAATGTGCATCCACAATATAAGGGCTCTTTTTCTCTCTCTCTTGCAAAAGAGCATTCATACAGTCAGGAAAGCGGTGCCTTTTCTCATGTTATTGTGCTACATCTGTCAGCAACCAATATTGAGGGATGCGGGAGTTACCATTCAGGGATATTTGGTGGGCTAAAAGTCCTCAGTCCTGTATTGCAGGAATAGGAAAAAGTACACAAAGACAGTTCCGCCAGGTAGATCAGGGACTGCACTGTGACAGGGACATGACCATGTTAAAAATGCTTTTAAAAATTGGGGTGTGAGAAAAATCGAATTGCTATTAGGATGCGAAAGGAGAATATAAGCAGGAATGGGATAGGGACAGAGAGGACACCTTAAGTGATTGTATGCTTTGGGTCAAAGAAGAGAATAAACAAAGGGACAAGGAAGACAAAATGTGGCAGTGGATATTGAGACTGGTAAGAAAGCAGAGAGCGATGGTAGTAACAAGATGAGGCAGAGAACTTGGAAGGACAATGGCTGGGAACAGTGAAGGATGAGTTGATACTATCAACATTCAGTGACAGATTCTGGTGGTGACATCAGGCACACCATCTGACACCTGGCCCACAGATTGCAGATTGTGCACGAGGGGAGGGAAATGGTGGTGCACCAAATCAAACTATGTTATTCTGCCTTCTCCAGTACTGCCTTCAAGGGCAACAGATCCCAGAAAGCAGAAACTTCTCCCAAACTTAACTGGAGGGGCCAAATATTGAAACCAGGATTTGAATTTATCATCCTTCCTCCAGGAATTATCCGATTTGGGCAATCTGCCACGTGCCTTTTAAAAGTGATTCATGTGAATTAATTGAACCAATGCATTATTGTGATTTGTCACACAGTCAGCCAGATGCTTGGACTGCATTTGGCATTTTATCCCATCTATCGAATCCTTCTCAAGGACCTGGGATAGGCAGATGTTGTTTAATGGTATTGTTATTGTTAATATGACATTCTTGTGGATTTTATTAGCAAAATGTGAATTTCCGTGAATTTCTCAACTCTTGCTGCTGCAGAAACTTTGGAACCTGGCATAGTGTTGGCCTCAATAGGTGAGTATCTGCACAGTATTGGCATGCATTTAATTTCCAGTGGCCTTTTTGAGAGTAGACGTTCAGAGAAAAAGTATACCAGTTGTCAAAAAACACAGGAGGCAAGTTGAACACACTGGTCTGTTCAGTTTAATAACCCTATTCACATCCTTTGTTGTTGTTATGTTTCCATTTCTTAATATTCTCATGTACTTCAAAGCATACAGATTCTGCCTTGGTGGTTTCTGCTCAATTATTAGGCATTAGCCAGTAATTTTCTATTCTTTTCCCCCTCATTTTTGATATAATATTTGTGAACGTTGCCTTAATAGTGGTGGTGAAAAATCCAACTAATTCATCCTTCTTAATTTCTCTTAATCTAGAAACAAATTACTTGATAGTATCTATTGATTACCGGAACTAACTAAAATAATTTATGACAGTATAGGGACCAGCTCCTACAATTGGAATTCTTTGGATGTTCCAAAGATTTGTCATGACAGCAAGCATGCACTGTAACCGTTACCATGGCAATAGAATACAATCATATTTTTGAACTAAGAACTACCTATTTTACACTGTTCATTTCTTGGACCAAGGATTAAGTGCTTGGATTAGATCAAGCTCTTCCAGCAGAGGTCTTTCCCATCACCTGCTAGCTGACCATGAAATTAGAAATTCTAGAGATGGATTGAGCAAGGGAATTCTTACATGAGCACCCTATGACTTATCATTAATTGCTGGGTCTTCCTGGAAAGAGAAGCTTTTGTTCTGTTGCCACCGCAGATGGATGTCACCCTATCCTAACCCAAGGGGTTGTAATTTCATTTCATTTTCTCTGAAAATTGGCCATAGGCTCCACTTTTTGCAGCAAAATATATCAAAGTCGTGCCATCAAAAATGGAATTAGTGATAAAGAAAAACCCTAAGGAACTTGGATAAACAAAAGTAGAGCTTTGTGAAAAATTACCTTCATATTAAATGTTCAAAGATTGCTTGGCCTTTGAACCCAGAGAAAGTTAGCCAAATGGCACCAGTTAAGATTGTCTATATGTAGTATGTCCCCAAGGCTCTATTGCACTGGCTCTAAGATACAGTACTTCCTTCTTCTTGGGTTTCATTTTCCTTATAGTCATTGTTATGAATGCTGGTTTACAAGTGAGATTGTTGATGGGTGACTGAGCAAAAGACACCAACTGCAGCTCGATGTTCTCAGTGTAATCACTAATCCTTTGATCTTTTCTTTTGGCAAGAATTGGAGGACAAGCAACAATAAGGACCAGCAATAGCTGTAGGAGTTGGACTTTTTTTTACTAATGGGATCCTGCTAGGCAATGATGACTATGTCAACCCTTTGTGTTAGGGATGGCATGACTGCACAGGTAATGGGATGCAATTCATACCCAGTGATCTTCTTGAGAGTAGAAATCCAGAGAGAGGGGTACAGATCCTGTCATTACTGTTAGTGCGACATACACTTAAAAACCTGCCCATGCAGTAGAATCTGTATTCATCTAGTTGTCTGTAGGCTGTAATCATTCATCCGAAGCAAAGCTGATGATATTAGTATTAAAATGTTAACATTTCTAATGAAAATCAATATTTCATTAGAATCCAGGTTATTTAGAAATATTGTCTGTGTTTAAGTGTTGGGTCTGTGCTCTGTCACAAGGAATGTCTAGTTCAATTTAATCTGCAAGGATTCAAGTGGCAGATAAATGGCCTAAATGTTTTAAAAAACTGGATGGGAGGCCAGAAAAGTGTACCTCTCAGAAGATAGTATGATAGATAAGAGACTCTTTAGGACAGTGGTGGGGAATTATGACCCCTTTATGACAATACCTTTATGATCAATTCACCAGTAGGCACACTTATCCTTCCATTCTACTAGGTGTGACCAAGTATAATTTAAGCAACTGTCTGAAGGGCTACTTTAATGTGGATCCCTTCCCTGAAGCAAACAAAGGAATCAATGGTTTAAAAAGCCCCTTCCAAATCTGTGATTCTAGCAAAGATAGGATGCTATATTACAGGGCTGTCAAACTCCCAGCCTGCGGGCCGGATGCATCACATACTGGCCACACTCATGCCCAGTTTAGCATAGGGGGGGGAAAGTCCCGATATGTCATGTGACGATGCCGTGACAAGGTGAGTTTGACACCTGTGACATATGTTAAAGCAGAGGTGGGGAACCATGGCTCCTTTAAGACTTGCGGGCCAGCAGCATGGCTTACTCAGAAATTCTGGGAGTTGAAGTCCACAAATCATAAAAAGGCCATAGTTCCCCACCCCTGCTTTAAGATAAGGGACTCTGTTGTCAGGCACTCTTCAGATGTTTCAGATCTAATGCCATAATTCTTGGCCAGTTTAACTAAAAGATTCACTGCTTCACCCATCCAAAAGATATTTTGCAATACATTAACTAGCATCTGCTTCACCCTTTCTCACATACAGTAATGTGGCTGCTAAAATTCAACCCCTTCTGTTTGGTATTCAGACTGAATGATAAAGTTGTGCACAGTGTGGAGTTATTGATGAGAATGTTTTATATTAGATGTTAGAGTTTCCGAAATGAGGCTCTCTCTGCTGGAAATGTTCCAGCTGCATTGATATTTGACATTCTTTTCTCCCAGGATTTCAGGGAGAGTTGGTTGCAAAGAGCAGGAAACTGTGAATGAAGTGTTGTTTGGTTCTGATTTTCTCTTTTCCTGGATTTTCCTTCCTCCCACCCCGGTAAGGCAGATGTGAGCACATTTGTGTTTTAGCTGTGCTTAGACCAGCCCTCTTGTCACACATCATTTTATTTTCCTTTAGTCTCCTCTTGCCTTCACTATCTCAGCACAAATCAAAATGTGTTTCCTGTCTGTATATGCTTCCTGTGAGGGGAATACCTGCTTTAATTTCTACTCACTTTTTTGGAATACTCCCCAGTTTCTCTATAGACAGCCTTATTTATTCCAGGTGATAAAACTGTGTCTGATAAGAACATGCATTAATTTAAGACTAATGGTGTGGGCATTCAGTTTGATACCAGAGGTAAATTACCTTTATCGTGACTCCAAAAAGGCTACTGTCTATAAATATTATCTGTAAAAACAACAAGCAGGTTTAAAAGTTATATGTTCTGAACTTAACACCCTTCTCAACAGCCCCCAATAAGTTATAGATAACAGCTATGCCTGTGGGTGGTGAATTCTGACTGTTTTAGGCTCAACACCTTTGGAATAAACCAACAAAGGTGGTTACAACAACTGATTAAAATAATACAGTATTTTGGAATAATACTCTAGGAATATGGAATACTTAGTTATTCAACCAAGATATAAACGGACTGTTTTTGGATTTAGTGTTGTCTTCTGTCAGTATAATGCATGTAACTGTACATAAAGTTGTAAGCAAAGAAATTCCCACAGAGCAAGATTAAAATAAAATTTATACTTTGTTATGTTCCAGGCATAGAACACATTTTCTGCCCCACTGCCAAGTGCTGTGCTTCAGCAGTCTTTCTCTAACTACTACCACATGTTTGGGGGCAGGGAGCAACAGCAGCAAAGAAGGCTTCAAGGAGTACAGTAGCATTTTGCATTCAGTAAGTTAGCCTGGAGATAGAGAAAAGGGATTGAACTTTGAGGGAACACAGTGCATAAGTGGAAATCATGAGAACAATTGTAATAATGTACCTGTTAATTTTAATCCACGATGTGAAGTTAAGAGACTAAGAGAGAATCCTGGAGAAGATCTGCCTTCTGTTCCAAGACTGTAAAGTAGGCCAAACCATCCTTGGCTTTGATATCGTTGTTGGTTGGGATATATATTAAATGTAGTGCCATGTCCCTTTTTTCTTAATCTTTTCTTCATTCCAATTATCTTTTTTTTTAATTTGAAAGCATTTTCATTCTTCCAAGATCTGTTTTTCATCTGTGTGCTTGGAATAATGAGCACTGTAAAAAACATAACCAGAAATCCAGACAATTTACCAATGCTTCTTTGAAAATATATTTTTCAAAGTTTTGTAGATCATCAGCACAGTATGATAATAAACTATCCAGTGGTAGTACTCAGCTGGTTCGGACTGGTTCAGGCGAACCAGTAGTGGCGACCTTCAAATGTGCCCGCCCCAGCGCTATGCCCTTCTATTTAGCCATGTTTTCTAAGCCGCATGCATTCATGCATGCAAGCTGCGCGAGAGAACAAAGCACATGCGTGAAAGGCCATGCATGCATGGAAGGCATACGAGCAAGCGAAATGAATATGTATGCACGCGCGCTCACAGTTTTGGTGTGTGGCGAACCGGTGATAAAATTATGTGAAATCCACCTCTGAAACTATCCCTGAAGCTGTTATAAGAACCAGACAGAATCACATTGTGCATCTCATGCTTTACAGAGCTATCAAATAGCCATCCATGGGCTAGATATGAAATATTCATTTACATACGGTACTTGACTCTAGGCAAGTTGTAATTAACCCCTTTCAAATAAAATAGAGATCAGCAATCTTCCTGAGTTGGAGACACATTTGTAATCTGGAGAGTATGTAGTAGACATATTCATAGAATGACCACCATGGAGACTTACTTTTTCACAAGATGGCTACTATAGAGGCATGTCTAGGACCAAACATTAATTTACCAGAAGATTAACTGGCATCCCATAATGCTGTCTCCCATCAAAGTCAACCCGATTGGAGCCCTGAGGACTCCTGCAAATAAATATGATTCTAGAAGCTAATGCTTTGCTTTGTAGTGTGCAATGTCCTCATGTATTGTTTACTTGTTTGTTAAAAGAATATTTTTAAAAATCAGAGAAGACAGAGGTATATAGAGCGCCATGGGCTAGAGGTCTTCTCTCTCAGAAGCTTCTTTGTCTTCACAATCTGGGCCTGACTCTTGCAGTAACAACTTGCTCCCTCTATTGTAGTGGTTCTCAACCTGTGGGTCGGGACCCCTTTGCGGGTCGAACAACCCTTTCATAGGGGTCGCCTAAGACCATCGGAAAATATATATTTTTTAAAAAATATGGAAAACATAAAATAATTTTATGGTTGGGGGTTACCACAACATGAGGAACTGTATTAAATGGTCGTGGCATTAGGAAAGTTGAGACCCACTGCTCTATTGCATAGACAATGCCTTACCGGGCATTTTCCCTGTATGTAAACAAATTAAGACTCTTATATCTATGCTGCCTTTCGGGCCCTTAAAATGTGATAGAATAATTTCTAAAACGTCTGTTTCTGGCCAACTAACTCATAGATATGCCCTGTCCAGGAAAATATATGACTCTCACAGGAAACAAACAAAATCAAACTTTATTAGGTGAAATAAAATATAAAAGCCCCTTCTAACTTAAAATATTATAATTTGGACAATCAATATAAATAATAGATCTTCAGATCACAATACAGATAGTCCTCGACTTATGACCTTAATTGAGCCCAATTAAGCCCAATGTCTGTTGCTAAGCAGGACATTTGTTTAGTGAATTTTGATCCATTTTATGGCCTTTGTTGCCACAGTTGCTAAATATGAATCATATTTATGATCCTGTCCTATATTTCCTTCTTTCTGGCTCAGCTGATTTGCGCCGCACAGCTGAATTTCTTGCTTCCGGTGTTCTACTTCCTGGAGCTGCCTTCGAAGGTAAACAGCTGAGCTTCAAATTGCTGTATTTTGGACGCTGGGCGTTAGGCATGTGTGAAGCGCGTACTCACTGAACTTGTTGTTAAACCGATTGCAGCCCACCACTGATACTTCCCATTCTTAGCTATTAAACTGAGAAAAGTTCAGGCAAGTGCTATTACCAGTTGAGATGGTATATCAATTAGCAAATCCCTTTAATCTGCTTGACTAAAACTTAATTTAATGTATACAATTTAATTCAGCATCAGACTTAGTTTTGAGATGGAGACAGCTTTGGGCATTGTGATCGGCAACCTTTTTACAAAAAAGTACAGCAGGTGGAGTATATACATATTAGATCTGATAAGACACCAAAGGATCTCTCTGGCTCTCCTCTTTACTAGTTTTCCAGGCTAGCTGATATTGTCTGCTCATTTTCTTTAATTCTTTAATTTTAATTTTTTCATAAAATTAAAATCTTTTTATATGACTGATGCTTTGTTTTGGATGCCACAGCAAGAGAGAAACATTTGGCTCACTCTGTGTCTGCTATCTAGAGACAGACACTTCTATGAAGTATGGGGTATCCACGACAGGGATAAATTCTATAAAATGATCTGTGACATACAAATAAAATACTTCTATATGTATGCTTAGGTACTTTTAAAACTCATTACTTTATCTGAATGCATATTTCTGAATATAGGATTGGTCAAAAACTCTGTTGCTTCTGTTTTTTCTGACCGAAACTTCTTTCCATAAAGCTGACCAAGTGAAAAACACAGAAGAGCTTTTATCCAAATACTGACTCAAAAACATTGATATTCAATCAGTCTTGCTTTGCTTAGATTGTCATCTCTCCAACTAAGAGTGGATTTTACAAAGCACACTTAACAGCTTTCAAGTAAGTCTACTAGGATAATGAAATCCAGAACAAGGCAATCAATCCCCCAATTCTAAACACAAAAAGCACATTTTCAGAATCCATTTTGTTGAAAACAAATCTGAGATATCTTAGTGAACTGGATTAGTATAATTTCTTAACCTTCTTATTTTTTCCAAGTCAAGGACTTTGGCACGACACCATGGCATATAACTTGCTCTGCACAGAAGGTATTCTCAATTAGTGGCTTCTGGTTTTGCTGGTTTCAGCCAGCAGGTTTTGAGTGTTGGTTAAGCACAGTCTATCAATAGTGCCCTCTTCAGTGACTCTGCTTCCTCACTTGCCTTGCATTTGGACAGGAAACAAAAAGCAACTATTTGTAGTCCTCTTGGCAAGTTTGCTCACTTTCTCTGGCCAACATGAGAAATAGTTCAACTAACTGCCAAACTCCTCAGTAAAGTCTGGGAACTCTAGAGCATGATCATGTCAATCTTTGGTATCTTTATACATAAGAGGCTTCATACTATTGATTTTCAAGGATTATTACGTTAAAAAATAGTTATTACTTAATCAGATCTAGAATGAAAAAGAATTAGTGCACAGGGACGACACATTGTGCTATTGACTTACAAATTACAGCAGTGACTGAATTCTTAGTACATGTGTAACAGAGGTAGGTTGTTACCGGTTCGCACTGGTTTGGACAAACTGGTAGTGGTATTTTGGCCTTGGTCATAGAACCGGCAGCAACCCAGGCTGGCCACACCCCTGATCCGGCTCCCCGGTTGCCGCTGCCATTGGCAGCATGTTTTTTTTATTAATTTTTTCATGTTCTTTGCATGCACAGAACAATTTACAGTCAACTGTGCTTGCACATGCAGCGCACATCTGGCATGCATGGGCGAAGCGAACCGGCAGCAATGCTGGCAGCCACCCACCCCCGGTGTGTACTTAGAAAATACATTGAGTTGCTCTTTGATTTTAACTAAGTCATTTCTTTCAGTCATGACAAATGAATTGCAAATATTACAAGTTCATTCTCAACTTAAAGGCTGAAAAACTTAAAGTAATGCGTTGTACTCTGGATGCATTATCATTCATTCATTAAAAGTGCATCAATGATTTGTTCAGACTTTAGAAACCAATGCACTTAACTGCATTTCTGCATTCTATCTTCATGTAAAAGACTACCTGATATGCCAAAGTAGGCAACTGTTTTGCTTACTAACCTTTTTTAAAAAAATAACTAAGGCTGACAAGCCCTTCTGAGGCTGTATCCCATCTTCTCCAAACTCCTATTGTCCTCCAAACCCAATTGGAAGATGTCTAACCTTACAACATGCCTTCTTATTCTCCAGTCCTAGAAGGACTTAATGTTGAGGTAATCAGAGGAGAACAAATGAGGAATCCAGACCTATAGAAATGATCACTGGCTTAGTAGGTTTTTACAGGTTCAAAATTTCAATTACTGTATACCAATAAAAAATATTTAAGCAAAGTTTAATAACACTTTTTGATTATTGATCATTGTGCCTTCTGTAATGGGTGGATTACACATTATATAATCATGCTTATACAGCATTTATAATTGTTAATAAATATGTAGTCAGCCATACCAAGTATACAAGTCTCTTTAGACGGCAAATTTGGATAGAAATATTATCCCCTTCTGAAGAGATACATGTCATCTAAGTCATCTACTGTCCCATTGAAACTCACAGTGACATTTGATCTGGGGAGAGGGAAGCACACATTAATTCTCCATGCGCTAGTTGTGAAAGCTCATGCTGGCTAGTAATGCCAGGAGAGGCTCTTATTGAATTTCATCTGTTTTCAATGCAGAGCCATGTATCATTTATTAGCTAAAGAGCTCAGAAGGAACATGTTTGAGCTTTTACTCCAGTCATTTTCTTATCCCAAAGAAACCCTGAAATATAATAAGGTCTTTTTCTGCTAGTTACATCTTATTTCCTCCTTCCCGTGCTCCAGCACTACCTTAAGAGAATTATGATTTGGATGTATTCTTTTACATCAAAGGAGTCCACCTTCAGGGAAAATTTTTCTTCTCATTGGTGTCATTCTGGGAGTTGCATTCTTCAGTAGACAACAGCCAGTATACAGAGCCTTCTTCAGAGGAAAAACAGGTTAAAGGACAGAATTAATGAATACTTGAACAAAATAGGTGGATGGAACCAAGGCAAGAGAGGCATTTTATTCCTTTAAGTTTACCTTCCATTAATTAAATACATAATTTAATCACTCCCTGAGTATTTAATAATTTCCCCTTTCTCTCTCAAGAAAGACGAGTAGCAGTTTTTCAAAGGTTTTGAAAGCTGTAGTTAATCCTCTGGCAAGCCAGGTGTCTGCCTGAGGCTTCGTCTTCTGTGCTATTATTGGAGAGTAAGGCCCATTTAAAAAGTGAGATTTACTTAAATCTGATCAGTTCGTGCCAAAAGAAGAATATAAACTGCATTTCAAACCGTTTCTGTGTTTGGCTGGTTTCATTATCCCTTCGGAACCTGACAGAGAGGACATGAATTGATTTTCATTTGTAAGGATGGTGGGATTCTACAAAGTTGTGGATAGCTTTAACTTTTAAAATAAAGAAATGTTGTGTGGTTTTTATATGAAAGTTGTTAGGCAAAGAAGCTGTGCAGCCTCAGGCACTGTGATACCCAATGTGTATGATTGTCAAGATGTTTAGAGCATCATAGAAAAGATTGGTAGGTTTAGTTTCTTGCAGTATGACAGTGTCGCGAATCAACAACCTACACAGGGATACTTCCAGGGCTGAAATCCAAGACCAAATCCAGCAAAATGAATGGAAAAGGAAGAGATAATTAGAGTAGTGCTGGCTTGCAATATATTACACTCTTTAAAAGGAAACATTTTTTGTAGTGGCAACTGCTACAATAGTTCTGAGATCCAAATGTGGACTGGGCCATCTCCAAAGTACTCTTGGCCTTTGATATTAGTAGAGAAATCAATTCAAGGAAGTAAAACTAATTGGCTTGAACACCCCAAGTAATATTTATTTATAAGATTTATGTGGCTACTCAACTCACAAAAATGGGACAATTCAAATATATAATAGACCCCCATGAATCAGGTATTATAACCACAGTCAAACCAACACCATGCAGCATGAGTCAGTCTAACATCCTAGCTCTAGTGGCCAAGGCAGTATCCAAGTCTTCAAAGCCTTCCTAAAGGGCTAACGGGATTAGACTTGTCCAATCTCACAGGCCGAATCATTCCATAGAAGAGGAACCATAACAGAAAGGGCGTTATTGAAAGAGTTACATTGATATTAGGTTCCCCTCAGTGTTTTTACTTACTGATTGATTTCAGCAGGAAAAAAAATAGGGGAAGATTACATTGGGAGTGGATGCAGAGAGCAAACAGGGTGGCCATAGGTTATCATTGTCTCTTCCCTAAAGCTTCTTAGAGGCTTCAGTGTAATCCCAGACACTCTCAAACTGCATCACTAATTCAGAGCCCACAGCAAAGATTCAGTGGTAGTGAGTTTTCCACTTAATTTTATATACTGATTTCAGCTGATTAGCTAATATTTTGATACCGACTCTTAAGAGAGAAGAAGCTAACATGGGGCACAAAAAGAACTGTGGTGTAGTGGTTAGAATGCAGTATTGCAGGCTAATTCTGCCGACTGCCAGCAGTTTGATCCTGACCAGCTCAAGGTTGACTCAGCCTTCCATCTTTCAAAGGTCACTAAATGAGACCCAGATTTTTGGTGGCAATATGCTGGTTCTTTAAACTGCTTAGAGAAGGTTGTAAAGCAGTATGAAGTGATATGTAAGTCTAAGTGCTATTGCTATTACTATTGCTGAGCATACACAGCAAACTAGTTATAGCTTCATTGGTCCCAGAGCATAGTCAGTCTCAGTGATGTGCGGTGAGGTTTATGACTGGTGAGGCTGGTGACGTCATCAAACCGCGTGGTTGCTCCGATCGCATGGGCGCAGCCCAAACGGAGAAGTTTCTCTTCTCAAAAATGTCAGAAAGGGACAGACAGGCTGCCGCAGCTCCACTGAGAAGACATTTCTGAGAAGAGAAACTTTTCCTTTCTCCCCACCCCCCTTCTAGCACTGATGATGTTACCTAGGGATTTTTTGCATCGGGCGAGCCCGGGATCCTTGTAAGGGGAATGGGACCACGTGTGCAGGCGGCTCCTCAGCAGCGCAGAGCCTCAGATTAGCACAGCCGCGATCCCCTTCCCCTGCACATGTGGTCCCATTCCCCTCCTTCCTAAGCCAACATGAAGGGGACCGCGGCTGCACTGATCTGAGGCTGGCATTGAGAAGCCGCCTGCACACGTGGTCCCATTCCCTTTGCAAGGATCCTGGGCTCGCCCGATGCAAAAAATGGCGAGATAACATCATCAGTGCTAGAAGGGAATGGGCAGGGAGAAGGAGGAGAAAGGAGAGGTTTCTCTTCTCAGAAATGTCAGAAAGGGGCAGGCAGGCTGCCACAGCTCCACTGAGAAGACATTTCTGAGAAGAGAAACTTCTCCTTTCTCCTCCTTCCCCCCCTTCTACCATGGATGATGTTACCTAGGCATTTTTTGCATCGGGTGAGCCCGGGATCCTTGCAAGGGGAATGAGACCACGTGTGCAGGCGGCTCCTCAGCGCACAGCCTCAGATTAGCACAGCCGCAATCCCCTTCCCATGCACACGTGGTCCCATTCCCCTCCTTCCTGAGCCAACATGAAGGGGACCGCGGCTGCACTGATTGAGGCTGGAGCTGAGGAGCCTCCTGCACACGTGGTCCCATTCCCCTTACAAGGATCCCGGGCTCGCCCGATGCAAAAAATGGCAAGATCGGCACACTTGGGGCTGCTGCTGAGATGTCCAGGGAGGCTAAACCAAGCCGCGCGCCACTCCCAGCCACTTTCATGGCTTCCCGGAGTATTTTTTTTTATTTTCATGATGAGAGCGGTGAGGCTCCGCCTCCCCTGCCTCCCCTGACTGCACGTCACTGGTCAGTCTAAGTCAAGACATATGTATTTTTCATTGGATCAGGTTTTTTGCACTCATTCAATTTCTGAAGGGCCCGGAGCAAGACTATAAAATAAAATGATATAAAATTCTAAAGGTTGGGCCTTTGGGTGGGTTTGGATGTAGCAAAGCCTCAGAGATGAAAAACAGTAAATGTTAAATTAAAATGAGGACCCCTTGCAGCTTTAGATTTGTAGAACAAAATTGAAATCTGAAGCCAATATACTTCACCAAATCTCTCCTTTCTTCTCTCAGCCATCTTCTCTTGCATTATACAAATCTCTAAACTGCTGCTTATTGCTGATCCCTTTTGCATATCCCCACTGCCATCCCCCCACACCTTGCTAACATTAGGAACTAAAAGGTCAAAAAAAAATTGGCTTGCTTTTGAGCATTCATCATGCTCTGTTTTCTTAAGGAATCTCTCCCGGTACAGATATGCTATTATTAACCAGGACCTGCTGAGGCTACTAATAGAGGGCATTACAAAACTGGATTTTGTTCCTCTTTTCGACAAATCATAGATTTTTATATTCATGCAACCATACTTCCTTGTCTCTCATAGAGACTCTTTTTATTGGTCCTAAAGTAAGATTTATACTGTGACACTCTACAGGGGATATTTTAAGGGAAAAATAAATGTTGCAAAGCAAACTGGTCATGAGTGACAAAACCCATTATGTTAAGCTTTAGGCTTTTCTCTGTGTGTTCTATTATATTGCAGCAGATGAGATTTATTTCATTTTAAAGCTCCTCAGAGTTCAAAATAGGCATATTTTATAAGTGTCCTTGATATATAGTTCCCCTTGGAGAATGGACGGGAGTCCTAGAGAGGCATTCAGGGAGAAGAAGGATGCTGTGGATAATATATATGTCCAGATATTTTTTTTAAAGACTTCATTGAAGATGAATCAATTGAAATAAAAGGAAACATTTTCTTCTTTGCAAATGGATTTTGTAAATCGCTAGCCTCTGATGCTAGCTTCAAATATACTTCTCCCTATATATTTGTATATGGGTCATATCAGGTATTGCTAACCTGTTGTTGATTTCTATTTTTAAAAGCAATTCCCACCTTCTTGCTAAAACTGCAGATCATTTTTTATTATTTATTATTTATCCCACTTTCATTCTTTTTATACAAACCACTCAAGTCAGAGAATATATTCAACATTCCTTCGTCCCCTGTTTTTCCCACAACAGCTCTGTCAGTTGAGTTGGGCAGAGAGAGGGTGATTGGCCCAAGGTCACCCATCTGGCTTTCATGGTTCAGATGGGACTTGAAGAGGAGTCTCCCGCTTTCTAGCCTAAAGCCTTAATCACTAGACCAATCTGGTGGATCAATCTTCAGAAGTTAGAGTCAACACCATCAGTCTGTTCTACCATTTCAGCATTTTACTTCTTCCTACCTTATTTATGAATATGTTGGGACACGGTGACTTAGTGGCTAAGATGCTGAGCTTGTCGTTCAGAGGGTCGGCAGTTCAGCGGTTTGAATTCCTAGTGCTGCGTAATGGAGTGAGCTACTGTTACTTGTCCCAGCTTCTGCCAACCTAGCAGTTTGAAAGCATGTAAAAGTGCAAGTAGAAAAATAGGAATCACCTTTGGTGGAAAAGTAACAGTGTTCCGTGCAATTTCGGCGTTTAGTCATGCCGGCCACATGATCATGGAGACATTTTCGGACAGCGCTGGCTCTTCGGCTTTGAAACGGAGATGAACACCACCCCCTAGAGTCGGGAACGATTAGCACATATGTGCGAGGAGAACCTTTACCTTATTTATCCAAATATAGACTTACAGATAGAAGTCAGCTATGAGACAAAAAAGTAAAAAAGCATCTTGCTGATATTGCAATTACATTCTTACTCACATGGGCTGTGTGAAAAGAGGAGTATTTTGATTAATGTGCATTTTAAGTGAACCAAATACTCTAATATGGACAAGTAGTCCTTTACTTCCATGAGCTCCCATCTAGAAGTCCAGAAGCTCTCCACTGCGAAATTAGCGTTCTATTTTCAGTTCGTATTTGTCCATATCCCTTCCATATCAATCACTTGGTTTACACTCATGCAGCCAAGACAGTATACAACTATATTCAAACACTGAGGACACTGTCTGAGCAGGAACTTCTCCCTTCCTGAATATCTCATTCATAGCTTATGTCATTTGTATCCCGATCTCACACCCACAGGGTTCACTCACTACCCTTTTTGTTGTTTTGTTTCAGTTGTAATAAAAATGAGTGTCTTGGAGGTTGGTTGTGGAGAGCCTGCATGGTCAGAAATGACAACTGTTTCTGGCTCAGTTCCCTTTCCATCCTCCCTTTGCTTAAAGCGAACAGAGAATGGCATTGTCCCCTCTGGTTAGAGACCCAACTGCTACGTCTCCTTGCTTCTTCTCATAATGCAAACCATATTAAGCCGTTATCCTAAGCACACTTAACTGCTCTGAAATTGCATTAAGTCGCATTAGTAACAAAGGATACCCGTAAAAATCATGGGGCTTTTTTTTAGATTTCACAATAATCTGGTCTCCCTCTGAAGATCCCCTGTGCACATGATCTTTTTCTTGATAGAATTTCGGAAGCATCGTAATGATTGTAAATTAATTGAGAGTGCAATCCCATTATTTTATTTGTATGCCATTCAGACCTACCAGTTTAATAAAGACTAATAATAGCATATGATATAACATACATTTACCTGCAATAATAATTGCAGTGGTGCAGCTTATTAAACAATAGGGCTAACCTTCTTTGCTTGTAGATATTCCAAAGGAAAATTGAGTGTTCCTTGTTGTTTTCTCAGGAGAATCTGAACACAGGTTAGGGGGTTTCCTGTATACCTGATGTGTAACTGTAAGCAAATTTACCGATAAAGTAGGTGGCTCTGTAGGCCCAAATTCTGTAGCTGATTTGAAGTCTTGAGTGTACGTTATATATGGTGGCACACACGGATTTGAAAATTTAGCCCTATTTTTTAATGGAAAGAGAATCTCAGATGAATCCAACTTCTGTATGATACAAAATTTGGCTTTCAATGAGGACCTCATATTTATTAAGAATGAGTGGATTTTAATTTTAAGTGATAAGTCGATAAAATACCTGTGTTAAGATTTCATAATATTTTTCCCCCTTTGGGAATATAGTAGTTATTTAACATGTGTGTTTTGAAAATTGCATTAGGTGAGAACAAGGGCTGCTGGATTTATTCCTTATTTTAATTTCCAAGCATTTATCCACACCAGCATTGAATAAAAAACTAAACAGTGGGTTTTCAGAGATTCAAAATTTGCCTTGGTATTAGGCATTGGACCAAGTGTCTTAGCAGGTGAATGCCAAAGAGACGTAGTGCCAAAATGATGAAGAGAAGAGCTGTACGCGTGTCCTGCTCCCTTGCTGATATTATATGATGATGAAGACTTTCTATTTGTCCATGTAGGAGGCAAGATAAAACTGCCAGGCAAAATATTTTTTAGTTAGTTAGTGGAGGAAGTGACAGACTCCACCTTGCTTCAGATAACAAACGTGGTATACCAGTTTTGTTAGGGTGTATATTTCCATTTCCTTCTTCGGACATGGTTAAGATTTTTAAATTATTGCTATAGATGTGCAGCATGACACACGAAGCTGCTATTCCAGAGAGATTGGACCTGCAAATTCCAGATTTTTTAGTTTGCTTGGCTAGAATTGTGATTATACAGCAATACATTTGAATGTGGAAGGCTGTGTCAAGGTAGTAGGACTTTCTCAAATTGGTGTTTAAGAATAAAATAAAAACTTTGCAGAATGGTTTATGCATAAAAAGTGCCAAATACATATACATACTATTGACCATGCACTGAATTTTCTTCCCAAATATATCGATTGTGGCAACTGACAGGGAAAACTCAGGGCATATATAGTTCTTCTAGTTTCATCTAGCTTTAAAAGGCAGAACTTTCTTCCCATTCATTCATATAATCTACTATTATAGATGTCTTCTGCATTTGACTTTTAGAGAAGCAGAATAGAACAACAGAGATTTAGGATTTTGTGTGTTTGTTTTCTCAGCCATTCAGTTAACCTTCCTCCAGTCAGCAGAGGGTATTTCTTAATGGGAAAAGAAACATGTCATCAGCTTTGTTCAGGACCATTTACAAAGATATAAAATAACATTATTTCAACCTCCTCAATATTTTCCTGGAAGGATACACACATCTGATTCTCTAAGACCTCCCATTCACCATACAAAAGCCCAGAGCAGAAACATTATCTGTTTTTTCTAGTATAATACATGTAGAATTAGAAAAAAATAGATATTATATAATACATAAGGTTGTTTATAATGAAAAACCTTTTATAGAATGTTAATTAATTTATTTGATTAATGTTGGTCCAAAATAATTTTATGTGCATTGTGGAAGTATTGTGGTTGTGTATTCTAAGAACATATTTCTTTTAAGTATCTAAAAAGTATAAGACGAGCAAGCACTGCTTTCTAGATCAAATAAAGACAGTACAAACTGAACAGCAATTACAGAGGCATTAAATCAAGCGAAGTTTCTGGGATTTTAAGGAAAATAAAACATTGTCCATCTGTACCTTGCCAAAATGAGTCTGCTATGCTATACATTAGTTATTTATGAAAATTTATTCAAGTTGAATTAGTAGCTCATTTCTTTATTTTATCAAGCTATGAAAATACCAAAGGGATCCCAGATAACCTCATATAAAATAAACTATTTTTCTTCTGTGATTATCTCCAAAAATGATGACTTACCCTGCCTTGGTAAATGAATTGATCTGAACCTCAAACCTCAGATGGGATAAACACCCCAGAGGTTAATAATAAGTAAAGCTGATTTCCTAGAATCATCAATAGCTGTGGTACCTAACCTACCGTCTTAAAACTTCTAGTATGGGAGAAAGAAGAAAGAAATACTGGATTCCATTTTCATACTGCCATGAGATTAAATTTAAAAAGGAAGATAACTGGTTTCCTATAAAAGATTACACTAAGTACATCAGCAGGGTGACGACTGAACTGCTGTAGATAAGAAATGAATAAAAATAGTTTGCAAGAGAAAAAAAGGCAGAAATAAAATTTGCATTTCATGCAGACATCTCCATTTGTAAAATACCATCTATGACCATTTCTGTAAAAATAAGCAGAAATAGAAAAACCAAACAACGAGCAAACTATTAAGGTTGTAATTGTAGTGGATATCTTTCACTGCATTTCTCCATTATTGTACTAAGGAAAAAACAAACAAACGAGGTTTACATGATAAGGCACTGTGGATGATTGGGTAAAAAATGTGGAGTTTGTGGATTATGAGATGTAAACGCAGTGTGGCAATTAACAAAATATTTTGAACGCACCGTGACAAATTGCCTTCTCCAGCCTTATCAACTTTCAAAATAATCATTTTCTTCTGGGAGGAAACTCTTAGAGTCTCGGGTATCACCTCTCTTCCCCAACAGCCAACTCCCAAAAGACATCTACAATTCTTGACTCTTTCTTTCAGTGTTTTGTAAACGATTTTAGCCACATGGCTGCCGAACAGTATCTTGAAACAATACAGGTGTATCCTGCTCCATCTGGTGCTCCAAATTCCATGTTTTTATTATAGCCTTCCTTCAAGGAGCTCAGAGTAGCCCTTTAAAGCCACAGTAACCCTGTAAGTTAAGTCTCACTCAGAGAAAAAGAGAAACTAACTTGTCCTTGATATTTAACAAATTTGTGGATGAGAGGAATGTGAAGGAAGATGCAGCCAAACACAATATCTGACTATGATTTCTCATTATTCTTCCCATCAAACTACTAGGTGTTTTCCTGGTACACCTGGTCTCTCTATATATTTCCTTTCTAGTTGCCATGGTTTTATCTTCCATTTTTCTTAAGAATATTAAAGTTCAGGAAAACTATGACAGACTGTAACCTTTTTTTGGTAATTGTTGTGAAGATAATTATTCACTGTACAGTGGATGTGATAAAATCTCTTTCAATAAATCTACAGGGGGGAGGGGAGGTCATGTCCCCATATAATAATGAGCAAAAGAAGACGAAAGACCAGGCTGTGACTGCTGTGTGTTTTCCAATCCTTGTCCTATTTTGTATTTGCTTTTCAAAAGAGACCTTCAAAATTGTTTGAAGTTTCTTTTCTGTGTTGCCTTTTGTGCTGGCTGAATACAAGTTGAGCACGTTGGTTCTAAATACTCCTGTCTTCTTTCAGTGAACAGGAAATTCAGGCTTGTAATGCAAGTGCTGGGAAACTTTTCGCTTACTCTCTTGGGTGACAGGAATTGAGATGCACTTTGCTGAACCCCTGGACTTGTTGAATGAAATGGAGACATGTGTCAGGTTCCTGTTCTGGCTTGCTACTTTGGGGCATTGACTCCAATGTTCTAAATTGTTCGCTGTTTTGTACAGTGCGGGAACCTGTTTGGTGCTTTGGATGTCTTATAGGTTGCTGGGAAGGGCAATCACAAGCGGGGCCTTTCAACTGGCCATCATACACCTTGTGGTCATGTGAATTGGTTCAAGGAGGTTAATATCCTGTCTGCCAGAGGCAAGTTATAGAATTGTTTCTTATGGCATGAAGTAATTTTTAATACACATTCCCTTGCTTCTGTGAAGAAAATGGATGTTTGCCCAGTTTCTGTTGATGTATCAGATCCATCCCTTCCTAGAGTTGCTGGAGCCATCCCACTCTAGGGAAAGGATACTGTAATATCTCTATTCCCTTCCCATTCCAGGCGAAGTTACTGCAAAATCTCCATTCTCCCCTGATCAGCTGGGACTGGGGAGCAGAGAATAGATGGGGACAGGGCCAGTCAGAGGTGGTATTTACCGGTTCTCCGAACTATTCAAATTTTCCTCTACCCGTTCTCCAGAACTGGCCAGAAGCTGCTGAATACCATCTCTGCTGCAAAATCTAGCTATTGCATAGTATACTTTTTAAAAAGAAAATTTAAAAAACAGAAATATTATGTTGTTCTGCTGAGCTTTTAATTATTAATATCGCACACTGATTTTAGAGGTTTCCCTGTTTTATTGCAATGTATTTATTATAGTATATCAGACGTGTTAACACCTTTTTGGGGGGTTATTAAAAATGTCCTCTTTTATTTATTTTTTCGTGGTTCATCTAAATCACCACAAGTGCTCAATAGTGGGATGATTCAAAAGGCATTAAATAAACAAGTAAAGTTTGAAAGTGCTGATGTGTAACCAACATTGAGGGGGGAGGGGATAGGAGGGTAAAAAAAATGTATTGATAGTGTCAGGATGTAAAGAGGGAACTGCATTGGCCAGATAATTTTTAAGCCTGTTTTTTTAATCTAAGCTGAATTTATTAGATTCTTCCTGCACCAGTAATTTTTGCTTATTGTGTGTTTCATTTTGAAAGAACATTTTGTTCAAGAAGACAGAAACTTGAGATGGACAAGTTGTTTAACTAGGTCTCTCTAGATTGGTTGTCCTGTATCCTTTTCTGCCAGTGAGCATCCCCCACCCGTTTTGACTTTCCAGGAATAGAATATGTCATATGACTTCATCCAGTCTGTCTAATTATTAAAGTATTGAAGTTGAGAGAGATGGAGGGAGGAATAGTTTTCTTCAAACCATCAAAAGTAATTACTGTATCAGTTTTAGCACTCCACGTGTTTGTATGTATGCATGTGTGTGTGTGTGTGTGTGTGTGTGTGTATTTGTGCTGATAAATAAATAAATAAATATAAAAAGGCAACATTAAAAATAAAAATATGGTTTTCTGCCTGGATGGTCCTCTGTAATGAGCCGAAGGACAGGAAGGGGGAGCCGAAGGACAGGAAGGGGGAGTAGTGAGCTCCCTCCCATATTTGGGCATACCAGGGGTTGTAACACACACACACACACACACACACATACATACATACACACACACACACACACATATATATATAACATACATACGTAATATATATATATTGTAAGTCACTTTTTTCAATGCCATTGTAACTTCAAACAGTCAATAAATGAAGTGTTGTAAGTCAAGGACTACCTGTACAAACACACACACACACACACACACACCTGAGGCTATTCCTCACTTGCTCATTTCAGGTAGTAGCATCTAGCTGATTTCAAAAAGGTGAAGCAGGTTCTGGTTTGCTTTGTACTTGGGTGGGAGACTATCACAAAATGTCATGGCTGTAGGCTAGATCAGAAAGTTTTTAAAAAAAGAAAACCATCCTGGTGGAAGGCAATATTAAACTACTTTTAATATTTTTGCCAACAAAACTCTATGGGAAGGAATCAAGCTCTGCCTTTTGGAAAATTCAGCTCGAGGATAATCTTTCTTATTATTTGCTTCAACCAGAGAGATCTACTTCCATTGTTTTTAGTATTAAATTATATATATTGAATTAACTTGGGTAGCTGAATATATCTTCCAAGTTTATTCATTATTCATCATGATGGCCAGCGGTCCTATGTATATTTTTTTCCTTCTTATTATTAGTACACCCTGCATAACTATTAAGCATGAGATTTTGTATAGGCAGAACTGTTGCTCTTATGAGCCAAACCTAGAGCTTTGTTTGTGCTCTTATCATTAGGATATCTTTAAACAATACATCAAAAGTAAACATAGCAATACAGAAAAAGTTATTATGACACGCACATATTCATTACAGTTAGCATAAACTGTACTGCATAAGATTTTTGCATCAAAGATGGCAATTTATTACCATAAACAATGAGAGAAAAATGCATCTATATTTTGTTTATCGTCATTCTGGAAAGACAGAAAATCTAACATATTGGCATCTCAGTTATTACTTAGCTTCTATGAAGACAAAGAGGAAGTTGTTGTTTTAGGCACATGACACCAAAACAATGTATTATTTGAGGGAGTTGATGCAGAAAATTGGTTTGAAATTGTCAGATGACTCACGAGTATAAACTTAAGTGACATGACTGAGCATATGACCTTGTTTGAAGGGGCCATGTCTCCTGACCAGACTCCTATTAGGGTCTGCCAAGCCAAACTCCCACAAGCATCCTGCTGGTTCTCTCTCCCTCTCCAAGAACAAAGTAACACTTTCACTTCCCTGTTAGAATTCAGCAACTTTGTGATAGAACTTTATAACCTCAAACTCTACTGATAGCTTCTATGAGAAGTTGGAGAAATAAACCTTTGATCACTACAGATTGAACTAGACATACATTTTTATTTGTATATAACTGCTGTATTGCTCATTCATATACAGTAATTGTGGTGGTTGATTTCACTGGCAGCATCCTAGTCTGTGGAGGTCCTTTCTAAAAGAACCTCTATTAAAAAAAATAGAAAAAGAACTGGCAATCTGATAGAGCTGTAATTAGGTTAAGGCTTCTGGCTGTGATTTTCATGGTCCAATTTGCACTTTAGTTAATTAAAAATATCTACAACATGGGTGTGTCTTGCTAAATATATATTGCAGAATCCTGTTTGTATTCTAGGTCATAGATTCTCAGAGCCTTTGTTGCTGTTATTAACTGTAAAACATTATACGCTAATAATTTTTCGCTTTTAAAGCACAACGTCATTAACATGTCATCTTGATTCTGCGCTTTTCAAAGAACTATGTCAGTTCAATCAGAATATTGCTAAGAAAATAGCTTTCTCTCTCATGTCTTTAAAATGATTTTGCAAAAAAAAAAAATCAATAATAGCCATGACCATTGACATTCTTCTAAAAACAAAACTCAAAGTGACATTGTTGTGATCTGAATTGTGCATTCAGAGAATTATATATCAGTTGTGTGAACTACTATATAATCTAAAATAGAACTAAAAGAAGTGTGGCCCTTCCGTGGTGGAGTATAAGTCATGCTTTCTGTGCTTCTGTAAATAGCCAAAGGCAAGCGGGCTAGTTCAAAACAATCTTCTGTTTGGAATGGTATAAACAGAAGAAATTGTAACATCAATTAACTGGAGGGCTCTGAACCCACTGCCCATCCTATGACTACAGGATCATCATTGAAAGTTGTAAAACAATCCTGCTTTTCAGACATAATTTCAGTATGTATAGTGTGATGTGGAGTGGTGTAGTGTAGTATGTGTAATATGAATTCATGTGAATATGATTGCTTGAAGAAAAATGACATCACAGATAAAGTTATCCGCTATGGCTAGTAGAACAATAATGGAATGGGGAAAGACTTCACCGTGAAATGAGAAGGACACGGTGCAGAGAAGTAAACCATGGGAAGCAATATTTTATAAGAGATCTGTAACACAGAAGAAGGGAAAAGCAAAATGTAGAATAAATAAAAGGCCCAGCTAAACCAATATCCTGGACAGTATGGGATACCAAGCTTTCACAGAACCTTTAAACATCTTGGTACGCAACTCTGAATACTAAAAAGCATTTACTTAAAAACCTGAATCCTTAGGCCTCTTCCTCTAATACTGGAGCAACCACTGATCTTGCTGGTTTTTATCCTGGATTTCCTCGCTTAAGAACGTAGATCCTATTTATCGGTGAAATCAAATGGGTTTTTTTTTTAAACAAAACCAAGACTTTCAAGTTTTGAAGGGCATTTGAACTCCCTCCCATTCTTTTCATTGCATCCTCTATTGATGTAATCGTTTCTTCATTTGTGTTTGTTGTTATTGTTCATTGAAATCAATGGACTGGCAAATGGGTCTGGGCAGAGAACCCCAACATACTGAAATAGCTGAATTCTGTTTTCATTGACTGGTTGCTAATAATTTTAACAGAGCTCTGCTCCAAATGTAGGAATGTATGCAGTCTGAAACAATTGTCTTCTCTTTAAAAGACCCTGAGGTAGTAAAAAGATCATTATTGTCTTTTTCTTCTATGTTTTTTTTCAAAAAAAATCCTATTATATTTACATATGCCTTTCATATACAATCTTTATTAAACAAAATCATGTTAGTAATCTTTAAAGCAGATGTGTGTTTCCCCCCTGCTGTAGTCGGAGTACAGAGATTTAACATGTAAAGGCATGTCTAAACCTTCATAATGAGTCTGACAGTAAAGTTTAAGCCAGGGAGTTCCTGGCTCAGAATTCACACTCTTAACCATTACATTATACCAATTCAGTTTTGGCTGACCAGTTGGAACTTCTTATTATCATGAAGTTAGAAGGATTATTCAGAATTACTCAGGCATTATGAAGAAAGTATTTTGCTTCACTTCAAATAACCCGGCCTACTGAACAGTTCCAAGTGTTTATCGGAGAACATGGAAATGAAGAAGCAGATGGCTTCTTTTTCCAGTACACAAACTCACATGGAGCCACATCATTATTCAGATGATAATAAACAGTGAAAACAAGACTGTCAGGAGATAACATGAATTTTATTTCCAACACATTTTTTTATTTGTTCAACTGATTAATCAAACGGTACTCCACAAAAATTACACCAGAACGAAGATGTTGGTCTCTAGAATACTATAACTTTATCTCTCTGAAAACCTAACGATTTAATATTTAGATTTTTAAAAAATAAGATGTGAACCCTAGCTTTTATTAATATTTTAAAGTATTTAAGTTTCTGTATATCTGGATGGATGGATGACAGATTTTTCAAGGAGAATTTTAGCCCTGAAGTTGCTATTTGAAACTTTTAAGAAGTAAAATTATTAGTTATTAACCTATCTATTTGATAATTGTAGAAATGACACAAAGTGGCAGGATTTCTAAGACTGATTTCAGCCCTATTCAGTTTTTTGTACTAATTATGGTTTGTGGAATTAATACTGGTTTGGGTTATTTTTTTTAGCTTTGATTGCTAAAGAATTGCATGCAACTCTCCTTGCGGAGAGGGAGCGGCTAACAAATTAAAAATTTGAATTTGAATTTGATAGTGCTTTTAATAAGTAATCCAAAGAAACTGTTTTTTGCTTGTTAGTGTAAAATTGCAGTCTCCTTTCCATTCAATGTCTATTTAGCATTGCCCTTTGCTTTTATCTGCCAAGCAGGAGAAGATGAAGGATGAATTGTTCCCCATTGGCATACTATGTCCAGTATTGCCCACATAAGGCCATGATTTAGACTACAAAAGGAAGCAGACACCCTATGCTGAATATTTTTCCTGAATTGTTGACTCATTCACAAAAACTTTAACAATTGCTTAATATCCTTGTATTGCTCTCTGTCATACTCTTACAACAGATTATGATGGCATTCATGGCATTGAGGGAGTTACATAACTTTGGGAGGAACATTGCAACATCTTAACACTTTTTTTTGTAATAATTTTTTATTGTTTTTGTCTTTTTATCACATATTACAATCTTTATATCAACAGTTTGTACAATATTACATCATCGTATCTGTGTATGTTTTCCTCTCTTTACCATATATTACAATCCTTATGTCATCTTATCTATACATTTTTATGATATTTAACATATTTACCTATTTTTATATACAGTTCTATGTTTATTTATGTATATTGTTTTCGGCTTAATTGTTTTTCTTATTATCCAACCATTCATACCACTTATTCCAAATTTCGTAGTATTCCGATGCAACATCTTAACTCTTAATTTAGTAACTAAGTAGCAGTCTTACAAATAATCTGTGCTGTCGTTAGAATGCAGTATTGCAGGCTACTTCTGCTGACTGCCAGCTGCCAGCTGCCTGCAATGTGGCAGTTCAAATCTCACCAGGCTCAAGTTTATCTCAGCCTTCCATCCTTCTGAGGTGGATAAAATGAGGACCCAGACTGTTGGGTACAATATGCTGACTCTGTAAACCGCTTAGAGATGGCTGTAACGCACTGTGAAGCGGTATATAAGTCTAGGTGCTATTGCTATTGCTATAATCTATACATTAAGAGGAAGTTGCAAGTATAGTTTTACATTCATGAAATGTAAAGACAGAAGGGTCCATTACATACACCTATAAAGCGTTGGGATAATCAAAGTCACATCAGAAGAGAGCCTGTATTGCTATCACTCAACAGACAGCAGATAATCATTTCCTGATTGGTCATTTACTATTGGATAGTTAAATAAAGAAATAAAGACAGATGAAGCAAGGAGCAGTCACCAAAATAGTGGTGAATATCTGTAGCTCGGGTGTAGGATGAGGGTGAAAGTTCATTCTCTGAGCTTGTGGGTTGGTTTCCGAATGTTTCATTACCAGGCTAGGTAACATCTTCAGTGGAGTTTAGGGGATGTCAGTGTCCTTCTATTTATAAGGGATACACTTGAAGCCCTTATAAACATCCCCTAAACTCCACTGAAGATGTTACCTAGCCCATTAACTAAATATTCGGAAACCAACCCACAAGCTCAGAGAATGAACCTTCACCCTCAGACATCAAAATGTTACAGTGAAAATGTCTGCAAAATTTTGTGAAAGACACAGCAATATCACCCTCAAAATATTTGGACATTTCCTGATAAGTAACTATTGCTTGCTTGACATTATGTAGAAAGGACCAAATAAATTAGCACTGCTTTAAGGCTAAAAGGTATACCTCAATACATGCCATTGAGCTAATGTAGATGTTAATATTCTGCTCTATTTAATAAAGAAGCCTTTATTTGCAGAGAATATTGGGTTCATTGAAGGGCTGTTTTCTAAGAAACAGATGTGTCTTCACTCTAGGATCCAAGCCAGTGAAATTTTTTTATGAGTAGACATATATAGAGAGAAAGTTGCAAATCATGGAGCAGCAAACTAAAAGGTGATATAAAATAAAAATAGTAAAGAACATAAAGTTCACTCTTTTATGGTTTACATAATCAAGAGACCCTGGCAAGACAGCCATTTATAATACTTAGGTTATTTTTTTCTCCCAGGAAAGTCTGTATTTTGTCAGTACAGTCGCTCTGAAACTTATAGACAGAAAACATCTGATTGCATTCTGGAACCTTTGTCATTCTTTTGTATCTTCGTTTTCATTTCTTTGATATTATTCAAAATGTAATTTACTAAAAAGTTGCAATCAATATAATTATCACTTGATTTTCAGAAATTTAAAGAACTTACACAAAGGAATCAAAATCAAGATATCATTTATCAAAGATCAATGATCTAGAAATTTTTCCAAATTTCTACACTAAAGCTGTATTACATAAATCAACTTGAGCTCTCTATATAGTAGATGTGGAGTATCTATCTAATTTAGTACAATTAAATATGATATTTAGTTGAATTACAGTTCCAATACCCTTTGCTGTGCTGATATGACTTCTGGAAAGTTATACCAATAACATCAAGAAGAACAAGGTTATTCAGTCAGGAAAGCTATATGTTTCTATTTTTAAAAAAAACATAGTTTTGATTGCTGCATGACAATTCTACCAAATTTATTATTATGTTACTTGTTATTATACTAGATAGTAAAATTAAGTTCATACCATTATTTGCTAATTGCTAGTTCTACTGCTTTTAGTGTTAATGTTTAAGGAAATGCTTAGACTTTTAGATTTTTATAAGGTTTGATTAACTATGATTGAGATTTGTAAATCAGAGTCCATAAATCTACCAGAATTTAAATATTAGCTTGAGAGAATTCCCATGGAGGAAGGAATGAGCTCCAGGAAGTGGGTTTGATGAGCAGGTGGGGTTTCTGCCTCAGGACACAGTACTGAATTAGTATTTCAGCATTTCAGAATCGGCTAATAGGACAATGCGCTTTTGGTGTGATGTGAAAGGCACATGAATGGAAGCTCTGACCATTTGTGGTCTCTTAAAATATTTTGGCACGCTTTGTATAAGGGGTTCATTCTTGATGGCTTGGCCAAATTCCACAATGGAGTTAAATTTTCAGTTGGATTAGAATGTTTTATTTGCTACAAAAAATTCCTGCACACTGCTAAATATCGCTACCCAGAGCTGACTTGTAAATATCAGTATATAATGATCATCCTCACTTTTCACCTGGAATATTGAATACATATTTTCAAGATGAGTATAATCAACAGGCTTAGAGGCCATTGAGAGAAACAGTTGGAAGGTGAAGCCATCACACGGAGGAGTATCAACTGTCCTTCAAGTAATAATCCTAAAGATTAAATTGGAATGCCAATATATGCGCTACATTCATAGAGGCTGAAGGAGGAGTGACTACTTAGGATGAGTGATAAGCTTTAAAAAGCAGCAGACTAGACTTGTCCTATAAAATATGTTGGACTTAAACTTCCACTATCATAAAAGAGTACGACTCTAAACTGTGGATTATGATGATGAGAATACAACACAGATCAAATTGTACTGGGCATATTCACTTGTAGACTATTAATGGAATTGCCCCCCTCCAAAAAAAAGATTTCCTCTGTCTGGTGATGACCAACTCTAGGGGGCAGTACTCATCTTGGTTTCCTAGCTGAGGGACCCAGCATTGTCCAAAGATCCCATAGATGCTTTTTCAAGAGGCAACTGGACTTTCTGGTTTTTCTTTTAAGATGTTTTACTTCTCATCCAAGAAGCTTCTTCAGTTCTGACTGGATAGTGGAGAATGGAAGGATTTATACCCCTGGCAGACAGCTAGTCATTTGCATTCTTTTAGAGAGTCATTAAGGGCACTTGGAGGTTTGCCTGTGACCTCACGGTTATCTGAGTAGTGCAAATGGGTATGGAGCCTTCTTGGAACTGCTGAAAGGACTGTGTTGTGGAGCTGTGCTTTCTGCAAGATGTTTTCTGCCCTGTGTCCCTTCACTGTTGAGCACAGTTGCAGTGTTGGGGATAAGTCTGTGTTGTCTACATTTCAGGCTGAAGCGCAGATGGTTCCTGTAGTCTGCAATTTTTCTGGAAATCCGTTCATATTCCCACACCATTCAAAGGGTGTTCATCCCAAAGTGCATAGCTAAATGTCTATGGAGATTCTCAGGCATAGCTTCTTGGATAAGAAGCGAAACGTCTTCAAAGGAAAACAAGAAAGTCCAGTTGCCTATTGAAAAAGCACCTTTGGGACAACCATTACCTGGATGACTGAGAATCTCCATAGACATTGTCCGAAGATGCTTCTGTGATCATGCGGCTGGCATGACAATAACAACATAGAACATTGTTATCTTCCCACCTGTTGGGATATATTTATCTACTTGAATTTGCATGCTTTCAGTCTGCTAGGTTAGCAGGAGCTGGAGCAAGAATGGGAGTTCACCCAGTCACTTGATGCTTGGGACAGATTTGCATAATCCATTACATAGAGCAATGGTTCTCATCCTTCGCAGATTTAAGATGTGTTCTGGGGAATTCTGGGAGTTGAATTCCACATCTTAAAGCTGCGAAGATTGAGAAACACTGACATAGAGAGAAAGTTTGGATTATGCAGACTTAATTAACGAGGAATTTATTAAGACCTGTATTTTCTTGCTGATATCAATCTGTAGAGTAGATGACTTCTGCAAAACAGTTACAGATGGTGTAAAAATGTTGAACAATTATTACCCAAGACAAACCTCAGAGCCCTCTGCATTTATACTGATTATATTTCGTTGGCTGTCATTTAAAATGTCAGGCACAATTCAAAGTGCTGTTTCTGACCTACAAAGCTGCTTCTTAGGACAAAGGCTGGCAAACATGCTCAGGTACTGCATGTCTAATGTCTTTACTTAGTGCTCTGACTTCCATCTCCTCAACTACAGGGATTAACAATTTCTTTAGGCTGCTTAATACAATTGGAACACTAAAGAGTAGTGCACATTTTCCCATAAAATGGCTGCTGTGTGTAAGTGAGCAACAGAGTTACTTGTTCATAAAATGACTCCAAGACTTAGCCATTTCCCCAAAGGCCAACTACTCCACATTCCCTCTAACCCTTGGGTCTTTTCAATCATCCAACATTGCATTTTTTTCCCCTTTTTGCTTTTTCTGAACAGGCAATTACACTTCTTGATTAAGTACTTTTCTTGGATTTTTTTCTCCTGGTTTTAATTTTCTAAGTCTGTTTATAAGGCTTATTGGGGTCCAGAAAGTGCTTGTAAGTCTTGTGCGTGAACAGTAGTATTCAGTCCATGGTCTACAGACCACAGATTGTCCACAGGCTTGCTGTATTTATTCTTATGATTCTTAATGAATGTATTTTATTTTTCTTTATGTACAATGAGAGCATATGCACCAAAGACAAATTCCTTGTCTGTCCAATCACACCTGGCCAATAAAGAACTCTATTCTATTCTATTCTATTCCCAGTTAGCTGGACAGAGATAGTTCATCTTCACAATACCTGCCAAGCCTTAAGGGATTGAAAGCTAAAATATAAGATGAATGGTTGCAGGAACTCAGTATGTCTAGTCTAAGAATGAGAAGTCCTGATAGCAGTCTTTCAATATTTAAGGGGCCGTCTCAGAGAAGGAGGTTTACATATCTCCAAAGCATAAACCTAAACCTAACCCAAGGACAAGAAGTAATTTATGGAAACTTATACCAAGGAGAAATCCAACCTAGAACTAAAGAGACATTTCCTGACAATGAGAATAATGAATCAGTGGAACGGCTTGCTTCCAAAAGTTATGAGTGTTCCATCACTGGAGCTTTTTAAAGAAGAGATTGGGGAGCCATTTGTCCAGAATGGTAGAGGGTCTCCTGTCTGAGCAGGGGGTTGGATTAGAAGACTTCCAAGATCCCTTCCAATTCTGGTATTCTGTTTTCTGGGAGATAGTGATAACTTTCAGGAATAACCAGTAGGGTTTCCATCATGCCTATGTATTAACTTCAAGAAAGAAATTTTTATCAGTAAGGAAAGAAAACAATTAAATGCACTCTCTGCATCTCTTCTGAATCTCTACTTATCAGTTCACACATGCAGAAACACTTTACAAAACTGAAAATTAAATGCAAATATTCATTAATGTTTGCCCCTTAAATTGAAACTGCTGATCCCAAAGATACCAAGTAGTTTCTTTTCTCTGAACTATATTTCAAGCTCTTTATTTGAAATAACCCAGTATAGTACTGTTAAAAGAGAAGAATGTTACGAAAAAGGGGAACCCATTTTTTTCTTCCTGCTGAACTGATTTTGGCTAGGAAAATGGAAACTGGGAACATGTTGGCTGTTTTAAAAAGTATCACATTGTAGGCATTTTTTTTTAAAAAAAAGCTAAATCATTTCATTTTTAAAATGGGTTATTGGAATTCCACTCTGTGCACACGTCTTTTAAGTGTGCTGGAGAAAGAGTTTCATGAACAGGTTTCTTATATTAAGATAGAATAAACACACTTAATTCTCAACTGCTATTTCAAAGGCTTTGGGAATTGCCAGAAAGTATTTTTGCTCAATGCAGTCTTGATGGTGGTATTACAGAGATGTACAATATGCTGTATACAGATGTTGCTTTGTTAATTGTCAATTTAAATGATGCCTTTATAGTCAGAATCAGTGGACCTTAGAGGAGATGTGAGAGATAACAGAGCACTGCTGGCATTAGTCTGGATATGAAATGTGTAGTAAAAATAACCACAATCTAACACAATTTACAGCCCTCGGGAACATTTCATTCTGTGCTGTATTTTAGCCAACAAATTCCTTTACAGCACAATTTAGCATAATTTATGAATCCACTTCTGGTTGGCACTAGTACTTTTTTTTAATTTGATAATGCTGCTAAGGAAAGAATTTTCAATGGCTTTTTTCTTGAAAAAGAACAAACGCCAGATATCCAAACAAATCAGGTGGTGAAAAAACCTGACCTAAGAGATCCACTAACTGATGTTAATATAATTTCTGTTACTTGGGGCACCAACACACAATTGTAGCCACAATCTAGACTTTTATTTTGTCCCTATTTGGTGTTATGAACTTCAGTTTTAGTCAATAAATAAATCAGCACATTTTTATTTACCTGGTTTCAATTGAAACTTATCCATGTTGGCAACTAGCAGTAGATTGTCACCAATGCTCTTATCTGATTGCAGACAATAGCCAGAAATGTGAATTGTTATGCGTGTAACTTTGTACAGTTGTAACTTTGATCTTTGGGATATTTTTGCAGGATGTGATTTGATAACCTAATAGGGAGCCATTGCAGCTCCTCTGCATGTTGACAGAATGAAAAAGACAAATTATCTGCAAAATCTATGTTCCATCTAATACTTCTGACTTTCTGTGTGAGGGGTAAATGGTCCAGTTAGAAGCTGTGTCATCTAAACTTTGGGCAAATTATGAAGAATGGATATGCAGAGCACATATAGGTACCTAATAGGAATGAAAACTCAATTAGATGTTCAGAGTTCATTTCTCACTTCTGTCTTATCTTCGGTGTGCTCTGAAGCTCTACCACATGAATTGTAAAGCATACTTTAAAACAATTTCTATTGAATTCAGCTGAGCCAGCACTAAACTCAACAATCTGACAAAGATGGTACTGTTAGACCAATTAGATTAAAATCCCTCATATCTGTTGTGTAAATCTGAGATGTTCATGACTTGGACTCTGCCATATTTTAAACAGATTCTGAAGCCCTGTCTTTTTTTTTTTAATCTCCAGGGATTAGGGTGGGATTTGGGCCTCCTTTGTGAGGGATTTTATGGGTTTATAATGGATGTTTGCTCCACCTGAATGATTTTTTCCCCTTGTGTTTGATACCCTTGTTTTTAGTAATGTACACCACCCAGAGTTGTTGATGAATTGGGCAGCCTTTTAAATGTATGATAATTACATATAGAGTTATGCATATTGGATACATATGTACTTATAGGATTCTACCCCTGTCCCCAATTGTTTCTACCCATTCTATGGGTAGGCATCAAATAGGCAGTATTGTCTGGTGGGACCAGAACAAGAGCCTTTTCTGTTGTGGCCCCCACTCTTTGGAACATCATTCCCCCTGAGATTAAATTGTTCCCCTTCCTGTTGGCCTTTGGTAAAGCCTGCAAAACTTGGTTTTGTGCTTGAGCTTGGGGCTGTAGGTATGGATTAGAGCCTGCTCTTGGTTGCATGGATGTTAGATTAGGTCATGTCCAGCTGCTGTGTATTTTTATTTTTGTTTTATATTATGTATTTTGTGTTTTTCTTTGCTTTATTCTAAGATAGAGTTACATGAAAGTGAGATGGGTGGCTATATAAATCAAATAAATAAATACCACGTAATGGCAGAAATCAAATGAAAGGTGCAAAGGGTATCTTAGTTCTATTAGTTGAAGAAACTCAGAAGCATGAAACAAAGCCAGTCCATTAAGTCTCTGTAAAGGAATTGTTTTGTGGTATAAGCCCTAGCAACCTCAGAATCCCCCTTTTTAATTGTAATAGAAGTACAGTGAAAGCTTAAACATTGCAATAACTGTGCAAAGCGCTGAAAGAAGAGCTTTGTGCAGTGTGTTGGCCAAGCAAAGCTCTCTTCACTGAACTATTGAAGCCTAATCTACTGGCAGTTGCAGAGGTCTTGTGGGTACACGCACACAAATGCAAAGGTAATTCAGGAAAGCTCTTGCAGATGTCCCAGGCATCTTGATGGATACAACTGCCTCTCTGCTTAGAAAAGGGAAGTTTCACATGCTAATTTGCTTCACCGTGTCTCTCTTCAGATGCTCTGCACAGCCCTAATAAACATTAACCAATGATTTTTATGGTTATCATGAGACACAGAGTTACAAATGTTAAGGTTCTGGAAGCTCTCTAGTTATATATTTCTCCCTCCCATCATTCTTAAGTGATGGGGAATTGAACAAGATAGAGAGGAACTGATCTACTTATTTGACTGTGTCGTGTTTGATTTTGATAATTATATATCACTTGGAAGCTAATTAGTTGGGCCATTAGATTTACTTCCCATTAATGAGCATTGTGGTTTGCTGCAGAGAATGTGGTAGATGAGCATGGGTATCACATTGGCTAAGGGTTGCTAAGCTTCGGAGATAATGCTCTGCATGTTGAGACTGGCCATTGTCTGCATGTATTACGGAAGTCATATAGAACTGCATTGCATTTTCAGTACAGATATCTTTATTTTGTACTGGTGTTTCCTAATAGGCTCCTTTTCTCTGGCTTTTTAAGGTGTGCTTTCTCTGCCTGCCTACTTCAGCCCTTACAACGATGGATCGATATGCAGCAATGGAAGAGCTGATGCTTATGCCCAACTAGAACTTCGGACTCTAGAACAATCTCTCCTGGCAACTTGCGTTGGAAGCATCTCTGAATTGAGTAAGCGACATAAGCACTGATACACAGCATATGGGACCTTTCGCTAGGATGATTAGGAGGAAATATTTTGCATTTTACCTTTGTTTTGCATGTGCTGACACTGGAAAATACATTTCAGGATGTTTTTCAGGAAAATAAGATCCTCTTGTTGGATATTTCAGAGTTTCATACAGGGATTAGCTTCTGCCCCCATCAGATTATTAAAACGGTCATCATTTATTACGGGTTATAAATAAAGGCAGTACTTTATACACGAAACATCTTCTTACTCCAAGGGATTTAGAATCTAGAATTCTGTATGTGGAAAGCAACAGAAGAAAAGGAAAGGTAAGAATGCCTTCAAGTAAAGCTGATCTCCTAGAATCTGCAGCTATACAGAAATTTACTATTCACTTCCTCTGTATTACTGTTTCAACATCACATGGTGGATAACAGCCCTAAAATTTCAAGGTGCCCCCAAGTTCTAATCAGGGCCAACTCTGCCTAATTTCTGAAGTTCTGACCAGGTGCTGTCAACTGGTAAAGAAGCAATTCGGTAAGAAGAAGATGGGGGACAAGACAGATGAGGAGAAGTATGTATTTCAAGGTCATGTTTTTCCGTTTGGTTATCGTAGGTAGGTTTGATCAGGAATGTTTCAGAGATTTAATGGGAAACGCACGCTTTATGAGATATAACAAAGAAGGGCCTTATCAAGATATTAGAGAGAACATGCCAAGTTGAGAGAAAGGGTTTATCCCAGGGGAAGAAGAAGACATAAAAGAGTAAAAGCTATCAAGGATTTTGAAGCCAAAGATAAAAATCACAGCATATACGTAGTCTAGCAATGGATAGGAATCTATTTATTTCACAGAATTGGAGATACTTAAACACATAATGATTGATATCAACTGTATGCTTAAATTGTATACATGTGTGAGTGCTTGCCACCTATTTTGGAACCAGTATAGTACTACAATTGTTTTGATAAGTAACAAACTGATTGAAATGGACGTCTGAAAGTAGCAACTGTTTATGCTGCATTTGCTTTGCCAGCCATAGATTACGTCCCACTTAATGTTTGAAGGACCAGCTTGTTTTCCACTCCTGCTGAAAATTCCAGAGAGGAACTTGTGGGCCCCAGTATTTGGCTAACATGCCACATCAATCCTAAAGCCCATGAATTTGGAAAACAGATGAATCATACTCAAATGCCAAAAGGGCAACTTTCCAGCCCAATTAGTAATAGTGAAATAAATAAATAAAAAAAACTTCTAATGTGTGTTCTGTGTTGCTTTAAAAAAAACACAGACATAACAGAATTGTATGTATATAAAATAAGCTATAAAAGTCTATTTATATTTTGATTAATGTAAACTATGTTTTAGGGTGTACTGTATACTACTTAAAGGATGCTTTGTAGACTTATTTTTCCTCTGGTCTTAGCATATCTCCTCTTGTTTATTATCATCATCTGAATGGGACTATCAGAAATCAATCCATGCCTTACAGGCCTCACCATTTTTTTAATGACCTGCATTAATTTGAGGTTTTATCTAAAAGAAAAAAGTTCAACACATATGTACAGTATATTCTGTAATGCAGGAATGTTCTTATGGCATCAATCCATGATTAGACACAGCTTCCTTTCCCCACTTTGTAATTTGGCAAGTTCTCTGATTGCCTTCAATGAAATCTCATATAATCTCTTGCCTGAAAATTTGAATCCAAATGTACGTCTTTTGTAGAAGATTTTACAAATTTGCACAGAAAAAAAATCAATTTCTTCTTATACAGAATACGCATCTTTTTGTACCTATAAATACACATTAACAGAAGACTCAGAAAATTGTAATTCACATTTTAAGATATAATACTTAGTCAAACAATTTTCTTTTAAAAATCTATAATCTTTTCCTATCCTAAACATGTAAATTTTCAAGCTTAAGTAAGTTCAGTGAAATCAGTGCATTTTACTCCTAGTAAGGGATATATTTCAGTGAATACTAAACTTCCTGTTATTTAGATATAAGGCCCACATCTCCTTTTTGCAATGGTAAAAAATAAACATTCACATTTATATGACTTTTTAGGAATCTTGAAGTCCTTAAACTTAGCAGTCCCCATCTCTTTTAATTCTGAATATAGAAGCTTCTTGAGTTATCATACTTAGCTCTATAAACTTAATTGTGCATACCAGTTATCAAAGAAATGCATGCTGTGACGCAGCCTTAGCAGAAGCAAGAAACAGACTTCTTGTCACACAAAACCCTTCTTTATTTACCTCTTGTGAATTAATTGTATTCACCCACCAAAAAGTCCAGAAAATAGTCTTTCAAAGAGTTAAATAACTGCAGTAACAGACTTTATCAGTTCCTTGTGATAATTGCACGGCCTCAGCTCACAGTCAAAAGGCTGCAAGCAGTCTTTGTGGCACTAAACGCAATGAGCAAAATCTTCAGAAATATGAACTGTTGTCTACTACGACAACCACTCCCCTTTCCTTCTATTTATTTCCCAGCCATGGAGGGGCCATTCAGCATCCACATGTGCTTTGCTTCCCAAGTCGACTCCTTGTCCTCCGTTGTTCCCCTCTCCTAACTGCTCTGTGCATAGTGCATCTGGAACAGGCCCAGCTGTTCTTCCTCCTCACTCATATCAGCTTCCAAAGGCAGCTGCCTCTCCGGTGGCTGGGAACTGTCGGACAGCCCTGGATCTATCTCTGCGTCCAATGCAGAGCATTCATCAGAGCCTTCCCCAGACTCCAGAACTGGCCCATGTTCCACCCCAACCTCCTCATCGTCTGAGTCTGCCATGAGTTCCATTGGCAGCTGGCGGGCCACAATATTACAAATGGACCAATATTAACTATGATACACTGAGCATATTATATGTTCAGATCATATAGTATCTTTTCAATTGCTTTAATAAACTATGGACAGTAGCTCAAATTCATGTTGTCCAAATAAACCAGAAAAAGAAAATACAATTTACTGATGACTTCTCTTTCTCGCTTGTTCTAGAAAAAAGTAGCCAAATTGTCTGTTGAGATGGTATGGGATAAAATTCATTATCATAACATTAGCATTTACAGAAACCAGGATTCAGGAAACCATTGAATATGTGTGTAACACAGTATGTATACTGCAAAAAAAATCACTTTGTAAGTTGGGATATTGGGCCAATCATTGGCATTAAAAAGCAGGCTTTCCAGATTCTAATAAGAAGTTGAAATTAATGTAAATGGCATAGGTCAGGGGTGTCCAAACTTGGGAACTTTAAGACTTGTGGACTTCAACTCCCAGAATTCCCCAGCCAGCTATGAAGTCCACAAGTCTTAAAGTTCCCAAGTTTGGACACCCCTGGCATAGGTATAGGTTTTAAAACATGGTTTGCATTCAAAAGGGTCTTAGAATGAACTGAAACAGAATGTCCTTTCACCTCTCACCTTTTAGTGAAGAAGGGTGAAGGGCCTTGAAGAGGTGAAACGTCATCATGCTTTTTGAAAATACAACTGTTTTGGTTTCTACCTCTACTCCCTTTCCAGGTGATTTGGTGTCGCGAGCAATGCACCACATGCAGTGTTTGACTACCCTTCGTCCTGGCATGAGCCCTGTTAGGCAAACCAGGCAACAGCAACCACCCATCACCTGGTCCCCCGATGCCCTCCATACCCTTTACTACTTTCTACGCTGCCCTCAGATGGAATCCATGGAAAACCCCAACCTGGATCCACCAAGGATGGCCTTGAGTAATGAACGGTAAGTCTTTTCCTCTCCGTGCTCCAAAATGACTTTTCAAGTTAACAGAGCTTCACTTTGTAGAGCATTTTAAGACTAGTTTGCTTGGTGAATTCCACAGGATCAGCCTTCTCCAGTCATTTCTGTAGCACAGCCAAGACATTTTCTTAATTTGGCTAATAAGTTGGAACTGGAACTAGAGTGTTACAGAGGGAAGGCTGGAAAGAACAGAAGTTTTATTTTCTAGTGTTCCAGGGTTGTTGTTTTTTTTAATGTTTGTTTCTCTGTTCCAGACATGTTCAACTTTAATTCCCATAGTTCCTAGAAAAATTTTAAGGCACATAAATAACATATATTTTTACAAGAAAACTTTGTAGATCATAAAAAAAATAAGGTTATTTTCGCAGATTCAGTGCTTGTGATCATTTTAATAACTGCTCATGGACCGCTTCTAATTTCTAATTTTCCCCTCTTGCTGTTGAGAGTTGTTGATCTAAGCAGATTTCAATATTAGATTTTAAGCTTCCCTGAAAAACTCATTTTCTGGTTGGACATGAGACAGAAAGAGGAGAATGCCTGGTTTGTTTTTTCAAACTGTGTCTCTGGAATATTCCAAAATCAATATACATGCTGCAAAAATTATTGGTTGTTTTTAACAAACTTAATATGGGGAATCCTTAAAGCAATGCTTAAAATATATACACATAGACATTGAAACAACAGATCAAGGGTAATATAATTGTGGGTGTCTTAATAAAGCACTGTTTCAAAGCATTTATTCTACTAACCCTGATCAGAGCAGGCGCATGTGGGAATGCATCAAATATATCCACTATTCTACTTCCAAGAAATGGATCAATAATATTCCTTTTTTCTTCTTCTGGTGTTCTTGGCTCCTGATGCACACCAGAGAATTTCACGTGCAGATCCATTTCTCATCTACAAGTGCAGCCCTTTCTGCATGCATTATAATTTTTAAGCTCAAATACACGCATGGGTAAATGCAAGCTGGAAGGTAACAGATTCAGAACGATGTGGCTGTTGCTGAATAAAAATCTAACCAGCCTTTGAAAATGTTTTTTTTAAAAAACCCTGTGCTTTTTCACAATAAATCCAGCGCTCTCCATTTAATGTGGCCAGTGGGATATATACTGCAAGGGATACTGTATACACAGATTTCTGTTTGTTTATTTCCAGCAAGAGGAAAAAGTAAATTGAGGTTATTTCTGAGTATGCCAGACCCGCAGCATGCTGCATAAAGGCACTGATTCACATACTCTTTCTTGGCAAGGCTGTAAGAGCCAGCCTCTTTTTTCTTTTAACTGTTAGTGCTAATTCAGCTGCAAATTCTGCATTACTCCATTGTGCCTCATTGAGCTTATGAAGTATGCTTTTGAAGGCATTGCAAAGCTAAGGCAGGGGGGGGAAAATCTCAGTTTTAAAACAAAGGAAATCAGCTGCGCTATGATTATTTTTGAGATGCCTGTGAAATCTATTAATGCTTAATACAGTCATTTTAAACAGCAAGTAAGAAGATGCACATTTTTTGCCATTCCTGTCAGTATTTTAACTGGTGAGCATTAGAACAAGCTTCCCCAATCTGCCACCCTCAAGGGTATTGAATTTCAGATCCTGAAGCCTTTCAGGAGCCCAAGACTGCTTTTGATTAATTTTGTGAGAACTTGCTTGCTTGTTGTTCTTTCAGTTGGTTATTCATCAAATTCTCTGACCTAGCCACTTGCGGGATCGTATCCTGCCCCATACATCCCTGCGACCAATTCGCTCGCACAGAGAGGGACTTCTCCAGGTGCCGTCCACCAGACAGTGTCGGGGGGCGGCGCCTAGGAGCAGAGCCTTCTCTGTGGCGGGCCCAGCCCTGTGGAATGACCTCCCCCCGGATATTAGGACTACCTCTGACCTCCGCTCCTTCCGTGTAAAGCTCAAGACCCACCTTTTCCAAGTAGCTGGCCTGGTTCAACCATAGTTTGATCATATCGCTCCTGACGGGTTTTTAATCTTGTAATTTTAATTAGGGGATTTTAAATTGCAATCTTAATTCTATTTCCATTTATCTGTCTACCTCCTCCACGTATAGGTCTATGTTTATGTGTATGTATTGTCTATATTTGTATTTTATGTGTTTTTATTGTACGCCGCCCCGAGTCCTTCTGGAGAGGGTGCGGCTAATCAAATAAAATTTTATTATTTTATTATTATTATTTTATTCAACCTTTTTTTTTAGTATTTCAGTTAGTGGCACTACTAAATTTGAGGAGAGCAGGCAGAAAAGGTCTTAGTTCTCTTTTTTTGAGCTTTCGTTTATTTTAGTCTCATTTTCGCCTTATTCCAGATCCTCCTTTCTGTCTATAAAACGATTTCTATGAACACCTTACCTCCCATCCTTTCCTCTTCCTCGCTACACACACTCATACATCCTTTGGGACCCAAATGTGCAGTGTAGTTTGAGAAAATAAATATATATGATTAAGTGTATGAAGCGCAGTCTGTATTATGTTATTTCATTATTACCACATTGATTCACAGGACTTTCCTTAAATATATTTTATATTAGAAATGGACATTCTATGCAGACTAAGCCATGACTTCTGAATTCAAATGTAATACTGAATGTCAAGTGATGGTTTGGATGAATGACTAGGCTGACGTCATCCAATAAGCAAAGTAAAGAATCTACTTTTTGTTTAATGCACTATGAAAACCTAGCCACCTAATAACTTTCTATGAAATATTCTCTCTTAGCCTGCCTTACTTCGCAGGGTTACTGTGAGGATAAAGCTGGAATGATGGAAAGACCACATAAAGTGGGGAAAAGGCAACATTTTTTTAACATCACAATCATGCTAGACATTGGTTAATCCCAAGTCTTGTATTTGTTGCATTCATACCTCACCTTTTTTTCTAGAAGGTCTTATAATCATGTTTAGTTTCAAAATTATATTATGAGATACTGTATATACAGAAAGAGACCATAGTCATCCAAGAACCTGCCAAAAGGAGGGTAGATTTGAATTTTGAACTTCCGGCCCTGAATTTCAAACTCTACTGATGAATCATATCTACTCACTTCTCCTTACTCCCCCCTAACATTGATTTTCTCATGAACCATAATGGTTTGAGAAACATACATCTGAAATCATGCAAAGACCTCTGCTTTTAATTGCTGAGATGGACCTTTTATTCATTGGATTATTTTGTTAAGCAACTCAAATAAGATATATGGGTCTTCATTCCTTCCAACTGTCCTTTGAGCTCATTTAGCATAAATGCTAATACTAGTCACTGAGCTTCATGGCTGGATTGATATTTGAACCTTTGCATTCCCAGTTTCCCATGTCACTGGAACATATATGGAAAAGTTTTTGAATATAGGCATGTGTTAATTTAAGTGCACATACCAAGAAGTCTGTCTACTACTGTGGCTTGGACTCATCTGAAATGGTATTTTGCAACCTGCTGGAATGCTGCACCTGTGTGCTAAAATGTGATGCAGCTCTTTACACATTGAACAAATCCTTTCTGCCTAAGGGTAATAATATCTATAAGATCCCATCATCAAAGCAAATATGTTAGCAGAATCCATATGTATGTGTGCTTCAGTGCCTCTTTGATTTCACAGGGATCCATTACATAGCGATATATTTTAATGTACAAAAAGTAAACAGGTGTGGTTACACCATTGAGTAATTTTGTAACTTTTCCATCACTCATTTTAGCATTATTCCATTCTATACAAAGAGAACCTGAATTCATTCTAGGAAGTACCAGAAAAGGAAATCCTGTTGTTTTTTGGAATCAATATTGGCAGAGGTTTATGAGCTGTCCAGTTTGCCAGTATCTCACTTACTGTCTGTTGTAGTGTAATCCTTTATGGGGTTCTATCAACAGCAAAGAAATAAGATAAACAATTGTAACTGTAGAGTTGTCCAACTTGATACCCATTAGATTGGGTGACTGATTGATCAGGATTATAAGCATTTAGATTATAAGCATTTTGTGTTAGAGCTAAGAGGAACCATGCCATCCTTCTAGAAATATACTGCAAAAGTCAGAAAATGCCAACTTAATGGAAACAGAGCGTAGGATGGAAAAGGGGAGGAGAGCATCTAATTTGAACAAAAGAGATCTTGTTCTAGTTTTCAGGCATAGTATTTGTAAGGATTTGTGGCAATCAGTGTATGGGTGAGAAAGCTGCAAAGCATTTGGGTTAGCTACTGGATCATTGCACCAAATACATAGTGCAGATTAATTTATCTTTTTCTTTCCTAGCTACTGCATTTTTTAATATGATGTGAGAGTTTCTTGTTTGAAAGAGAAGACTTCCTCTTATTCTTATATCTTTGGTAAAGCATAACTTTAAAAAAATCTGAGAACTTCAGTGTGTTGTGGTCATCCAATAGGACACGGATCTTCCAGGCTCCTTATCCTACCTGAACATTTATATTTTAAAATAGTTTTAAGTATAAAAATTGGCAAAGCGCTGGTCCCTAACTTCTTACTCACAAACAAAAATTCTGTAAGCTTAAAAGTTTAAAGAACATCTGCAATCCAGTTTAGAAATTTGTCTATGTGCCCATCAAAAAAAAAAAAAAAAACCTAAAGAAAAGCAGGACCAGTAGCAGTATCATAAACAGTTACAAATTGTAACACTTTGATGGTTAGTATTTCATATGGGAAGGCATGCCTGGGCACAGCTCTCCAGCAGGCATTTTGCAAAAGACCCAGGAAATGCCCATCAGCCTAAGCAAGTACTAAAGAAGCATTTAAAGATACCGTTTAGGTATTAATGATTTGTTTTTAAAGAATTAGGACTTAACAGAGCCAAAGGGAGAGTAATACCAGTTTATATTCCAGGATATTAAGTGGCTGGAACCAATCGTACCAGCTCTGCCGTTACATTGGACTATTTCAGGGACGTGGAGAGGGGGGATCTGCTGCTTGAGTTAACAGTCTATCCTCCATATTAATCTACCCAGGCCTCGTGCTAGAGAAGATACTCCAGCTTCCCAGACCACGATACCATAGTCTTTTGAGATTGAAGGATGCCAGTGAAGTGGCTTTGAGATAAAAGCTTTAAACTAAATGCAGTAAAGCTATTGTAAAAGTGCCTTTTTTGTACTTTTCCTAAATGGCATCCTATTACTCTGTTTTCTCAAAAATAAGACCTGCCCGGGTAATAAGCCAAATCAGGTTTTTGAGCGCATGTGTTAAAATAATCCCTTCCCGGCAAAATAATCCCTTCCCGAAAATATTGCAACACAGTAGCAGCCATGAGGTGACCACGCTCACTGCTTCCTGCACCTCAAAAATAATAAGATCTCCCCAAAAATAAGGTCAACCACTTATTTCGGGGGGTCAAAAGAAAATAAGACCCTCTCTTATTTTCGGGGAAACACGGTAGTAAACCATTGTTTTACTTTAGATATGTACATTAAGTTGTACTCAGTGCTCTAAGAAGCTACTGAGGTCTTCTAATATATCCTTCCAAAGAAATGAACAAAACTGGGGAGAATAAGAAATCCTTTGACTTTACATAATCTCATTGGTTTGATTAGCATTTTTTTTCTTTAGAGAGATGTAGAATCTGTGCAGATTTTTAACATGATTGTTCTGTGACAGAGATGCTTATTTTTTATTTTTAGAAGGAATCATTAGTGACTAATAATGTTTATTAAAAGGCATGAGCTTTTGTGAATGACTATTCACTTCCTTAGATCATTGAAGTAACTAAACAAATCTAGGATTTCAATGGTGATTTATTTATTTTTATTATTCATTATAAAATGTATTATGTAATTATTTATTATTAAATACAATGTCAAATCAGGCATGTCTATGAATTTGATTAATACAGTTAACAGGTCAGTATCCCTCGTTTATTATTACTCTCTAGCACACGGGGGTCAAACTCACATGATGAGTTTATTATTACTCTCTAGCACACGGGTGCCATCACGTGATGTTTCACAGTGTTTTTTTCCCTTTGCGGAGCTGGGGTAGGCATGGCCTGCGCGTGACGTATCCGGCTCAGGAGCTGCCAGTTTGACACCCTGCTCTAGCATAAGGGTCTCAAACAAACATCCTGCAAGTCCATGCAACCTGCTGAGCTTTGTCTGTTCTGAGGCCCGTGCTAACTTGCCTGCGAGGTACTGCTATCTCAGTTTCTTGATCCATCTCTATTATGTGCATATGGCCAGGCACGTAGGACAGTTTGTGATCATACATCCCACTTTACCATTTGTTCCAGATTTTCGAGCCCCACACTCCTTTTTCCATAGTCTCAATGTCCAAGGATCCAGTTTCTCTTTCAAGGTTCTGCCTTGTGCAGGGCCAGCCTTACGTCTCACCTGCAGTGCCGGCTTGTATGGGGACAATCCAGAATTGCAGTACTGCAGAAGTTGGCACTGTAGGGGAGAAAGAAAGCTTGTACACCGAGTGGAGAAGCCAAGTCAGGTGCCAAAAGGAAGAAGTGAAGCCGCACCAGCCGTGGTTTGGGGAAGAAGACATGGCCTTGGAAAGAAGATAACAGTGAGGAATGAGTGCCCAGCACTGCCTTTGCAGTTTCTCCACAATGCCAGTTTACACATTTTCTGCTCATTTGAACCATCTAATTTAGTGGTCCCCAACCTTTCTGGCACCAGGGATCAATTTTGTGGAAGTTAATTTTTCCACAGACCTGGGGGGTGGAGGGGGTGGTTTCACATACAATCTAGATCCCATGCATGCCAAATAAAGTTTTGCTTGCTCGCCTGCTGGTTGTGCGACCTGGTTCCTAACAGGCCATGGACCGATACCGGTCCACCGTCCAGAGTTTGGGGATCTCTGATCTAATTTATCCACAGACCAATGAGATGAAAGGCCTGGGCTAGAAAAGCCAGAAGTGACTGGATTGAAATCCAGAGCACTTCTGAGAGTGATGTGCCAGTAAAATGAATAAATGGTAACACTGTGTAACATAGAATAGTTTGAAGTATGTGTTTTTTCCCCACTCATTTCCCACTGCCCTTGCTTTCCTTTTCATTTTTCAGTTCATTTTTAACATTTGTTGCACTTATGTCCATGGGAGTGACTACCTCAAAGTCATCTAGGTTGTTCCATAACGAAAGACAAATTTAAATTTGGTTTTCCCAATGGGAAGTGAACCAGGCCGCTTCTTAAATAAATAGCAGGCTAAGAAATTATGTTAGATAAACCTCATGTTCTGACCCAGCTCCTCAAATACGACAAACCCTCTGACATGAACTCAAAATATTCTTTTATTAGGAATGCCGACAGCCCTGGCAAAAAGTTTTTCTTTGAGGCTAACAAGTCTGTCCATCTGGTAGATGAATAGTTGTCGGCCACATCTATTCATCTCCTCCCCTACCTTTTATCCCCAGAGCTAGGGTGGGGCCTCGTTAGCAGCAATGGCTCTTCCTTCCCCAGGATCGGCCCACAGTTTCCACTGTCCTCCTCTTCCCTGCCTTTTGCGCAGCTGGGCATCAGGCACCTGACCCAGCTGTTCCTCCTTTTCTTCAGCATTAGAGTCAAACATAGTTACTTAAACTGTGTTGAAAGTAGGACTACTTTACCAATTATCATTCCTGCAGAGTGCAGACCATTGGCAAAGATGTGATAAAACAAGGGATACTTTTTAGTCATCACTGCCTACCCCAGCCCATTATGGTTAAAATAATTTTCCATTAGAGATAATTACAGGATAAAGGAATCTGTGGTTTCCAAAAGAATGATGTGGTCTGTTCTTATATAATTAAGTGATACTAAACATAAGCATATGGCATTGAGCCTGCCCCTGATAATGCTCTAATGGTGGAAAGTGGTTGTTTCACTTCCATTTATATTGTCCTTATGGCATAACAAAGTCAATGATAATAATATGTGTATATGTGTGTGTGTGTGTGTGTGTGTATGTATGTATATATATATTTGTTTTCGTAGATTTTCACAGGTGTAGGTATGCTGGTTTTGTTGTATTCGGCTCTTTTCCCATGTAAGATTGAGATTGTCTTGGCAACGTTTCAGCGAGATCTCAGTTGCCATCTTCAGGCTGTTGTCTTTGGCTTAAAATGTGAACGGAGCTGCCATCTTTATGTATGTGTGTGTATGTTGTATTTGTGCTGATAAATAAATAAAGGGAGACTAGTATAGATCTATTTCAAGCTATTTAGCTCTCATCAACTAGCCATACCCTTACTGGGATTTGAACCTGGGCTGTATTACATATCAGCTGAGCCAGGGAAATAGGTATGTATTTGTGTTACACCCCCTGGTATGCCCAACCAGGGGTTGGAACACAAATACATATCTATTTCCCTGGCTCAACTGATAAGGAGGAGAGCCTGTGGCTTAGTGGCTAATACATCTGCCTAATATGTAATACAGCCCAGGTTCAAATCCCAGTAAGGGTATGGCTAGCTGATGAGAGCTAAATAGCTTGAAATAGATCTATACTAGTCTCCCTTTATTTATTTATCAGCACAAATACAACACAAACATAGCAAAGGCAACATTAAAAATAAAAATATGGTTTTCTGCCTGGATGGTCTTCTGTAATGAGCCGAAGGACAGAAAGGGGGAGTAGTGAGCTCCCTCCCATATTTGGGCATACCAGGGGGTGTAACACAAATGCATGCATACATACATACATACATACATACATACATACATACATACATACATACATACGTTTATATATATATATGGGCTGGGTCTTGGGCCTGAAGATGGCGAGTGAGGCCTCGCTGAAATGTTGCCAAGACAATCTCAATCTTACACGGGAAAACACCCGAATACATCTCATTAGGTCAATACAGATCTCTTCCCAAACAATTCCAAATTGGGGATGAGACCAATTTATGCTAATATTTTGTGCAGTACTGTGACATCTGGCTCATTTGCAAAGCAATCAACACACTTTCCACCTTATTCTCTGAATGATCTTTGTTTTCTCAGCATTTCTCATAGAATATTTTATGGTTCCCCCACCACCAATAATATGAAATTTCTTTTACTAGTGTAAATAGTCTAAAGCTAAGGAATCTGATTCATATATTGCCTTCTATCTTCTCTAGGGATCTCAGTTGGGAGAAATTTGTGGTTCACTAAAAATGAGCTCTAACCTTTAAAAGACAAAGTTTCTCAGTCTTGATATTAACATTATTATTCAAGAACCATCTATTAACTACCCTGTTTCCCTGAAAATAAGACCTCCCCAGATAGTAAGCCCAATCGGGCTTTTGAGCGCATGCGCTAAAATAAGCCCTCCCTGAAAGTATTGCAACACAGCAGCAGCCATTAGGTGACCACGCTCACTGCCACCTGCACCTCAAAAATAATAATAAGACCTCCCCAAAAATAAGGCTAAAATTAGTTTTTCCTAGGTTCTGCTAGGTTCCCCAGAACATATGTATGTGTATGTTTTGAAGTAATTTATGTCACCACTCAAACACAATAAATCCAGGTGGCTAACAATACACTCGCAAGGAAAACAGGTAAGCAATTTCAAATTAAAATCCAAACTAAAATAAGTAACCAGAAAAAATATCATTCATACCTCCCTTAGGATGGGAATGCCAGTCAACCAGCCCCAAGCCTAAAGAAGAAGGCAAGTGTTAGATCGGGTAAAGGAAAGGCACACTCAGGCTTAGGCAGCAACAGCTCTTTATTAACTCTGCAACAACTATGTATAATCCAGCAAAGGTTCAGTCTGACAGCAGCCCTTTTATAGGGAGCTGTCAGACCCTTCGACCAATCAGGTTGAATCTCTGTTCCCGCCGGAACAGAGGACTTTGGTGTAAACCATTGTAACTGATTCTGGTATCTAACATCAAGTATTCCTGTCTTTCTGAAGGATAACAGAGAATTAGAAAAATATAACAGGAATCCTATCTTCTTCTGAATAGTATTCCACATTGGACAAACAGTTCTCTTCTTCATTCAGGAACGTCTGTATTCTGAAAAAAGTCATTATTCATTTACATAGCAAATGTTAGTCTTTTAATTGTGCTCTATCACATCCTTATTCTTTCATTAAGGAACTGTTTCCTGAGTACCCCAATACCAGTGGTGGGATCTGGCCGGCTTTACTGCTAGTTCGCTCGTGTGCATGCTTCGCTTGTGTGCGCATGCGCAGTTCAATTAAAATTGTTCTGTGCATGCGCAGAACTCAAAAACAAGATGGCGACGACCGGGGAACCGGCTCAGGGGTGTGGCAGGCCTGGGTCGCTGCTGGTTCCAGCGACACAGGTTGCCATACCACTACCAGTTTGACCGAACCAGTAGGAACCCACCTCTGCCCAATACACTTTTTGTCTTTATTGTTGCATGTTGTTCTGGAGGAATCTCCTTAATTCCACCCATCTCATTCCTCACTACTGCTTTCCTGCTTCCTCTCCCCATGTAGTTGGTACTATATCTTCTTCTTCCTCCTCCTTCTAATCATTTGCTAGATCACTGTTGGAAAAATGCCCCTCTCCCTTTTCCCCTTTTTGAATACATTCATAGCCTGCTGTAGTTCTTCAGAAATAAAGTATTTGCTGTGTATTGTAAATATTAGACTTTTTCGCTTGCAGAGTTCCAAGTGAAATGATCTCTGGGGCCCTTCACAGACAACAGCTAATTATCCTCTACAAACACTCAAATGCACATACAGTCACACATCCTAATTTAGCATTCCACTAAGAAAACACTGGCATCCACTTCAAATGGGAATTGAATTGTATACAAAGCCTGCATGCCCAGCAACAACAGATTGTGCAGAAATGCGACTTCAATCAAATACTGTAGTTCAAAAAATTGATTTAACTCAATTCCAATAGTAGCCAGCCATTTTCTCTTAAAGTTCTTCTTTTTCAGCCCTGTCTATGACTTATTAGAAATTCATTTTGTTACCTAAATACATTATTGGCCAAATTAGGTTGTTGATAAATCTGCAGCTCAATTGTATGTAAATTCCCTACAAATTAATCATGCTAAATTAGTAACACACACTGAAATTTTTCATAACCAGTTCTCCTATCAGTTACTGGTGCTTAGCTTTCTTGTTCCTTCTTGAAGTTATGCATGTTTACTTGTGAAGGAAAGTTTCAGCTGTAGAAGAAGAGTTTCTCTCCAGCATTTTCTTTAAAAACAGCGATTGGGAAGAATTTCTCAAAGCAACTATGATGTGATATAACACAACTCATGACACAATATGATATAATGTGACATATGACAAAATGCAACGAATGCCTCAGAGTAGGCAGAACAGGCTTCATAATGGATTTTGGGGGAAGCATCTCTATCCCACAATGTCAGCAATTTTCTTGACTACAGTAACAGGTTTTGCGTACTAGAAGGGAGTTTGGTTGGTTGGTTGGTTAAATTTGTATGCTGCACTTCTCTCTACCGAGCAACTCTGGGTGGCTTACAATACCTCAGATAATACAATAAAACAGTTACAGTTACAGGATTAAGACATCAGACATTAAAAGTTAAAACATTAAAATTAATATTAAAATGGATAAAAAGAACCAGTGTGTAATACGGTATCATTAATCTTTCCCCAAACAACAAAAAGTTCTTTGTTTGCCTTATGGTCTCTATTGCTTTAAAGGGGATGCCATAATCTGGGGAGGGGGGAATAAAACCCCCCTATACCAAACCAAAATTTACTGCAGCTTAGAAAGCTACGCTGTGCGTCCCATTATTTATGCATATCCCTCATTGCAAAGGCTTAGCTTCATTTTCGTTAACCGATAAAAAGTGAGTGGAAGCCAACGTTAATCTTCAATCTCTCTCTAATCTTTTACAGTCTGACTCCTTTTACTTTATCTGCATCTTAACATTTCGTCTTTTTCCCGAACAAACCAAATAGAAAAGCTTTTAAAATTAAAATAAACACTTTGTGGGAGAAAAGTGTTTGGCAGGAGAGTTCTGAAACTAGAAATTGCACACATTTCTTATGAGAGGTTTTTATCCTGTGTTGCGTTCTTTAGATTTAATTTTAGATAACGTGCGCTAATGGAATGGGTGGCAATGCTAGGACATTTGTCATTTAATTTGTCATTTAATTTTTTAGCAGGAGGAAATACGTCAAGGAGTGGTGGATTATAAAAATATCAAGGGCACAATATAAGCAAACCTGAATCCAGATTGGTGTATAAAGGACGATTCTTTGTATGCTTATTCAGAAGTGAGATTCCCTGTTTTCATAGGGATTCGTGTCCAATTCCAGGAAAATGTGGACACAAAATGCATATTTAGTTTCTGATTCACAGCGTTCACATAAGGTTCCCCTATGTCCAACTTATGCCATTTTCTGCATGTCATACCACTTCCTAAATGTCAGTGGAAAGAATATCTGCTATTTAAAAAATACCAATGTATGATTTAATGCCGGCCTAAGGGAGCTCAAACTCATCCTTCCTTTTCCCTCTCCTTTTCTAACATTGGTCAAAGGTGGTTAGAAGTTTCCATTTAGATTTATCCTGATTTAACGTGTCCTTTGAATTTTAACCAATAGCTCAACTTATCTATTGCTAGCTGAAGTCATCGCGAATTGTAACTGTTGACTTATTTCAACTGAGATTCTCCACCATTTAATGCTTGGAATTTATATTGGTATGCAGGTGAGATGAAAAAAAAAATGGCAGCAAAAGTTTCCAAACTCTTTCTTCACTCTGGAAGAGGAAGATTTACGAGCAATTGCGGGATTCACTGCAGCTCATTCTTATGATGCCAAACCATAATAATCCAAAATAATGTCCAAATGCAGCCTCCTGTTTTAAATCTAGAAGCATATGAATCCAGCTAAGCTGGATGTTTATGATTTTATTTTGGGGGAAATATGAGAAAGCTATTAATAGGATGAGTATATCCCATTCTGCAAAAATCATTATTGGCGGAAGTAACTGCTAGAACAATAAGACCAGAGGTGGGTTGCCAATTTTTTTGCTACTGATTAGGGTGCGTGCACACGCGAGTGCGTGGCACTTCCGTGCATGCGCAGATGTGTTCGAGCAAGTGGATGGAGCCTCCCACCACCACTACTACCAGTTCGCCCAATCTGGGCCAAACTGGGAGGAACCCACCTCTGAAGACCTTTGTGTAGGATGACTTTTCACATTGTTATGACTCTATAGGTTGTTCAGTTAAACATAATATACACTTGTAAATGCTTCAGGTACAGTAGTTAAAGCTAAAGTTCATGTTACTTTCATGAAGGGGGAAGTACTTGCGTCATATGTATATATGATGTGTTTTACATATATTGATGCAAGAAGAAAGGGGGAGACGCAGAACAGCCATCAGCCTTGATGCAGCAAGCATTTGCTAATATGTGTCCTGATGAAGGATGAATAGGACACTTCCCTGTCTCTCAGGAACGGAATTGCCCCAAACCAATTCAAAGATATTTAATTTTCTGAATCAAGTCCAGCATCTTTATAGAATGGCAATGTCATTTTCTTGAATACAATGAACAAACATCAACCCAACAGATTATCTTTCTATTTACCTTCCTCTCTTTTAGTTTAAGAATTAAACAGAGGAGTTGTAGATTTACTGACAAGGCAAAGACTATGAAGACTTGGAAGTAATACTGTTAATATGTACTTATACACCCTCATTTTTTTTGCATTTTGTCACTGGCATCTCTAGTTAAACTGGTTTTCAGGTTTCTGTAGTGCTTCCAACAGTTCTTCAAGCCCCAACTAGTTTTAAATTAACATTTTAGCAATGTGACTGTGTATATCTAGTTGTTCAGATTTATATATGCATCTACCTTTTATTATACTGAAATCACTGTTGTAAAGCCAGCAGTTGGCCAGTTTATTTGCTGTTGACTGCTGCAGCCCAACAATCATTTTCCTTAGGAAGACCAGAAGGGAGATATTGAAACATGCCTAAACAATGACCCATTTGTGCATTATATTTTATATCTGATATAATTTCAGGAGACTCTAGTCCAGTATGTGCTCTTGTTGCACTGTGCGGATGCAAAATTACTTTCTAGAGCAGTGTTTTTCAACCTTGGCAACTTGAAGATGTCTGGACTTCAACTCCCAGAATTCCCCAGCCAGCGAATGCTGGCTGGGGAATTCTTGGAGTTGAAGTCCAGACATCTTCAAGTTGCCAAGGTTGAAAAACACTGTTCTAGAGTATGTCACCTTGAGCATTGTATTCCCCCCTCTATTTCCCCCGTCTATTTCAATCATATTTAGAGCCATCTCTGCTCTGTATGTATAATCTTTATTGTCATTGTACTTAAATACAACAAAATTGGTTATTTTATTTTTCTTGAGTCACCAACTATCTTTGTGTTTACGTTTCATACAGGCATGGAGACCTATATGTAATCAGGTCTTCCAGCATATCCCATGCATTTCACATCAGAGGGGGTATGCTGCCGGTTTGCACTGGTTTGGGCGAACCAGTAGTGGCGGTGGTGCAAGGCTCCACCCACACCCTGATGAGGTTCTACACATGCCCAGATGTGCATTCACTCCCACTACTGAACCGGTAGTGAAGAAAATAGAATACCTTCTCTGTTTCAGATGGATATGGGCATTGGGAAATGGTCTTCCAATTTCTCCCCTATGGTTCTCGTCATTTGTCGCAGACAGGTGCTGCCAATTGTAGATCTGCTGAGCATGGCCTTCAGATAAGGGCTGGGTTCACGTATCTTGCTAAGCAAATTGTACTCTGAGACTACTTCTTAAAGAATCATTTATGGTTCTTTGAAATCACCACAAGAATCATTTTTGATTAAAGGGTGGGAGATCTGTTTTTAAATCAATTGGTTTGCTACTGTGAGGTTGTTATAAGTCATGTAGCACATTAATAGTACTGTTTTGTGGGTTGTTGCTTCTGCTCCTCCTCCTTTTTCACTGTGGATAGAACTTGATTCCTACTTCCGTATTAGATACATAAATCCAATTTCCTTGGCAACAAAATGAAAGGGGTTAGCCATTATCTTCTTCCCGAATGGTGTGTGCAGGTGTATCTGCCATTATAACCTATTTCTAATTTAGATTCTATATTTTCATTATTATGCAAAGTCATCTTGATGTTGCTGCCTAGATGGATGGCGGAAAAATAAATGGAACTAAATAGACATATACTGTTTTTGTTGTAATGGCGGCAGCAATTCTTTGTACAAAATGACTGGTGAAGCTGTGCTCGAAAAGCATGAGTCAAAAAGATTAACTTGATTAGTTGAGTGTCTAACCGGCAGAAGCCACACTGTGTTTTCAAAAGGCAGATTTGAACAAAACATGCCTTTCTTGTGGCAAAATAAACATAAATGGTAGGCTCCTGATGAGCAGAAAGTTGAAAGGCTGAAAGGCTTAAAAAGAGAGCTCCAGTCATAGATGTTATTATTCATCATTATTTTTAATGTGATTTGTCTTTCATGCTATCAGCTTATTTTCTTAATAGCCCACTCATTTTTATATATACTGTCACAAATGGGTTTTTATGGATGTTCAGAGAAATATTAAAGGTAATGAAGAGTCTCAACACTGAACATTGTTTACTACAGTTCAGTGAAAAATGAGTCAAAGGGTTTCTTTTTTATATAGTTGACTTGCCTTTGGCTAGCTACTAACAATGGCCGTAGCAATACTTTAAACAGATTACGTGAACTCCCAGCTTGTAGCACATTCTCTTGTTATCTCAGTTGTCTATGAAGTGGATATCCGATTTTCTGCCTTCTACAATTGGAGCACCATCCAGATGCGTGAACTTCAGCTTGCAGAATGTTCAGCAGTGATCATGCAAAGTAAAATTCTGGAAGTTAAAGTTTACACATTTGGATGGTTATCCAGTTGCAGAAATCTGATACATGAGACATCATGTGCAAAATTGTTTTGCATCTGGAAAAATATATTTTATTGTTGTGAAATATATTTGATTGTTGCGAAGTGTATGAAATGGCCATGGAGACAAAATCATGGGGAAGTGGGCAAGAACTTTAAACATGCCCACATGAGACTTCTCTGATCTGTTTCCCAGAGAACAGTTGGTCCTCAACTTATGACTGGTCACGTAGTCATCCTTCAAAGTAACAATGGACCGTCATATGGTTACTTATGACCCAGATTCTAAATTCTCACAACCATCATCCACACATTGGTTACATTGTGGACTCTCAGCAGTCAGCCCACATTTACGGCCATTTTCAGCATCCTTTGGTCATGTGATCATGTTTTAGAACATTTTTAAACCAAAAACTATGTGTCGTTCCTGTTTCTGGCAAAAAAAACACCTATTCCAGACAATGAATTTGCGCAACAACCATTGTGCTTACTAATGATGCCCCAAAAAAGGTTGCAGAATTGGGTGTAGTCACATGGTGACCCACTTAACAACTGGCATGATTTAGGACTATAATTCAAGGCTTAATTACAATTGTAAATCAAGGATTATGTTCATATACTTCTCCCAGCCAGAAACACGGTGAATGTAAGACTAACAAAAGAAAGCAGAATTGTTATGTTCTTTCTTGCCAATGTTACTTATCCTGCTTCAATGGCAAGTTTAGAAGATGTCCTAGAGGCCATGTTCCAGTTTTTATGGCACTTTGGCATGTCATTCATTGTATGCGAAAAGAAATATAAAGTAGGTCACCCATTAATTACTTTATATCCTAGCCAACGTGTCCCGTGTAACCATGTTTATTAAAGAGGACATGATTACTGCAATAACTAATATACGTAAGTAAAATTATTGTGAAATAAGAAAGTTTGGATTTTGAAGAAGTTGTATGATACACGATGAATATTCCTAGATAAAATGGACCTTAACATGAAGTTGTGATGGATGTCTTATTGTTTTTTCAGGCCATTCATGCTTTTGCCCCCTCTGATGGAATGGATGCGAGTAGCTATAACCTATGCTGAGCACCGACGCAGTTTAACTGTACACAGTGATGATATCCGACAGACAGCTCGGCTGCTATTACCTGGATTGGACTGTGAGCCTCGACAATTGAAGTAGGCGGTGTACTTTTAATATTCCATCTACATTTAATCGCAATATATTCTAATTAAGGCTGCTGTTTTTTAATATATTTTATATGTACATGCCAGAAGACTGATTTGTTTGTAAGGGGCTCTGTATCAGTATTATTTCTGAAGGGACATGAGCTGTTGATTTATAAACTTTAGCATTTTTCTTGGCAATCAAAACTACCAAACCAAAAAAATTATCATCTAAAATGGGACAAGCTCCCCCTTGGAGTTATTGTGAATAACCATGCCTGGCCCCAAACATAAATCACAATTTGTTCAAGAAAATTGAAGGATAGTACTTTTAAAGATGACATGATCAGGCACATAGAAAGAACCTTAAAGTACCATATTTTTCAGACTATAAGACGCACCAATATATAAGATGTACCAAGATTTCGAAGAGGTAAGTAAGAAAAAAAAAGTGTTTGTCTTCCCCAACTCCCAGGAGCACTCTGCAGACTTTAGCAGGGCTGGGGTAAGGCAAAAACATCCCCATTTTTCACCATAATGGGAGGTGTTTTTCCCTTCCCCCAGCCCTGCTGAGGCCTGCAGAGTGCTCCTGTGTGGCGGGGAAGACAAAAACACCCTCGTTTTGGTGAGAAACGGCCTGTTTTTTGCCCATTTTTCACAAAAATGGGATGCAGGGACAGGCCTTCGGGAGGCCAAAAATGGCTGTATTCAGTGTATAAGAAGCACCAACATTTCCACGCTCTTTTGGGGGGGGGAGGTGAATCTTTTACTCTGAAAAATACGGTAGCTTCTGTGAGGTAAAATTAGGCCGCAATAGCCTTTTGAGGTTTTTTCGGAGTGTAAAGAAATGTACACAGGAATATCCTTGAAAGAATAGTGGACTTGGATTTTGAAGAGGCTTTAACCAAATATTAAGAAATTCTTGATCAAACAGAGCAGTCATAAATAAGAAAAGATTGGTAATGATTAAATAACAGAAATCAGAGAATGGGATTAAGTGAACAGTTCTTGCAATGGATGGACATAACCACTATCATCCTGAAGAGTCTGCATCAGGACCAATATTTTTATTCTTTCCAATCCAACAGAATATTGGAAGGAAATTATATAAAAGAGTTTAGTACCATCTGCCCTCTGGCTATCTGTCTGCCAATAGGAAAGCTCTCCCAAATCAGAACAGAACAGGGCAAATTATCTATGACAGAAGCATGCAAAACAATTATTGTGCATGTTTTTTTAATAGGCTGGACCTGATTGGAACTGCAGAGAAAAGAAATCCAGGGGGGGGGAATATCCCCAGTGCATTACTATACGTTAGGAGAAGCAGCTGGAAACAGTAACTCAGAAATGCTGCTGTTCTACTTTAAACCCCCACTTTTCTGTTCACATGACCCAGTGCAGAATGTGTGCAGCCTTCTCAGTACTTCTCAGGGCACACACGCACACAAAGCAGAAACAAATGTACATAGCATATTAGTCTGTTACAAGGAGAAAGTAAATATGCCTTCTGTGGCCAAGCGGTTTGTAAGCAATTCATGAAGCCATGCTCTGTATGCTTTCTTTGAGTTATTTACTTTACTTAGCTCACTTTCAGCCAACGTACCTCACCAGGGGGTTACATATTAAACAGAATGGTGAGAATGTCTGGAGAAATTTACGGATGATTAAAACTATAAAATCCATTTCCACAAATTGAATCAGCGGCTACTGATTTTTAAAACTGTTTGGCCAAATTCACGAACAGTAAAACTTTAACAGAACAACAGAATAGCAGTGTTGGAAGGGACCTTGGAAGCCTCCTACTCCAAACCCTTGTTCAAACAGGGCCCCCTATACCATTCTAGACAAGTAGTTGTCCACTCTTCTTATAGTTGTCCAGTGATGGAGCAACCACAACTTCTGAAGGCAATCCGTTTGACTGGTTAATTGATCTCACCTTTAGGAAAATTATCCTTATTTTTAGGTTGCTTCTCTCCTTGATTATTTTCCATCCATTGTTTCTTGTTTTGCCTTCTGGTGCTTTGGAAAATAGTTTGACCCCATCTTCTTTGTGGCAGCTCCTCAAATATTGGAACACTGCTATCATGTCACCCCCTGGTTCTTCTTTTCGCGATTGGCGAAAATCCCTGCTACCGTTCTTTATATGTTTCAGCCTCCTGTCCCCTAATCATATTTGTTGCTCTTTCCTAGTGCAATGTTATTAATATAATAATAATAATAATAATAATAATAATAATAATAATAATAATAATAATAATAATAATAATAATAATAATAATAATAATAATAATAATAATAATAATAATAATAATAATAATAATGTCATCAGGGCACTTGGGACCATATCCAAGAATTTTACAAGATACATCAACAAATTGCAGCTTCCTGCAAGACACCAGAAGAGCTGCAAAAAACTGCACTACTCGGAACAGCTTATATTTTAAGAAGGTACTAGGTTGATATCTAGGATGCTGACAGCAAACCGTATCAACCGTTAGCACAGTCAATGGTATTTGTAATGCATTTTTGAATTTTCAGTTGGCTGAGTTTCATGTTTAATGAATAAAGCAAATAATAATAATAATAATAATAATAATAATAATAATAATAATAATAATAATAATAATAATAATAATAATAATAATAATAATAATAAAAGCATCGACGAGAAGGAACATGAAAAAATCGCGAAATACCAGGACTTAAAAATTGAAATTCAACAATTATGGCACAAACCAGCAGTGGTAATTCCAGTGGTAATCGGCACGCTGGGTGCTATTCCAAAAGCACTGGAATTACATTTAAAACAGTTAAAACTTGACAAAATCACCATCAGTCAAATGCAAAGGGCTGCACTGCTTGGATCTGCACGTATATTATGAAAATACGTTACGACGTCCTAGTCCCCTGGGTGGGGCCTGACTAGTAATCAATGCCAAATCTGGCAAAACAACTGGCCGCTGTGATACAATCGTTTCTTAATAATTATAATAGTAATAGTGATAATAATAATAATGGCAGTAAAACCAGAAGAAGGCTACAAGTACTTGGGGATTTTAGAGGCCTCTGACTTAATGCATAATAAAGTCAAGGAATCAACTTCAGCCAAGTACATTCGAAGAATTCGCAAGATATTAAAGTCCAAACAGAGCAGAGGAAAAATCATAAAAGCAATAAATACCTGGGCTGTACCTGTGATTCGATATTCAGGAATAATTGACTGGACCCAGATGGAGTTGGACAATATGGACAGAAAAACAAGGAAGCTTATGACAATGTATCATGCTTTGCACCCTAAAAGTGATGTTTATTTATTATTTATTTCTTAGATTTTTAGACCGCCCCTCTCCCAAAAAGGGACTCGGGGCAGTGTACAGTCAATACAAATAAAACCAGTCATAATAATAAAATACATTTAAAATACATTTGGAGGGGGAGATAGGCTGTACTAAGAAATAAATATATTCACCCTAAAAACATCACTATTAAAACCCCAAACCCAATTAAAATGAATAAATCCCCGGGAGGTAAAACTAAGAAAGTGCCAGGCCAGCTGATTGAAATAGGTGAGTCTTTAACTTTTGTCGGAAGGAACGGAGGTCGGTGGTAGTTCGAATGTCCGGGGGGAGGTCATTCCAGAGGGTTGGGCCCATCACAGAGAAGGATCTACTCCTAGGTGTCGCCCGCTGGCATTGTCTAGCAGACGGCACCAGAAGGAGCCCCTCCCTGTGTGAGCAGATAGGTCGCAGGGATAATCGCATGTTGACCGATTATATCTACCAAGAGCAAAGGGTGATCGAGGACTCCTACAAGTAAAGCAGACTGGAAGAAGAAAGAAACAGCTTGAATGACTACATCCAGAAAAGTGAAGAACCAATGATTAAGGAAGTAAATAAAGGAGGCATTTTGAAGACAACCAAGTCGAAAGCTGAATACAAGAAAGAAGTAATTGAGAAGCGAGCTGAACATTGGAAAAGCAAAGCTATGCATGGCCAATACTTGGAAAGTAGTGAAGGCAAAGCTGACCAAAAGCGAACTTGGAACTGGTTAAGATCAGGAGTACTGAAAAAAGAAACAGAAGGCTTTATTTTGGCAGCTCAAGAACAAAACTTAGTCACAAATTTCATGAAAGCAAAAATTCAGCATGTTACCACCAACAGCAAATGCACCTCTGTAATGAGAAAGATGAGATAGTTAATCATTTGATCAGTGCAGCAAAATTTCACAAACTGACTACCAATAACACCATGACCGAGTTGATAAAATCATTCACTGGAAACTGTGCCAGAACTTTGAATTTGAGTACAACAAAAACCCCTGGGATTATCAGGTTGAGAAGGTTCTAGAGAATGAGAAAGGCAATATCTTGTGGGACTTCAGAATCCAGACTGACAGACAATTGGCCCACAACACACCTGCTATAACAATAGTTGAAAACAAAAAAGTTTGGTTCATTAACATTGCAATACCAGGTGGTGCGCGAATTGAAGATAAGCAGCAAGAAAAAATCACAAAGTACCGGGATTTGCATATTGAAGTTGAGTGACTGTGGAAAAAGAAATGGTGTGTTGTCCCAATTGTAATTGGAGTCCTTGGAGCAATACCTAAAGGGCTACCTTGCTATTTGGAAATTCTAAATTTATCGGATTTGAACATTCTGATTCCACAAAAAACCACCCTACTTGGAACAACTTATATCCTCCGACGTTACCTTAACAGTTCCTAGGTCCTTGGTTAGGACTCGAGCTGTTGAGCTACCAACCAGCCCCAAAGGCTGTGAATCTCACCAAATATTAACCACATAATAATAAATGTTATCACCAATCATCATAATATTCAAGACTAATGACTCACAAGTAATCGTGCACAAGTTTGTCGCCTCAACTTACCTGCAGCAGTGAGAATTGCTCGGTGCACAGCATGGACAGAAAAAGGCTTAATTTTCCTTATCCCTCAAAAAAAAAAGCTTTAATTAATTTCTGTTCTTCCTTTCCCCAAAAAACCTTAAAATTAAAATTAGTTTGATTAATATCTGTAGAGTTATTACAGATCCATGATTATTCATGATTGCTAGGATACTTGGATACTAGCATCTCAATGGCTGTTAGGTTGACCACTGTAGTTGACCACTGTGAAAACAAAAATCTGGATTAGTTGGTCCTTCTATGTAATTCAGCACAGCTCTTCATAAGGTGTTCTGCTGTTCTTTGAAGAACCTTCAATATTATGGCAGGGAGTGTTCTAGTACAGACTGTATAAACCAGTAGTTCTCAACTTCCCAATGTTGTGACCTTTAATACAGTTCCTCATGTTGTGGTGACCACCAACCATAAAATTGGTTTCTCAGTTCCTAAGACCATCGAAAATAGTGTTTATCTGATGATCTTAGGCGACCCCTGTGAAAGGGTCGTTAGACCCCAAAAGGGGTCCCGACCCACAGGTTGAGAACCACTGGTATAAACTAATATCAAATAGTCAGTTACTTTCTGCTTCCTTCCACAGTTCAGTTACTATATATTCTACCGGTTTTACAATCATTGTTTGCTGTTTTGGTGTCATATGTTTATCATATTAATCTTTAAATACCACTTGAAAATCTCAATACTTATACCTCTTCAGAATCTAAATATTTATAGGCAATTATTTTGGCGATGAGGCTATATTTATGAATACTCACTTTGGAGTATTGCTGTATATACTGTAAGTATATTTTAGGCATGAAAGAGTTCAGTTAAAATCATTAACTCTTTAATAATTCTGTATGGCTACTAAAAAGTCATTTAAGCACTCTTAAGGTTCTCTGAAAAACAATGAAAAGTAGTTATTATAAGAAGAAAAATGCATTGAAGAGTCAGTTGCAGTCAGGTGGCATCAGTATCAAACATATTCATAAATTGAATTTTTAAGATTGCTAAATTAAATGCATTGAACAGAATATTAGCATTTTTCTTTAACTGCTCAGAAATAGGCTAACAGGGCAAAATTTCTTTCTTCCAAGTCTTTCAGTCTAGCATTTCCAAAAGTGCTGAATCTAAGTAAATGCTTTTTAAGAAACAAATGGATTTCTGTCAAAAGTTTAGAATAAACAAAAGTCACACATCGGAATTTCCCAATCTGCTATCTTGGCAGCATCATTCCATATTGTTTTCCTGACCTTAACTGCTTTATCTGATGCAGTCAAAAACAAAATTAGTCATATGCAACACCAACAATTAAAACATAAGTACTCCATATATTTAGAGAGAGAAAAGCTTTGATAATTTCATCAAGGTCTCTCAGTTAAAAAAAGAAAGACCAAAGAACCTCAATTTGCACATACAGAAGAAACTGTCAAAAGATTCTGCTAACTATCCATATAAAAGACCTATTGGGAGACAACCACACAACAAGACTAAAGTTAATTCACCAATATGGAAGGCAACTGTATGACATTAAAATGTGCTGACTGCACTTGCAACCCTTATTCTGCCTGGGCACTGAAACAATACCCATTGTCTTCCTGCTGGACCCAAGTAAAAATTGCACATATCCAGCCCTGCAGATCAACTCCTACTAATTGATCTGTAATTTCAGCCTGACACAAAGATAGAAGAACTTGTGTCTCAAGAGCCCTTCCCCAAGCTCGCATGCATACATACTTCTCTTGCTATCTCACCCAGCCTGGCAGCTGCACAGCTACTTGCCAAATCTGGCAAATAAAATGGGAGGGATTGGTGTCTGGCACAGTTGGACCTTCCTGTTGCCAAAAGACTTAAAAACAATGGCTAGGGACCAAAGGGATGGATATGGTCACAGTGGTTTCAAATGGGCAACAAGAACAATAGGACCCTATTGTTCTACCTTCTGGACTATGTGCTATAGCATCCACATGATATCCCTTCTGGAGATGCTTTAGAACATCCATCTGATGATCCCTTCTCTTTGTGGCTCCCTCCGTTTGGAACATCATTCCCATGGAAATTAGACTGGCCCCACTTTGACACTCTTTTCAAGGCTTTGGAAACCTGGTTTTGCCAACAGGCCTGGAGAACCCAGAGTGGGAAGGAGTCCATCAAGTGGCTTGTTAGATTGATGTTTTTTGTTGTCTGGGAATTAGGATTAAGGTGTTTGTATATTGGGCTTTTATTTGTGGTAAACTACCAGTCTCTGAGAGTGAGTGGCCAGCCATATAAATTCTCTAATTAAATGATTAAGTCCTTGCATAGTGGGATGAGTTGAAGACAAGATCATATGTTAACAAAACGGTTAACAAAGCATTTGTCTTAGGTATGATCTACACATGGTCAAGTGAGATGAACATGAATGATAGGATTGTAATTTTTCAGTCTACAAGAAGAATTATGCCTCTTCTGAATGTTTCCTGTAAATGATCAACAACAATGGGAGTTAAAACCATTGCCTATTTGTAGGAAATTTTAGTTAGAAACATCATTTAGAAACATGATCTCCTTATGTGAAGTCTGAAATAATACAATCCTTTATGCCACCTCAGATTTCTGCCATATCAAATGTAAAACAGTCCTCAGATTAATAGTGAGGAAGACAAATACTGTAGCAGGAATAATATGCCACAAACATAATTCTATCTGTGAATGCAAGATCACAACATGCTGAGATATAGGGCCCTAGCTGTAATATTAATGACAATATTAATAAACTGTGGTTGTTCTGTTTGGTTGTAATACTTCCACAGGCCAGAATGCTGCTTTAGTTCCTTCCGGCGAATGGATGCAAAGGCTGCTACTGAAAAATTCCAGCAGGATCTGGGGTTTCGAATGTTGAACTGTGGAAGGACTGATCTGATTAACCAAGCTATAGAAGCCTTAGGACCCGAAGGAGTTAATACAATGGATGATCAGGTATATAAAAATCAGTTCTGTAACATTCATGACATAGATGAGCAAATCCAATGTCCAGGTTATAACTATCATAGACATAGAAAGACATAGCAAAAGAGCTGCGGTGGTGCAGTGGTTAGGATATAGTACTGCAGGCTACTTCTGCTGACTGCTGGCTGCCTGGAATTTGGCAGTTCAAATTTCAGCAGGCTCAAGGTTGACTCAGCTTTCCATCCTTCTGAAGTTGGTAAAATGAGGACCCAGATTGTTGGGGGACAATATGCTGACTCTAAACCGCTTAGAATAAAAGCACTGTGAAGCGGTATATAAATCTAAATGCTATTGCTAATACTATTGCTATCATGTAAAGAGTATTGGGGTATTGGGGAAAGTGTATTTCCCCAAACCAGCATGTAAACGTTTTACTACAGGTTGACTCGGGGCTACTCTGATATTCTGCATCATTCAGCACTAGGAGCATTTAACTGATTCTAGTTATTTTAACAAAACTGGGTGCATGTGTGGTTTTCCTCCTTTTCCTTAAAGCATCATCCCATTATGGGAGACTTCAAGTCAATAGAAAGCAGTAACTAAATTTGTAAGGGGAAATAGAAGAATTTCAGAAGCCTCCTTAATCTAACTGATATCATGAAGGCATTGTAAAGATTTATAGACAAAGTACATTTGCAAAGCAAATATAGTAGCTGTAAACCAATGTCATTTCAGTGTTTTAGCATGTCTTCTGGAACTCACTTCTGGCCAGCTCTGAGGGCAATTCATAATCCAATGTGTTATGTTGACATAGCAATTTTCCATTATTAACTGTTTATGCTTTCATGTGTTGTGTGAATGCATTCATTTTATGTCTCACAGATTAAAAAAAGAGAAGGAAAAGAATCATGTGCAACATTTAAGCATTTCTGCAGGAGAAGCAATATAAATCCTTACACTGAAATTAATGCAATGTCTACTCTTCTTCCAATGTTTATAAGAACAAAAAAATATTTATGCCGAAGTATATCATACATGGATAACATAGATGTATTATAAAGTGTGAGGAAACAGATGTTCATATGTAGAATATATAGAACCTAACGTTTTGTTTCTGAGCTTTGCTTTTGGAAATAAAATAACTGGCTGTGTACCTTGTTCTTAAAGGGTTTGACTCCACTCATGTATGCCTGTTCTGCTGGAGATGAAGCCATGGTGCAAATGCTGATTGATGCGGGAGCAAATCTGGATATACCGGTAAGTGAAAAGCAGCTGCAGAAAGGTAAATGGGTATGGATTCTTATTTAATAATTGCAAAACGAAATATTGTATTTTGGGTGTTTTTATCAACCTAGTCAACCCAAATATAGGACGGAGCATACTGTTTCTGCTTGTACCTTTCAGTCCCAGACCAGGAGCCTCTTCACAGGCAATCGCTTTCGCAACAAACTATTTTTTGTGTGCATGTTGAATTTATATTTACCGACAAAGAAATAAAGGGAGACTAATATAGATCTATTTTGAGCTAGTTAGCTATTTATTGGCTAGCTGACGAGAGCTAAATAGCTCAGAATAGATCTATACTAATCTCCCTTTATTTCTTTGTCGGTAGATACAAATTCAACATTGTATTTTGAGGTTCATATAATTGCTGAATAGGTTTGGAGAGAAATTTCTTTCTTTTTAGAAATGATGGTGATAGTGGTTTATGGATTCTAAAGTAACAATACTTGCCGTAGATGAGATTATGAATCACAATGCAAAAGAATGCAAAAATTGAAAGAATAAATTATTTTCCCTCTGCAAGCACAAACTCTAAAGAAAACTAGCAGGTGCATTTTAAATCAACAAGCCAGTCTAAAGAATTAAACACACTGATTGGCGTTGGCAGAATTTTCGGCATTTTGTCAGCCTATAGATTCCAAGGATTGCAATTTACCAGGGTAGTGCTATTCTCAAATGCATTTTAGGAGCTTAACAACAAGAAGAATTGCAACCAATAAATATTTCTCCCTTTTTCCCAGGTTCCTGGAAGTTCATCTCGATACCCATCAGTTCATCCTGATAGTCGACACTGGACTGCGCTCACTTTCTCTGTATTACATGGCCATATCTCAGTCGTCCAGGTCAGCAAAAGACAAGTTGTTAAAGTTTCACACGCAACCTGAAAAGAATATGATCTGAGATCCATAACACATCACTAAAAAGATGAAAAACCATTTTGCCTGGGATTTTGTAGATTGCATGAACATGCCTGGGAGGCACTACTATGCATTTGATGCTAAATATGCCTCCATTTCAAAGCACATGAAACTAGCTAGCAATGAGAGGCAGCTTGGTCTAGTGGTTAAGACAATTAGCTAGAAACCAGGAGACTGAGATCACCTTAGCCATCAAAGCCAGCTGGGCATTTTGGAGCCCCCCCCCTCTCTCTCTCTCCCTCTCCCTCTCCCTCTCCCTCTCCCTCTCTCTCTCTCTCTCTCTCTCTCTCTCTCTCACACACACACACACACACACACACACACACACACACGTGTTATCATTGTGGGAAAAATAAGAAGAGGAAGGTATGTTTGATATGTTTCTCACCTTGAGATATTTATGAAAATAAATAATCAGGTGTATATAAATAAATAAACAAAATGCCTTTCTCGGACTTTGTCCCAGGGAAACTGGCAACAATTCATAAATGCAAATTTAGGAGAGCAGTAGCCCCACCAATTATTTCAGAAACAAAGCATTGCTTTCATACTCATTAATTTTTGGATAGTTTCACTGGGATAGACAATGCTTTACAAGCTTGAAGATACATAATGTGCCAAGGCACCTGATTGGGCCCATTTATTGACATGCATTTGTATAAGCACTGAAAGATGTAGAACTGTTCTGCACACACACACAAAACATACAATCTTCAGACACTTATTTCACATAGACACAGACAACTGCGTGCAAAATCTACACAGCATCTCACTGTTGTGGATGAACAGGCAGGTATAAAGATAAACCAACCTTCCCGCCTTAAATCAATCTTAGGTAGGAAGAAGGAAGGAGATAGGAAGCTGTCTTTACTTCCTGGTAAAAGAAATCAGAAGCTGCTTAGCTTGAAAAAGCGGGAAAGAGTGTGCAGGGTTCTGGAGACCTTGTAAAAATGTTGTGGGTACAGACACACAGGCTGTCAATGGACATCCTCACTGCAAGCACTTCTCTGAAACCAAAGTAGAAAACGTATATAAGTAGTAGAGCAGCTTCTGCCTCATACAGTCCAAAAGACAAGGAACACAAAACAGAAGGGATTGGGATGGAGGAGGACAAAAGCAGGTGCAGGGTGCTTCTTTCTTTCAGTTTCATATCTTCTTATAATAGACTGATTGAAGTAGAATGCATCCAAATAGCTTTATGGAATGGTACTCAGCTGGTGAGATTTGAGAAGTCAGAGGCCATGAATCCAAAAATGGATACAATTATTTAGGAATAATTCTGAATTCAAAGCATATTTCCAAATGATTTTCCATATCTGCCACTTTTTTTTTAGAACTAGATGGAAATGTTATGTTTTCATGCATCTGACATACAGCTGTCTCTTTGAAAATTACCAGACCTTTTTTTAAAAAAAAAACAGACTGAGAAAACTTTTAGAGATGGCAAATTTAATTCCAAAAGCGCTGTATGTTAGAACTATCAGATCTGGGCTGCAAAATTCCAAATAATCACCAGTGAGTAGCAGAGGCTTACAAAATATTATTTGCTGCCATCTATTGACCACCTGGAATGTTGCACTCCACATCTAGTAACCTTACTGTGTAGGTCTTACAACAGGCAACCAAGGAAAGTAGATGCCATGATTAACAGTCTCCCCGCCTCCATTTCTTCTTCAAATTCCCTGTTGTTGCTTTACAGTTGCTGCTGGATGCAGGGGCCCATGTTGAAGGTTCTGCTGTCAACAGTGGAGAAGACAACTATGCTGAGACACCACTTCAACTGGCCTCAGCAGCAGGCAAGTTTCAGCAAGTGTTGCACTTTCATCCCTAATGAAGTTCAGAGGTTTCTCAACCTCAGCAACTTCAGCTCCCAGTATTGTCTGACTGCAGAATTCTGGGAATTGAAGTTTTCATGTCTTAAAGTTGTTGAGAAATATTGGTGTAGATACATAATCTGAAAACAATTGCCTCCAATATCTATTTGGGTTTTCAGTCTGACTATGAAGTGCCAAAAAACCCAAATTTGGAAGAAACAATATTTTCAGAGGTGCCAAATATTTTGTACTTAATACAGGCGTGCAGTTCCTGGCAACCTGTTTGCAGTGGGGCAGTGAGACTATGTAGGATTATGAAATGATGAATTGTACTTAGTGTATGTATACAAGGTAATATGTGGTCCTAGTGTATGCACATAGATTCACTTGGCATGGTTCTTGCTCCCTTTTGGGGGAATGGAAACTATAATAGAAAATAATGATGTGCATATAAATATCCACAAATGTTTGCACATTATTGTATGTGCACAGCAAGATTTGGTCACCACATCTTATCAAATATACAGGATCACTATTACAAATTGGAGGGAGGGAGGGAGAAAGGAAGGAAGGAAAGAATGATTAGCTGCTATCTTACAACTTTACCAAAAATAACCCCACCAATACAACTGTTTGCATTTCTAGGCAACTATGAGCTGGTCAGTTTGCTACTGAGCCGAGGAGCTGATCCCCTTCTGAGTATGCTGGAGGCCAATGGGATCTCCTCATCACTTCATGAAGACATGAATTGTTTCAGCCATGCTGCTGCTCATGGACATAGGTAAATCATAGGCATAGGTTGGTAAGTGTAGTCAGTTGTGCCCCATGGATGATAGGAAAAGAGATGTCACCTCTTTTTCCTTCTATGCTTTATGTCACCACCTAGAGCAAGAAATTTATTTGGGTTCTTTCACGGGACATTATCAAAGGACTCTGGATGGTTCAATAACATTGCAAAAGACACTGTGGATTATGGACTTTTGTTCAAGCTCAGAGAATAATGGTCTCTCCTTTACTTTTTCATTTGCTAGGTATCACATGATAGAAACAGTAGTTTTGCCAGGATATTTCTGTAGCCTAAAACAATTGTATTCATCAAGTTTCAGTATCATAGCATCACTGTATTTTTAATCATTTTCTAACTACCAGCCAACTATTCATATTTTTGCTACCATCAGGAGCAAAATTTATATTTCCAAATTAGTATCTTTTGTTATATATTTTTTTAATGGAGAACCATTGGCCGGGAAACTTCAAACAGTAATAGAAAACACCCAAATTACCAAAGGCTCCAGCATCTTGGGGTAGGGAAAAAACGGAAACGAGACTACCTGCAAGAGAGATTTAGAATTTTTAAAAAATTGTATACGTTTTGCAGTCCTTGACAAAATGTTTAACTCCTTGTGGATTTTTTGTGTAAAAAAGAAAAAAATGAAGTTGTGATCTATGTCTTTGATGGTTAGACAAGATATAGAAAAGAGAAAATCATGATATAATCTTAGTCAGAGAGGTTAGTATTGTACTTAAACATGCTGTAAAGATCAAAAGCCAACTTTTTAATATCTTTTTAATATATCTATCTACTTTTTTGTTTTTTATCTTCCTATTACTTTTTTATACTTTGTGTTTTTTTCCCTTTCCCTTTTACTTTCTCCTTTCTCATTCTACTTTAGTTTGTATTAGTTATGAGTGTTAAAAATCTCAGTATTAATACACACTGACACACACTCTGTATCCTTACATTCAATTCACAGAATGTAGCTGCTGGTGGCAATTTAAAACAAGCAAGATTGTTTTAAATTGCAAGGTATGGTTATAGTATAAATTTATATGTGGCCTAATGAATATTTCAGTAAACAAAGAAGAAAATAGTTAAAAGAAATAATGTTGCTAAATTCCACCTTTGCATTTCTCTTGCTTGTCTAGAAAGATCTCCTTGGCATTGTTAAAATTATTTTTGTGGGGAATAGGCATTTACTAACCAAATTACCAAAGTAAACAGTTATCTCATAGTTTCCAGATCTGTATAGTTACAGATCCTTTTGTTTTTTTTACTTTATAGAAATGTCCTACGCAAGCTGTTGACCCAACCACAGCAGTCGAAGGGAGATGTTCTCTCCCTGGAAGAGATTTTAGCAGAGGGTGTGGAAAGCGATACTTCCAGCCAAGGAAGTTCTAATGAGGGCCAAGTTAAGTTATGCAAAACCAGAATGAAAGCATTACAGGAGGCCATGTATTACAGTGCCGAGCATGGCTATGTCGATATCACAATGGAACTGAGAGTACTTGGTAAGATTTTGTTTTTAACTCTTCTTATCATTGTAAGACATGGAAACATTCCTTAAGTCTCTTGTACATGTCTGTGTGTGTGTGTGTGTGTGTGTCCATATATATATATGTGTGTGTGTGTGTGTGTGTGCGCGCGCACGCATGCGTATGTATATGTATATATATATATATGTATATGTATGTATATGTATATGTATATGTATATGTATATATGGACACACACAAGACCAGCACATATATATGCTGGTCTTGTTGTATTCGGGTCTTTTCTTACACGGGAATCTTACACGGGAAAAGACCCGAATACAACAAGACCAGCATACCTACACCCGTGAAAATCTACGAAAACTATATATCGTTGGATGACGAGTAAGATCTCGTCGAAACGTCATCAAGATACTCTCAATCTTACATGGGAAAAGACCCGAATACACCAAAACCTGCATATATATATATATACATATATTACCAAAGCCTTCTCTTTGCTGTCATCTAGTAGTATGATTGATTTATATATATATATATATATATATATATATATATATATATATATATATATATATATATATATATATATATATATATATATATATATATATATATATATACACACACATATATATATATACATATACACACACACCACACACACACACACCACACACACACACATGTATGTATGTATGTATGTATGTATTTGTGTTACAACCCCTGGTATGCCCAAATATGGGAGGGAGCTCACTACTCCCTCTTTCTGTCCTTCGGCTCATTACAGAAGACCATCCAGGCAGAAAACCATATTTTTATTTTTAATGTTGCCTTTTTATATTTGTGTTGTATTTGTCAGCTGATAAATAAATAAAGAGAGACTAGTATAGATCCATTTCAAGCTATTTACCTCTCATCAGCTAGCCATACCCTTACTGGGATTCGAACCAGGGCTGTATAACATTAGGCAGTTGTATTAGCCACTAAGCCGCAGGCTCTCCTCCTTATCAGCTGAGCCAGGGAAATAGGTATGTATTTGTGTTACAACCCCTGGTATGCCCAAATATGGGAGGGAGCTCACTACTCCCTCTTTCTGTCCTTCGGCTCATTACAGAAGACCATCCAGGCAGAAAACCATATTTTTATTTTTAATGTTGCCTTTTTATATTTGTGTTGTATTTGTCAGCTGATAAATAAATAAAGAGAGACTAGTATAGATCCATTTCAAGCTATTTACCTCTCATCAGCTAGCCATACCCTTACTGGGATTCGAACCAGGGCTGTATAACATTAGGCAGTTGTATTAGCCACTAAGCCGCAGGCTCTCCTCCTTATCAGCTGAGCCAGGGAAATAGGTATGTATTTGTGTTATAACCCCTGGTATGCCCAAATATGGGAGGGAGCTCACTACTCCCTCTTTCTGTCCTTCGGCTCATTACAGAAGACCATCCAGGCAGAAAACCATATTTTTATTTTTAATGTTGCCTTATGGTTTTCTGCCTGGATGGTCTTCTGTAATGAGCCGAAGGACAGAAAGAGGGAGTAGTGAGCTCCCTCCCATATTTGGGCATACCAGGGGTTGTAACACAAATACATACCTATTTCCCTGGCTCAGCTGATAAGGAGGAGAGCCTGTGGCTTAGTGGCTAATACAACTGCCTAATATGTTATACAGCCCTGGTTCGAATCCCAGTAAGGGTATGGCTAGCTGATGAGAGCTAAATAGCTTGAAATAGATCTATATTAGTCTCCCTTTATTTATTTATCAGCACAAATACAACACACAAACACACACACACATATCAATCATACTACTAGATGACAGCAAAGAGGAGGCTTCGGTAATCTCTTTGCTGTCACCTAGTGATTGTCTGGGTTTCTGTATATACTGTATATGTTTGCCATATACATTATATATACATTATACATTAAATATACATTATTGGTCAAATAACTGAACTACAGTAATAGGGGAATGCTTTGGTAATAAATAAACTTAAGCTTTGGCATTGATACCATTATCCTGAAATAAAGATATATTGTCCTGAAATAAAGCTTGACTATTAAGAAACAGCCACATGCGTTTCAGTCCTCTTAAGTGCTGGAAAATTGGTTCTTAAAACTTTGGAGAGTTTTAATCTTCCTCTTTAAGGAGGAGATCAGACCTCTTAAAAATGCATTAAATGAACATTAAAATGAAAAAGCCGTCTCATTATTAGGGCACATGATCTGCTCAAATGTTTTTTGCAGTTTAAATGAGATGTGGTCCAGTGCAAGATATTTTAAAATTAAGTTTGAAAACATTAGATTAAGAATATTGGACTAATCAGAAATTAAAATCAGATTTGTCATTTAAACAGCTATGTAAAAATGGGTCGTTTGGTTAACAAGCCATATACAGGTGAAACTCGAAAAATTAGAATATTGTGCAAAAGTTCATTTATTTTAATGCAACTTAAAAGGTGAAACTAATATATGAGATAAGACTCATTACATGCAAAGCAAGATAGTTCAAACCGTGATTTGTCATAATTGTGATGATTATGGCTTACAGCTCATGAAAACCCCAAATCCACCATCTCAGAAAATTAGGATATTACATGCAATCAACAAAACAAGGATTGTACATAGAACAATAATGGACCTCTGAAAAGTATAAGCATGCATATGTACTCAGTACTTGGTTTGGGCCCCTTTTGCAGCAATTACTGCCTCAATGCAGCATGGCATGGAAGCTATCATTGCTGTGGCATTGCTGAGGCGTTATGGAAGACCAACTTTTGCATCTCATTTGGAAACCAAGGACCCAGAGTATGGAGGAAGAATGGAGGGGCCAATCAAGCACAGTAATCCCACGGTCATTGAACCAGGTTTTGGTGCTTTTGGCAAAAGTTGCTCTCATCAGAAAAGAGGACTTTGGACCACTGAGCAACAAGACTTTGGACCACTGTGCTTCATTAAGACCAGGGTCAACGCAGCTGTCTACCAGGAGATTTTGGAGCACTTCATGCTTCCTTCTGCAGACGAGCTTTATGGGGATGCTGACTTCATTTTCCAGCTGCTCACACTGCCAAAAGCACCAAAACCTGATTCAATGACCGTGGGATTACTGTGCTTGATTGCCCAGCAAACTTGCCTGACCTGAACCCCATAGACAATCTATGGGGCATTGCCAAGAGAAAGAAGAGAGACATGAAACCGAACAATGCAGAAGAGCTGAGGGCCGCTATTGAAGCATCCTGGTCTTCCATAACACCTCAGCAGTGTCACGGGCTGATAGCTTCCATGCCATGCCACATTGAGGCAGTAATTGCTGCAAAAGAGGCCCAAACCAAGTACTGAGTACATATGCATGCTTATACTTTTCAGAGGTCCGATATTATTCTGTGTACAATCCTTGTTTTATTGATTGCATGTAATATTCTAATTTTCTGAGATGCTGGATTTGGGGTTTTCATGAGCTGTACGCCATAATCATCACAACTATGACAAATCACAGCTTGAACTACCTTGCTTTGCATGTAATGAGTCTTATCTCACATATTAGTTTCACCTTTTAAGCTGCATTACTGAAATAAAAACTTTTGCACAATATTCTAATTTTTCGAGTTTCATCTGTATGATTGGATTTCTTCTTTCTACTTTCAAACTTGGATAGAAGTTCTGCCCTGCTTTGCATTCTTTCCTTAGAACTGAAATTATGTTTAAGGAAGAAAAAAACCAGCATCTGAATTCTAATCTTTATTCTTGTATGAAAAAGAGCATTCTTGCAAATTTCTCATTTTAAAAGTAGGAGTTCTTTCTTCTCCTTTCATTTTTGCGGACAGGCTGAGGAAGCAAAAGAAACACTTCATTTTAGTTCTGACTAAAGAAGCAGGGTTTTTCTTCTTGATTCTCTGTTTCACCCCTATTATTTTGTAGTAACCTTATTTCCTGGTGTACCTGCTCTTGGGTTATGGTTAGAATTGGAGCTAGGGATAGGAATTCCAATTATATTCTGGTTGAATAATTCTCCAGGTAATCCAACATGGCTTTGCTTCAGTTAAGCCCTTAAAACATGTTGGTGATGAACTTCCATAAATGCGAGCCAGATATGCTTTTATGAAACCCAGTTCAGTCTCTTGGATTTGGAAAGGCTGAGAGACTTATTGATGATGATTTTTCATAAGAAAATACAAGCCCTACTAATATTTTTTCTCAGCATTCCGTGGTACCGTACAACTTATCAGCTAGGTTTGGGATATTCAGAAGCATGGACAGCAAAGAATTTAAACAGCAATTGCAGAAAGTGGGATTAAACCTACCGGTCTACTTTATTAGAAAATCATGTGTAGGCTTCCAAATTGATAAAAAGAAAAGAAGAAATAGAGCAGCTCACTACTTGATTGAACTAATGTTATTAGTTATAACCTTGAGTTATTCCTGCTAATTCTGTGCTATGATTAGAATAGTCTTGGAATTGCTCCGGTACCATGCCTTCAAATTCTTCCTACATAACTAGAATACACGGCATAGTTTTGTGCAACAATGGAGATGTCTATTCATTAGCAGATTTGTGGCAATGGAGATAATCATACAATCCATCCTGATCATTTGCATAGATAGTTTCACAGTGAAAGCAGTGTGGGACCTGTTATCATGCATCCATGATACCAAGTATATCATCCATGTACATAAAGATAAAACAAAAGCAGGTTCTTAATTCTCTTAAGTTATGTTATTTTTATAGTGCTCATTAAAAGATAATCACCTCTCATATATTTATTTGGAATATTATACCTCCCTGTGCTGCCCTGTGTCATACTCTATAAATAAATTTCTAGTGCTATTAGAACATTAAAACTAAACATTTGGTTTTATAGAGAGTACATATTTGCCTTTTAACAGTTGAATGTCCGTATTTATTAATAAAATTGTATTTCTCCTTTCTTTCGGAATGGTTCCAGGAATCCCATGGAAGCTGCATGTATGGATTGAGTCACTACGAACAACTTTTTATCAGTCTCGTTATTCAGTGGTACAGAATCTCCTACGGGAATTTGTCACCATTAAAGAAGAAGAATACAATGAAGAGTTAGTGAATGAAGGACTGAAATTAATGTTTGAAATTCTCAGAACCAGCAAAGTAAGCTATTCTAAAACTTTACACATCACTTCAGCTCCTTTGCCTCATTTCATAACATCATTCTTGATGCAGAAATCCAGAGATCTCAAACGCTTATGTCATTTTGGTGAACTTTGGCCTGGGCAAGACATGCAAATAATGCTATATAAAGAAAGACATCTACTGGCACTGGATTAGTAGGGTAGATCTCAAAGACACCAATTGTCAAGAGTCATCTACCATACTCCTATTGCTTGTTAGGTTGCCCTCACTTCCTAGTCATTCATTCATTCATTCATTTGCATCCATTCTGCAGCTGGATTTGTTGACTTTCTTCTTCTGAAGTTGCAAACACTCAGAGGTAGAAATCTATTAGGTATCCTCCTCCGCCTTCAGAGCTGCATATTTCTGACACTGAAATGATAGTTCAATCAGAAATGTGAAAGAAGTCAAAGGGCTGAACAGTCTCACAGTTTACAATCACGTGCTGGACAAAAATTAAGCCAGTTAGAATAAACTTACCATCTGGATTAAGCTTTCCTGAATGTGAATACAGCAATATCACTGAGTTCTTATAATAGAGAATATAACAAAAAGACAGCTGCAGATTTCACATGTTAATGGCCAACAAATTAGCATGTTTGTCTCATTAGTTATTCTTCTAGAAAATGGATGTGAAATCAGAGAACTAGTTTTAAAAGAAGGATTGGGTTTTGAAACTCAAGGCTCCCCTTTGCTTTGTACGTAAGTTCTTGGCGCAGTCCCTTGCTTTTAGCCTCACCTGTCTACTTGTTGAGAAAAAGCTGTTTTGGGAAAGGGTAAGATGGGTTTTCTTTTTGTCTTAGCCATTTTGATAAGATATTTACAATGAGGTCCAAAATTATAACCTAACCAAAAGGAGTTTAAGCTGTTGAAAAAACATAATTAGTTCTAGGTGTTTCACTCATCCCAGCTATATGTATTTATGCTTGTTTACTGGCAATGCAAACAGGGACCAGAAGAAAAAGCTCTCTTTTGTACTAGAAGCCCTAATTCTAATAATTTAAATCATCTGTCGTTGTCGCCATTAGCCACTCAGTCATGTCCAATCCTTGGCTTGGATCCACTCTGTGGATCAGTACTCTCCATACCTCTCTCTCTCACACCGCCTCCTTCAGATGTGCCATGGTCATCCCGGTGTCATCTCCCTAACCTCTGGTCACCTCATGAAACTGGGCCATGGAAACAAGTGAAGTCCCTTCCGTGGCATGCAGGCAGTACACAAAACCAAGCCACCTCGGTCCACAGAACCGGTCTCTGGTGCCTAAAAGGTTGGGGGCCACTGCTTTATAGGGTTCAGCCAATGGGTACTAGGGTGGCCTCTTCTCCTTTTTCCGCTGATCACTCCCAACATGATTGTCTTTTCAAGTGAATCAGCTCTCATGACAGGACCAAAGTATGACAACTTCTCTTTGGTGTATCTCTAATGAGTGGATATCTAATAAAGGTATTCATTCATAAATTCACCCCCACAGGTTAGTAATATTTTGAACTCTCCCTTTCTGTCATACAACTGAACACAAAATTTACAATTTAGTGTGTTCCTTTTATATAAATATATAAATCTCAATACCACCAATACCTTTACAAAATATATACATAGTTTTGATGATCAATCCTCCTCTGGTATTAGCAATTATTTCTTTCCAGAAATTGGAATGAGACAAAAATGGCAAACACTTCAGAAAATCGAGTTGAGTTAACTTTATATTTCTTAGGTACAAGAGATCCTCAGATCTCTTATAGGTGGAGGTATGTGGAAAGTAAAGGCCAAAGTGGTCAGTGGTGGAAGGAGCACTTTGGTCTGTGAATCCTAAACTGGGAGAGTGGCTCCAAGAGTTCCCAGGAGCAACATCAGAGCTTAGTCCAGAAGAGGAAAGTACCAGGATCAAACAGAGATGTGGAACCCTCAAACTCATGGGCCTTTGGTAAAAAAGATGCCACCTGTAGGTTGAGAAAGGGATTTTATTTATTTTAGATTATAGGTATAGGTGTCAGTGCAGATTCAGTTATTCTTCCCTCTGAGAATTGCATTCAGCAAATACTCTCTTGGCAAAGAGATGAATTCAAATATTTTATCTTTTGCTCTTTTCTACATAATAGAAACAGAATAATATGTTTCTTTAACTTGCCTATTCACAGAATGACTCAATCAGCCAGCATCTTGCAGCTATCTTTACTCACTGCTACGGAAGCAGCCCCATCCCCAGTATTCCTGAAATCAGAAAGACACTGCCAGCCCGCCTAGGTAACATAGTTAACCTTCAATCAGCAGTTATTGGGTGGATATTGGTTTCTTATCCTGATTTTCTACAATGAAACCCAATTAAACATCCTCTTTTTTTCCTCTTTTGTGCAGATCCTCACTTTCTAAATAACAAAGATATGTCTGATGTGACGTTTCAAGTGGAAGGAAAACTGTTCTACGCTCACAAAGTTCTCTTGGTTACTGCTTCAAATAAGTGAGTTTCTCCCTCAGCGAGTAGTACTTGGTACTGAATTATGCAAAGGATCTCCCACTTACAGCACATGGATGATATCTTATCCTGTACTGACAAATAACCTTTTTGAGAAGTTACTTGTAGATGTTAAAGAAGAGTCAAAACAGAGTAGAATTCTAAGAAACCCTCCGAAGTAGGATCCTTAAGTTAGGTTCTCCCCCTCCCCTAGCACTGAGTGGACAAGACCATAGAGGAAGGATGAGAACCATCCAAACATCATGTCTTTCCCTTTAAAACCTCAAAGCCACTCTAGAAGGATACTATAACTATGATAACAAAAGGCACTGAGAAATCAAGGAAAATTAGGATAAGTGACCACAACCATCCCAATCCTTCCAAAGGTCATCTGCAAGTGCAATTAACAGAGACTCTAGAAAGAGGGCAGAGAAGAGCAACGAAGATGATTAGGGGACTGGAAGCTAAAACATATGAAGAACGATTGCAGGAACTGGGTATGTCTAGTTTAATGAAAAGAAGGACTAGGGGAGACATGATAGCTGTGTTCCAATATCTCAGGGGTTGCCACAAAGAAGAGGGAGTCAAGTTATTCTCCAAAGCACCTGAGGGTAGAACAAGAAGCAATGGGTGGAAACTAATCAAAGAGAGAAGCAACCTAGAACTAAGGAGAAATTCCCTGCAGTTAGAGCAATGAATCAGTGGAACAATTTCCCTCCAGAAGTTGTGAATGCTCCAACACTGGAAGTTTTTAAGAAGATATTGGAAAGCCATTTGCTTGAAATGGGGCAGTGTTTCCTGCCTAAACAGGGGATTGAACTAGAAGACCTTCAAGGTCACTTCCAACTCTGTTATTCTGTTTTCTGTTTGTAATACCATCCTGTACTGCATACAACAATTATACCCCAATCCCAAAATAGCAGAGGCAGTAGGGGATTGTGCTTGGATCCAGATCAGACAAATGACAAGAGTGAGTCCACATCACTCATAAACCATTCAAGTGTGGCTGGAGAATAGATTTACAATATTTACAAATCCAGAATGAATAAAAAGGAACTTCTGCCACTGCTTCCAGGCAGAAACATGGAAGGTTAGAGGTCAAATGATAATTTTAAAGTTTGCATTTTTAAACTGGTAATAGTAATGATAATAATATACTATATTTGATTGACTTTAAGAGTTCTTTATTACCACTATTTACATTACTATATCAATATTGTCCATGGAGTTAGAAGCCAATACCAATCTGGCTCTAGACAAGAAGTGATAGAATACTCTGTAGTTTCTTTTGATATCTCTGAGATATTTGAAAGATCAACTTGTATAGTATATCTTTACTTTGACTAAGATCCACACTAAATGTTCTTCCTTTTATGGAAGTGCTCAGCTCCACCTACATATACTCAGTTATTACTGAAAGCACTCCAACAACTGAAATTTGGGAATATAAACAAAATATTGGCCAAGTCTAAGTGACCTCTCACTTGTCCCTCTTGACTTATTAAGTCTAATAGAAAGGGGACTTCATTTCTGTCCTGAGCTTTGCAGATTTCTCCCTAACAAAAAGATATACCATCTCCTTGAAATTTAAATTTCTCTAGTCACTCCTAAAGAAACTTACCCAGCACAGATGATATAATATTTTAAATCCGTTCCTGCAGTTTTCTGCACAATAGAGTAATTACTGATCAGGATTCTGTAGATTTTATTGTATTTGCAATTTGTATCTGGGTTTATGTTAGTACTTTGGTCAACAGCAAGGAGATGAACCTTGCTGAAAGAAATGGGAGGTATTATGTGATTGGTTACATTCTGTTAATCTCATTACCTTGGACTGTGCAGGATTAACCTATCTGATGCTGGTAGATGGTTGCAGTTATGCCATGGAATTTCCTTGGATTCTGTTAACCTATGTTTAATTCCTGTACCCCATTTCTAATAAACTAAGAGATAGCTACAGTATTTTAGCATAGGGACTGAAGTCAAATCAATATGCAGATGGCTCCTTGCCCTGCCTCTCCATTTAATTTCAGAAGATGTAGACAGGATGTTTGAATGAGATATACTGTAGCAGTTGGGGACTGCTGCAATATATCTCATTCAAATATCCTATCTACTGGTTTCATGGAAAACAGTTTTTCAATGGACTTGGGTGGGGGGATGGTTTCATTTCACACATTTACCCGCTACTCACTTCTAGCTTTGTGGCCCAGTTCCTAACAGGACACAGACTGGTACTGGTCTGAGGTGCAGGGGTTCGGGACTCCTAATATACTGAATGGGGTGAGGACCAATACATTGAGATTTGACTCTGATCAAAGATTTCAATCTGGTTTGAAGAGGGCTACTCTCTTATTAAATATCAGATTCATAGTGTAGGATTTGATCTACCATTATTGCTAGCGGCACAAATGACTTTGGTGTCTTTGTACTAAACTTAGACTGATGTAATAACTGTGATGTTATTTGAGCAGAGAAAATCTTTTTGTAGTTATTCCACCTCAGCTGGCCTAGCCTGCTTGGATTGCTGCCAATAACTGTAAGCATAAGTTGCACTATTATGAGTAATAATAATTTAGGCAAGGTTGCATCAATATTTGTTCTTTTGCATTTAGAATTTCACTCTTGGGATAGTGTACAAAACAGTTTTACAGCAACACAACATATATGTGGGGGAGGGGGATGAATTGCAATGTTGTTTTATTGTAATTAACTACAAATCCAGTTTATATCTGTCCAGTGCTGGGATAACAGATAATCATAATCCTTGGTTCATGTTTTTCAGCCTAGTTTCAAATTAAATCTGAACTGGATTTACTTTCCAATGCTTGAAGAAAGTCTGGTTTTCAATGTCAGATTTTAGAATAAGAATTCTCCAATAAATTCAGAGAGTACCTGTTAGGTTTGTTTTGTTTTTAGTTTGGTTTGGTTTGATTTGATTTTTTGTTTTGTTTTTGCAGAAAGCTTCTGCTAGGAAGGCTGATGATCCTGAAAATGCAAAGAATGGAGTTGGGTGGGGTGGTGGGAAGGCATTTATACTTTATCAGTTAAAACATAATCCAAGCAAATAAACTTTTAAAACCTCCTAAGAAATCACCTCTGCTTGTTTTCACAGATTTAAGACACTGATGACCAATAAAACAGGGCAGGACAGCCAAGGCAGTAAGATTGTGGAAATTAGTGACATGAGATATAATATCTTCAAGGTGGGTTGCAAAGAATAGTTCAGTCTATTCTTTCTGACACTGTCCGACACTGAAATGTGGAGCTGTGATTTTGAATGCCTTTATCTTCTGATATTTAGCACATTTGCACAATAAGAGAGCAATGATTAACTCTGACTAAAGATAGTGGTTTATGCTTATGTCCATGGGACGAGGCCAAATCAGCAGCAACAATAAAAATTCTGCCAATATGTTTTTTTTTTCATTAGATTAGGCCAGATCCACCCAAAGCTCATTTTCCCCCCATTATTAGTGTTCCTGAGATGCAAGCACATACTGAAGAATAGTCATTTTACTTAGCAAAAGTATATTCCATGGATAGTAACCAAAGCTTCCCAGGCATAATTTTCATGCTCTGTTAAACAAATTAAATATGAATAGCACAAAAACTTTCTTGGAAAAAAAACCCCCCAAATCCCAAAACTTGACTGTGGAATATTTTTACATAGATACATAACCTTGCATATAGAATGTTGTTAAAAGACAATGAATAAAGCTGAGTTTGACATGGAAAAAAATAGATCGGTAAAATCTTAATACATAGGATTAATACATTCATTTTTATAGAGAAGAGGTGTTAAACTCTCAGCCTGTGGGCCGGATGCTCACACCCGGTTTACCGAAGGCAAAAATAGTCACAATGTGTCACATGACACGTGATGATGTGAGCTTGACACCCCTGTTATAGAGCAAGCTGAAAATATGTAAAAGCCAGAAACCCAGAAAAGATAATATTTAGAACTGTCAAAATAATCAGTTGGCTTTCCTCAACTCACATTCATTTTTTTTTTCATTTGCATTATATGGGTTTTGTTATAAATCTATGGAGATTCTTAGTCATCTAACTCACGGTTGTCCCCAAGGTGCTTTTTTCACCAAAGTCCAGTTGCTGCCTCTTGAAAAAAAAAAAAGCACCTTTGTTTGCAGTTATGTTGCAATGAACTGGGTGAAGACAGAAGCGTTTAGGGTTCTGTTGACCAGGGTTTGCTAACTTTACACCAGTCTTTACAAGCCAGATCTGTCCATTATTAGGGTTGAACTTTTAAAAAAAAATAGTTTATAATATAAAATACAAAAATACAAAAGAAAATAGGGGAGGGAGCAAGGGAAAAGTGTAGGTAAAAATGGAAAAAGAAATAAAAAAACGTTGACTTCTGACTCCCTTTAATGCAGTAGAATAAGATAATAGCATCAAACCTCAACTTTTTACTTTTACGTAATAGTATAAACTAGCCATTTCTATAACAAAAACCTATCTAATCAGTAAAATTAAAGTTTCATTTTTCCCACCTCAAGCACAAAGTCCAGAAGTGGTTTCCAAGTAGAAACAATAGTATTTTTTTTTCTTTAATCAAAGCAGTCAATTTAGCCATCTCTGCTAACTCCGTCAACTTTTGCAGCCATTCCATCTATTGTGAGAATCAAAGGGTTCTTCCATTTTTGTGCATAAAGTCATCTTGTTGCTGTCAACATACATAACATCAAACATTATGGTGCTTAAGGGAGAGTTAATGCTGCATGCTGCATTTGCTTTCATTTCAGTAGTGGAAGGTTTCTGTATGTTCCTCTTAAGTGAAACTACAGACTTCCTAATGCTCTACCTTTCTTCTTATAGATGCTGATGCAGTATTTATATTATGGAGGAATGGAAGCCATGGAAATCCCCATAGCTGATATCCTAGAGGTGAGCATTTGCTTCTCATTGACTTTTGATCTATGGCTAATGTGTCTTCATTACAGAACCTGTGCTAATTTTAGAAACACTTGCCTGCACATTCAGTAAACGAATTCTAGAGTTAAAACTGTTCATCCAATCCATTTGCAAACCAAAACAGCACAAACATCATTTTGATTGATGGAAAAGTGATGAAAACATTCTAGGCTGATTTTCAGAAATGTAGATTGAATAAGCAACTTGGATTCAATGAGTGTCCAGAGAGATTCTCTGGGTAGAAAAGCAGGATATAAATTGATGTATGATGAATTATGCTCTTAATTTACTTCAACTTTCCCCAACTTACTAAAGTTTGAAATTGTTATCTCAAGCCATCCGTTACTGCGAGTGATGGAGCTGTTGATTTGTTTGGAGATAGCCTGCAGCGCTGAACTATGTGTGGGACAGCCAAAAAGAAGAAAATGGTGTGGTAGTCAAAAAAAAGAGAGAGAGGAACAATCTGAGCTCCCTCTGGCAGCTTTGAGATTAACAAGAGTATTATAAAACGTAAAGTGCAAAGCAGAGGGGATTAAAGATAAGCACCAAGGCTAAAGTAATGACAGATATTGGGAATAATCAAATAGAAATAACCTTGAGAAAAAAGATAAGGAAGTTAGTCTTCATCATGCTGAGGTAGCAACAAGGATGAGACCTCTGAGTCAGGCACGTAGATGTAAGGCCTTGGGACTTGTGGTTGAACAACACAGTTACAGCTTGAAGAGCTTAGTTAAACTGCAGAGTTTCACATGTACACAAAATGCAGCCATCACACCATTGCAATATCTTTGTAATATCTCTGGGGATTACTAGTTGGAATGGGAAATATTTCACGCTTGTAGGAAGATTGGAATTGTTTTACACAGTACCAAGAAAGGGATGGTTAGTGTAGATGGTGAAGGCACCAGACTAGAAACCAGGAGACTCTGAGTTCTAGTCTTGCCTTAGGCATGAAAGCTATCTGGGTGACTTTGGGCCAGTTATTCTCTCTGTCAGCCCAACCCACCGCACAGGATCGTTGTGGGGAAAATAGGAAGAGGAAGGAGTATTGTGTAGGTTTGCTTGAATTGTGTACAAAAATAATAAATGCAGGAAATAAATAAATAATGTTGATAATCTTTCAGACTGTTTTCAATAACTTACAGCACTGACTAGCCTTTGTCTTGAAAAATTAAGGACAATGAGTTATAATAGAACTATGCAGACACTTACATGAAAGATGCAATGGAAAGGTGAAAAAATATCCCAGAAGGCAACAGTGACAAATCACATCCACATTGTCACAAACATACAGATGTGCTCACACAAATGTGGGCATATCCAGGATTTGATGTTGATCTGAGGGAAACTATATGTTATCATATTGAAAACTTCCCATCCCAACGATCTTGGACAGAGGCATTATTAGGGTATATTATTCCTCAATTAAGCATTCTGAATTTTCTGGGAAAATGCAGTTTGGAGGTATTACTTAATCCCTCATGATTACTAGTGTATCTCTGACTCAGATGCCTTTAACAATTTGAATTGATAAATCAGGACAAAAACTATTGTGCAAAAGACAGCTTTTGAAATAGTCCCCAAAATTTATAGGATTGCAAAATTTATCTTCCCATGTATTCCTACGTGAACGTTGACATTCTTTTGAAAGGCCCCTCTCAAGAGATTGCAATAAATGAGACCGTGAGGCCTATTCTGTATTTTCTTCCATTCCCAGTAAATACTTTTAGTTCTAAAAATGCATTTATTATTTTTTAATACACACTGATATTTTTAATTTTTTAAGATGTGTTACATTTTAAGATATATATATATATATTTGCATGTCACCCAAAGGACTTCAGCTCAGGGATAACCTAGAGATATTGAATGTCAATGGAATGAGCAAAATGTTAAAATAATGCCTTCTCTTACATCCTGGCCAGTTGCTCTCAGCTGCAAGTTTATTCCAGTTGGACGGCCTCCAGCGCCACTGTGAGATACTGTGTGCTCAGACCATCAATACTGAAAGTTGTGTTCACATCTATAAATATGCCAAGGTAAAGATGATATTCTAGTCAACCTCCATGTATAAGAATGCCAGATCTTAGGAGAGGAATTGGGAAAACGGCCTTAAATGCATCAGAAGCTGGAAACCAGTAAAAGAGGTCTTATAGATAAGGCCAGACTTAAGAAAGATTCCCCTATTTATAGGGGGAAACCAAGTATTGCAAAATAATACAATTCCATTGGTGGCAGCTGAATATGAAGCTGAATATGAAGAGCCAAGCATCTCTTACTTGGGTTTACTTTAGTAATTTCTTTTCTTCATAAGACCCATCATACATGCCTCAAATTGGTTTGACTGCTAACACTATTCATTCTCTGGAACTTAGTCATCATTCTTCCATATTAATTGCAGTCTCCCATGACCAACACAATCACAATTGGTGCCGGCAACTTGTTAAGCAAAGCAGTTGCTAAGTTGAAACCCTGTCTCTGTTTATGAATTTGCCCCAAGAAGGTCATCAAGAATTGGTCATAAAGTTACTTTTTCATCCCTATTGTACCTGTCGCTAAACAAGGACTGCCTGTATTAGCCTGGCAGTTTCACTGACCAGTTGCTCATTCCCTTTTAAGGTTTCCTTAACTTTGGCTCAATGAGCAGCAGAAGAAAAGAGCGTTTGGGAGGGGAGGCATTTTAACCACTTCAAAATATCCCCGTGGAATAACCACACAGAAAATGGGTGGACACAAAATCGACAGTACTTTTTAACCAAAGGATGAAAATGCTCTCAGGCATTTGCTATCAGGATAAAGCTGTCTTTGGAGGGAGAAGGGAACAAGGGTGGGAGAGAGGGAGGGGGGGGAATAATTGACAGCTGCCTAATGTGTGTTTTATCACAGCATCCCTTTGTTTTTTATAGATCCATAATGCCCCAGAACTGGCCTCTTTTTGCGAAGGCTTTTTTCTCAAGCATATGAACTCCCTGGTGCAGCAGGAATCGTTCAGGCAGCTCATCTATGGCAGGAACAGTAGGGTTCAGGGCCTGGATCCCCTCCAGGATTTGCAGTCCACTTTGGCCAGAAGACTTCATTCCGTTTATGTAACTTCAAGAGTGTAATTGCTAAGATCCATGGCCCTGCTGTGAAGCAAAGCCCCTGCTCATTGAACTGCACTGAAACGGGATCTTGGCCCCAGCGTGGCTGCTTCATCCGGCTTCTGAAGACAGTGCCTCTTCCACCACCTCAGCAAACTTATCCAAACGCAAGAAAAATAACTCACATGCCACAATGGTTTTAGCTGAAAACGGATGAGCAGAATCTGAGGTGGGATGCTGCTATTCTGCTAGGGTACGCATCAGAAAGGAGAACTCAGGGGGAAATTCACTTCTAAGCGTCCAAAAGATCGCTTAGAAGAATGCACAAACCATAGTTGGCATTTAGCCAGAGGACAGACTGTTTTTAAAAAATGGCTATGAATGTAGAAATTCCAATTTCTCTCAACTTTGGCTACTCAAAACTGTGTAATATTGGGGTAGCTGATTCCACCAGAGTGCCATGCTGCAAACGGATCTGGCTTTTTGCTTTGTCCACTGAGACATGCAGGTTCAGTAGAGGCTAAAGCTAAAAAAAAAAAAAAAGCTAGATTTGAAGATACAATAATATGCTACCTAACAGATTCTAGGTTATTTTGGCCTCAGTTTTTAACTAGCTCTGGCTGTCCATTTTTGTATTTAAAGAAACATAACCTGGTGTCCCTAATATTTACAGCTACCCACGTCTTTGTGCAAATTATTATCGCCAAGACCATCACACTGTGGTATCTATGATACTGGTTGTTGCAGATAGAATTTCTCTCATTTCTGCAATATAGCTGTATATAAAGGGCTGGGGCTTGCTTTGTCAATGCTATTATAGCGAAAACTGCCTGAAATGCCTGATCTGGTGCTTATGATCTGGACCACCGTCTGCCTGGGAATTATGTGCATCACGCACAGAAATAGGACTGGGGAATTCCAGGTAAAGGGATCTCTGTATAGAAAGACTGTATATTTGTGCATATCGTTTTTAGAACTGGAAGTTGCAAGCAATAATCAAGCACTGTGCAGACTACACATGCAGCCTGAATTGTATGATTTCGAATGAGAGCCACATTTAAATACTGCTACTGCACCATTTGTTGCATGTGATAGCATTCTGACTCATTAAACTGGATTTCAGCTAGTGTAGGTAAATCAGGCCTGACTGGGTTCAAAGTTGAATATTAAATCATTGTAAATAACTGAACAAGGACTTTTGCACATGTTATCTCACCATTTGAGTCAGAAAGTCAGTATGACTGGCACAAATTATTTTCATATCCCTCCACATACACTTCAGTCTGCATTGAAATGTTAAGGGTTGACATGGGAATTAGCTGAAATAGGAACATGCTTCCCCTCTTTCCAATAATCGACATTTTGCTTTCATCTTTGGACTAGAAAATATTAATTTAGGCTATAGTTTTAATAAATGAGTATTAACAAGGATTATGGTTATCAGTTGGGGAAATATGCATAAATCAAAAATTGTTTGAAGGAAATTGTCAAACTAATCAAGGGGGAAAGAAGTCAAGTCAAATGGGAAGGGAGCTAGGTGCATGCCACAAGAGTTTTTGTGGTGTTCCAGGAAAGATCATGAAAGAGTAATGGAAATCATGCAAATATATAGACGTTTCAGAAGCAAGAGAGGCTTTCCCAGTACCTATTTGAGAGTTTAAGGTCCTCACCATAAAATCTTCATTTTTAACAGAGAGAAAAGCATTCATTACAAGATGAACCATGTTTAGAAAGACTTATTACATTTGGTTTAAGGCTATAAAGATTGGAGCAGTTCAGCAATAACACAAGCCATAATTGTGACTGAGCAGGGAGGTTGGGTAAACTAACAGGGGGGGGGGATTATTTTTCTCAGATATCTTGCTCCTTTATCGGTTACAACCTGTGCCTAAAGAGTTCGGTACATTTGCATAATGCATGTGAATCACATGGTACAAAGGCAATACCTAACTAAAATATTTATAAATGGGTCAAGAAAGAAGTGGGATAGGTGGAGAGGAATCAAAACATGAGAACTGTATGAATTACCTACACATTTCAACTCATACTTGCAGAATAGCGCTACAGATTAAAAAAAAAAGATAAGCTATAAATCTGTCATTTTTTTCAAATCTGGATCTGCAAAACAAACACAAGCACCTCACATTCTCCAGATCACAGAAAAGTGTAAGATTTGTCATTAAGTAGTTAGGAAATATCCCAAAGTTTGTCATTTTGGGAAATAATTTTTAAATAGCTGATTTAGCTACCTGTACAAAAATATGTTGTATTGTGACAATGTCTGCTATATTAACTGTACATTAATGTTGTCATTTATGTAAATGTCCCATATTTTATTAACAACATGACACTTGGTTAAACTTTGCAGATGGTGTAAAGCTTAATAATTTAACACAAAACAAAATGGGCTATATAAGTATGGTCTCTTCCCCTCAATTTCTGTGTTTGTTGGATTGCAATAAATATAGGCAAAATACTGGTTCTAAAAGAGGGCCAGTTTAGCGTAGTCGTTAAAGCATCAAGATAGAAACCAGAAACTCTGAGTTCTAGTCCTTGAGTATGAAGCCAGCTGAGTGACCTTGGGCCAATCACCCTGTCTCAGTGCTAGAAAGTAGGCAATGGCAAGCCACTTCCAAAAAAAAAAAAAAAAACTTGCCAAGAAAACTGCTGTCCTGGCAATCTCCAGGAGTCAGTGAAAGGGCTGCCTACACTTGCTTTTTAAAATGCTTTTGTGAAATTAGAAAATGTTCAGTTTGCTAGTCAGAGCAGTCTTCACCTGATGCTCTGAAATTGTATTGTGTATATTCCCAGCTCATGGTTTCAGTGCCAAATACTATTTTTTTTGTGCAGTATACCTGAAATAAAATAAAATAGGAGTCCCTAAGTTTATAGAGGTTCTACAAGGTTCAGTTTCAGTGCACTACTAAAAATGTCTGAACATTTACGACTTTTTAAAGGTATTCTTCACCTGAGAAACCTTATTTGATCATGGGTCAAATGTTCACGGATCAAATTTTTCTTTTTGCTTCGGACAGTGGAGATGATCTTAGTCAGGCGAACCACCAGCGGTCAACTTTGCACTTGCAGCGAACAGGGATTATTTACAAAAATTGCTATTAGACACTGACAGGAATAATAACCTTTCTATGCCAAGCCAAACAAGATTTCTCAGGTGCAGAATACCTTTAAAAAGTGTGCAGTTGTAAAGGTTCAGACCAGGGGTGGATTGCTGCTGGTTTCACTACTTTCACAACCTGTATGCCATTGCGCGTGCACTCTTTAATGTAAATTGTTCTTCGGCGTGCGCAGAACGATTTACAGTGAACTGTGCATGTGCCGTCACTAATATCCAAAATGCTGGCGGCCCAGCGGCAGCAAGGGAACCAATTCGGAGGCGTGGCAGGCCTGTGTCCCTGCCGGTTCTTCGACCCAGGCCTGTATTCATACTACTGGTTCGGCCACACTGGGCCAAACTGGGAGCAACCCATCTCTGGTTCAGACATTGTTTAGAACAGTACTGAAATTGAGCCTTGTAGAACCTCTACGGGCTTATGGGCTCCTGTTTTATTTCATTTTAGTCACAAAGTTTCCAAAACCTAAATTCTTAAGCAGTCATTTCACTCCGGGCCTTTCTAATGAAGTTACAGGACCACACAAATGCATCTCTCCCACCCCTGTAGCTTGACTGGGGGCTGCCAAGAGAGTTGCACCAGGGAAACAGCTGCTGCAGTTAAAAAATGCAGAGTTCAGACATGTGAATTACAAGTGGACACAAGCACATTGAGAAAATCTGTATTTAGTGTTTGTTGATTTATTTACTTGGGCAAACAACTCTCCCCATTTTCTGAAATCTATGCTGATCTCTGGCAATAAGAAACTTGACCACAAAGAAGACCTCTGTGACCAGGCATCCACCATCTCTTTGGGCTCGAGCCATTGTCCATCCCATTAACCGCCTTCTTAAAAAAAGGCAACAAAAAAGATTGCCACTAGCATCTGCTGAGAAGTCACTCCCCGGCCAAGCTGAATGCACCACTTACCCTCCTGGGGCCTAGGCTGTTACTACGGTTGGCAGCACTGGATGAACTTCCACTGCTGTGCACATCCCCTAGGCAACCCTTTCCTCCAGATCCTTACAAGCCTAGGACTTTCCTAGTGGAAGTGTTAGTAAATATCAGGCTGTGAATAGCATCAGGGTAGAATCTGTTTGGGACCTGTGGAAGGGAAAGATCCAGACAGATCGGCCTTGTTGCCATTAAAGATTCCTATTAAGCAACAGAGAAAAGGCTTTCCTATGTCACACCCAACTAGTAAAAGTTAACATAAAAGCTGCCGACATTTTTTGGAAGGTATAAAAAGCATGAAGTCTCCATTTGGTGGTTCCTAAATCAGGGGTCTCCAACTTTGACAACTTTAAACCTGGAGGACTTCCCCAGCCAGCAAAGCTTGGCTTAAAATTGCCAAGGTTGGAAACCCCTGTCCTGAAATGACCTAACAAGTAACTGTAGAGTAGTTCTCTTGGGCGTGTCCACTGCTTTAGTTTCCAGAGGGGTACTGGGCTGGTGCAACATAAACAAAATAATCTCTGCTGACCCCATTAAAGACTAGTGCACTGATTTGTGCAGGTTTCATTGGGTGAGATTCATTATCTTACTCATGTTCTATGCATTAGGGTAGAGGATAGTTGGGTGTGCACCAACCAATTGGGCAATTTAGCAGAAGTTAAGTTCCAGCTATAAAGCTGGTATGATAAGCATCCTTCTCCCTCAGTTTCCACTTCAAATACCTGAGCCTTGTATGACAGAGTGAAAGACTGAATAATAATATCATATTTTCAGAAGTTTTACCAGATGCATTCCTCCGGCTGCCGATCAGGCTCTCTCAACTATACAGCCTTCAACTTAAGGGCATCCATTCTGCAGTACACCCTTTCTGACAAAGACCTTTCCCAGCCAGCAAGATAGGTGCTGCCAGCTGTCAGAACCATTCGAGTACTTCTGAAACAGAGGCACAATCACACCTGACAACTAGGTCATACCATCACCTTCCCCCTACAGGGAACTGTGGCAGCCCTACATATCTTTGTCGTTGTCCTCCAAATCGTAGCATGCTCAGACCCACAAGGGGAACTGGCCAGTTCCTTGGTCTTTCCTTCAAAGATGCACTGGCTGCAGATAATGGCCTCACCTGGGCACGCGATCTTTAATATTCAAAAGCTAACCTTTTTGAAGAAACAGTCATTGCAGAAAAATGCCATGGGACAACTCGGGTCTTGAAAGGCTTCTTAGCATGCACATATAGGAAACCTTTTAGGATAGTGGTCTCCAATCTTTGCAGCTGGGAGGCCTGGCTGGGGGGGGGGAGAGAAAGAGGGGAACTGGACCAAGTGAGTGACAGGCTGGTGTGCATGCATACGCACTTGCACAAGTGGCGGGCTGGCACGCACAGAGGTCAATTTGCATGAGCAGCCTGCTGCTCCAAGCTAGCTCATGCAGCCCAATTCCGAATAGGAGACAGCCCAGTAGTGAGCCATAGCCCAGGGATTGGGTATCCCTGCTTTAGGACATCAGTGTTCCTTTTGCTGGCAGAGATAAATCTGTGCAGTGCCAGCAATAATTCGGGAGAAAGACAAGGGTTTTTTCAGGCACATTTTAAATATTATGCATGAAAATTCTACAGGTATCTATTTTACGCAGACACAATAAGGCGATAAAAAGACAATAGAATGAACTTCTAATGAAGTGCGCTTGAAAATGAAGCACTGCTGCAAACCAAATGTATGTCAAAAGGACATATGGGCAGCGATGTCACAACTTCGACCCTCATCTATTTGCAACCTGATGTTGAATGCAATTATTGAACTCACACTACTAAAAGAGACCCATTAAGTAGCCACTGCTCCACTGCTTATAGATTGATACCCATAATTTGGTAACAACATGTCACAATAGATTACCCTCTAGTCAACACTGATAAAATTGTTGGCTAAAACAAATACAATATTGTTTCTGCTTCTCTGCTCGCATGACAGGGGTCTCTGAACTTTGCCAGAATTTTGTTCTGAAAAGGTTTCGTCCTAAAGTCTTAATGTTTTATTCTCTTCTAGAGAAAGTATAGAACAAAATCAAAGAATAAATGAGGGTCTAACTACAGACTATTTTTCTAGCACTTGAAAGAATACAAGCTGGTTTCCCAATTTAGCTGGAGGCACATACCAATTATGGTCAATTTTGAAAAGGTTGTCTCTACTATGTGCTCAAACCCCTCATTGATGGGTTCCTCAGTGTTCCTTTTTTATTTCTAATGCACTGTTTTCCAACACTATTCTGAGATCAATTAATTCTGAGGCATCTTTGTAGGACTTCTTGATGTCAAGATGACAGTCTCCTTGAATAATAATTTGTTTCGTACACTATCTGTTCAAAAGGCAAAAGGGATACAGAGCCAAAGCACATAGAGCCAATTAAGCATATAGAGCTAATTAAGTTTGACGATAGACAATTTATGCTGTTATCAGGATTCTGAAAAGTGTTTTTCAATGAAAACAAAGTCTACACAATCCTTTTTTCTTTCCGTTCTTTGAAACGAGCTATTTTTCCTTGCACAAAGTAGTTGTTACAGTGTGTGCTTCAAACCTAGGCTTATTTCTCAAAATGTGAAAAAAAAGCTCATTAGGCAGCAATAAAAGAGTCAATATGTGGCAGAATAACTACTATGTGAAGACTAGGGAAGTTCAAATCCACCTGCAGCCATAGATACTCACCGGGTGACTTTGGGCCAGTCAGTGTCTTAGCCTATCTAAGTTACAGGATTTCCCTGTGACAGTTATCTTAAGCTCCTAGAGAAAAAAATGGATTACTAATATTAAAAATAAGCAGATTAGGTGGTCATATCTAAGCTGAAAACTACAAGTTACCAACTCATTTCAACTGATTACCTTCAGTATTTTACTCATTCACTCAAAGAATTAGGGGTGACATGATAGCAGTATTCCAGTATTTGAGGAGCTGCCACAAAAAAGAGGGGGGTCAAATTATTCTATAAGGGCAGGACAAGAAACAATCGTTGGAAACTAATCAGAGAGGCAGCATAGAATTAAGGAGAACAGTGAACACTTCCTAACAGTGAGGACAATTAACCAGTGGAACAGTTAGTCTTCAGAAATTGTGGATGTTCCATCACTGGAGGTTTTTAAGAAGAGACGGGACAGTCACTTGTCTGTAATGGTACAGGTTCTCCTGCTTGAGCAGGGGGCTGGACTAGAAGACCTCCAAGGTCACTGCCAGCTCTATTTAATCTTCCTCTGTTGTTCTTTGTAGCAGTCATGCAACATATAGAATTAAAGCATCCCCAGAGTTGGCAGTGGTGGAAGCAAAAGACAACCCTAAAGTCAAACAGAAATTACTTGGAAATCTTACAAATACAGGTAGTCCTTGACTTAACAACCGTTCGTTTAGTGACCGAAGTTACAATGGCACTGAAAAAAAGTGACTTGGGACCATTTATTAGACTTACAATCTTTGCAGCATCTCCGTGGCCATGAGATCAAAATTCAGATGCTTGGCAACTGACTCATATTTCTGACCGATGCAATGTCTTGGTGTCACGTGATTCTCTTGTGGGACCTTCTGACAGGCAAAGTCAATTGGGAAGCCAGATTCACTTAACAATTGTTAAGTGATTGACAACTGCAGTGATTGGCTTAACAACTGCGGCAAGAAAGGTCATAAAATGCAGCAAACGTCACTGAACTCTCATTTAGCGACATAAATATGGGGGGTCGATTGTGGCCGTAAGCTTTCTTCGCCTGCATACTGCTTCTAACCAATAATGATTATGAACCAGTAATAACTATTTTATACTAGCTGTTCTTAGGACTGCAAGTGTTTCATTCTTTTACATTTCCCTCCCATTAAATCAATCTTAACAGTGGACGTTTCCAACCTACCCTTTATACGCAGGATGTAACCCAGAGAGAGAGAGACGTCCTAATGATCTGAACAGGCAGTCAGTTACGCAGTCGCTAAAACAAGAACATCTGTGGACGTCTGTCCTTATGCTCTCTACAAACTAATGGATGCATTTGGAAGCAATTTAAAACTCTTGCTACCTTGGACTCAAATTGCATTAAGGCAGCCTGAGTCACTCGCTCCCAGCACAAGCTCCTTTACCTCCCGCTGCTGTACCACCACCACACAGATTCGATCCGACAGACGTGAATGAATGACGCCCCTTATAAAACAGGCTGAATTAGATCACTAAGGCCTCTCTATCTGTATCTGCGGTGACTGGCAGCTGCTCTGAAAATTCCACCCAGGCATCTCTCTCTCCTTCTCTGCCCTACTTGCTCCCTGGATGGAATCTTTCCAACCGGTAGGAATCTGAGCCGCATTCAAAGCTGCCTTCATCCCCTTCAACAACAAACTCACCAGGTGAAGCCTGACAAGACGGAGCCAAAACAAACCAACAAGAAACAAGAACGAGGGATCAGCATGTTCCATAAAACCCTGGACTTTGCCCAAAGACAACTTTATTTTTAAGTTGTTTGAGTAAAACCTTCCAAACAGCCCGTGAGTTTTGGATGATATTTAGTACCAAAAAAAAAAAAAAAAAAAAGGAGGCAAGAAAATAGAAACTTGGTCAGAGGACAGAAGAGAGCATCTGGAAGAAGGCATAGCTGGCTCTATGCAGAATGGTTGAAAAGTGCAACACCTTAACCCCCTCTGTTGGCACTCCTACAAACCCTACAATTACTTACCATATTTTTCGGATTATAAGACGCACCGGTGTATAAGACACACCAAGATTTCGAAGAGGTAAGTAAGAAAAAAAAAAGTTGTCATCTTCCCCGGCCCCTAGGAGCTCTCTGCAGACTTCAACAGGGCTGGGGAAAGGCAAAAATGCCATTTTTGGCAGAAAACGGGCTGGTTTTTTTGCAAAAATGAGGGTGGTTTTGCCTTCCCCCAGCCCTGCTGAAGCCTGCAGGGTGCCTCTGAGGGCTGGGGGAAGGCAAAAATGCCTCTTTTTGTGAAAAACGGCCCATTTTTCGCAAAAAAGTGGTGCGGGGGTGGGGCTTTGAGTTCCACAAGGAGCTGCAATATGATCTTTCAAGTCCCACTTTGTGCTGGAGTTCCAGCATAGTTGGAACTCCAATTCCAAGGCTGGGATGGGAACACTTGAAGGCTGCCATCATCCCTAGTCTTTTGACAAATCGTTCAATGTTGGCAAGGCAGATCTCAAACCCAAAACGATCAAGGCCACCCAAAAGCAGGTAAAATAAGTTGCAGAGTAAGCTTTAAATGCGTAAGGGAATAAGGCAATGTTCCTATCAGGCTAGCCAACAAAAACAGAGAGAGCGAGAGAGCTCATGATCCATAAGATGAATCTCCATAAGCTCAGTAAGGAAAAATCATATAAAGTAGGTTTAATATACGATGGTAATATCTGCTGGGAAAGGAGGCTGCAGAAAAGGGGAGAACAACATCCATGGAGAAGGAACAGAGCCATGGAAATCGAGTGCACCACTTAAATCACACACTATTAAATGTTGTCAATTTGAACTTTTGAAACTCCATCAAATGGCACTGAAATACTTTCCAGCTAACATCCAGAGTCCAGATGATGAAAAGACTATATTGGAGGTTTACATAGCACAACATTCTAAAGCAGCACTTGGGTTTGCACACTTACGCTCTCTCTGCAACACACAGTGCGGGAAAAGTCAAGTCTCAGGCAATCACCTAATCCTACTTGTTCTCTTATGGGTGGAAGATCTGAGCCCTGATGTAATCACAAAGTCAATTTAACTGGCAAGTCTCCACTCACCTGCCCATATCATAACCGCTTATGGTGTAAAAGAACTGATTCCAAGCATTAAAACAGGAGGGAAAACCTTTCAGACCAGTAACTTTGTCATCAATAAACAATAATGAGCGACAAGCATCTAAAGTACTTTCAGCAGTGTAAAATAACATGGAATGCTTTTTAATTCCACTCTGATTTTAACATTGAATACCAGCTTCTCTTCAAATCTCCAATAGTAACTCAAAGGGAAGATATTCATAGGCACGCATGCACCCATATAAAGAGAGAGAGAATGTGAGAGAGAGAGGAGGGGGGAGAGGGAGAGGGAGGGAGAGAGAGAGAGAACAAGAGAGAGGAGAACAAGAGGGAAAGAATGAGAGAGAGAGAGAACAAGAGGGAGAGGGAATAAGAGAGAAACCACCAGATTTTGTAAGGCAATATTGAAGTCACAATTTCTGGTAATCATCCCGTTTGCTGCTCTGCAGTCTCTTTTAATGGAACACAAATGCTGAGCTGGTAGCAATAAAAATATCTTCCAAATGGTGTTGCTTGAAGGCTGCTTTTATATTAAGCAACAACAATTTAAAAAAATCCTTGTGGCGTTTCCACTCCTAAAGTAAAGTTTCCTCATAGTTTCAACTCATTTGCTTGGCAAACATCAGGATTTCACAAAACAGAAAGTCCAAGTCCATAGGATGGAGGCTTTCCCTCCTTTTAATCATTTCTTCAACTTCAGCTTTGGATTTTTTTTCTTAAATTTCTTCTCCTGCCTTGGTTCTATGGTGACTTCTGATTTTCTCTTCTTGTCACTGAGGTAAAATATAATACACAGGTTATAAGATAAATACACTGGGGCCAAAGTATCGCTGAAGCTAACTTTAAAAAACAGGTGAAGATGCAGTGGTGGGATTCAAAACTCTTTACTACTGGCTTGGTGGGCGTGGCAGAGGAAGGATACTTTAAAATCCCCATTCCCTCCTGATCAGTTGGGACTTGGGAGGCAGAGAATAGATGGGGGTGGGGCCAGTCAGAGGTGGTATTTACCGGTTCCCCGAACTACTCCGCTACTGATTCTCCAGACCTGGTCAGAACCTGCTGAATACCACCTCTGTGAAGATGGTAGTTTAAATGTCCAAGATTCCCAGTCTAAAAAAAAAACCAAGAGCTTCTCTCTGCTGGTGAGGTAACTTCTGCATCCCTCCCACCAGCTAAGAGCTGGTCAACAGTAAGACTGTTTTGCTAATTTCTTACTTTCCTATAGTCGGAAAGAATACTACAGGTAGTCCTTGATTTATGACAACTGCACCAACACTGCTGTTGCTAAGCAATGCAGTTATGAAGTGAATCATGTTTTACAACTTTTTTTGCTGCGGACAGTAAATGAATCCGGCTTCCCATATTGAATATACTTGTTGGAAGCCCTCCAGGAAGGTTGTAAATTGTGATCCTATGACCCCAGGATGCAGCAACTGGCATAAATACACGCTGGTTGCCAAGTGCCTGAATTTATGTAATTGTGGGGATCCAACAATAGTTGTAAGCACAAGATCCAGGCATAAATCATGTTTTTCAACCATCATAATCTCACATAGTTCTTAAACGAATAGCCATAAGTCAAGGACTATTTGTAGTAGATAAGAACCGTGATGGTGCACTGGCTAGAATGCAGTACTGCAGGCTACTTCTGCTGATGGCTGGCTGCCAGCAGTTCAATTCTCACCAGCTCAAGGTTGACTCAGCCTTCCATCCTTCGAGATTGGTAAAATGAGGACCCAGATTGTTGGGGGCAATATGCTGACTCTGTAAACTGCTTAGAGGGCTGTAAAGCACTGTGAAGCGGTACATAAGTCTAAGTGCTATTGCTATAATAGGCCTCTGAGATGTGAGTGCCCCAACACTAACCTCTTCAGGCTGACCAGAGATGCATCCTGTCCTGCTTTACTCAGCACTTCATTCCATTCTTCATCGTCTCCTCGGATAATGTATCTAAGTGAAAAGAAAACCACTCTAAACATCAGGACAACCTGGTCAGAAAACAGTAACCTCTGCCATACTAGAATTCTGCCAAATCAGAATTCTGTACAAGCATCGTATCTGGCCCTCAAAAGCACAATCTGATTGACTCAGCTGGGAAAAAATGAGATTCCTAAGTGCAAAAACCGCACCTGCGCTTTAAAAGAGGGTGATTTATTCAGCTTTGGTTGAAATATTTATGTCTGTAAAAATGAAACCGGCCCATCCATCCTACACCAGTCCCCCAAATTAGGGAAAGGCAGTCATACTCAACACATAATCACTATTAAAGGAAGGGGGAGCAGAAGGTCAGGCATCAAAAGGAAAAGAAAAGAATGCATAAATCCAGGGAGTGCTCATTGTCCCTTACAATTAGTACCCAAGGGACCTTCTTTTTGTGTTATAAAGCAATAGTATGCATCTGATTTGGCCAAATCCCCCAAACACTTCAGAGAGATGCTCTGGCTCATTGAAGCCGAGCAAATGCATTTCAAAGCAAACCAAACTGAATTTTAACCTTCCTGAGACCTCAGGAGAAGTCTGGTGTTTTGGAAGCCCATATAAAGGTAGATTTTGTCTTTCTCTTTTCTGAGAGAGAAAAAAATATGGAGGGATTCCTTGTTTCACTACAGAACCATTTATTGGGGGGTGGGGGGTTGGAGGGAATTCTAACACCAATGCTTTGGCCAAATAGCTTAAATGATTTAATTTTCCTGGAGATAATTTGTTTATTTGTTACAGGGACAGGGGAAGGAAAAAGAATTAAAAAAATTACTGTGAAAGATCCAGATCTTTTAGCTTTCCAATCTCATTCTTATGTTTTTCCTGAAATTCTTTGGCTGCTTCTTCCTGCATTAGAAAATCCACGTTATAAACAACAGGCACTGTACATGGTTATTTAAAATGAATGCAGTACAACTCTCAAACCAAGGACAAAAGCTAATCAATGATCTATGTTAATTCTAAAGAGCCTGGTGCTTCTTAATGCATCTCACATGAGATGGTACACCTATTCATTCTAAGTGCGAAGTAAAATTCCCAAGAAAATGAGCTTTTAAACACATGGTAATATCATGCATTTACACACTTGGTCAGCTGAACATGTGTAACTATTGCAGAAATTATCCAAGTTATTGAAAACAGAACATCTGTCTTCAGAAGGGACATGCTGGGCACTTCTGAATGCTCAAAAGTCATATTTGAAAGTACCAGTTTTGTTTGCTCAACTTCCAGTATTTGTTGGCAAACGAATGAGTGAATGAATGAAATATGCATTTATATATTGTGATTCTATTAGACATAGCCAAAAAAAATCACAAGGAGATGGAACTGTAAATATTGAACACCAACAACTGAAAAGCTTATATAAAGATAATTACCAAATCTTCATTTAAAGACTTCAGGGTTGGCTCCATTATAACTTCTTTCATTACTGCCATTTGCTCTTCTACAGCCTTCTCCTGGACACTGTTGAACAACTAGGGAACAAAGAATGGTGGGACGGATCACCTTTTTGCCCGAAATATTTCTATGTATCCCCAAAACATCATTCCTGTTTATTTCCTAATTTCCCTGCATTGACTTTCTAACAATCACTACTGATATAAAAAGCATTATCACATACTACAAAACACACTGAAGGCATTTCCCTATAAAGAATCTGTAACAGAAGCCTAGAGTGTTGTGCTTCAGCAAATGATTCATCCTGTTAAATGCTGCCCCCAATGGGCATTTACCTGAACAACTTTACGGATGGTCCTGTTGAAGAGGCCCATTAACTGGCCACTAGGCAGCCCTATCTCTTTCTCCAACTGGTCCACGGATTTGTGCTGGAGACCAATTCCAAGAAGAAGAGCCTGACAAAAGAAAAAAGGTTTCCTTTGCTTTGATGCAGTGGAATGACAAGTTTCATCTTAGGCAAGTAGGGTATTACATTAATATCTCATCTAGCCAATTTCTGAATCAGCAAAACTTTTAGATAGGTTTTCCCCTATCATAACTCAGAAGGCCAACTGCAAAGGCCCATAAACACATGTGTTGCATACACAGCAGGTACAGTTTTCTCCACATCTCTGTCTTCCCCACAAGCCCTTTTTCCTAGTGTTCCACATTTGCTATTTCCTATTCATATCTAGCCAAGTCAGTTCTTCGTTTTCTCCTCGCTCTGTTTGAGCCCTGGAATTCATCTACTCATCCTTCTACTTCAAACACCAGACAAACCACGCACTGTGATAATCTGGATCTAAACTAAAGCAGTTCCAATACTTAATGATAGCTAACAAAACCACAGTATCTATATTCTGTATCTTACGTGTTTCTACCGTTTTCATCACAGCTATAGAGATTTCACTATTCCATGCCACTACAAATATATATAGAGAGGGATGACGTCCCCCATCTCATTGTACAGACAAAGCCCCAGCAAAGAGAGCTCTCCAAGGCCTGAGAAGGGGGCAATGTGGTGAAGGGATAACACCTGCTTTTTCATGGGATTGAGTATTTTCCTGCCTGTTGATCTTAAAGGCTGCACTGATGAGGGAAGAAGTGGAAATGGCGGTTTGAAGGTGGATGCATTCTGGTGACAGAGAGGAAGCTAAGGGCAAAAGAAACCGCTCCTCTATTCAATATTGTAAAACTCCCCCCCCCCTTTCATCAAGGCCTGGCCTTGAACCAGCTCACTTTTTAGAAAAGAACTGATCCATTCAGGACAGGTGGAATGAAAGGGAGTTAGTTATTGTGAAGGAGAAGCACTGCCTATACTTCCTCAGCTGAGGTTGGCAAACCAATCTTGTCCTTTGGGAAGAGAAAGAGTAAAAGGATATTAACTGCTACTGCTTGACATCTCATTTCCTGAGTTAATAGTTTGAGTGACCATTTCAAAAGAGGTTGTTTTTGTTTTCAGCCAGGATCCCCAAAGATCTGAAAGTAAGGCGTGAATAAATTTAATCAAACTCCCTACTCCTTTGGTGTGTCTAGCGTTTGCTTTTATGGCTCCAGCAACTACTAGTCATTTCCCCAACTCTCTGCCTAGAGGAATCACTACTCACAATAATTTACTGTCCAAGTGAATACTGTCAATAGTGAATACTGTCAATAGCTCAGAGGTTTCTCAGAGATTTAACTACTTGGTTTAGAGACCAGGCCTAAATAAAATCTGGAAGTGTTCATGATTCCAAATGATGTCTGGTTGTACCTATAATTCCAAAGCTAATCAGACTTCATCTTAAGATGTTTCTGATTATGAAACCATCAAACATCCACCACTGGATTCCAGAGAATATCAAGTGGCATGTGTAATAAAGATTTGGGGCTTACCGAAACACACATTTTAGAAACATTTATGTCATGGGCAAAAAGATGCTAGTGAAAAAATTGAAGCATCAATTGAAGACCCAATGGCAGGTCATCAAATGAAGTGAATTCAATTAATTCAACAGTAGTTAGTTAAGTAGTACGCACAGCCTGAGTAGCAGAAAGAGGCATATCTCCGAACTTGTTGAGAAAGTACATCCTAGAAATAGTTGGGATCATGTCCATGATCAAGTGATAGTCCACCATGTTTCTTGAGTACATCTCTAGTCTCTTCAGGTCATAAGGAATGAAGACCGCTTCTAGTTCTGTACGGCTGAGAGCTGAAAAAATTGGTGATAAATAGAAGAAAAAGTAAACTGTTAAGCAAAAATAGGATCTAAAGTCGTTTATCATCAGTAGCTCACTGTCTACACTAATTTTAATCAATCTGCATCTCTCTACATGCCTTAATCCCTGGCTCTCATAATCTCCAACCAGCCTCCTTTGGGTAGAATTGAGGCATTTGCACCTATTCGCTGAGCACAGAAGATTATTATGCCATCTAGAAATTATGGGAGATAAAGTGAAACACATCTAAAGAACATTAACCTGGACAAGGCTAATGTATATACATTTTTTTTCTTATTGAGTTGTGTGTCAGATTAGGGAGGGAGAACACAAGATAACGTATCATGCCCATTAGTGGTTTTCTAAGGAGTAGAAAGCCACTAATAGTTACTTGTAACTTGAAACAGATTTCAAAGAGTTACTCTAATGACATACAAATACTAGTGTGTTATGCCTAAGGAGAATACATTATTTTGAAAAATATTTGTATGCAATCAAATAGTCAAAATCAGTATTACTAAAGTGTATTGCCAAGTTTCATCCCTTTTAAAAGAGAAGGATAGAAGAGTACATTTAAAATTGAAGAACAAAGAAAAGGAAGAGCGGATCACAATTGAAAAAAAGAGTGGAGCTTAAATGTTTAGCCTATTAGAAACTGAATGAAGATCTATGAAAACTCTCCATTCAATGTCCATCTGTGAAGGTTCCAAGAGTTTTTCAAGGATTTTGTTTAAGTTGTTTTATGAATTGCCCTGTCAGGAGCTTGCATATACTTACCGGATTGTGACTGTTGCTTGACATTCCTGTTTTGTAATATATTCAAAGCTAATGACGGGGAGAAAGTGCTGAACTGGTAAGACAAGAGAGACAAGAATCTCCTCCTGAAATCTGTAGAGCAACGAGAAAAAACAAGGGGCTGTCATGTAACACAATATTTCTCAATCTTAAGACAATTCTATGATGTGTGAATGTCAACTCCCAGAATTCCACAGCCTGCAGTGTTGAGAAACATGGATGAGAGATCCTTGGTGCTCTCTGAGCTTGCCTTTTTCCTTGCAGATGTTTCATTTCCCAAACTAGGTAACATCATCAGTGCATCAGGACTTCCAAAGTAGTACCATGGAGATGGTGCCATTTCTTTCAAGGTTTCCCAAGCATGTAAGGGCTGATTAAATTAATCACCAAGTATCTTAATTAACTCACCTTTCCAGAAAGCAGTGAGCCAGACGTCCCCTGTGTTCTCTTCGTCTTCGTTCAGCATCTTCAGCATAATGCATGAGTGTTCCCCGGTCAGATCATTCTAGACACAAAGCCACTGGGGCTATTAGCACAGTATGTTTTCAACAAACAGCAACTATTTGTTTAAATTAAATTATTCTTCTATCAACAGAAATATAGTTAGCAGCGATGAGAGAATCATTGGCCCAAGTTAACCAAACATTTTGATTAAATGAACTAAAATCTATAATGGAATATAAGGTTTGGAAGGAACCTTAGAAATCATTCCATCCAACTCCACATAGTGTCCCTGGCAGATAAGTACCAGCCTCTGCCTTATATCCCCACCACCACTTAAAGCCCTAATTAATTAAATGAATCGCCATTTCTAAAATAGCAGATTTGCCCCCAAAAACAGAAGAATAATGTACTTCCTCTTGGCTACATCTTACCAGTCAGTAAATGGATGGTTAAAAAGAATTTAGAGTTCTTTGGCTAAGATTTATGGGGCTAAAGAATGATAAATAGCAAAATAAAGAACACTTGTATCAAATAATTAATAAATCCTCTATATTTCTATTCTTAAAATACCGTTGGATGATATTTCAAGGCAAAAAAAAAAAAAAACCTTGTAATTTGGTTTATAAAACCTTGAGAGCATGCTTCTGATAGCTATATAAGACTTTGAATTGGTACAAATGTGAGATTTTACTACAAATAAGCATAAATAATGCTTAATGATAACTGTATTCTGAGATTCTGAACTGTGAAATAAACAGGGGAGCTTTGGAAAATCTTGAACCTGATGGATCTACACACGCAGTAATCCTACCACTCAAGCGTATGATTATATCCATGTTTGTTCCTCTCATTAGCTTTTATTCCACCCTTCTAGTAAAGAAAAGTCACTCTGCCATTTTCTGACGAAGAAAAAACAAATTATTTGCCAACATAATTTTCCCTCCTCCCTGATATTCAAGAAATAATCATAGAAGTCCTGTTATAGTCTTGGACTATGAAACAAAACTTACTGGAGTTTGTCTCAAATAGACTGGTACGAATCCACCCCGTTTCCAAAATCTAGTAGAAAAAAAAACAATAAAAATTAATCCATGAACAAGAGAAAGTTCATTCAATCTTATGAAGTTCATTCATAAGCGAACTGTGGGACATGTCTATCCTGCTTTAAAAACTGAGCATTTTCAACTGATACTCCCTAATACCGTCTTTCTCAAGAAAGACATTCAGGAGCATAAATATTTTATTCTCTTTATTTCTCTTCTCTCAAGCAGAAATGCCATATGGGAAAGCTGCTCGTTAGGACAATGTCACTAAAATGGATGAGAAAAACTTTAAATAGTTTGTCAGCTGAAACAAAAATGATTGTTTTGATTGGAAAAATTTAACAAATAGAATTTCTGCAACAGAAAATCGATGTAATACCCTGTTTGCAACAGAAACTGCAGAACAGAACAGAAAATGCACACATTCCATAGAATCTGTAAGTAGCAAGTGTCCCAAAGAATAGTCCCCTTAGTTCAGGGGTGTCCAAACTTGGGAACTTTAAGACTTGTGGACTTCAACTCCCAGAATTCCCCAGCCAGCATGGCTGGCTGGGGAATTCTGAGAGTTGAAGTCCACAAGTCTTAAAGTTCCCAAGTTTGGACACCCCTGCCTTAGTTGAATCCAATATTGAGATCTGGCAAAATTATACTGGTACACAATAACAAAAACAAACCTTTCCCACTGTAATGCACATTTACAGCAAAATGCTTACTTGAGAAGCCTCGGTGTCAAGCCGTAAGAGACACCAAGGTACTCCAGATTCTCAGCTTGCCTCTCACTCAGCTTGAGAAGCAGAGGTGGCAAATCCTTCCGAGGCATCACAGCTTCTTCTAGTAAGCTGACAGCCTGAAACAATGGAGAGCATCTTAACAAAAGAGGAAGAAAATAATAGCTTGTTGGGGTCGTTGGTGCTCTTCGAGCAACAGCCAAGCTCAGAGAGCCCCCAAGGACCCCACACTTCCACCCTGTGCTACAAATATTCTCTTTTATCAGTAAATTATAGCTTGAAATTTGCTTATTTATTCAAGAACTCCAATGAAGTTTTGTGCCAACTTGATGCCACCAGTCATAAAGAAAACTTCATACCTCACTGCTCACAGTAGCGATTTCTTTTGGCTTCTGAATAACCTTTTCTTCCAAACAAGGAAATTTGCCTTCATAATACATCTGGAGCAAACGCAAAGCTCGGCTACCATAACCCATCTACCAAAATCAAGAAAGAATTAGAAGAAAGCACATTAGAGGAAGGTGTTTAAAAGGCTCTGACACGCAAATGTTCCCAGTTTACGTTATTGCACAGAATGATGTTTCATCAATTATCACTGAGATGTATTTTGGTGAAATTTGAAATAAATTTACCGCTTGGTAATCAGGATGGACTGCAATGCGTACAATTCTTCCACCCGAAAGGCTGCCAAAATCAGGATCTTGGAACTATCAATAAAAACAGGAGGAATAAATAAATGATTTTTAATGGGAAAGTATTCAATAGTAATAGTTTTTTTTAATTGATTAGTCTTACAACCATATCAATAAAAGAAAAGAAAAAGAAAATATATGATCTGATTCCAAGACAAAATAGATTTTGAAAAATATAGTTATAAGATATATATATACTGTATTTTTGGACTATAAAACACACTCTGCCCTGTCTGTGCGTCTTATAGGGCGAATATTGCGCTGGGGGGAGAGGGGGGTTGGTGCGGTGGCCATCAGCTGTTTTAGGTGGCAGGGAATGCTGCTGCAGCCGATTTGCTGCAGCCTACTTGCCGGTGATTGGTGGTGAACGGGCAGCAAACAGGTGGCAGTGAAGGTGAATGGGCAGTGGCAAACAGGCAGAAGTTAATGCAAACGGACTGTGGCGAAGGTGATCCCCGCCACCTAGAACAGCTGATCGGTGTTATTCTGGGAGGAAAATCCAATCACCAATCAGCTGCTCGGCAGTGAAGGCTCCAGTGTTCCCCTGCCGCTCAGCTCAGTTGACTGGTGGTGGGCGCAACGGAGCGGAGCCCTGACGAGCCATGTGTTGGGGCTGTGATAACGTACTGAGGCTGACCAGGCTGTTTGTTGCAAGGACACTAGCCAGATGAATACCGGATGGATGCTGGGAGGCAGAGGCAGATATTTTTTTCTTGTTTTCCTCCTCTAAAGTTAGTTGGGAGCATCTTATAGTCCAAAAAATACGGTAAGTGACAGTAATCTGATAAAATGCATCACCCTTATAGGAAACCCCAATTTGTTCAATGTATCGGGTTCTTAGCTCAACTGCCTTAATTATAAACTTAGCACTTCTGCTTACAATATACACATTAGGAGGAACCAAGACAAGCTATTTGATATTCAATACGTTTAAAAAAATCAATGTAGATTTAAGTACAAAATCTATTACCTGCTCTGAGATGTTCCATGGAATGAGATCTCCTGAGGCTTTTTTCCCTCTGGACAGGCTGTTCATAATAGATTGTCGTGATATCTCACCTTCCAAACATACCTGCAGGAATAAAGGGAAGGTAAGTTTCAGTTTTCCAGGAGTACATTATGTAGCTTTTTTTAAAACCAAAATTGTGTATCAGGTATAGATTACTTAAAAGAGTAACAGAATTACCAGAAGGTGTCGATTACTTAAAATAGTACAGAAAGTACTATTATTTTCTAATAGTAACTAGAAAGACTGGGTTAATCCAATCTCCTGATCTATTCTGTTCCCCCAAAACAATAATGTAAATGTGGTAGAAGTTGCTGGTAATAGTGTTTTGATTCTGACACGTTTTACAATCCCCAAAGTATTAATGAAAGTCTACCTTAACTGAGAAATCAGTAAGACATACTGTATGCTTTGGTTTTAGTAACTCCCAAATACTGTAAATAGAGACTCCCAATTCTTTGCTCACATGATGGATAACATGACAAATGTCTTCCCCGGAACCAATGAAGAAAAGATACAAATTCCCTAGGGAAAGATGCAGAGTCCTTACTTATTGATTTCTCCAGTTCTGCTTCTTCTTGTCTGATCAAATTCATTACCTGGGTTACTTGAAAATATCCTTCTTACCTGGACCACAGCAAGGACTTCTGGCAAGGAATTTTGAGTCGGTGGGACTGGCGGCAAAAGGCAAAAGAGATGATGGGCTGGAGCATCCGAAAGCATCTGGAGGTCATTAGGAGAATTCTGGAAGGTTGCAACCATGTTAGAGAATTAGATCTCAGTCGTTCAAGCATGCTTCGTTAATTCAGGCTAGCAGTTATTTCTAGTAATGATACTTTCTTTATTCAAAGCCCCATGACTTTGAAACACTCTATTATTCCCAATACATTCCCATACGCCGAAAGCTGACAAAAAGTATCCTGGGTCAGAATGCTTTATGTTTCTGTATGACCCAATGTGGCCTCCAGATTTAACATTATCTTTATTAGGCATCCTTTTTTTTTAAATTTTAGCAAACTTTATTTCCTAGAATCATATACAGGTTGTCCTTAATGTATGACCACAATTGGGATTGGAATCTCCGTTGCTAAATGAAGCGACCACTTGTTAAACAAATCTAGCTTGTCCCATTTACTCTGCTTCTCAGAAGCTCCCTGGGAAGGTCGCAAATGGCAATCACATGACCACAGCATGCTGCAGCCATCATAAATACATGTTGGTTGCCAAACGCTCAAATTCTGATCATTTGGCTTTTGGGACACTGTAATGGTTATAAGTGCAAGGACTGGCTAAGGCAATGATGGCTAACCTTTTTGGTTGTCGCGTGCTGAAATGTAATGCATGCATGACACGCATACACCGCACCCGCTCCACTATGCATGTGCATGTGACCCCTGGTGCCCCCTTCACCCCCGCATATGCGCCTGTGATCCCTGCACATGCAAACATGAAACCCCTCCCAGCCCCATGCAGGGCACGGGTCTCCTGCATGCGCCCTACCCCCACGGATGTGTGGCAGAGACCAGAAAAGCATCTGGCTGGCAGGAGGTACGTGCACGCATGCGCGATGGAACTGAGCTGGGGCAACGGCTTGTGTGCCCACAGAGAGGACTCTGCGTGCCACAGGTTCACCATCCCAGGACTAAAGATTGGACTGGTTTCAGTCCAATCTTAGGCAGGAGCAGAGAACAGAGTGACCCCACCATTTTTCTGCTAAGTCCAAGCTGAAAATAATACATGATCACCAACCTTGTAGTGAGAAGCCACATACAGGGCCATTAATCTCTGAAGAAAAGTTTCTGACGCTCTGTGATAACAGAACAGAGTGTCTCTGTTCACATAGTATCTGAGTGTCATCCATGAGTTAAGGGACAAATTCCTGATTTGTCTTTGAAAGCTAGAAGGAAGCCAACATTTTCTTCGATGCTGACAGACTGCCATTATCCAAATACATTTACTAATGTCCAACACACTTCATAGGCAGTGAAAAGCAGAGGAAGTAAATAGCTATAGTTATCAATTGTATTTCTAAGTCTGTGTAAATTTTTAAGATCTGCAAATGTTGGTAAAAAGGTAGGAGGTACTAAGAGGTTTGTTACCAAAAAATAAATGAGATAAGAATGCATTTACTTTGTTGCATGGAAATGAGGGTTGATTATCTCTGGGGAAACCTAAGAGTTGACTGCAATGGCAATGGGACATCTAAGTAGTGTATGTGATAAAACAAAAGGCAGAGTCAAGAATGAATAAGTGTTGAACAAATGTGAGCTGAATAGAAACGTGAGGGATCAGCACAAAAAAAAACACACACCACATTTTTAAAAAGAAGTGAGAAATTTAAACAACAAAAGGTAACTAATGAATTTACATATGTGGAACCAAGAACAAAAAGGTAGGGTTACAGTGAATGGTATTGGCCTAAATTAGTTATAGCTACTGTTTCTTTCCTTTTTCTTACTTCATGTTATTCATTTCTGTTGCTTACTACTTCTTGTTCCCTTTCTATCCTTCATAGAATGTTTTCCCTAAAAGAGAACAATGTGATGGGAATATAGATATGACTACAATAGCTGCACTTAGTCTGAAAATTAGCACAAGGATACAAATCACAGGTTTCAGGCAATGGACAACCAGATATAATTCTCGTGATGTTGAGACAATCCAAGCATAGCAAATCATTCAGCCACTTTTCAACTGGATCTCCTGGAGCATATCTAATGGACTCCTGAAGCGAAACTTCATGCAGTGTACGGGCTGGGGAGAGATGATATACAAAAAGTCACATACAAAAGGATCTAAAAATCTCTTTTGTCAAGGTGGTCAAAAAACAAGAGCTGTAACTGGTGCAGGTAGTTCTCGACTTACAATAGTTCATTGAGTTGACCATTCAACGTTACAATGTCACTGAAAAAATCGACCTATGAACCTTTTCCACACTTACGACAGTTACAATATCCCCATGGTCATGTGAATGAAATTTGGATGCTTGACAACTGACTCATATATATGACGTCCCAGGGTCATATCATCTGCCTTTTGCGTCCAAGTCAATGGGAAAGTCAGATTTCACTTAACAATCATATTGCTAGCTTAACATCTGCAGTGAATCACTTAACAACTCTGGCAAGAAAGATTGTGAAATAGGGCAAAATTCACTCAACAATAGTGGGCACGTATATTGAGTTAAGCCATTGTTTTTAAAGAGGTAATTTAACTGATTCACAATTGATTGGTTTGATACAACATGATAACCATAAACCCTATGGGTCACAAACCGCAACGCCTGGACATGCACAATCTGACAAGCCAAATGTCTAACTCATCTACATTACGTTAGTAATGTGTGGAAGCCAAACCTCAATATCTGATGGATTTGAAGAAACAAGAGACCTATCATCTAACAGAGATCAAACAAACCCATCAAAGAAAGAAGACCCACCGCTCAGCATCTGTTCAATCGCCTTGAAGGTTATCTAAGATCAAAGACAGCTCATGGAAAAGTGAGTTTTCTGTGATTCTCCTCAATTACTTTATCCTGTATATTCTTTTTTTAAAAAAAATATACAGCTCAGTTAAGCAACACAGCCATGATCTTATGTACTGCAGGTTTCTAGTTTCAGAGAAATACCTGAGGACAGTTTAGCTGTAGTGGTTATTTTGTTCTCTGCAGTTACGCTGGCTTGGGCCTGTGCACTCTCCTGTCGTAACTGCTGGATCAGTTTCAAAGACAAGGAACGGCCGGTGCCCTCATATCTACTCAAAACAAGAGACAGAACAGTCAGATGGGAACAGACAAAAGAACAAGCACAGCAGCTGTTTAACTTACGATATAAGCAGATTAATCCAAATCCTGTCCTAAAGATGTAATATCTCTAGAAATGTTGAAGTCATAGGGACAAAATGCCAGGTTTGTTATTTTTCTGTTTTTAAGACTGAGAAAGGACGGAAATTATTTTAAAACATTGGAATGCACGCAACCTTTCAGTCAAATGCCAGTTTATCTTACAACATAGTAAAAAATAAAATGTATCGTTCATAACTTAAATACAATAATAAATTAAATCAGTTAAGAACGTCTAAAAAGTTCCTTGGCTACAATGCCAACTGGTCAATTCTTTGCTTTTGTTTTTTTTTTTCTCTTCTACTCCTGTCAAACATCTAGTAACATTTCACTCCTGTTTTAACATTCCCAATTCTGAAATAAATCAGCGTGTTGAAATAGCACTTCTAAGCCTTTCTTTTAACTCAAACATTTAGTATTTTTTTCTTAACACTAAAATAAGTTATATAAGTGGTGTGTGTGTGTGTGTGTGTGTGTGTGTGTGTGTGTTCGAACAATAGTAAGGAATAATGTGAAAATAACCCTGCCAAATAGATAAAACAAGTCCTTATTACTAATGGGACAGACATTCATGAATGCTTATTTGTTGATTCTATTATCCAATGGCAACTGCATGTGCCTGACTCAGCCACAACTGACTGCCATCAGAGACAGGTGTTTTATATCACGGTAATAATTCCAGTACAAAATATTTAGAGGAAGGAGCTCACTAACTTAACAGATGAAGCAGAGTATTTTCATCTGAGATTCAAAAAAAAAAAACAAAAAACAAAAAAAAACACCCAACCACAAAAAGTGTATTCTTCATAATTTTCAGGAATAGTGGATCAACAGCCTTTGGACATCACTTTAGCCAGTACAGCTTACCCATTGATTGTAGAGGCCATGAAAACCAGATAAGGGCCCAACAGGTTCTTCACCAAAGGAAGGGGAATGGCAGCAGCTTCATCAATTACCACAAGTTCAGCCTGCCCCAGTTTCACAGCATCAGCAGGATGGATATACTGGGGGGGAAAGGGAGATGGAAAGGGTGGAAATCCTAAACTGCCTTTCTGAGGGTGTCTCAGAAACAAAAATAAAATCAGCTCTTTTAGAGCCCTTTAAATTTCTCATTTTGCTTAGTTCCCTTTATCCAAAGCAGGGGTGTCAAACTCGTGTTGTCATGGCCACGTCACGTGACGTATCGGAACTTCTCCCTCCCCCCTTTGCTAACCAGCCATGGCCAGCGCGTGATACATCCGTCCTGCAGGCCACGAGTTTGACAGCACTGATCTAAAGTAATAAATGAGCTATACCTGAAAATCACATGGAATAGCTAACAATACTATGCAGCCAAAGGTGGTATTCAGCCGGTTCTGACAGGTTCTGGAGAACCGGTAGCAGAAATTTTGAGTAGTTTGGAGAACCGGCAAATAGGCTGGCCCCGCCCCCGCTGCCTCACAACTGATCTTCTTTTGTTGCCCTGAACAGGAGAACAGAGCTGGAAAGCAGGTTCGTGGAGCGGGGAGGGAATGGGGATTTTGCAGTATCCTTCCCCTGCTACATCCACAAAGCCACATCCACAAAGTCACGCCCATAGAACCGGTAGTAAAAAAATTTGAATCCCACCATTGTATGCAGCCCATGTTCACATGTAGTAGAAAACCAGATTTAAAACAAATTAATAGAAGCATTTTCATTCAGACTTCTGAACCCTTATTCATAAAGTAGTTTACAATCCTGATTTGTTCAGAAGCCCTTCGTGCATTATTAGAAACTGCTTAAGTGCTGGATTCTGGCTTCTACCAAAGTAGAAGAGCAACATTAAAGAAAACACCCCAAATGCCCAGTTCTCCATTGGTAAAATACCTGTATTGTCTGTCTATGTTCTCGAAACACATTGACTCTCACAACCGCTTTGCTGAATTCAGGATTGAGAGACTGAATGATCTCATAATCCAAATGCTCCTGAAAACAGAAATAATGGGGCAATGTGAAAAATGAATTAAATATTGTCCTTCCTAATAATTGACATATCTTATTATTATAGTTGGTCGCACAGCCAGCCAGATGTTTAGACTGGATTTGGCATTTTTATCTACCTACTAGCTAATAACCTGGCATTGCCCTGGTATTTATTCATAGGGAGAAAATGTCTGGATCAAACATAATTTCTAATGTTGGATTTTCCCCCTTACCAGAGGGAGCCCCCCTGTGGAGTACTATGAAGCCATTACCACGGCAACTCCACTGTGCTGTACAGTAGAAGCCATTTCGCGGCAGTACAGTAGAGTCATTTTAAGGCACAACAGGCTGCATCGTAACAGAACACACACCCCGAGGGGTGTTAGAGGTGTCTTACTCCTACAGTATTTTTTTCCAGAGAGTAAGTCATCTGTAGGATGTAAGCGGTTTGGAGTAAAGAGCGAAGTGCTGTGGAACAGAATTTCACATTTTGGGAAATTTACAAATCACAAGCAGCCTATTCATGATGATTGAGTTGGGGGTCTGCAACCTAGTACATCTGGAGGCTGCTAGGCTTAAGAAGATCAGAAGATCCATGACATATGCATGCCAAGATAGGGAGAACAGGCCAGTTGGTATAGTGGTTTACAGGCACTGGGCGACTGTAAACTCTAGTCCCACCTTATGCACAAAGCAATCTGGGTGTCTGGGTCTCAGAGCCAGGACCCAAGATTCAGGCAGATGAGATCCACTGAATGCTGCACCTACCAATTCAACATCACTGAATTCAATACGAATACCCGTTCAGGTCCCTCCTCAACCAACACTAATCCTTCTTTTGCTAATATAGGAGCCAAGAAGATGGGCAAACTTTGCTGGCCTGGGAATCCTATAAAGTAAGTGCCTTGTGAGAAAGTGGAAAGATTGCTCGTTATAATGCTCCAAAGGTGCTTTTTCAAGAGGCAATTGGACTTTCTGTTTTTTTTCTTCTTTGAAGATGTTTCACTTCTCATCCAAGAAGTTTCTTCAGCTCATTATGCCTTATCATTGCAACTGCTGAGCAGGGAAAGCATCAGCTGTGCACGTTCAGTGGGGAGAATATTATATCTGTGCAGGAATTGCCTTCCATTGCTAGAAGCAAATATGGCATCTGGCTTTGTGATTAGCAAATTCTTCTTGACTTCTCCTTCATTTTAACCTCTGCATGTTCCTGACCAAGTTTTCTGAGTCATCCCTTGGTATGTTTTAAGCTATTGGGTGGTATTGGATTACTGACTGTCTACTCAAATTACACTTTCTCCTCAGCCTCTAGTAAACTGTCTGTGCACAAATACGCTAATTCTCTTGCTTCGCCAACTCCTCTTCTCTTGCCTCCCTCTGCTTATCTGCTCCCATCTCTCCAAACAAATCTCCCTGACATTTTCACCAGTCAAGTTTTCTTTCTTCCTACAAGTTTTTTAAAAAAATATGTTACTCGTAAATGCAGTCTTTGTATTCTCACCCAGAAACTTGACACGCCTCACACCCAGCTCCCACAACCAGCCCAAATTTTGCTTGCCTACTGCATGAACATTTTCTCCTTTTGCTAAAACCAGGATGTGAAACTGGATGATTGACCTTGGGCTAGTCATTCTCTCTCAACCCTCGGAAGAATAAGGTAACGGGCAAGCCAATTCTGACAAAACTTACGAAGAAAACTGCAGGGACTACAGTCCAGGCAGTTACCAAAAATCAAAAACTGATTCGAAGGCACACTCACCCAAAAAAAACAAAAAAACAAAAAAAAAAGCAAAACAAAGACAGGGTAAGAGAAAACCTGGCAGAAACATATTGCAGGGAAAACTTTTGCCAAACTGAGATACTCTAATGCAGTGATTGGCTAACCTTTTTCCCCATCACGTGCCAAAAGCAGGGGGAGCGCAGAGGGATTGTGTGTGGGTGTGCCCATATCCATAATTCTATGCGCACGACTCCGTGTGCATGTGCGGGTGATCCCCGCCCTTCTCTCGCTTTTGGTCCACAATGGACTCATCTTTTGCCCTCCCCAGGCTTCAGAGGCTTTCTAGGAGCCTGGGGAGGGTGAAAACGGCCTCCCCTCTCCCTGGAGGCCCTCCAAAGGCTTCAGAAGGCTTCCCTGAATCCTCCGGAGGGAGAAAAACAGCCCAACATGCAAACCGTAAGTCTGTCCCCAAACTTCCGGTTTGCGCATTGAGTTGTTTTTCACCTTCAGGAAAGCCTCCGGAGAGCGAAAAACAGCTGAAAATAAAGGCTGAAGTCAGCTGGCCAGCGCGCACATGCGCACTGGAGCTGACAGGGCAACACGTCGCGTGCCCTAACAAATGGCTCCATGTGCCACCTGTGACATGTGTGTCCTAGATTCTCCATCACAGCTCTAATGCAAAACTCTATCCCTTTTATTATCACCACGAAAGAAGAGAATATCTGTAGCTCAGGCTTGAACTGTGGAGTCTTTGGCGCTCTCTGAACTTGGTTGTTTGTTTGCACATATCTTGTTACTGTATAAAGACACATCTGCAAGCCAACAACCAAGCTCAGAGAGCACCAAGGACGCCACAGTATTGCTTCATCTTACCTGGTATTGTAGAGCATCAAAGCCTTTAAATACGAATTCAAACAGGGTGTGAAGATTATCTGGACTTGGAGATGTGACGAAAATGTTGGAATAGCTGTAAAGAAAGAAAAGATAAGAGCAGATGCTACAACTTTTTTCCCTCTATTAAAATGTCAGAAGCTATTTTTTAGGGCATCACCTTTGAAACACCAAATCAATTAAAAATATGACTTATGATTCAATGCCCCAATTGTTAAGAGACAATAGAATAGTGATGATGACTCTCTTTGGCATCGAACATGCGCTTTGTGTGCGCGCTCGTCAGCCACACTACCCAGAAGATGAGCTGCAAAGGGTACGTGCGCGCACATGTGCGCCCCAGGAAATGAACTTCCAGTTTCCAGTGTGTGCATGTGTACCTGCCACCTAGTCTTCTGGTTACTGGCGCGCATGTGCATGCGATGATCAGCTGGCCGGCGCATGCCCATGCTGGAAAACATTCTGGTTTCCAGCACTGCCGCATGCACGAAGGCCAGGTGATCGTCATGCACCTATGCACGCCAGGAACTCGGAAGAGGAACGGTGCCGCCTTGCATGCCAGGTGAAATGGCTCCACGTGCCACTTTGGGCAGACATGCCATAGGCTCTCCATCACGGCAATAGAACAATGCTTCAAGTTTTTAAAAGGATATATAGTGGGTCTCCTAAAGAAAGTCAGCCCTGACTTTTCTTTGGAAGGACAGATACTGAAGCTGAAGCTCAAATACTTTGGACACCAAATGAGAAAAGAAGACTCATAGGAATCCTCTTTCCTCCTTCCCCCTGGTGGTCAGGAAAGATAGAAGGCAAAAGGAGAGGAGGGGAGAGGATGAGATGGTTAGACAGTGGGCATGAGTTCGATCAGACTCAGGGAGTCAGTGGAGGACCGTGGGGAAAGGGGGGACACTGGAGTGCTATGGTCCATGGGATCATGAATAGTCATACACAACTTAGTGACTGAATAACATTTCAATCTGTCAATTATTGTAACAATAATTCTCTTATATTTATGGCTATTGCTTTTCATGTTTTGGAAGGGTGTTAGCTTGTGCAGGTCAGAGGCTGGATTTCAAGGAAGAAAAAAATAAAATTTTAACATTAACAGTTAACATTGTAAACTGACCAGAATTTTTGGAGTGGTATTTGAATGAACAAATGACTGAGTGAATGAAAATATAAATGGTGCAGAAGCAGATCTAGACTTCGGCAAACTGTCAATGACACAGTAAATCTGTCTAATAACATCATTTAAGATTGTATATGTGATGGACCACTTTGTCAAAAAATGATAAGGTACACAATGTAATCCCTCTGGAATGACCTCCCCCCCGATATTAGAACCATTACTGACCTCCGCTCCTTCCGACAGAAACTGAAGACACACCTGTTCCGACTGGCTGGTTTGGCATAATTTTAACGTCTACCTCCTGGCATACACATTCTTACTGGTTTTTAGAGGGATAGTGTTTTAAATTTAACCTGATATTTTAAACTTTTGTATTGATTTATTTATTAGCTGTACAGTTTGAGCATATTTTATCCTCCTCTTATACATGTATTTATATAGTTATTTCTATGTTTTAATCTGTTGTATTTTAATACGGACTGTACACCGCCCCGAGTCCCTTTCGGGAGAGGGGGCGGTATATAAACGCTAATAATAAATAAATAAATAAATAAATAAGCTACTATTTGCAGTAAACTAGCCCATAGATTGCATTCTCCACCTCAGTGAAAACTAGTTTATAATATTAAAATTCACTAGTATTCCAGGCTGACAGGAACAAAATAAAATAAAAAATCCTCACTATACCAATTTGCTGAATGGAAGCACTGTCCAATAAAAATTCTGATTCAGATACCAAAAAGAAGCAAACAGACACCATTAAAGGAAAAGTTTGAATTAAGTTACTGACCCTACAAGTACCGCCATGTTGTTTTCTTGACACAAAAACTGAAGAGTTTGCTAGTGCCTCCTTCTGAGAGATGTTATGCTAGCTTCCCCGTCTCCCTGGAATTTCCTGGGGTGGGTGGTGGCTGGGTGGGAGGGTCCCACTAAATATTAACTAGGTCTGATACTACTTAACTATGCCAAGATCAGTCAAGGTTGGTTAGATGCTGCTCCCTGCTGGAGACTGAAGGAACAGTATCACTGCATTATTGGGGTTCTTTTTCCACTTGACCAAAGGGAATGATATACAGCAGGGGTCTTCAACCTTGGCAACTTTAAGCCTGGCAGACTTCAACTCCCAGGATTACCCAGCCAGCTGGGTAATTCTGGGAGTTGAAGTCCGCCAGGCTTAAAGTTGTTAAGGTTGGAGACCTCTGATATACAGCATATCTAAAATAATTTCTGCTTTGAACTTTATAATTATATATCATGAACAGGCAAGTCCCCTCTCAGCAGTTACTCTGTGACCATACCCACAACATGCTTTTAATTTTCCAAACGTACTCACCAGCTCAAAAAAAGTTTCCTTACACACAAAATCCCTCTTGGAATATCTAGAAAAAACTTACCCAAAAGCCACCGCTCCCGCTATTGCCAATCCCAAAGCAGCTGATTTCCCACGCCCTCTAGCAGCTGTTAAAGCCACAGTGCTTCTCAAGGTCTTCTCAGAAATGGCTTCGATGAATTTGAGGACTCCTTTGGCCTGTCAGGGAGGAAAGAAGCCATAAAGACAGGAGATATGGATGGAGAACAGACATAAAGCGGGAAAAGAGAAACTATTACGGTAATAGGAATTATACCACAATAATTTAATCCCAACTTATTTCGGCTTTTCTCAACAGTTTGGGTTTTGCAAAACTAAAGGGGGACATTATCATATCTGCATTATATCATATATTTTATAATACAGATAAGAAGAGATGGTTTGGTATAGTAGTTGAGGGGCTGGCCAGGAGATTGTGAATTTGGGCCTTCCCTCGTCATCAAAACTGGATAGATGACCAATCCACCTCACAAACATATTCAGAATATTCGCTGCTTTGAATTGACCAAAATGTATTTTAAAGGTGGGATAAAAATCTAATAGTAATAAAATACTAATGTGAATGTAAGTTTACCTGATCCAACGTTTTGCAAACGTCAACCAAAGTGCCAACCGGTTGTGTGTCCTGTAAGCTCTCCTTTAGTTCCTTCAGTTCCACCTCACAAGGACTTTGCCTCTCTTCCTAAAAGAGGAAAACAGCTGTCTGAGTCCAAATGAGCTATCTTTAAGGGGAAAATGAGAATAATATATGGAAATCCCAGTTAACTTAAACATGAGCTAAGTCAAAAGGGAAAAGTAGCCTTATTGCAAATCCTTCCAAGAATTTTGAAATTTTGGGATGTTATTCCAAAAGAGGATGACAACATTCATCAAACTATACTGTGACCGTGGTTTCTTGATGGTGGGTTTGTTTGCCAACCTGCAGAGCAGGATGCAGCAATAGCAATATCACTTAGACTTGTGCCATATTTCACATGACAGCACTTCCCAGCGTTTTACAGCCCTCTCTAAGCGGTTTACAGAGTAAGCCCATCTGACCCCAACAATCTGGGTCTTCATTTTACCAACCTTGGAAAAATGGAAGACTGAGTCAACCTTGAGCCGTTGAGCACCGAACTGACAAACTGCTGGCAGCTGGTGATCAGCAAAAGTAACCTGCAGTACTAACCACTGCACCACCACAGCTCTTTGTAAGGATGATTAGATGCTAACCAACTGGTTGTAATGCTCACAAAACTATTCCTAAAAAGAGAACAGTTCTATAGGAACTACAGGGATAAAAATCTGTGAAGACTCCCAACCATCCAGGTAAAATACTTTTCAAAAGGCAACTGGACTTTCGGGGGGGGGGGGGGAGGTATTGTGTTTCCCTTGAAAATGTTTCACCTCTCATCCAAGAAGCTTCTTCTCTTCTGAAGAAGTTTCTTGGATGAGAAATGAAACATTTTCAAAGAAAGAAGTGAAGAAAATCCATTTGCCTTTTGAAAAGCATTTTTGGTACAGGAAAAAATGATAAGGTGACAGAGAGAGAGTTAAATAAAAGCACTAACAAAGGAGGCTGAAAAATAGGAATACTTTTACAAAAAGACAAGAAATACATCAGTTTCCACAAAAATTTGAAAAGCAGAGTTAAACTGAATGTTTAATCAGATTTTTAGAATGAGTTATCTTTTGTCGTCACAAAATAGTAATAGTTTTCTTCCAAATTAAGTTATGGTGGGGATACTCATAGGCATTTTTAATTTTATTTGCTGTACTTTTTCTTACATTTTTTTCCAGATACCTCTTGGAATTCAAAGTCTAAGCCCTGTATTTGGAACAAGGAACAGCAGAAAAGGCTAACAGGGACATCTCTATTCCTTTTAATATCCATTTCTACTGCATATTAAATATCCCAATGAAATACAAATAATTACAGATTTCATATGAGAGACTGAAGCACTGATCATTATCAGGTAAATAAACGCACCTGTGACCGAGGTGGCAGAGCTGAAATGTTTGCAGCATGACTCGAGATGGGGAGGATATTCAGCTGATCATCAACAACTACACAGGTTTTACAAGAGGCCAGAGAGAGAATGAATCTGCAGGAAACAAGTGAGAAAATAATATTACAACAGAAGCTGGCTTTTCCTCAATGCACAGAACACTTCTCCTCTAGCAGCCCCTCTGAACATCAACCTGAGGGCAAAGTGGCTCAAGAGATACCATATTTTTCAGAGTATAAGATGCACTGGAGTATAAGACGCACCAAGGTTTTGAAGAGGCAAATTAAAAAAAAAAAGTTTTTGAACTCTGCAAACCTCCCCAAAATGGCCCGTTGTTTTGTTTTTGTTTTTTCCAAAAAATGGGTATGGATAGCCCTTAGGAGGCTTGTAGAGTGTTCCTGGGGGGAGGGCAAAAACGGGCCCATTGTTTGTCGAGAAAAAGGGCATTAGGAAGCTTATAGAGTGCTCCTGGGAGCGGGGGGGAGGGGGAATTGACAAAAAACGGTCTGTTTTTTGCTCATTCCTGCCCTCCCCATCCCCCAGCTCTCTAAAAGCCTCCTACAAACTATGCACGGCCATTTTGGTGAAGGGGCAGGGTTTTGGGAGCAAAAAAAATGCTGTATTCAGTGTATAAAACGCACCCAGATTTTCAGCCTCTTTTTTGAGGGAAAAAGGTGCGTCTTACACTCTGAAAAATACGGTATATGTTTCAATAGAAGACATTTAACTGCCAAGAAAGCCTGTAGAGATAAGGAATTCCTTTCAACATGAACACTTCATTCATGTTCTTTGACACTTGGATGGTGGCAGAGATTGGTTGTAACTTGTAGACCCCATATGGATTGGTGCCGGAACACTTACAGAAACACTTACAGAAATGTCTTCTATAAGTGGCCTGTTTTTTTACATTGTGAAAGAAACTGATAATGGATCCCCATTTTCACAAGGCAAATGACCCAAGACTCACAAGCCTTGCTTTTCCATAAAGCCCTTGTGCTAAGGAATTGCCTCCCACTGGAAATTCGGGTTTTTTTCTCCCAGTGGATGGGATTATTTATTTTGTTGCTTTTTATTAGCACAATGCTAATTTCATTCTGCGAATGTTTTATTGCAAGATTCTATTCCGAACACCAAGTCTCTTAACTGCAAGAGAAACCAGCCCAATCGATCGATCAGTTAAATGGAATTTAATACACACATTCTGAATGTTACCACTAGAGGGCAGCAAACATTTTGAAGTGAAACCACTTCTTGTATGAGAAAAATGTTCAGTTCAAACAACACATAAAACAAGTAGATTAAGTTTCCTAAATTGCACATTTACTAACGTGTATAAGTGTGCTCAACTTACCTTTCATTAAATCTGCCAATCACATCCTGATGTGCTTCTGTTCTATAGCGGGAATGAACATCCTGGAAAAAGAAGAGAATCCTTATGTGAAACCTGGATAGCCATGTACTATCCATACAATTTGACACAGCGGAGTTGTCAAATACTGCGTAGCATCTGGTTGCCTGCACTACCTTCCAAGGTCCACATCTCTCTAACAACTATATTCCTAACATTTTAAGTTTAGCCCTGTCCAAGACTTTGGGGAAAACAATAAATGAAGTAAAGAATTGATTTTATTTAATTTATATGCCTTGTTTACAAGAACACGTATGTACTCCATTCTGTCTTGCCCTTGGGGGTGGGGGCAGAAGGAAGAAGCAACCTGGCCTCCCAAATATCCTATGGGAAGGGGAAAGACCTCCATCCCTTCAAAGAAGCCTTGCCTTGAAACAGCTCACTTCTCTGAGGGAGAAGTGAGCTGTTTCCTCAAACAGGACTGCCAAGGATTTAGGGAAAGGGCCACCCAAACCTCCTCAGCTGAGACTTGCATTCTGTGGAGGGAAAGAATAAACACCAATAACTGCAACTATCAAGATAATGTATCTCTTTAGCTGGACATTATAATCCAGTGTTTCTCAACCATGGTAACTTTCTGATGTGTGGATTTTAATTCCCAGAATCCCCTAGCAAGCGAGATGAGCCCTACGGTTCACCGCCAACCAACTCTCTATTGGGAAAGTTTCCCTCTGCCGTGAAATAAGCATCAATGCTTATTGTAACAGGGAAATTCTATAAATAGAATAGAATAGAATTCTTTATTGGCCAAGTGTGATTGGACACACAAGGAAGTTGTCTTTGGTGCATATGCTCTCAGTGTCCATAAAAACACAAGATACACTCGTCAGGAATAATAAGGTACAACACTTAATGATTGTCATAGGGTACAAATAAGCAATCAAATCATACTAGGAAACAATCAATATAAATCGTAAGGATACAAGCAACGAAGTTACAGTCATACTGTTATAAGTTGGAGGAGATGGGTAATAGGAAGGATCAGAAGATTAATAGTAATAGTAATGCAGACTTGGTAAATAGTTTGACACTGTGGAGGGAATTATTTGTTTAGCCAAGTGATGGTGTTCGGGGAAAAAGAACAGAAGTTGGGAAATAAAGCTTTTAATAAAAACAAATTAAGGTCTGGCAGTTCTTTCATTTCCCTTTCTATGAGCTACATTAATATAGTTTAACAGAACGAGACGCCAGTTTATAAATAAAAAATGTACCATGGTCATTGTATAAAGTTGCTTCAGGGAATTCATTGTTCTCAGAAGGATTGCGATGATCCCTCCCCCCTCCACAGTTTCAATCGTTCGAGCAAGGAGATTTGGAGTCAAGGCTTCAAAGTCCTGAAGAAGACAATTGGAGGAAATTTACATACTGTTTCCAGGTGTGTTCAGATTCTATCAGCACTGTCTCCACTGCAACCATGATAAGGCTTTTACCCATCAGTTTTGTAACTAGCAATCTATTCTAGAACAGAATTAAACAGAAACTCAAGCCCTTTTGAGTTTATGTGGACAATTCCTGTATAACCAAGCACCCTTTTTTTGTGTGTTTCCTTATTATCTTTACAAACCATCATTTTTTTCTCTCTGAAAAATATACAGTTGCTCCTTCACTTTCTTTGCTCTTTGCTCAGCATGACTGAATACAATGTAAACACCCCAATGAATTACCGTACTCTGTTTTGCCTACCATCTTCACAACATTCCAGGATCTTAGAAGCCACTTCAAATTAAGTATGGGCATTGAGCAACTTCCTTACGACCAAGGACCAGGCTCTCTTTAAGTCTGACCTTCAACTGTTACAGGATGGAACTTGGGATAAACAAGGTTGTTAAATGTAATATACTTATTTCGCTTTCTAAACCAAAACCAGTCCTCATCAAACTAGAACAAACTGGCATTTTTTCAGGGTTACAGGAATTTTTTTAAAGAGTGAAGCGGAGACCTCAAGCTTTTAAGAGTTTGCACATCTTAATCTACTTTATTCACCCCATATGACCTAAATATTATGGCTTCGTCATTCAGTGGGTACTTAGGGAGCTAGAAAAAGGATCAGTAGCTGTAGGCAGGATCAGAAGCACATGTGCTTCTCAAATTCAGACAAATATAACAATGTTTTACCTAGAAAAACTATCCTGTTATCTAAATATCTTACCAAAGCCTCCAATTAATCCATTTATGCTGCATTTCACAGATATTTCAAATTGCTCTTAATTGAACTTTTTTTTTTTCAAATACTGACACCTGATATTGGATTATATTTTGGCTATTTTAAATAAAGTGATGCAAGAAACAGGTAAGCAGGCCAAATGATTTGTAGCAAGGATCTTCTTACCTGGAGTACACACATGCCAAAAGTATTCCCAAGAATTTTATGTGTCTCGTTGTAGTAACAATACCGAATGTTTGTGGCTGCTATGAACAATTCAAAGGGGTCATCTTGCTTTAGATCTAACATTCCAGATTTAATTTTCTTCTGCAACTGTCTCATTCTTTTTTTACGGTGACTGAAAGTGAGAAAAGGCATCTTAGAATGATTAGATTTAAACGAGCATAACCCTATGTATATTTACTTAGGAGTAAGTTCCACTGTGTAAGATAGGGCTTAATTTAATGAAAGATGCAGAAAATTGCAGCATTAAGGAGTCTAAAATTATCTCAACTTAGTTTTAATCTCATGATGCATGACAGATGACAATATTACTGTGATTCAGGATAGAGGCAGAATAAACAGGCACTTACAAGAGCATTGTTTAAAAATGAATGAGTGGGTTATGTTTTCTGATTAAGAGTTACAAACAAAACAAATTCATGTAGGCCATATTATCCAAAGTGCACATTAGGTAATTTACTTAGGTCCAACAAAAACTAAACAAGGGATGAAAATTAACATTAAAAATGTATGAGAAAAAGCGTCTTAAATTAATGCATCCTGCAAGGACTTGAAATTATTTTTAACTGCAAGCTCAGCAATAACACTATCAAATTATGTTTTATTCACATACTTATTCTCAATAGAAGGAAAAGAAGACCTTTGAAGGCCTGTGACATAGTGGAAGTATTGGGTCACTCATTACATTTGACAAATGCATCAAAATGGCATATATCAAATTTTGCTATCTGAAAAAACACTCAAGATACATGAATACAGGTAGCCTTCAGCTTAGCAACCGTCCAAGGTTATGGAAAACCTCCCCAAAACTACCGATAACCCAGTTTCAAAGTTCTGACAGTTCCCCCCCCCCCACATCCATGTGGCCACATGATTACATTTTGGGCACTTGGCAACCAACCTACATTTCTGACTATCTGCAGTATCCCTCAGTCACACAACCACAATTTGTTTATTTATTAAATTTATATGTCGCTCATCTCTCTATTCAGACCATCCTGATTTACTATTTTGTTTTTAAATAGTAATCACTGTTTACTTCTGGTTTTCAGGAAAAAGTACCCATTGGGTACAATGGGCTTGCTTAACAGCCACAGCATTCAATAATACAATAGTAGAGTTGGAAGGGACCTTGGAGGTCTTCTAGTCCAACCCCCTGCCTAGGCAGGAAACCCTATACCGTTTCAGACAAATAGCGATCCAACATCTTCTTAAAGACTTCCAGTGTTGGGGCATTCACAACTTCTGGAGGCAAGCTGTTCCACTGATTAATTCATTCATTTAACAATCATTGTGTTTGCTTAAGCATTTGCTTAATGATCAGTGTTCCTTTAATGACCATGGCATTCATTTTATGACCACAGCATTCCCTTAACAACCACTGCAAAAAAGGTTATAAATCTGGGTACAACTCAATGGCCAGCACAACTTACAAAGGCAAATTTTTAAATTACAGAGGTAAGTCAGGGTCTACCTTTATCAAAATAAATCAATAAACCTGTAAAACTGCATACTGAAAAGGTATATATAAGGGCCTTATACAGACGCTGCAGTCAAGAGCAAGATAATTTAAGCGAGCAGTAATGCTACTATGAAGCAAATTAAGCATGAGAATGTAATAGCCTTGATGCAACTGTGAGCATGAAGAAACACTGCATCTTTTATACTGATGTGCGCATAATTGGACAGACTGACTGTAGAGCTCAAAGTACCGATGGTTAGAAATGAGGGGAAAAGGTCGGGACAGAAAAACGAAGACAAGTTCAGAATTGGAAAATATGGTATTAAGATTGTGTGATAGGTAGGAATCGGATATGTATTCGTATGGTTAGTAATCAGATAAAAGAAGGGATTAATAAATAGGTAATCTAATTGACTACGTAACGGATATAAAATGTAATTGTTGTAAGATCCAAAAACTATATGGAAATGTTTATGCCAGAAATGTTGCACTATGTCCAATGTTTTTAATGTTTATCTAATAAAAAACTTTTTTTAAAAAAAAGAAACACTGCATCTTTCCAGAGATGTATAAATTAAAACTATCACGTTAAAAAAGGAAAGGAAATATAAACAATTTTACCTGCTAAAGCCCAGCTCTTTCTTGTAACACCACAGCACTGTGGGTCTGGCCTTTACAGCTGCTTTGGACAACATATGATGAAGTATGACCACCTGCCAGGTAACAAAACCAAGAATGATGCTCATTGCTTCTGCAGGAATATACGTACAGCATTTGTGAACTGAATCAGAAAACCCCAAAGATTTGAATTAACTTTTCATTTGGCAATTAACCTCCATGTGGCAGGCAGCCATGCAGTCTCAGGATAAGGCACATTTGGTTTAAAGAACTGTGATCGGTTCATGCCTTCATTTATTCTGAAGCACCTTTTTATCTTCTGTACCACCCAATTATTCACAAGCCAGCTTCAATAACAAAACTTTGAGAAAATCAGGGTTCATTTAACCATGATGCAGCATGCCTTCTCTCAGCCCAAGCTACTCCGTGTGGTGGCTGCCTCAGGATGAACAGTAAGTTATCCCTGCATACAGTGCTTTGAATTCTCAGAGGAAATTCAGGATATACATGTAATTTAAAATAATACAACTCAAAATAATTTCTGCCACTAAAACATTGTCAACAAGTGAATTAGCAGAATGCAGACAGATTTCAATACTCGCAAGGCTTTTTATACATTATATAAACAGAGATGCAACTCACTGCACATATTTCCTCTACATGAACAAATCCATAAAATGATGATGTGTGGAAAACAGTCCTAGGAAATAATCCCTGCATTTAAATGTAGCCTGATGACCAGGATTGGAAGGGCAGCTGGCAGGAGGGGAGACTGTGTCCTTTTTACTCAGCCCAGCAATCAAAAAAGGCCACAACAGAAGGCTTTGCACCAAACATATCGCAGAAATGCTGCTATTAGGAGTCAATGTCAAAATGCAGCCTCCCTATACCTTTTGTGTCAGTTTGCAGAAAAGGTGGTAGGGGAAACAACAATGGCTAGCAATGTTTGCAAGCTTAATTCCACACCTTGTTATATGATGAAAAGCAAGGACAACTCCATGTGCCATATATGCCCATCAAGTTTCATACCCTATCCCCGTGATGGCGAACCAATGACCAACGGACTTCCGGTTTGCATGTTCAGGAGAAGGCTCCTAAAGGGAGAAAAACGGCCCTACAGGCAACCCAGATGTCCATTCCCGAACTTCTGGTTTGGGTGTTGGGCCATTTTTCGCTCTCCGGAGGCTTCAGGAGGCTTCTGACGGCCCAACATGCAACCGGAAGTTCGTTCCCGAACTTCCGGTTTGCATGTTGGGTTGTTTTTCGCCCTCCGGAGGTTTCAGGGAAGCCTCCGAAGGGCTAAAAAAAGCCAAAAATGAAGGCCGAAATCAGCTGGCCAGCACACGCATGCACACTGGAGCTGACAGGACAACACCTCGTGTGCCCTAAGAAATGGAAGTCAGAAAATGGGCCATTTCTGGCCTCCGGAGCCTCTGGGAGGGGCAGGGTAGGCCATTTTCACTCTCCCCAGGATTCTAGAAAGCCTCTGGAGCTTGGGGAGGGCAAAACCGGGTCGACAATGCCATTGTGTACCAAAAGCGGGGAAAGGCGGGGGGTTGTGCACCTGCACGGGGAGGGCGCATAGAATTATGGATGTGGTCACGCACGTGCATGACCCCCCCCCCGCGCTCCCCTGCTTTTGGCACGCAATGGCAAAAAGTTAGCCATCACTGCCCTATCCCGATAGGAATAAGGATTCCCAACAACTGAAAAAAAAAATACTTATAAATGGGGCAGGGAGTCATTTTACATTCACTGAAAACAGAAGGTGCTACTGAAAACTGGGAAATAGATGAATAGGAGAAATAGAAAAGATTTTTGCTTGTGAATGTCAACTTTTTAAATAATATCTAAACAGGTATTAGGTACCATCTTTCTCCTTCACCCCTTTCCTGCCTTGTCATCTCTTTTTGTCACCTCTTCACACAGCGACTTCTTTTCCTTCCCAGCCATCAGCTACTCTCTTTCTTCCTTCTCTCCATAAAATGAGAGGAAAGTATTTATGGGTTTGTCACTGCATTAAATGTTTGCTAGTCGAACTGAACTGAATAATTACTGATGAATTACTGTGCAGGTCATAAGCCTTTATCAGCAAGTGATGTATTGCGCATACTCATCACACATTCCAGAGACTTTTTTCCTTTTGATCTTTGTCCGTCTGCCAGGAAGCTGGGAGACAAACTGTTTCTGCCAAAATGTAACAATTAGATAGATTTGTTTTATTTTCTATTTTATTATTTTTGTATTAAAAGTTTGTTTTTTAATTAGAATATGTTTCCGGGATTTTATTTTATTTTTCGCTTATTGAAGATATGCTGTTTGGAAAAGCCGCGGTCTAAGCTTCATTTAGTTCAGGGTGAAATATTTTCCCGACAGGGTTTCTATATGTCAAATAGCAGTGCTTGTAGGTGCTGATGAGAATAGATTAATTGCATAAATGAGATAATTGTTTTGAGAAAGTAGTAATTCATTTCTTTCTTTCACAAAAATGCATCCACATGTGCACACATGACCACAAACATATATTAGAGGGATCTCCAAAACTGATTTCAGCTGCTAATATGTAGAAGAAAGCAATGAACCTGGTCTTTTTAAAGGATTTATTTTTCTGTGTTCCTACGTCATTTTCTGACTTCTTTCTTGCTGGGGGAGGTTAGTCTTTGATTCAGGCTCATCTTCCTTTGATATAAACACAATTTACATCAAGTCTACAGCTATACATCACCTGATCTTTGCCACGGTCCCCTACTATAACAAAAAGGGTCCTCTGTCGCTCAGCCACTCCATTCTCTATTTGGATCCGAATACGATTATCCACTTTCTTGCGCTGCATTTTCAGTGGCAGATCCTATGAAATTTGTAGAAGTTATAACAAATTAGTCTGCATACTACCTCAGTTGAGGAAATGCTTCTCATTCAAAGGGTTCGTTTTTCAATGTTGCTGTGCACATTTCTACTCATCCAAGCAATTCAAAGGCATTCTAGTGGAGCTTCTTTTTGGACTCATTTAAGGCAACGATAATGTCCTCCCTGCGTATATTTCCACCCAAGTAAGTCCTCATTTGTAATGGAGTTTTTTCCTAGGAAATGTATTTAGGAAAAAAATCCTAGGAAACGTATTGCATGATCAAAAAAATGTTTGGGAACAAAAAGAGCATGAGACCCTAGAAACAGGGCTTTAGGGATTTAACAGATAATTTAATAGATTTCAGGGGTTCTGTGAACTTGGATGGTTAAAAAAATTATGATCTTATTTTTACTAATCTTTAATTGAAATGTATGTAGCTTTCCATTCATTCATGAAAGGTGACAACATAGTAATTATGTCCTCTAGACTGCAAAAATGTTTAACTTCAACAAATCTATCCATTGTCTAAAGTATCTTTTTCTCCAAAAGCGTATAATTGAAAATAGTCAGCATACTTTGTATTTAAAAAAATTGTTTGTACCTAAATATTCATACATAACATTAATATTTTGACAACTGTATTTGAAGATAATTTGTTTCTTTTTTAATATAATCTACAATTATATACTTTATGAATACATTTATTCTGAAAAAGGACTAGTTTTTTCACCAAATTCTCAGAGGTCCATGGTACAAAAGTAGCCATGTCCTAGAAATTATAGACATGTACCTTTATTATACAGCATTTATATAACTAGTCTAATCAAAATTACTCTGGTAGTAATTTAGCAAAAGCAAAATCTGTACAATTAATCCAGAAATAATTATTAAAAATTATAGTGCAGGATACCAGGCTGGTATCCTGCACTGCTATTTGTAAAAGAGCAAGAATCACCTGTATTTATCAAGTTACATGTAAAATAATTTTAGCTGCATTTCCCCTCTTCTCTTATCTTATGTTAATTTGTGTTGCTGATTATTTTTTTACTCTTTCCCTTATGTTACTTCTCCCCAAAGGGAATTAAGAATTAATCTACTGATATTATACTGAATTAAACACATTTACTATGTTACGTGGTATTTATTTACAGGTAGGTAAATCCACCCAATTTTTAACATGCCAACTTTTGATGCTGTGCCACTGTTGCATCTATCTTTCCTTAAAACAAAATCCCATTGATTTTAATGGGATATATAACTCAAGCTCATGAGATTCAATCATTCATGTCATGACAGAGAAAGCACCTTTAGTAAGCCTAAATGTTTGTATCATAGCACATCAATTCATTTCATTACGACTCTAACTTTCCGAAATTAAAATCAAGCTATCTATATGACAGTAATTAGTAATCTGACTGTAGTAAACCCCAAACATCAAATCTCCAAGTTATATGTCTTAAACTCAGACTGTCATGTCTATGACTATTACATATGTTACTACGCAAAGCAATGTAGAAATCGGTCGTAGTGAAAATAGTCGATCTTATTTTCGAATATAAATATTATAACTGCTGGCTAAAGAAGTCATATATATATAACACCCTGGACACTGAAGTGGGAAAAATACAGTAATCTCTCTCAATTTATCTGAATATTCTCAGATCCAGCCGCAAACCCAATTCCCCTTTTTCTTACCGTTCCCAACTCTGCTTTTCTCACTCCAGTCTACGCGCGAAGGGAATCCGGTCGGTTATGGAAACTCTCGGAGCAGCTTCCCACGTGCAAAACCATGTGGGGCTGCGCAACACGCTGGAAAGATTCTGCAGGATGGCCCGCTCAAGAGAAAAAGCAGGGCTAGCTATGGGCGAAGCTTGCGGCGGGAGAGCAGGAGGGCGTCGGAACCAAAGTAGAGCTTGGTCTGCCTTTGGATCCGGGCTGCAGAAAACAAACGAGGATCTCTCCACGCCTGGGGAAAGCTTTTCCGCCCGGACGCTGCCTTCCGCCAGATGCTTAGGCGCCGGAAAGGGAGGAGCTTTGCTAAACTGCAGCCTGCTGGGGCGGTGCTAGGCTGGAGTTGTGAAATTACAATGTAGGGAAATGTGAACAGGGCGTAGGTGTGTCTGTACAGATTCTCAGCCATCCAGGTCAGGGATGTCCTAAAGGTGCTTTTTCAGGAGGCAACTGGACTTTGGGGTTTTTTTTTCTTTTGAAGACGTTTCGCTTTCTTGGATGAGAAGCGAAACGTCTTCAAAAGAAAAAAACAAAGTTCAGTTGCCTCCTGAAAAAAGCACCTTTGGGTCAAAGCCCTATTGATGCTAACGGTAACAAACACTTGCTTTTCTTTGGCAGGTTCTTCGTGGTTGTCTACTACTCAAAGGCCGAGCGGCTCCGACCTCGCGTCGCTTATTTCAAGGTGAATCCCAAGGGCTGGACCCGAGCTGGACTATTGATTCTAAGCGAGGCTTCTTTGCAGAGACGCGAGTTTCAGGTTGTGGCGGTCTCTTGTGCACGGATTTCATTTGCATAAAGCAGCTTTTTGCTGTACCCCGGCAGTTCATCTTGCTCTACACAGTATGATTTGAGGGTGACGATTCCCTCTATATTGTACGCATGTTTCAGCCACTTCCCATATATGATATTTTAATTAAGATCTAAGGATGCCCTAAACATACAAATCTTGGTGCCCCTCTGTACATACTGTACAAATCTTGTTTTTTTTTTCTTTCTCAACTTTGTGGTGCCCCCTTCGGGCTTGGTGTCCTCAGCACGTGTTTAGTCTGCTTAATGGTTAATACACCACTGGAATGAACTTCCAAAGCACATGAAGGCAAGACAAGCAATGGATGAAAACTAACCAAGGAGAGAAGCAACTAGAACAAAGGATAAATTTCCTGACAAAACAACTAATCAGTGGATCAACTTGCCTCCAGAAGTTGTGAATGCTCCAACACTGGAAGTTTTTAAGAGATTGGACAATTTCCCTGCCTGAGCAGGGGGTTGGACTAGAAGACCTCCATGTCCCTGTTATTTTGTTAAGCTTCTATGCCCCTCAAAAACATTTGAGGGGACTTTGTAAATTACACAAAGCATGTGACTAATTTTTAAGAGAGAAAAACGGACAATGATTGATTCAGGCTTCAGCAATGGGCTACAGGTAGTAAGATGACATGTAATAAGAGGAGCCCTGGGCAATACTGAAATAGAAATTTCTCATAAAGATAATAAATTGACACAACCACTGGCATTACAAGAAATCACAAGAGGCACTGCAACCTAGGAAAACAACAAAGGTCCCTGATCCACATGAAATTCCAATTTAATAGTCTTCCAATTGAGATTGGAGTTGAGATTGGATAACGGGATTATTGAACCTATATTGCTGGAGGAATATCAGTAATTTAATATTTCTACGTTTCCTTTGTTTATAACTTAGTCATGCAAGTGTAGTGGACAGTATATAAGTTTGATAAACTTAACTACAATATTCACCTGGCAGTATATACAGTAGAAATACGTTAATTTAGCAATAGTCAGGATTTCTAGTCAAGGATCTTCCAAGGTACCTGCAATTTAGAGATACTTAAGAGATGTAGCACTTGAATGAAAACCATTTTTTAAGAAATTAAAAAAACAAAATTAAAATTATATACCTGAATTGTGGAATGAAGAACTGGAATATGCAGTTTTGGAGAATCAATGGGTCCAGATGTCAAAAATATGAAATATACTTACTATTTAAACAAATTCATTAGAAATATTTCATTTTTTTTAAAAAAAAAGGCTAGACATCATTTTTTTTTTGTTGTATGAAATAATTTTCATTTTTGTGCAGTCATATCTGGTCTTGTCCACCTTGCTTGGATTCAGTTATTACATAAATCTATACAACTTTGGGAAGAAAAAATGCAAGTATCTTAATGCGATATCCAATTGTTTTTCTAAAACGTAAAACCTGTCATCTAAAGATGTTTTGGCTCTATCAAACCTATGGCATGGCAAAGGTGATGCTATGTAACCGGGGGTGTCAGACTACGACATTACATATTCTCTTGATTATAAGGGGCTAGGTTCAGAATATTTTTGCAGTCTTTTTTCTTAAAATGACATTCTAGATTTAATTATAAGCTTAAGCACTAAGTTGTTTTCAATTATATGGATTTTTTTTTAGTTTTCTACTCTGTATAATCATAATCACTTTGTTTTTTTTTAATGTAATCTTTTTTTAAAAATTGAGAAATATTACATTTTGCAACTGAAATGAACCAAGGGAAGTCTCAAGTAGAGGATGAAGGAAGGCCTTGTTTAACAGAAATACACTACAAGAACTTGAATGTTCTTGTCAGATTAAAACATGAAGCTGCAGTGTATGCAGTTGATAAAAGTAAATGCTATTTGCATTAATGGGAGTACTGAATCCATATACAGGAAGAAAACGTTCTATTCTACCTGCCCTGATCAGATCCTATTTGGAATACTGTTCTCAATGAGGGCACCAGTTACAAGGACGATTAAAATCTGGAGCAAGTTCAGAGCATGACTACAAAGATGGAAAGCATGGAAGCCAGTGGCTAAAATTGATAAAGGTTTAACTTTCAGAACAGCACCTGAGGATAGGAAGCAGACTTCAAATATCTGAATTGTCAGAGCAGCTTTCTTCAAAAGCAAAAATAAGATTGTACCCAGAGATTTGAAAGTGTGGCCACCTGCCAGAAAATGAACAAAGGTAAACAGCAGTGATTGTTTCAACCAAGTAGTAGACAAAGTAACAGGAAAAAACAATGTTTTGTAATGGGCTACGTCTGTTTTATTACAAAACCTGTTTTAATAACAACTTAATAGGCAATAGTCCTTCGGATTCTAAGGATATTTAAATATTTGTAGCATTGGTGAAAATTTAGGGGTGCAAGGAGAACATTTATAGGCTACAAGCTCCAGTGCTTAATCTGGGATCCTTTTTAACTAGATTTCCAAGGCCATTAATTGCCATTGTATCAAAGAAGAATCAACACTTTAAAACTTTTTTTATTGTAGAATGTTTAACTGGGTGAGCACTTGATCAGAACTCAGATCTTTTCCCTAACTCAACATTTTATTGGTTGTCTCCCCATACAGCCGAATGCCTCCTTATACCTTATCCCAGCATAGAGGTCTGCAATACCTTCTTTGGCTTTTCATGGAGACAGACATGTCAGCAAAGTAGGTATTTGAAAAAAATACCAATCAAATATGTTAGTTGCTCTATATACTTTGGACAGTGAACAATTAACAATTAACAGAACAATAAATTGTTTTATATGAGGTTCTCTTAGCATGTATCATTTTGATGTGGATTATAAAATCCATGCTGATTGCCTTTGAAATATTTTATCTACTTAATGAGAAATGAGATGGTAAAATTTATCATAATAAGATCTGTAAGACAACCAAAAATAAATACATGATCTGAAAGTTGCATGTTTGCATTATGCACTGAAAAAGTTAAGTGATGGAGCTGGCATTGTTAGTTGATGCTGCTGCCTTTACGGCAACTGTTTATTATATCAGTCATGTTTCAAGGCCAACAATTAACATCAAAACACATTAACACAGTAATTATCAATGTTACAAGTGTGTGATACGTGGATAAGATTCTCACATTTGAGGAGGCATAGAGAGATCAATCCATAAATGAGCAAGCAAATCATAGTTTCCAATATTTTGCCAAAATTTAGCAACAATGGCCTGATTTTTCAATAGTCAGGTTATCTCGATATGAGAGAGTAAATTTTACTCTAAGGTACTAATTAAGGCATTGCTATAAGTGTTAACGTATTTGAACACAGTGAATCCAAAGCGTCTTCCTCATTTACACCTTAGGGTGTAAATTGACAACTTCTTTCAGGGAGACAACATGGCTTCTCTTCAGATAGAAATACCCTGAAAGAATTAAAAAAATGTGTATCTACTTTTAAGCCATCTGGAGAAAATCTGATGCCGATCCAAAACTGTAGAAGCAGTTAATCCACACCCTGTATCAACCTCTTTCACCTGCAAAATCATTGTGGGCCATCAGGCTAAATTTACTTCAATCTTCTGAGTTCACTGCATTAGCTGCATTTTGTAATATTAAAGACAGTAGCTATTGCTTGATAAAAATCCCTTAAGACAGTTATAAAGATAGTTAAAACCATTCCTTTTCAGGTGCAGTTTAAAATCTTCACATTGTGCAATTCTATCTCAGCATCACATTTTTAAAAGGTACCCATTTATATTTATTTAAAAGCATACTCACAGTCCAGATTTCTGCAGTTAGAATATACACACAATTGCAACCCAAATTAATTATGTTAAGCAGGTAGAAATCTGCATGTTTGATTTTATACATGTACATCATATTTTAAGCCAGCCACAATTCATTCTGTTACCTTGGACGATAAATTACACATGCTAAGCAGAATGTATTTGGACAACATCCTAATGTAAAATTCTAGTGCTGGTGATGTCCATATAAAAATAAAACATAACAATCTTAATGTTACTCAAATTTGGGGGAAAAGATCACATTTCACCATAAAAGATAGAAAAAATGTCATATTTCACTGGAATAATAAAAGGCAATTGTTTTCCAGTTAGATCTGCAATCAAAAGAATAGAACTGTATAGGCACTAATTCCAGTTTTGGACAGAAATATCTACCTCAATCACCAATTTCAAATTTGCAAGTTTTTAAAACTCACAATATTTGCATAGGTCTGTATTATGAATTTGGTTTTGAACACATTTTCACATAATTAAACAGGCTTTCATATTTTAAATGTAGTTAATACATGAGTTTAACAGTTCTAAACCAGGTATGTGAAAATTGCAAAAGCAATGTTTAAAACAAGGAAAATAGTTATAGTTATTGAACTATAAATTATGTAAGAAAAACAAATGCAAACCAACAATTGAATTATCGGGAGCAGTTTTATAAAAATTCAGCTGTCAGTCATCAGTGTATCTGAAGGCTATTTGCCACCATTAATCCTTCAGTAGAACAATCAGTATCAGCAGTATTTTTTAAAATGCACTCAGATGCAATCATTGGGCATCAACTCAGTTTACAGTTTGAAATGAAAAAACTCATATATTTGATGTAATTTCACATCAAGCCAAATTTGTTCTATTCATACTTGATGTATATATTGAAGATTTAACATGTTTTAAATTCATTTTTCTAACAACCTAATATTCAAAATAATACATTAGCTTCAATGCCAATAATGGTATGCTCGATTTAACACTGTTCAGACACACTAAAAGCCCACAATTTCAAGATGTGCTGTTTGGCTTACTTATAAAAAGACTAAAAGGATAATAAACTGATAATACTGAACACAGAAATTTGAATGATTATATAAAGTAGTGAAAAAGTAATACAAAAACACTGTCACCCAATTCAAAATTTATGTTTCAATAGGTTTTGCTCCGCTGATTGTCGTCTGGTCATGTTAGGTTACATGCATTACTAGATGAGACTTCATGTTTACATATGAATTTAGTCTCTGCTGATCTCTTGTGAAATTTTGTACAAACTGGAAACTTCTAATTTATATGAATGTTACCATTAGTGCAGGAGAAAATTAGAACTTGGCCCAATGGCAATGTTTTCAACCGGCCAGCCCAAATGGATTTAAAGCAACATCCTGCAATGTCCTTCATTTCCACTTGAGACTAGGTTGGAGAAAGCTGTTGAAGCAGCTTAGCTACATTCAAAACATACATTCAGTTGTTGTTTTTTTCTATACCAGTTTTATAACATGTAAATTATATTTGACAGCATCAGGACACCCAATGAAAATGTGAAAAAATGGGTAAGGGATGAGGAAGACGGTAAAGGTGGCACTACTGGTAAGAAAGCCAAAGAAAAGAGAAGAGTAGCAATGTGAAGCACAGTGGAGAGGCAGCTTTTTTTGCTACTTTTTTCCACTACCTCCCCTCTCTATAGGAGACAAGCAATGACAGGTAGGTGAATGAACAATACACACTAGTCACACACTTACAAACATAACCCCCCATAACCCCATTGCTGTACAGCGTAAGACCAGAAACTGCACTATTTGCCTTCTTGTAATAAAAGATTTTGAGAGCCAGTTTGATGTAGTGGTTAAGGCATCAAGTTAAAAACTGGAAGGTTAGTTTCTGTCCTGCTTTGGGCACATAGCCAACTGAGTGCCCTGGCCAGTTACTTTTTCTCAGCCCTAAGAAGGAAGCAATGACAAACCACTTCTGAAAAAGCTTACCAAGAAAGCTGCAAGGACTAATTTAGGCATTATCCATGAATGGAAGGCCCCCCCAAAAAAGATTCGGATTGTTACAAGCTATGCAACTCTGTAAATTCCTGGATGCATGAAACAAAATAAGGCTTCTTTGTCACCAATGAAAACAAGAGATAAAGCTCATTAAGCCTATCCCTGGCAAATCTTTTTCACTACCCATAAATAGCTTAACCTGTAGCTTTTCCACCTGAAACAGGGCAGTTTTCTTTAATATTTGGATTTTCTTCAAGCTGTAACAATGGAATGACTACTTCTATGTTTCAATTTGTCACCTAGGAATTGAGGAACATAAAGTAGACTACAGTTCAGTGGTGGGTTGTAGGCATACCGGAACCTGCCCGGTGCACCGGATACCACACGCTGCGTACAGGACCTGTGCGACGATCCGCTGAGCAGCTGGAGCGTTGCGGAGGCTCACAGAGAAGCTAAGATGTGTGCATGCTCCACGCATCCATGTAGACGCCGCTGGACCCGTTCCAACCATACCGGTTGGAACGGGATCCGGAACCCACCACTGCTACAGTTAGATTGAGAACAGAAACAAGCAGGGCTCGTGTTCATAATTTATTGACCGTGCTGAATTCTGAGAACACAATGTATCTTCTAATATTTAGGGAATTCTAGTTTTCTAAAAATTATAGTTTGGTTTGTTTAAATTCAAACACGATATTCAATATTGCTAGCTTGTCATGAAAGTCAAACTAGTCTTTTAAAAAGTCATCTCAATTTTGTTTACAAATTACCGGTAGTTAATTCTGACACCAAATTCTGTGCCCTCAAAAGTTTTTGCAGCTCTAAATACTTTTTATTTTAGTTTGAGGAAAGACATTTGTGGCTTTAAATCTGCCTTGAAAGCAATGTTCCAAGAGTAAGTTTAATTTTGTTGTATGCCTCATTTCCCAATATAAAGCTAGCAAGAGTTGCTTATTTTATATAAACAGGTAAGTTATTGACAAATACCTATGCACAGCAGCTTGTTTAAATCACATTGGATAATCCTGATTTTTTTAAAAAAAATGCATCACATAATATAGTTTGCTTTCCAATTTATCTTTGGCTTCTGATACTGTATTTGAAGTTATTTTCCATTAAGATCTTTTTCACTAACAGTATCTACCAATACTAATAATATAAAAATCTTTCAAAGAATTAACTTAATTATCGTAATTGAAGAGTCTACTTTTTGTTACCATATATAGAATCAGAGAAAGTTGTCAACTAAACAAAAAGAACCTAAAAAAACCCCGCAGTAACTCTATAATCCCAATGTGATTAATTAATAGCACTACTGGCTCTGTCCATAAAATCACTCTTCTAACTACACTTTGAACTAATTCATGAACTCTTATGTAGGTGGTTTCGAAAGATCCATTAAGTACCATGCACGCAATTCTTACTGCTTGTTCAAAACTTTTACAACCCCCCACATAAGATAAATTGACAACATTGAGCCTGATGATTGTAACAAGTCAGATAAATGCATGTCCTTACTGGATAAATATCTTACAAACCTCTGGGTTGGGAATCATCTTTAAGTGTTGAGAATGAAAAAAAAAACTGTTCAAAGAATGTGCTTGTGGAGTTTTCATCAGTCATTGAAGATATGTTAAGGAATACAGGTTTTTTTTAATATAAACATGTTTATTTATCTCGCTTGGATCTGTAACTGCTGGCTGTAATTTCCCTTAAAAGGGGAAATAGATCAAAACATTTACTGGTGCTTTTCAAAAAAGAGCAATTTAAAGGGCACCAGCAGGGATTTGAGATTTCTCAAAATCTTTAAAAGCTGCAGGGGAAAAAAGACATGTGACATGTAGTATGCATACCCATTAATTTCCATCAGTACCAGCATCAGTTATTAAGGTGGTAATACAGCAAGTTTAAGTATTAATGACAGACAATGTGCAAATCATAAGGAATGATAAGGAATACCAATCCTTACAAACAGCATTGCTATCCAGGAAATGTGTTCAGGAGATCTCTTTCAACACTTCACATTTGAAAATACAAGTGGCTGTCCAGATTATATCTTCTATTTCTTACACAAAATTTTAAAGTGCCAATCAAAGCTTAATTCTGGGTTTACACAATTATATCAACAGATACACAAAACAATTAATGCATCCCTTTACCACAGCAAGTCAGACTAATAAAAAAAGTGCTGTAGCTAAGGGTGTGCCTAAGCTGTTCACCGATTTAATATCTAGTCAGGGCTCTTTATTATGCATGTAAATATTCAGGCGCTTCAATGAAACAGAAAAAGCTGAAATGTAGTTGTTGTTCTGTTAAGCCACACTTCACTTCTTCCATCTTTTTAATGTAAAAGTTTAAATATATCAACTGTCTGAGTAAAACGTTTATGGGTTTACAGATTCTTATCCAAATTTGCTGCAGAACTATATGACATCAATGAAGTCAGTTGGATTATTTCTGCCTGTTCAATTAACTATAGACATTTTCTGAAACTGCCATTTTTGTTTTAAATCAAAGCAAGGGTCTGGATCTCATGTGCAAGGCTCAAGGTGACGCTTAGGACAGAACATGCAGCGCAAACGGCATTTCTTTCCACATCCGGGTAATATAAAGCTGACAATTGTAGTCTTGTCTTTATGGGCAATGAAAATAATCCCTTTACTATGAACTTCCTATAAAGGAAAACAGAGATAACTCTTCCGGTAACATGTATATAGTACACTGGCCAGTGTTTTTGGCGTTTTAAAAGTAATCTTGAGTATTAGATTAATTCACTTGCTGAGCATTCATTTGAGGCATTCCCCTGTTGGGTCTTGGGGGCCCTCCACGACCTAGAAAATAAAAATAATAATTTATTTTGGGACTGAGACTTTTGATTTCAGGATAAACATTTATTTCTACATTAAATTCTTAAGTTTATTTAATTCTTGAAAATATTACCCACTATCTGCCTTCTCAACAAAGAAACAGACTTCAGATGTACAGAAACAATGCCATGAATGTACAAAAATAATGCACAATTTCATACCAAAACCTTAAACATGTCCTATAAGTTCCTTACCCCATAGACACAATCCTATCCTAAATTTCTTTTCAGATAATATTTGAATGGAATGATAAAATACTACAGTCAATGATATGGTGTACAATTCTGATTGGCTTGTTTATGGTTTTGTGTAGTCCAGCAACAAAATGCAAATTATTGCCCAGAGAGAGGATTGAAACTTTTTTTTCAGAATGGTTAGCCTCCCCACCAACAAAAAATTACTGATTTCCACACTAATGGCAACAATGAAACAATAATTCTGAACAAATAATAAGGGGAATATACAGTTGAAAAAATAAATTAGCAACCATAATTATAAACTGCAACTATTAAAGAAACTTGAATGGAAGTATCTGAAGATGCACAACTCCAGAATTCCTGTAAATATTCAAATCATAATTCTATTATCTAATATTACCTCGAGGAGCTCCCCGAGGACCACTTTGTCCAGATCCACGTTTGAAATTCTGTTGATATCCATCCTGAAATATAAAGATCAGTCAGTAGTGAAAAAGTAAAATATAAAGTCCAGAGTTTTGGAAAAAAATGTTTAAGCAATGGCAAAAATTAAAGAACCAAAAATTTCACATATTTAGAAAGGCTTTAACTATTGAATTTCATTTCAAGTTTATTTTCTCTCTTTGCTAATTGCCATTAACATTCAATATATTCATAAGATATTTGTCAAGCAATTAGGTATGGGGGGGGATTAAAATACATATTTACAAACTGATATTTCAATGGATTTAGAAAGTCAAACAAGAATTCACTTATTTTGGATGATTTTGTTTTGTGGTTAAGCAGTTGGCTATGAAAGTCCTTTTACAGGAAATAATGTACATCTATAATCTAATAAAGCAGGGTAACAACAAAGGAGAATATTTGTAGTCCAGGGATGAAATAAATCCCAGAGTATTTTCAACTTTAAAAGTTAAAATGTGATCTGAAATTAATTATTTAATTAATTTTAGATCCATTATATTGTCACAAGCAGATATAAAAACATATTTTATCTCCTATACCGTCTACATTCAAAAGGTTGAATACACTTACTCGCTGGTAGTTGGGATAGTCTCGTGGAGCATTAAACTGTGCCTGGGTGTAACCACTATTTGGAGTGTTGGAAAATGAAGGACGATAGCCATCATATCCTCCTAAAAATCAGGATAAAACAATGACTAGATAGGATTATCTTATGAAATATACATGAATATACTTATGATATATCCAGAAATAGCATTCTGCACACAAAGAATCTTACAGAACATTCTGAGAAAGCATCACAAGGAACAATAATATATACTGATTCACAGTTCTTTACAGCCCTCTCTAAGTGGTTTACACAGTTAGCATATTGCTCTCAACAATCTGGCTCCTCATTTTACCGACCTCGGAAGGATGGAAGGCTGAGTCAACCTTGAGCCAGTGAGACCCAAACTGCCAAACTGCTGGCAGCCGGTGATCAGCAGAAGTAGCCTACAGTACTGCATTCTAACCACTGTGCCACCACGGCTCCCAGGAAGGCAAATGCTGCTTCCTGCTTGTAAATTTTATAAATATGATCATGCAGAATTTTCTTACAAATGGAATACACTAGAACTTCACAGTTCAATACTAGATTGAAAATAAATTCTTCTTCCATCTATATCATACTTAATCTTTTAACATTAAATTACCGGATAAGTGTTTAAATTGCATCTGGGTTCCTGTGCACCATTCAGTGTCTTCAAGATTTCCCATTATATGCAAGATTTATTATAAGTTATTTAAATGTATTAATAAATTCAGGCACCAAAATAAAGAATACCACCAAGAGTCATAGTTTGTATAAGTGAAAGACTTGCTTTTGTAAGCCAAGGAAGTAATAAGCCCTGAAAAAGATGCAGCCATTTAACAGGTTACAGATGGAAAATCACTTTCAGTTTCATATACACATCCTATTAAACTTTTATCAAAATACTTGTAATTAGTTCCTTCTCATACTTTGCCCTTGTATGATCTGCTTTGTTTTTTATACTACGCTAGAGCAACTACTACAAAGTTTATGTAATGCTGCACTTTTTTGTTATTAAAAAATTAAAGCATGCTATTCTAATGCTTAAACTTGTTGATATTCTGCATTTCTGAAAAACATTCAGAATTAATCTTAAAAGGTTTTTAAGTTTTTACCTCTAAACCCATTGGCTGGTCCCCTGTATCCATTCATTAAGCCTCGAGTGCCGCGTGATCCACCACGAGACACTCCCCGGCTGCTATAATAAGGCTGACCGTTACGTGGGAACCCAGTATTCTGTTGTGGAGGCTGCTGGTGGTTACCTGCCACTTGATGGGACTGGTCCGGGGAACCATGGTAAGTGCCAACCACTAAAATGAAAAAAACCAAGACAGTACAAGAAGTTTGAATGTATACTCCAGTTTCCTAAAGACTCAAATAATATCAAGCTAACTCACCAATGTACTCTGCTTAAGAGCCACCAAGTAGGACAGTAAATGATTACCTATCTAAAGAAAGATTGTTTGCAGAATTAAATCCAACATGGCAGTCTGAATTCCCTAAACATGTAGAATAGTCCCTACATTTCACATGATTTAAAGAGTGCACTCTGTAACTTCATCAATTTAGTTTCCTAAAGTTTTTTTTTGGGGGGGGGGAGGATGTCCCTTTTACCAGCTAGGATATGTTTTGTTCAGTTTGATATATAAAATCATCAACATTAATATTTATCCCACAGCATTTCCCCCTTTGTAAAACCATACAAATATTGCAGAATTGTTTTTTTTCCCACAATATGCAGAATATATTACATAAACACCATCAATAAAGAATTATTTAGACTACATCTCTTTAAAACATTTTTGAGCGTAAAGCATTGTTTTTCACAGTTTTACCTGTCTGAAGCTGCTGTTCTTGCTGAAGTTCTGATTGTTCTACTGGATGGGGCTGATTGGAGAATGTCTGGCTGTAACCGGTCTGGTATTGATTTTGTTGCTTTAGAGTTTCTGGCTCATTGACAGGAGGAACAGGTGCATTCATGTTAAATACCTAGATGGAAAGTAAGTAAAAATCAGTTAATTTTAAAAATTTGGATTCAAGTGATATTTCATAAACATAGACCAGTTTAGTCTAATGGTTAAGACACCAGGCTTGAAAGGCACCAAATATGAATTCTAGTCCTGCCTTAGCCATGAAAGCCAACTGGGTGACCTTGGGCTGTCACTCTCTCTCAGTCCAATTCACCTCACAAGATTGTTGTTGCGGGGGGAAAAGGGGGGAAGGTGTGTTGGACATGTTCATCATCTTGAGTCATTTATAAAACAATAAAAGTGGGCCACCATTAAAATACAATAAACTACTAATAGTATTTAGAGAAAAATTGACCATTATCATGATGCTGACCTCCAAAATTTTGTTATCTACATTTTTAATATATTTAATGCTTACCGTCTGCATGGACTGGAATGGAGCTGCATTAACATTGATTCCGCTGCTATGCAAGGGTTTGCTAGAGGCAGCCTGAAATACCTGAGGCTGGGATGCAACTGGAAGTGGCGACGATGTTGGTGTCTGATCTGTACTTAAGGTTATTGAAGCCTGACAAATAAAATTCAACTTAACATTAACATCAATACCATTTTTAATTATGAAATAAGTTGCTGCTGATGAAGTGTGCCTAAGAAAAGTGTGCCTAAAATCCCTCTTACATAGTATCCCCTCTTTATTAAGAGTAGAAAGATCTTAGCATTCTACTCTGAATTAACCCTGAACATGAAAAGATTACAGAAAGTAGTTTTCTGTGCAGTGACAGTGAACCTACAGAGGCATTTCCCTGTCAATCAAATACCAATTACATCGAATCACCTTTTGATTAGATGAAGTCTACCCAAATTTAAATTTTAAAAATTGCTTCTAAAATGTTCAGAATCAGAACAGATAAGCTTAACAAAACATTCGAGTTAAAAAATTATCAACCTCCCCCAACCCTGATATCTAAAATAGTTTCCAAGACTTTTTAAGAGGGGCACTCATTTATATATGCAAAACGCTTTCCCCTCCCAAGCATAATGAAGTCTCATAACTTGCCTGAATCTGGTCAATTGATTCTTTCTGAGGTCGCTGTTCTGTTGAATGAGAAGGCTGATACGTGGGCTGGGGTGCTGTATATCCCTCACTTGTGGAAGAAACCAAGGGGACCTGTCAAAGTTTTAAAATTTAATAGGAACTCCGGCCAGGGCCTCTCGGTAAGTCCTTCCTTTGAATTTCATGAGTTTTACAGCTCTCTCTATGTTAGCAACATTCTTCTGAATATTTATTCATATTTAGAAACTCTAGAAGATTTTTATTTCTTCTAGTTCACAAAGTGCTACAGGTAGTCCTCAATTTACAACAGTTAATTTAGTGACCGTTCAAAGTTACAAGGGCACTGAAAAAAGTGACTTATGACCCTTTTTAATAGCTACAACCATTGCAACATCCCCATGTCCACGTGATGCTTGGCAACCGATTCATGTTTATGACTTTTGCTGTGCCCGGGTGATGTGATCACCTTTTACAATCTTCTGACAAGCAAAGTCAACAGGGTAGCCAGATTCACCTACAACCAGGTTACTAACTTTCCAATTGCAGTGATTCGCTTAACAACTGTGGCATGGAAGATTGTAAAATGGGGCAAAACTCACTTAACAAATGTTTCACTTAACAGAAATGTTGGGCTCAATTGTAGTCATAAGTCGAGGACTACCTGCATTTTGAGATTTTCCCTGAGTTTCTAGCTAGGCCAAAAGTTTTTTAAATTGTTTAAAATTTCTACAAATTCTAATATTAGCAGGCTTTCATACCATTTCTTTTTATATTACAGCACTGCTTCGTGAGATGGATATACTAAGTATTATGGCCACATAGTTTTTATTTCATAATCTTTTAAGAAAACCTAGTAATTATACTGGTTGTACTAATTTTTTTCAGTTTTCTTTTCTACTTCTCCAAAAGCTTTAGAGGACTGTGTAATATGGATAGGGGATTCAGTTCATAGATCTTCACACAAATTTAATATAAAGCCCAGTCTCTGAACCAGGGCAAATTAAGTAACAATGACTGATTTAATAAGTAAATGTTCCTATTACAAAAAATATAGAAATGTTATCTTTTTTTGCTAAAAATTATTTATACAAATTTTCTAACTACTGCCTAATCCAAGATTTCTGGGTCATGAATCCCAAGGGGGGTCATAAGCAACGTAAATGTGAGGGGTTGAAAAATCTCTTAAGTCTGTAAGGCAGGAATGCTGTCAAATTTGCTGCTGTTCTGCTGGGCAAACCTTAAACCTGCAAAGTAGGAGCACATTCATCTCATCTGCTCTTTGCCTGGGGTAAACCTGCCCTGATTTGTACAGCATAAGGAAAGCCCTAAGCAAATTTTGAGAGATAATTAAATCTGTAAGGATAGACACCTGTCAAAGCCATTTGCTAATGGCAGTTCTTACTTATGACCATTCATTTAGCAATGGTAGTGCTGAAAAAAAATGACTCATGGCCATTGCAGTTTCCCCATAGTCATGTGACTGTGACTTGGGCATTTGGCAACTATTGTGTATTTACGACAGACAGTATCCCACTGTCGTGATCATGATTCATGACATTTTCAGTCAACTTCCAACAAGCAAATCAATAGGGAAGCCAGTCACAAGTCGTGGTCACATGCCTTACTTAACAACTATGGCAATGAATTTATTGACCGTTATGGGAGAAAAGCCATCAAACTGGGTGAAGTCACAAGACATCACAATAACCACACTACTTAATTATTAATTTTAAAGTCCCTATTGTGATATTAAGTCAAGGACTACTTATACTTATTTCTTTTTATCTATTTCTTTGTATGTTTAGTTCTCTTCATGTGCTGGGAAGGGAAAGGGTTCTGATATCATCAAATTAAGAACTTGTCTAATCTATAGATTTATAGATTCTATAGAACAGGGTCAGGCATTAGATGAGCAGCCTAAAGAACAACCTATGTTGGAAACTAAATGATGGAAATGTAAATAGTTGTCCTGGAGTTGTGGGAAGCTTTGATACTATTCAACATGGTATCATTCTGAACAACCTGATGAGAATGGGCCTTGCAGTGGTCTTAGTGTATTTCTCTGACTCTGCCTAGAAGGCAGTACTTTGAGACTTCTGACTATTCCCATCTAGATTACTGACCAATGGTATCCATAGGACTCCATGTTGTTGCCTATGCTCTTATAGATGTAATAAACTGGCCATAGCTGGTACTATTAATATTCTTGTGATTCCCAATTCCACTGTTCCTTCTTTAGGGAAATAGTTAATATCCTTGGACATTACTGAAGCTCAACAGTTGGTTAGATAATTTAGAACAGGTAAAATTAAATCCAGATATAACAGAATTGGTAAAAATTAATGAAAAACGTGAACTTGAAGACTAGGGTTAAGGAGATGCCACACAACAGTGTATGAATGTTTTCTACTTCTCAGGTGTCACTGGATGCAAAATTAGTATGGAACGTATTTGTGTATTTATATTTAATGCATCTATTTATGAACCTCAGGTATGGCAATCGTTTCCCAGATTTTGTTTACAATCTTGACATGACTAATATAGCTTATCACTGCTCCTAAAAAGTAACCAGAAGCAAAAACCAGCACCAAACCTCCTTTAATTATTAATATTCAATGATTTTAGCATTCATTTTAAATCTAAATTTGCTATATTTATTTCCTATTTGTATTGTATTTTAGCTTAAGTATTGAACTGAGCAGAAAATTAGGACATAAATAAAAAATGAACAGTAAAATAGGAGAGAACTCATTATATGAAAACTCAAAAATAATTGGAATGAATGCTATAGGCAGTCCTCAACTTACAACTGTTCATTGGATTCAAATTTGAATTGAATTAAATAAAATTAATTCAAACTTACAATTGTCGCAGAAAAAGTGACTTACAATCTGTTACTGTACAATCATTACCACTCTGGTGATCACATGATTTCAATTAGGTATTTGGCAACCGGCTCATATTTATGACAGGTTGCAGCATCCTTTGATCATAATTTGCAACCTTTGCAGCCAGTTCCCAACAACCAACATTAATTGGGGAAGCCGCAAAGTGACACAATTGTATCACTTTATAATTGTGGTATAAAAATAGTTGGGTCTGGTCATTGATGACTTGCTAAAGGACTGCTTAGTGAAATTCTGCTCCAAATTATGGTCATAAATCGACGACTATTATACAAAAACTGGCCAACAGTTCAAAAATGTATGATTTTTTTAAGGGACAGAAAAAAGTGATGAAGATATTCATCACAGAACCAAGAATAAACTAAAAACCGGAATAGTGTATTCAGCAGCCATCCTGAATAAACTAATAAAATTGGCTCGCCCTACAACGTGGCATTCTATACACACAATTACATTGCAAATGGTCAGTCAGATAGAAACATAAGAGTTGGCACAAATTAAAATTATCATTAGCTTTGTTTAAATGTGCTAGAAATAAGGAAGCATTAATATCCATTATAAAAGTGTTACTTAAACAGAATGAAATGTCAGTTTATTTCCAAGTAGTACATGTTCTTAAAAGTGTCATTTATTAGATTTAGGTAATATAATTCATGCGTTTGAAGAGGATTACAATTATTTTTTTGGTATTCTGCATATTTCCGTGAGCATTACTGATTTAAAGTCTTTTATTTTTCCAAAAGTCTCTGTATTTGTGATCATGTCATTCTGAAACTAATAGTAAAAATTAGCAAGATTTTTAGTTACAAGAAATTCTAATCTATTCTGATTTTCATTTGTGGTTTTAATCATGGCTCAATCTTTAATCCTAATCCTTATTCACCATTAATTTTTATGGAAATTTATTTAATGAGTCCAAACACCACTTTAAGGTCCTAGAAAAGAATACTTTTAAAACTACAATAGTTAATTGATATTTAAACTAATTAATATATTCAGTTAATGAAAAATGATAAGAGCTGAGGATGACATATGAATGGAGAAAAATTATACATTCTATACAAACAATGCTCATTGGCTACAAATGACTATCTAGAAATGGCTGGGCAACAAAACAGTATTTTGAAAGACTCTAGATCCGGGATGGCGAACCTGTGGCACGCGGACCCATTTGTCAGGGCACACGAGGTGTTGCCCTGTCAGTTGGCCAGCGCGCATGCAAGCGCTGGCCAGCTGAGTTCAGCCTTTTTAAAGCCATTTTTCGCCCTCCCCATGCTCCAGAGGCTTTATAGGAGCCTGGGGAGGGCGAAACCAGCCTTCTCCAACCCCCAACGGCTCTCCGGAGGCTTCAGGAGCTTCCCTGAAGCCTCCAGAGTGCAAAAAACCGGACCTACAGGCAAACCGGAAGTTCGGGAACGGACTTCCAGTTTGCTCGTAGGGTCGTTTTTAGTCCTCCGGAGCCTTCAGGGAAGTCTCCTAAAGGTCCCTGAAGGCTCCGGAGGGCCGCCGGAGGGGCAAGGGAGGCTGTTTTCGCCCTCCCCAGGCTCCTATAAAGCTTCTGAAGCCTGGGGAGGGCAAAAAAAGCATGCAAAAAATTGGAGAGCGCCTGTCATGCGTGCATACGCTGGGGGGTCACACATTGCATTATGGGTGCGGCACACGAGCCAAAAACGGTACGCCATCGCTGCTCTAGATGAAATTAACTAATGGCTGGGATTCAATTCACCCTAAATACTTTACAGGCATGGTTCTAATTTGGAAGAATATTGCAAACAAAAGTCATGATGACATGCTAATTCAAATACTAAAATAAAGCCAACTTACAGAATTAATTTCCAAGAATAATTATTACTTCAGAATTCTGAGTACATGATATATTGTTATTGTTGTTATTTGTTTCATGCATGAAAAAAATTGTGGCCTGCCATGCTTTAAAGTGTGTTACAGAAATCCAGCACATCTATCTTTTCCAGCACCTAATCCTAATCTTTCTTCTGCTCTGTTTAGCTATATTTATACCACTCAGCCTTTCATTTTCCTGATGTCTCCCACTCTACCTCTATGTGTTTGAAATATATACCCAGATGAAACATATTTCAATCCAAGCACAGACCACCCAATGTGGTCTTCCCATTGTGATGTCTCCATGTGTTTGTACACAGAGGCATTTACAGATTTCTTTCTATGTAACTTCCCCAATTGAATTAATGCTAAGCTAAGCAGTATGCTAAGGTATTTGACTTTGATGGGGTTCAGAGTTTTTTGAAAAAGAAGTTTTATAAATGTTTTTATATTGCTTATGGATTTTCCTATAACCAGAGCAGGGCTGTTACATGGTTCTGAGGAAACATGTTTTTTTAATATTTTCCTTCCAAAGCAAATTTTAAATAGTTCCGGATGATATATCAAAATAGTGTGAAAGATATATGCTTGGGTTTTCAAAGGAAAACTGATTGCCCCAGTTTTGGTAATCTAGAAGTACATTATTAAAAAAATCATCCACTTCTAATTACATGCTAATGAAGAAAGTATTGTAGAACCTAGCTCAATAATTACTAAATAAGGAGGGAAAAGTTTAGAAAGAAATATTCAGCAGTTAATTATCAAGGATTCTTACCTGTGTAGCTTCAGGTTGTACAGGAACCTGGGTTGTTTGTGCAAGTCTAGATTCAGCATGAACTAGAAATAGAATAATACAATCAATATTGAAATTAATGCAATGGAAGTTTCTTTAAGTATGGGTAATGTTGCACTTGACTATTATATTTTTTCCATGGGACTATCCTTAAAAATATCCCTAAATATCAGCTGGTGCAAAATAGATCAGGTAAGTTTCTAATTATACAAATTAAAATATGTAATTTGTATGGGAAAAACTATTTTCTATTGCTTATAAACAGTCACTGTATCCTCTAAAATTATAAACGAAGGATTCCCTCTCCCATTATAAAATTCCATATATTAAGACCTGCAGGAAAAATACTTTTTTTTTTTAAAACAAAGTTTTATTGGTTTTTAGGAAATAAAAAGAAAAGGGGTGGTGGAAAGGGTTACAAATTATGGCAGTTGCAATATGTGGCAGGTGTCCCCTCCCCCCATATTCATGGTATACATTTAAACAAAATTCAATACTAAATAGCAATATTTAGTCAGCATGTAAATTCAAGTGATAATTTCAATCAGTTTATATCAAGCAAATTTTCTTACTCATTTCTGTGATCTGAGTTTTCTTGGTATTGCCCCTTCTCCCCCCGCCAGCAGAGCTCCGCCCCCCCCCCCCCCCGTGTCCTGTGCATCTGTTGTGAAATCATCTGGTTTATCTAGGAGTGCTTTGTTTTTTTCCATAAAGGCCTGGGCCTCTATGGTTGTGTTAATTCTAACTCTTGTATCCTCCCAGAATATTAACATACCTTCAGGCATCAACCATCTAAACCACACCCCCTTCTGGTAAAGTTTCTTCGCTAATTACGAATAATTTTTCCTTTTCTCTCTCACTTTCTTGGGGATATGTTTCAGAATGGTTATTTCTCTATCTTGGTATTTCAGAACTTGCCCCCTTTGTGCACTCAGAATCTCATCTCTTGTGGTCTTTCTGAGAAATTTAATGTGTACCTCCCTGGGTACATTGTGTGTTCTAGCATATGCTGAATTTACTCTATAAACCAGATCTAGTTCCCACCCCATCTGTTGCTTCTCTTTCTGAATGTATTCAGCCAATATGTTCGTCATGATGTCCCTTAAATCTTCATCATCTGCCTCAACCACATTTTGAAATCTAAGAAAAAAGGACATTCTTTCAAATTCTGTTTTCATCTGGTTGATCTCAAGTTCTTTGTTCCCCTTCTGCACCCCTTCCATCTCCCCCCTCATCTCAGCCGTCCCCCCCTCCAAAAGATCCAGTCTCTGTGAATTTTTACTCGTCTGGTCTTGATTCTCTTTAAGCTCTTCTTTCATCTCCTTTAGTTGATTTTTTATATCCTCCTGTCCCTTTAAAATTTGTTGGAACATTTGTTGAAAGTCCGTCTCAATAGGTTTGGGCTGCATCAAAGATGTTATCGTTTGTTGACTAGGACTAGATGCTGTAGATGTCGGGGCGGAGACAGCAAAGCCCGGCTTCCCCGGGGGTGGTCTTTTAGGTGGCATTGTGTTGAGCAATAAAGAGTTCAAAGTCAATACAGAGAGAGATCAGTCAGAGAGGGAAAACTGCCAAGAGAGTTCAGGAGACTAAAGGTCCAGGCAGGAGGAGATTTTTTCTAGTTACAATCTCTGGCAATAGAGTGATGAATCCTTTGTTCCAGGGAATCCAAATCAACAAGAGATTTGTCTGAGTGTCACGGAGACAAAGACAGGAAGCCTGAAGTTGTATAGGTGGAGTCAATTTTCAATGTTTATAAAGACAACGGAAGTGTGCCATCTTGCCCTGCCAGCTTCGGAGTTAAGAGACATAACAGAAAGTTTTCAAAATTTCCGAAGTTTTCAGATCATCACTTCATTTGTAAGGTTATAGTCCAAAATTCACCTTTGCTATGAGCATGGAATCATTAAAAGGCTCTCTCCCTTCCTCCACCTCTAGGGCTGAGAGCAAAAACAGTTTACAGCCGCTTGTCCGAGGGGGGGGGAAATCCCCCTCCCTCCAGCCCCGCTTCTCGAAACAAGTTGAAAGCAGTTCTAAATATAGCTGGCAGTTTCTTTATAAGCAGACAAAAGGAATGGGGGGAAGTTTCCACCTCACCGCACAGCAACCGCATCCTTCAGATTGCTCATTCTTCCAGCTGCCTCCTCACGAAGGCGCCGGAGTGCCTCCCCATCATGCTTCCCGGTGCCTAGGGCGATGCGGGGACCCCCCGGCCGCCGCCGACTCAGGGGATCCCCCGCGGCGCCGCCCCTTCGGCAGGAGCCTCTACGGGGCATCCTGTGCCCCCCAAGGAGTGAGGGGCCCACCAGGAGAGTGCGGGGCGAGCAGAGCCTGCCCGTCGCGATCAGCAGCCGGAACCGGAAGTCAGGAAAAATACTTTTGAAGATTCCCCCAATTTCAAAAGTAGACTGACTTTGAGAAACATTTCAACAGGATTTATTTCATTAGGATGTGTGTTAAGTCCCATTCTTTCCACTTAAAATGTGTCTTTTCAGCAAACTTTAATGATCATAACATGTGCTTATTTTTATTAAGCTTCACTGTTTCCTTGTAAAATTGAACATTCTACGAATGTAGAAAGGTGGAATATAAAATCGAGTGAAATGTAAAAATACCTAATTACTTGAGTTTCATTACCACTTTGCTACATAGTTCACATACAAAAATATTATATTACAGACCTGGAGGGCAAACCATCTGTGGTATCTGCAAAGTTTGTGGATTCATAGGCTGAGCTGAAACAATAGCAGGGTCAAGTGCTTGGTTCTCAAATTCCAGCATAGAGTCCTAGATAATTAAGCGAAAATTTAAGCCAGCTTCACCAGAGACATAAATTATTACATTATTAAACTAGATTTAATTCAGTTTCACCACAGACAAAATCAATGAAGTTCAGCCAGGGCCAAATTCAGTTTCAGCTCAATTGAAAAAAACAGTTCCCCAATTCAATTGGATTCTACTCATTTTTTAATATTATATTAATAAAATTATTAATTACCTGCATAAAGTTATATGGGCCTTGCATTTGTGCCATAAGATCCTGCACCCGTTGTCTTCTAATAAGTGGGTCTGCCTGAGCTACCGCTGTAAGCGTATGGGCATCTGGAACTGGAGGAGATGTAGCCTGTGGTTGCTGGAGTGAATTTACCACCTACATTAAAAATAATCAATACAATTCAAACAGTTCACAATTAAATGGCAAATTGACAATATTATCTACTAGCAATCTTGTGACGACAGTATATTTGTACTACCGAAGGAAGAATGTAAATATAAATATTTTTCAGCTTTAAATAGTTAAGACCTGGGTCAATATTTCCTTTTAAAAGTGCAAAAATGGGAAGGATGATTTGGACAAAGCTAGAACTATATGCTATTAGCTTACTTAAAAACAGAAAGAAAGCAGATCTCTGTAAATAATAGCATGCTTGGGGTTTTAATAATATGACAGTAATCAAGTAGTTCTATACAGATAGTCCTTGACTTACGACCATTCATTTAACAACAGTTCATAGTTACAGTGGCCTTGAAAATAATGATTTATAACCCATCCTCAAAAGTTACAAACATTGTATCAGGCTTGTAATCATATGACAATTTGGATGCTTGGCAACAAGCCCATATTTACAATTGTTGCAGCCTCTTTCAGTCACATGATAGCGATTTGATATATTGTCAGACAGCTTCTGACAATTAAATTCAATTTGGGAAGCCAGATTCTCTTAACCATGGTAAAAATGGTAGCAAAATCAGATCCAGTCATGTAATGGTTCACTTAATGACTGCATCACTTATTGCCAAAATTCAGTCCTAACTGTAGTTGTAAATTGAGGACAACCATCTTTATAAAGGGAAAAAGAGGATCCTTAAATGTTAGAAACAAAATAAAGCACACATATTTAACTTAAAGTAATGAGCTTACACAATTCCAATAACAGAGTTGTATGCATTTATAAGGAGATTCTAACCATATGATTGCTTATTTTTATTTTATATTAATGGTCAAATGCCCTTATATCAATGAAATTATCACTACTATTAAGTGCTTGTTTTACTGTTGACACTATGCACAACCATACAGCTGCTGAAGTTTTGCATTTTCATCAATTCTGATCCATCACTACTATTAAGTGCTTGTTTTTACTGTGACACTATGCACAACCATACAGCTGCTGAAGTTTTGCATTTTCATCAATTCTGATCCATCACTACTATTAAGTGCTTGTTTTTACTGTTGACACTATGCACAACCATACAGCTGCTGAAGTTTTGCATTTTCATCAATTCTGATCCATTTATGTTTTATGCTGATTTCTAGATAAACTAATACAGTATATAAAATAACATGATACCAATAAATACAGGTAATCCTCGAGTTACAACAGTAATTAAGACTGGAAATTTTGGTCACTAAGCATGAGTCGTAAAACCTGTTACATGACCATATCACTTAATCATGGTAATCCTTTCAGTCCCCATCATTAAGCAAGCACCTCCTTACAACTTCCTGCCAGTTTCCAATAACCAAAGCCAGTGGGGAGCAAAGGGGCACACATGTTGCCAGGGAGAGTGCATAAAATAGCTGGTAAGCACTGTACAAGTACAGCCAACCTCAATAAGAATACATGAGGGTGTGCAGGTGACTAGCATGACACAATTGCAGAGGGACAAGAGGAGACTGCACAGTTGAGAGACTTACCAAAGTCTCCTTGCCATTTCCCCATTGACTTTGCTTGTTGGGAGCCTCAAAATTCTGATCATGCAAGTAGAAGGCAACTATTCCAAGTATGAGTTGGTTGCCAAGCACCCACTTGTTCAGCACTGTTGCAACTTTCAATAGTTGCTGAACAAGTTGTAACCTGAGGACCCCTATATTTGGAGAAAATATTCATTCCTGTCAAATGATTTTTTTGAAAAGGTTCAAGATTAATTATTCTATTTCAATTATAGTTATAAGTTATGAAAGGATTATAACTTACTGAAATTTTATAAAAAATATGTAACAATTTACCTCAACAGTTTCAACTGTCCATTCATCTACTTGTTCCTTTTCATTATTGCTGAACTGAGCCTCTGCCATGAACTGTCTGTTTACATACTAAAATAAAAATGAAAGAATATAACAATAAACCAACAACATTCATTCTAGAAAGGTGACTACAGTATTTCTACTAAAGAGTACCTCTGTTGATTCAACTTCACTTGGTTCAGTGTATTCTTCTGTTGGTTCTGGCTCTGTGAGGAAAATACACTCTTTACATAAAGCTTTCTTAAAATGAATTTTATATTAATAATATTTAATTGTTAAACTTCTATGCCTGATTTTCAATAATTACGGATAGCTCCAACAATCAAATAAATTACAATCAAATAAAAAATAGGAAAAATATTCTTATTCATCTATGTTAGCTATGAAGTAAAATTATAACTACTGTTTATTTCAATCGACAAAATATAGGCATTAACATCTGAGATATTTCATTATTAATAGCTCTCTTGAACTGTATGTTTAAAAATTTTTGCCCTTCTCAAAATATTAAGTAGCTGGAACATGACTGTGTAATTCATTAATCTTCTTTTGTGCCCCTATTCCCCACCCCTAGGAACTGGCAAGCAAAACATTTCAGCTCATTTTGTGGGTTGTGGAAATTTGAACAAGTAAAATAGCCCTGAATTAAGGATCCATCCCATCCGTTAACATCTCTCAAACCTGTTTCTCCTTATTGGAGGAAAGGGCAAAATTGATAACTCATATCTGAGAAACTAGGTTCCCATTTTATATATTAACCCTTGAATAAACAATAGTCTAAAAATTCTGACTTCTCCTTGTGACTTCTTCACTAAACATATACCCTTGTAAATTCAGAAGCTAACACTACCACATTTCTTTTTTTTTAAGATACAACACCTGACTTCATAGATTTCTGTGGTTTGATTTACTAGCCTAGTTTTTAAAGGCTGGCCAATGTGACATTCATGTGATCAATTTACTTTGTATGGAAATAAATGTGAAAACAATTTAAAAATCAACTTCTAAGTGTGTAGTGTGAGTATAGCCTTTTATATACTATATAGTGTAGTAAGTAAACTGCAGTTAACAAATAAGTACCCACAAGGTTTCAAAAGTTCTACAAATCTATCGTATGTATTATATATTTTAACTCAGAAATAACTCCCACTGAGCAAAGTGGGATTCTTCAATTAACATAATTAGGATCAGACTCAATTATTTATTTAGTTACCAGTTTCTGTCACAGAATCTTCAACTGTGGGTGCAGATGCTGTCTCCTCTTCTTCACAAAGTCCATTTTGATGGTTGTGAGTACTGTCAAAATAACTTGTTTGAAGAACGCGTTCAACAATTTCTTTTAGGGCTTTATCTGTCACCATGAAAACATCACTTTTTAATTGTGTCATTTGCCAAATATCTTTATATTAATTACAGGAGAGAAACTATCATTGTTTCAATTATTCCATATTTTAAAAAGTGTTTCAGTTTGAAAAATTGTTTCTATTCACAGAAGTATATTAAAATACATATATATTTGTTGTAATATAAACCGAAATGCATTTTGACTTATTATTTTCAAGATTACCATATTTTTCGGAGTATAAGATGCATCAGAGTGTAAGATGCACCAAGGTTTTGAAGAGGCAAATTAAAAAAAAAAAGTTTTTGCACTCTGCAGACCAGTGGTGGGTTCCTCCCGGATCGCACCGGATCGCGCGCGCTCCCTTTCAGCGCTCCACCTGGCTTGCGCGCTCCCTTTCAGCGCTCCACCTGGCTTGCGCGCTCCCTTTCAGCGCTCCACCTGGCTTGCGCGCTCCCTTTCAGCGCTCTACCTGGCTCTCGCGCTCCCTTCCGGCGCTGAAACCGGAAGTACAGTTTGCCCGGCCCTGGCGAAGCAACGACGCCTGTCTGCGCTCCACCAGCTCGGCTGGGAATGGAGATGTTTCCTCAGCGGAGCGGAGCGCCTGAAAAGTCTTTTCAGGCGCTCCGCTCCGCTGAGGAAACATCTCCGTTCCCAGCCGAGCTGGTGGAGCGCAGGCAGGCGTCGTTGCTTCGCCAGGGGCGGGGCAAGACTGTACTTCCGGTTTCAGCGCCGGAAGGGAGCGCGAGAGCCAGGTGGAGCGCTGAAAGGGAGCGCGCAAGCCAGGTGGAGCGCTGAAAGGGAGCGCGCAAGCCAGGTGGAGCGCTGAAAGGGAGCGCGCGCGATCCGGTGCGATCCAGCAGGAACCCACCACTGCTGCAGACCTCCCAAAAACGGCCCATTTTTCGTCAAAAGTCCATGAATAGCCTTTAGGAAGCTTGCAGAGTGCTCCTGGGGGCTAGGGGCCAAAGATGAGCAAAAAATTGCCTGTTTCTTGCAAAAACAGGCCCGTTTTTTTTTATCAAAAAAAGGGCACACATAGCCTTTAGGAGGGCCGGGGGGGGGGGCAAAAAATGGCCTGGTTTTCGCTCATTTTTGCCCTCCCCAGCCGCCAGGAGCACTCTGGAAGCCTCCTAAAGGCTATGCACGACCATTTTTGCAAAGGGGGCGGGGTTTCAGGAGGCCAAAAATACTGTATTCAGTGAATAAGACACACCCAGATTTTCAGCCTCTTTTTTGGAGGAAAAAGGTGTGTCTTACACTCCGAAAAATACGGTATATATTATACATATAATATTGTATAAATGGAAAATACACAGCATCATAAAATATTGATTTGCCTTTTAAAAGTTCTATAAAATTATTAACAAGAACAACTTGCTGTTGTTGATACTTTTAACAAGGAAAAAAAAAACATTTTACTGGGCAGGCTTACTCTATAGAGCCGTAATGGCGAACCTGTGGCACGTGAGTCATTGCCCTGTCAGCTCCAGTGTGCATGTGACTTCCAGTTTGGTCGTAAGGACATTTTTCATCCTCCAGAAGGCAAAAAACAGCACTACTGCACTTCCGCTTTAGCCGTAGGGCTGTGTTTTGTCCTCTGGAGCCTTCAGGGAAGCCTCCAGGGAAACAACCCTACGAGCAAACCGGAATTCCATTCCTGAACTTCCAGTTTGCCTGTAGAGCCGGGGGGGGGGGGGGGTTGCGCTCCGGAGGCTTTAGGGAATCTCCGAAGGGCCTGCAGGGGGGCAGGGGAGGATGTTTTCTCCCTCCCCAAGCTCCTAGAAAGCCTCTGGAGCCTGGGGAGGGCAAAAAAAGCACAGCAAAAGCGGGGGGGGGGAGTACTGGTCATGCATGCATGCACGCTGGTATTTAATACAAAACAGCTACTTGAAGATCAAAGCCCAAGGTACATATTGTTTCGCTGAAGATTTTAAGTCCTCTAAAAGGAGCATATTGAGATAAATGATCATGGAAGTGGTCCAAATATAAAATATGCAATGAATATAGCATTTACCACAAATTAGATGTCTTCCTTTATAGAAGAGATTTTTTTAAAAAAAAATCTTGTAATATCCTATATGAGATTAATCAGGCTGTGCATCTTCTAGTCATCACAGAGAAACTCTGGGTGGCGTACGATTAAAAAATGTTAAAATGTAAGAACAGTATAGGAAATTTATACTGTGCCCGATTCCAGAGGTGGGTTTTACTACCGGTTCGCTTCGCACATGTTAAGACGCTGAGCTTGTGGATCAGAAGGTCGGCAGTTCAGTGGTTCCAATCCCTAGCGCCGCCTAACAGAGTTAGCTCCCGTTACTTGTCCCAGTTTCTGCCAACCTAGTTTAAAAGCACGTAAAAAAATAGGGACCACTCTGGTGGGAAGGTAACATTTAGTCATGCTGGTGACATGACCAGGGAGATATCTTCGGACAGCGCTGGCTCTTCATCTTTGAAATGAGATGAGCACCGCCCCTAGAGTCGGAAACAACTAGCACATTTGTGCAAGGAGAACCTTTACCTATGTCTCCTTTGTTGGTATTAAACCATAAGTACTGCAAATTATAAAGAATCACCCTAAATATTTTAAATGTTATCATTTGAAATCATAAGAATAAAAATACTTACATGTTGTTCCGCATACAGGTTTTTCCTTCCCTTCCAGTAGATCCCACAAATGAATGGATGCCTGTTCATATTGTTCATTCAACCTTCAAAAAAAGAAATTAACAGGAATGTAACGTTACCTGAAAAGTTTAATTTTGCCAAAAAAATAATTACATCACAATTACAATTCTGAATTATTTTGGCTTCATATTCAATCATATACCTTATGTTCATGTCACGTTCAGGTTCAACCAGCTTGTAAAACTCGTCAAGTGTGGACAGTTCTGTTTCTGTTAATATAGATACCCCATTTGTTCCTTGTTTTAGGTCACTGCGCACTTCATCATCACCCAACTTGTCCAAAATATACTGCAATTCAAGTACTGTCTTTAAACGTTTTTGTTCAGTTTCTTCTCTCATTAACTGTTCCCGTCGGGCTGTCTTCTTTATTGTTTTTTGAATCTGGTAAAAAATATGTTTGCTTAAGAAGTGTTTTAAATAGTAAACAAATTTAATGGCTTCTACATATTAAAAATCTTAAGCATCTTAACAGGACAAATCTTACTTTAAAAATATTTCAAATATTCTCAGTGTTTCCTGAAAAGTTTCTGAGAAGATAATAGCTAAAGGCTTCATAAGATTTTCCTGCTCCCTGCACTATTTAACTAAATTTATTTATTTAACAAATATATTTAATGCCCATCTAAGCAAGGAATTCTGGGATACAAGCAGAAATAAAACATAATCAAATTATACAATTTCCATACAAACTAATCATTTCAAAAGAAATTGAACCAAAGAATCTAAAATTATATCAATGTATCAAACCATACGTGCATCAGAGACCCATTAATATCCTGGGCCCATTGCTAGGGGGAAGAGCCAGTTTTTCAATCTTCTGAAAAGCTAATATGACCAGGGTTGTTTAAATCTGGGGTGGGAGAATGGAAAGGAAGCTATTCCACAAGATAGGCCCCATTTCCTAGAATCCATCAGGTGACAATTCTTCACCACTGAGAGTCTGAGCATGCTCACTCTGCCAGATCTAGAGGAAAGGGCAGAAATCATTAGGAATAGGAAGTCCCATAAGTAAACTGGCTCAATGACATCTAGAGCTTTAAAGGTGACAACCAACATTCCTCTTTAAGGCATAATTAATTGTAATTAGTCTTCTCCATACTAGCTCCATATTCTACCAGCACCAGCAGCTACTTCTTTCACATCCCTTTTTTCAGTGTTGTTTTATGAAACATTTCAGCATTACACATCATAAATGAAATCAGAATTCTTGATTTTATATTTTCTATTGCATTTTTTAATTCAATGTCCCAAAATTACACATAATACGTCCTGCTGCAGCTATCTTCAGTTTCTGAGAAATTTATCTCTATAGTTAGAATACTGAATAAGGCACAATAGGGAATTGCTAGGTGGAAGAAACGATATAGAATGGATCTTTCCAGTTAATTTATTATCCGTTTTTTCAAAAAAAATCAATAATATCAAACACTGAATCTCAATGTCACATAAAACATCCCCAGTAGACACGGTTTTGTCTTTTGAACATATTCACGCCAAGAAAGTTCACCATTTCTCTAGATAACTAGTTGCACTGAACATTTGTTCATGGTGTAATAATTATTTAGAGGACTTTTCTTCATAATTCCCACAAACATGTAAGTCCTTGGATTAAATAAAATCATGGTGTAATACAATCACTTGTGCTCTGGGACAGGGAACATTACTAATTCTAATTAATTGAAAAATTCCTGCCTCTCTTCAAAATCTAAAATTAAAAAGACCTGAAATAATAGATGTTTATAACTCTGTGATTTTGTGCTACTGGGCATGTGAGAAATTGTAAGAGTCAATCTTTGTTCATGTTTATTATGCTTTTTGAATACCATCTTCTCTCATCATATGTCAATGCTGATTATCACTATAAACATTAGTTACACAGAGAAAGATATTTATATTTTTGGAACTTGAGGGCTGAAGCAATTCTTCCATCCACTCAATCTCCTAATTTACTTAGCATTGTTTTCATGGTGCTCAAATCAAGTTATTGTTTCACAGATAGTTATTTTCTATTTAGACCAGGGGTATTAAGCTCAAGGCCCATGGGCCACATCCAGCCCAGAGTGCTTAAATCTGGTCAATGTGGCCGACCTGTACACAGCGAAGGACTGGCCCACGTGGCCCTCCCAAGCTCCATTTTCGCTGGCAGAGGGTTGCAGGAGGCCGTCGTAGCTGAAAACAAAGTTCGGGAGCCTGTTTTCGCTGATAGAACACTCGAGCCACCACAGGCCCTGACATGAGTGACATCGAGCTGGCCATACCCACCTGGCTACACCCATCCCACCCCCCAAGGTCAAACACAACCCTGAATGAAATCGAGTTTGACACCCCTGATTTAGACTATGCCTGAAGTATTCAAAAATTATTTTTGAATACATTTAACATTAAACCAAATAAATGCTTTGTTTTGAATCTAGGACAAAGAATTGTGTTCATCAGATTCTAGGAGGCACAGAGTTTAATAAAACCATTCATTCAGAAAGTTTTGTTGTTCCAGCTTTCAAATGAAACAAAATCCAAATGGGTAAAGTTGATGAGGATTGCACCCCTCTCTTCCTTATATAATTTCCAACACAGCATATTTCAACAGCTGTTTAACCTACATCTTCCCAATGCCTTCACTCCTCCCTATCAACATTCCAACATGAAATACCTCATCGTATCCTCACTCCCAAGCTTTCCTGTACTTTCCCTTCAAACACCATTTCAATGCCACAGCACTTAATATCCTATCAACACTCTGAATGTTCTCTTCTTTTCTTCTCTGCTATCAATGTCCTGGAATTCCCCTTGAAAAGATTAAAACAGTCCTATTTTCTTACATGCACAGATTAATATAATGTCTTTTTCCATGCATAAAAAAGAACACATAAAATACCCAAGTTTCAGTTAGGAACAGACTACTGCAAACTGAAGTGGAAACCTGCACATCCATCAAAGAATCTGGGACAAGATGTATTCAGATTCATAAACACAAGAAAACTCACGTAATTAAACACACACACACACACACGTTAACATAAATCTTATTTTTTCCATACCTAAACTATTCTGAACCATCTACTCTCTTTACTTACATCTTGACTTAGAGCCATGAAACTCCTCTGCAATTCCTTGGCAAATTCCAGATTATTACTGACTTCCTGGTGCTTTGACACAGCATCCTAAAGCAGAAGACAAAATTGATTTGGTCTCTTTAATAGTACAAAAACTTGTATTTGTATTTCACATATGTTTCTATTAAGGCTTGGTTAAATCTGACAAGTATTTTACTTTCTATAGATGTAGCAAAATAGATACACTTTTTACAGAAAGTTTTGAAAAGAAAGCAATTTCTAAACAGGAATAGTTCCTGGCAGTCCAGAATTTAAAATTTATTCCACTTTCACCAACCCCCAAAGTTATCAGGTTCCTTAAATCTTCAAATAAGTAAAGTATGTCCAAAAATAAATCTGAGCAATCAAAAATGATTGGTAGAAATTTTCAATTGATGCATTGGACCATCTTTATATTGCCAAACATCATTTGTTATCCAGAACACTAATGAAGTATTAGTCTTTAACTGTTTTTTTAAAACACACACTGACATTTGTCACAACATTAGGAAGAACCTTCAAGATTCCTACTTCTTGACTGTGAAGACATGGCCAGCAACGGATTTGCCCAGAGAATCTCCTCTCTGGACGGTCATTTTTCCAACTCAACAACAGAGGGAACAAACTTTCTTTTGTCTACTTTACTCTCCAGTTAAGGAAAGTCCCAGAATTATCCCTTAAGATCATTCAATAACAGCAACAGTCTGCAAGCAATTTTAGAAGCCTGGCTTCCAAAATAACTGGTGAGCAGAAGCTGGGAGGTGGGTCGAAATCACATCATTGTTGGACAAAACAGTTGCTTTGGAATTTATTTTTCAAATGGACAATAATCTGTGCCCTTCATTTCTTAAGCAATTTATGAGACTATTAGCTTTACTAGTTAGAAGACGCTCTCCTTAGATACAGCCTATCACTCCTTTTTGAAGCTCTGACTGCCATTTTTGAGACTTCTTTATTGTTAGACAACAAGGAAGAGGATTGTTAGAGACAGTCAAAATAAGGAAGCATGGAACATTTTTTTCTCTTGAAATATAAGAATAAAAGTTGTGATTGTAATCTACTACTTTTAAAATAATTTGTATCCCTATATTGTTTTGTTGTGAGTGGTTGAAATTTGCCGATTTTTATGAAGTCTGATTGGTTAGGAAAAAGAAAAATAAATAAATAAATTTAATTCTGAACTGAAGTCTGTTACTAAGGAATCCTTTAACAGTCAATAGAGAATATCACCCTGTTTGTAAAACAGCCAAAATTTATTAATTATACAGAGGCTATTAAAAAATAACAAGAGATACAATTAGGTGTAGAAAATTATCAACCCACTGTGTCAACTTTACAAATAATACTGGACAATGCAAATAACCTAACTGTACCTTCAGAATATAAATCTGACATCAGCTTTTCTTATAATGATGGTTTGAGTAAAACCCTCCTAGTGCAACTGAAACAAAAGTATCAAGTAAATTCACAACTCTCAAGAGGTCAAGTCTGGGACTTTTGCTTTATGGATACTAACAAAGTCAAGAATTCTTTGAGGAACAAAGATATAATAGCCATTTTAGCGAAGGAAACTTTAATCTGGGAAGACTTACTTCAGACTCTTTGAGACTTTTTTTAATGGATATAAATAAAGCTGAGATCTCTGTCAAGAAAAGAAACTTGACAGACTCTCCTGAGAAAAAAAAATACTTTATTCTATGAAGACAAGCTGGAGGGAGTGACTTAAATTTAATGTCTTAATTAGTTAGGATTTTTAAAAGTTTGATATATGTATTGAAAGAAAGTTTTCTATTAGTTTTGTATGTATAAAATGAGTATGTAAATGCATGTCCTCTGTTTTTTTTAAGTAGTGCTGAATAATTTCCAAGCTTCATAAAATACTATTGACAACCGTATTTTTTAGAATATAAAACGCTCCGAATTATAAGATGCACCTAGCTTTAGGGGAGGAAAACAAGAGGAAAAAATCTGTCTCCGCTTCCCAGCAATTTGCCTCCTTGCAACAAACAGCAAAAATTACAGACGATATACACTGTTTGATGTTACATTTCAGACTATACTTGTACAGATGCTGTTAAACTTTACGTGGCTTTCTGGAAGTATAGCTATTCTCTGCTATTTAAAAGAAGATACAATAGCACTGGGTCTCTTCAGATTTATTTTAAAAGCATCTTCATTTTGTTAAGTTGTCTAGAATAATAAAGCAGCCTTAAAAAAATAAGTCTAATAATTTGAATATTCTATAGGCCTGTGATGGCGAACCTATGCACGTATGTCACAGGTAGCACGCAGAGCCATTTGTTAGGGCACATGACGCATTGCCCTGTCAGCTCCAGCACGCATGCGCACGCTGGCCAGCTGACTTCAGCCTTCTTTTTTGGCCATTTTTCACACTCCAGAGGCTTCCCTGAACCTTCCGGAGGGCAAAAAACAACCCAACGCGCAAACCGAAGGTTCGGGAATGGACTTCTGGTTTGTGCATTGGCCATTTTTCTCCCTCCAGAGGCTTCCAGGAAGCCTCCAGAGGGCCTCGAGGGGGGTGAGGAGGCCGTTTTTGCCCTCGCCAGGCTCCTAGAAAGCCTCTGGAGCCTGGGGAGGGCAGAAAATGGGTCCATCATGAGCCAAAAGGGGAGGGAGGGTGAGGGTTGCGCACATAGAATTATGGGTGTGGGCACGCCCATGCATGATCCCCCTGCGCGCCCCCTGCTTTTAGCATGCGATGGGGAAAAGGTTAGCCATTACTGTTATAGGCATTTATAGTTATTGACTTACCTCCTTACAGCAAACAGCCTGATTAGCACAAGAAAAAAACAATCTACCTCCCAGCAATTTGCTTCTGCAGCAAACAGTAAGTTTCACTTTCAATTTCAGCAGGGACCTCCAGATCATCATCTATTTCAGGCTGCAGGGATTGCCATACCCTATTGCAGGCTCTGCAAGCTCCGTTTTCTCCATTTGTACAAGGAGGTAAATTGCTGGGAGGCAGAGCCAAAGGGTGGGGGTCGGTGGGTGGGTGGAGCTACATTCGGTATATAAGACGCACCCAAATTTTCACTCTCTTTTAGGGGGGGAAGGTGCATCTTATACTCCGAAAATTACGGTAGGTTTGAAAATAAGAGAAGAAAAAGATTGATTCCATGAGGATAAACTGGAAAAGAGATATTCTAATTTAATTAGGTAAATGGAGTTAATTGGATTTATATTGGTGTGATATAGATAATTGAATGGAAGTTCTAATATAGTATTCTTTTGGGTTCTGGGTTTAAAATGAAGGGGTTTCTCTTTTCTCCTTTATATATAGTACCTGAGTACTTATTAGAATTAGTAAAATACCAACATTTTAAAAAGTGTTTTCTTCCTTTAAAGTTAAAAAATGATATATTATTCCCAGCAAAGAGAAGCAGAGATTGTTAAACTGATTTTTTTTTATTCAAAAGAAGAGAATATATTTAACTGTTTCTATTTTGCATTTTGTGCTTGCAATGAAAAAATAATGAAACTTTGATTTTGTTTTTGTTAACTAGATAGGCTTGCTGTTATAGAAATGGCTTGGACATACTGTTGTGTAAAAGCAAAAAGTTGTGCTTGTAATGTTATCTTCTACTGTGCTAAAGAGAGTTGGAAGTTGGTGCCTTTTTCTTTCCTTTTCTCCCTTTACACTATATCTTTTTTCTCTTCCTTCCCTCTTTTCTTAGTTTTTCACAACATTTTTTCTTTGTATTTTATACTTGATAAACTGATAAAATTTAATAATATTTTAAAAAATCTACTTCTTGAACACATTCAATCAAGCAGTTTCTTTGCCTTAATTTGCAACATTTTTTGCCTTACAAATAGCAATAGCACTTAGACTATATACCACTTCACTGTGCTTTATAGACTTCTCTAAGTGGTTTAGAGTTAGCATATTGCCCGCAACAATCTGAGTCCTCATTTTACCAACCACAGAAGGATGGAAGGCTGAGTCAACCTTGAGCTGGTGAGACTCGAACTGCTAAACTGTAGGCAGATAGCAGTCAGCAGAAGTAGCCTGGCAGTTTGTGCATTCTAACCATTGCGCCACCACGTCTCAAATAACAGGGAAAGCATATATATGATTCTGCACATAATGAAAAAAATACAATTGTAAGGGCCAATTATTCACCACACTGCAGCAGCTACAATAAAATTAGAGAATATGGTCTAAAGCAGTGATGGCGAACCTATGGCATGTGTTCCACAGATGGCACGTTGTCAGGGCAAGCGAGGCGCTGCCCTGTCAGCTGGCCAGCGCGGATGTGCGCGCTGGCCAGCTGAATTCACCCTTTTTTAAAGCCATTTTTCGCCCTCCCCAGGCTCCAGAGGCTTTATAGGAGCCTGGGGAGGGCGAAAAGAGCTTCTCCCCACCCCCCGGGAGGCCCTCATGAGCTTCCCTGAAACCTCCGGAATGCAAAAAACCGGCCCTACGGGCAAACCGGAGATTCAGGAACAGACTTCCTGTTTGCTCGGAGGGTCATTTTGACTGCTCCCGAGGCTTCAGGGAAGCCTCCTGAAGGTCCCTGAAGCCTTCGGAGTGCTCAAAACGACCCTCCGAGCAAACCGGAAGTTGTTTTGACTGCTCTCGAGGCTTCAGAGAAGCCTCCTGAAGGTCCCTGAAGCCTCTGGAGGGCTTCTGGGAGGGCGGGGGAAGGCTGTTTTTGCCCTCCCCATGCTCCTATAAAGCCTCTGGAGCCTGGGGAGGGCAAAAAAAGCATGCAAAAATGGGGGGGTCGTGCCTATAGGTTGCGCATTGCATTAGGGGTGCGGCATGCCTGCACACGACCCCCCTGCCCTCCCCCAACTTATGGCACACAAGACAAAAAAGGTTTGCCATCACTGGTCTAAAGTTTTAAAAATCTTTACAAAATTACAGGAAATTATCAATAAAATATGTACCAGCTGATCTTGGTTAAGGCGTTCTCCTCTGTTCATTCGATCTTGATAATCATCAAGTTTGCCCTGTAAACACGATAAAAATTTACAATTAAAAACTGTAAGCAAATTTAATAGAATTAAATACAATTTACAATTAAAATTTACAATTAAAAACTGTAAGCAGGTTTAATAGAATTAATGAAAATGTCTTCCATCAGAAAATAAAAGTCGTTTTCTCTCTCTTTCTATTTAGAAGGAGAAAGCACAAGAAATTATATTAAAACGTAGGAGAAAGGCAAAATTAGTTACCGTATTTTTCGGAGTATAAGAGCTCCCTCCCCAAAAAAGTGGGTGAAAATGTCTCTGCGTCTTATACTCCGAATATTGTGGCAGGGGCATGGGTGTATCACCTGTTGTAGAACAGGCACCGACGGCGAATGGAGCGCGCCAAACCGGGGGGGGGATGGGCAGCGATGAACAGGCAGCGACAAACAGGCCAGATGAATACCAGATGGGTGATGGGAGGCAGAGGCAGATTTCCCCCCCCCTTGTTTTCCTCCCCAAAGGTAGGTGTGTCTTATAGTCCAGAGTGTCTTATAGTCCGGAGTGTCTTAATAGTTCAAAAGAATATTGCTACGCATTTACATTATTTACATTACATATGGACTGTTTAATCTCTTTAAAGAAACCAAGAAAAATAGCAAAAATGAATCATGCATATTTAGATGGGCATTTGCAATGGACTTCAGAGGTGCACCTTCTCTGTGGCTACCTAGCCCTGTGAAATAGAGCCCCAATTGAAATTTGAAGGAGTCCTACCCTTTAACCCTTCACATTAGCTCCTCTCACCCAGTCAGGTAGGGAAGGTATGTTTTGGACCCCATCAGTTAAAGAATTCCATCTGGCAGTGTCCAGGAAGAGAGCCATCTCTGCTGTTGCCCCCACCCTTTGGAACATTTTCTCCCAGAGATGAGGCAGGCCCTCACTCTCTTTTCCTTTTGAAACTATTTAAATACTTGATTCTGCCACCTCACTTGGTACTTACAAATAAGCACAATAGCCCTCCTCTTGCCTTTTAATTAATTTTTACTATCAGCTTTAACTATCCTAGCCTTGACTGTATTTTAAATTTTATATTTTTATGTTTTTAACATTTTACTTTACAATGCTCAAAGTCCCTCTGTGAGAGAGATGGGCGGTTCCTAAATGTGATAAATAATATGTTAGTAAGTCTGGAAGGTTGCAAAGACACCCAAACACTGGACTAAGTTCAGAGTAAATGGAAGAAGGAATACTTTTGAAGAATAGAAACAAGAGCCATAATTAAGATAATAGTCAGAGCAGTAATTTGCAAAAATGTATCAGACATGACCCTTTGATGTTCTATGAAAATAAAGAAAATAAAGGAAGAACTGCATTTAAATTTGCAGCATTCTGTCACCATAACTTTGTAATAAAAGTAGTATTAATTTGCATATCTTCTGTTTCTAACTTTGGTCTGTCTTGGAGGACTGACAATGGGAGATGAGCCAGAAGGTTGACAGCAGACTGGTCTGGCATCTTGTAATTGTTCTGCTTTTATTATGAATTGGCGGGAAGAGGGGTTAATATGAGCCATGTGAGATATAAGTTGAATAAATAGATGTGGGCTCTCATTCATATTTGCTGAAAGGTTTTTCTGCCTAATTTTCAGATTCATCTTCCTCAATCTTTTCAACTAAAGCCAAATTCCAAAAAATAAGAATTTTAGTAGAATTTTCCACGTTACAGCGATAACAGCTAATCTGATTCTATCGGATCCTTATTATATGGACATTAGCTAGATTTCAGATATACTGGCATCTTACAGAATGGTTTTTCAGGCTGTAATACATTACAATATTAACATGTTTTTGACCTGCATGTAAAATATAATGCTAGATGCAGATGCTATATAAGTTTAACTGCTTTTTGTAAGAGGTTTCAAACACTGTACATGTCATAGGAATTCTACACAATCTTGATTGACCTATGCTGACTTTTTTCAAAGAAGAACCTAAATTAAAAACAAGATAATTGGAAACTAAAGGCCACATTTGCCAATTGTTTACTTATGTTCAGGTGACAGAACGATTTAAACTGGATGAAAGTTTGATTTTACAAATGAGTCAACTGACTTTGAATTTGTGTACTAATGACATGTAATTTGCTAAGATGTGTAAGATTTTACTAAAAATGAATATGGAAGACTGAGCAAATGAGCAAAAATATGTATATAATCTTGATCAATGGAAGAATATATAAAGGACTGAAATTTACTTTGAGTAATAATTTGAATTACACTGAATTATAATTTGAAACAATGTTTATAAAATGTTATACTCTTAGTGTAACACCTAAAAACTGAAACTAAAGCTTTTCCTTTTAGATTTGATAGATAAACACACTGGAAAAAAACAGAACTTTATGGACAACAGCAGCAACACATATGCGAGGGAATTTCTAGAAGCCTGGCACTCTGACAAATCAGCCATCAATAGACACACTGACATTAACATCTATAGACTATGCAAAAGAAACAATCAACCAGTCCAAAAGAGAAAAATACTCCAGCACCATTAGTAATTAGCACTCAGATCAGCATAGATTAACTCCAAGGTCAACTTCAGACCAATGATCAAGTAAGCAATACCCCAAACAAGAAACTGCCAAAGAGCCACTAGTAAACAACCCAACCGAAGAATCCCTAAGACCGTACCCACCCACACAGACAGGCAAGACACCAGAATATAAACTGACAGCAAAGCACTCCTTACTGGCACTGATGACACTAGTTAGGGCAGTGTTGGTGAACCTTTTTGTCACCAAATGCTGAAACGGGAGTGCACATGCGCGTATGTATGTGTGCCATAAACCGGAAGAGCAGCTGCCCGGAGCACATGTGCGCATGCATGCATGGTACCGGCACCGGCCAGCTGGTCTTTGCGCATGCATGCATGGTAGAAACCAGAAGACCAGGTGCCAGTGCACATGCACACGTCGGAAACTGGAAGAGCAGACGTCTAGAGAGCAGGTGGAGGTCCTCACGCTCCGAGTCTGATCGAACACAGGTAAGATCCTATTTACGGACCTACCTTGTGGCATTGAGAGCGGCCAAACGTAGACATTGTGCCACTCTTATTGCGTCCGCGGATAACCGCCCTGCCGCCCTGTTTAGGGTGACCCGCTCCCTCCTATCACAGGGGGCGCGGGTGGCGCCCTTGCAGGGTAGAGCAGAGGAGTTTGGGGAATATCTGCAGGACAAAGTCGCTCAGATCCGGAGCGGATGGGCCCCCTCCAGTGGCACGGACGAGCCGTCAACAGTGAGTCTTGTAAGACCACTCTGGGAGGAGTTTGACTCTGTTGCCCCCGAGGATTTGGACAGGTTGCGTGGACGGCTGCGGCCCACCACATGTTTAATGGACCCGTGTCCCTCCTGGCTGGTACTGGCATCCTGGGAGGTGACACGAGGCTGGCTTCTGGGCCTGGTGAACGCTTCATTGGGTGAGGGATCCTTACCAACTGCCTTGAAAGAGGCGGTGGTGAGGCCCTTACTCAAGAGGCCTTCACTGGACACAATGGAGCTGGCTAATTATCGTCCAGTCTCCAACCTTCCTTTTTTAGCGAAGGTTGTCGAGAATGTGGTGGCGCAGCAATTTCCATGACACCTTGACGAATCCGAATATCTAGACCCACACCAGTCCGGCTTCCGACCCGGACACAGCACAGAGACAGCCTTGGTCGCGCTGGTTGATGATCTCTGGAGGGCCAGAGATAGAGGTTGCTCCTCTATCCTGGTCCTATTAGATCTCTCAGCGGCTTTTGATACCATCGACCATGGTATCCTATTGCGCCGGCTGGAGGGGATGGGAGTCGGAGGCACCGTTTTACGGTGGTTCGGCTCCTACCTCTCCGACCAGTCGCAATGTGTGTTGACGGGGGGGCAGAGGTCGACCCTGAGGTCACTCACTTGTGGGGTGCCGCAGGGATCGGTCCTTTCGCCCCTCCTGTTCAACGCATATGTGAAGCCGCTGGGGGAGATCATCCGTGGTTTTGGGGTTGAATACCATCTGTACGCTGATGATACTCAGCTGTACGTTTCAACCCCAAACCACCCCAGTGAGGCTGTCGAAGTGATGTCCCGGTGTTTGGAAGCCGTCGGGGTCTGGATGGGGGACAACAGACTCAAACTCAACCCCTCCAAGACTGAGTGGCTGTGGCTACCGGCACCTCGGTTCAGTCAGCTGATTCCAGCGCTGGCCATAGGTGGCGAACAGCTGCCCCGTGGAACGGGCGCTCAATTTGGGCGTCCTCCTAGATGCCCGGCTGTCAATGGATGACCATGTGGCAGCCGTGGCAAGGGGGGCGTTCCACCAGGTTCGCCTGGTGCGCCAATTGCGCCCCCTCCTGGACCGAGAGGCCCTACGCACGGTCACTCATGCACTGGTGACGTCTCGCCTGGACTACTGTAATGCTCTCTACATGGGGCTTCCCTTGGGACGCGCCCGAAGACTACAGCTAGTCCAGAACGCAGCCGCGCGGGCAGTCATGGGGAGTACCAGGTACTCCCATGTAACACTGCTCCTGCGCGAGCTGCACTGGCTGCCTGTGGTCTTTCGGGTGCGTTTCAAGGTTTTGACCACCATCTTTAAAGTGCTCCATGGCATAGGGCCCAGTTACCTGCGGGATCGCGTCCTCCCACATACATCCCAGCGGCAAATTCGCTCTCACAGGGAGGGGCTTCTCCTGGTGCCGTCCGCTAGGCAATGCCAGCGGGCGACGCCAAGGAGTAGGGCCTTCTCTGTGATGGGCCCAACCCTCTGGAATGACCTCCCCCCCGACATTAGAACCATCACTGACTTCCGCTCCTTCCGGCAGAAACTAAAGACTCACCTGTTCCGACTGGCTGGCCTGGCATAATTTCAACGCCTATCTCCTGGCATTTATATTTTTACTGGTTTTTAAGGGGATTATTCTGTAGACTTAATTTTATTGGGTATTGGGATTTTAATGTCTGTTTATTTTAATTATTTATTAGCAATAGAGTCCTGCACATCTTTTATCCTCCTCTTATCCATCTATTTTATATTTGTATATATATATTGTCCATTTAGTAATTTTAATTGTTTTAATTTTGTTCTTTGACATGGACTGTACACCGCCCCGAGTCCCTTTCGGGAGAGGGGGCGGTCTATAAGCGCTAATAAATTGAATTGAAATTGGTGCCCATGCACACACTGGGAAGATGGTTTTCTGGTTTCTGACACATGCATGCACGCCAGAAACTGGCATGCACACTGGCCGCTTGGTCTTCCAGTTTCTGGCACTTCTGCGCATGTGAAGACCAGCTGGCCGGTGTGCCGGAACCCGGAAGAACAACTGGCAATGACTCACATGCCCAGAGAGATGGCTCTGTGTGCCAATTCCAGCAAGTATGCCATAGGTTCACCATCACGGAGTTAGGGTAATGAAACATCTGCAAGAAAACAAGCAAGCTCAGAGAGCACCAAGGGCCCCTCATTTCTGAGTTACAAATATTCTACTTCACTGAGACTTCTGTATAGACAGTGAGGGAAGAATTTACAAATGTCTACAATTGAAAAATGGATTGTGAAGCTAATCAATTAGCAAAGAAAAACTGACTACAGTTAGTCCTCGACTTACAATCACAATTGAGCTCTAAATTTCAATTGCTAAGCAAGGCAGTTAAATGAGTTTTGCCCCATTTTATGGTCTTTCTTGCCACAGCTGTTAAGTGAAACATTGCAGCTGTTAAAGTCAGTAACACAGCTGCTAAGTGAATCTGGCTTCCCCATTGACGCTGCTTGTTAGAGGATCACAAAAGTTGATCACATGACCCTGGGACACTGCAATCGTCATAAATACATGCCAGTTGTGAAGCATTCAAATTTTGATCACATAAACACTGGCAATGCTGCAATGGTTATAAGTGTGATATAAGTCATAAGCCACTTTTTTTAGTGCTACTGTAACTTCGAACAGTCACTAAATGAATGCTTGTTTATACTGTGATTAAATAATAGGCCTTGTCCAACTTTGAAAATACTGTTGGACTTCTTGCTAGAACCTGAAATAAATGAATCTTTAATTTTGGGACATGATAATTAAAACCGTTTATTGTGCATTATGGTTGATTTTAGAGTAAGAGGTTAATCTATTTTATATCTGTATCTGTACTGAAGAAAGTAGAAAGTTACTTTTTCTCCTTTTCACTTTTTCTTTCTTTTTGTAGTCCTGATTTGTTTTTTAACCTTTTTTTCCCTAACCCCTTTTTTGTATTGTATCCTTTGATAAATTTAATAAAAATTAAAAAGAAAAAAAGAATTTTTTTTGCAAAACTTCAACCTTAGAGAAATTTCATTCTTTCTGCACAAGTGTATTTGCAAGAATTTTTCATAGGCAAATTAGAATTAGCAGACTGCATATTACTTTTTCTTATTTGTTGATCTATGCAATACTGTACTATAATCAGATACATTATAGCATTAGATTGAAGAAAATGTTTCACTGTACAACACCAATATATTTTCTCCTTCTGATTCTTTAAATCAAACTGTTTCCCTCTCAGCATAAAAATGAAGTAACAGATAGCAACACATTTGCTTAACTAGCCAATATGCATTCCAGGATTCAACACAATTCCCAGTTAGTTCTAGACTTACAGATTACATCTTAGTGACTATTAAAAGTTACAAGAGACCTATGTGGGAGCTATTTATGAAGTTTTGACAGTCCTCCCCCCCCCCACACACACACACTCATAGTCACACAATCAAATTTCATGAGCTAGGCAATTGGGCTGTATTTACTACCGCTTGTAATGTCCTATATTCACCTGATCATGTTTTATGACAGTGATAAAAACCATCAATTACTTCCGATTTACAGCAAAATCACACTCATAGCAAACCACTGGTCTGCTAAGTGAGGAGTTATTCGCTTAACAACTATTGCAAAGAACATCATAAAATTGGGTCAGTTACACAAACAGCCTGTTTTATGACCATCAAGAATTATGTCAATCACGGGCAGGCTCCATTATGGTTGTAAATCAAGGACTATCAGACTATTAGTCTGTATTTTATTGTAAATTGCTACTTAAATAATTCTATAATCGTAGATTATTTTAAAGCTACAACAAAACTTTTAGTTATTACTTTTTCCACTGCCTTTATTTTTATACAAATAACTGAAACATATCTGCAAAACATATCCAACACACCTTCCTTCTCCTATTTTCCCCACAAGAATCCTGTAAGGTGAATTGGATTGAGGAAGATTGACTGGCCCAAGGTCAGTTGCTGAATAAAATATGTGAATATTCTGTCATCAGTAATTATTTCAAACATTATTTTCCATCATTTTTGTGCTTTTTAGTTTCTATAATTGTATGCATTAAGATAAATGTAATAATTAATTTTTCATAAAAAATAATTTCAGAAAGTTAAAAGCCTTCAAAACATAGGAATTCCCCAATAAAAAATATCAAATACTAACATCTAGATCAGTGGTTCTCAACCTGTGGGTCAGGACCCCTTTGGGGGTCGAACGACCCTTTCACAGGGGTTGCCTAAGACCATCGGAAAACACATATTTTCAATGGTCTTAGGAACCGAGACACCAATTTTATGGTTGGGGGTCACCACAACATGAGGAACTGTATTAAAGGGTCGCAGCATTGGAAAGGTTGAGAACCACTGATCTAGATGAAAAATTCTAAGTGGCTTGGAATTTTTTATTCATATATATTCAAACTATTACTAGAAGTGTGAAACAATCTAAACTGACAATATTCTCATATTGTTTTGTAGCATTAAAAATCAGAGTACCAGTAAACTTGGAATACCATTAAGAACAAGTTGTTATTAGGGGCCCATAAGAGAGTATTTTGAGTACATTTCAAATATTGAAAATTTTGTATATCTCTTGAAATAATTGTTCCTTAAGACCTAGTAGAATAAATATATTTCTCAACCCTTGTTTAATAGATTGCAATGGATGACTGCAACTGAAAAGTGTTTTATTAATTTATTCTACTTTATACTTTCATGCCATAAGAATCCATGATGGTATATAATTAAAATCAGGAAACAAAACACAAATTCATAAAACGCAATATAAAAAAGACAGAAAAATTTTAACTACAAAGCTAAGATTGTTATTAATAGTTATTAATAGTTTTAAGAACCCAAAGACTAGGCCTCTCTCTCCAAATATCCTTCTCAACTCATTTTTGATAGTTTTTCTGAAGTTTAAGAGTGAAAATACCATCTAGATGTTTAGTTAACACTACTATTGAGAAACAAACATTTGTTAGTCTTCTCCTTACTCTATAATATTGCAGAACTGTGGCCTACAGTGTGAACTGAATTTCATCCAAGTTCTATAAAAAAAACCCAGATTAGGGTTGAACAAACACCATCCAAGCAATGCACTGTGACCTGTCTTCACTAAACCTACTGACTCTGAGCAAATATTAACTGGATGTGACGTATAGTGTTTGAAACTTTAGGTTCAATAACTGAGGACCCTCCTTTAGCAATAATCACTTCACATGTTCCCTGTAGGTATTTTGGCCCATGTCCCCTTTACAAAATAGTTTCAATCTCTTGCGATGTTAGGACTGTTTTTCATATAAACTGCTCACTTCGGATCATGGCATATTTCATCTGGGTCATGGCTTTGACTTAACCATTCCAAAATACTTGTTTTACTTCAGCAATTATGCTGTAGATTTACTTGGGTGCTTAGGGCTGTTTTCATGTTGCATTATGCATGTTGTGTAAGCTTTAGCTCATAGACAGAGACTAAGACTTTTTTCTGTAGAATTTTGTATAATCCAGAATCCATTATAGCTTTAATGACTGAAAGCTGTCCAGTCATGATATTCCATGCTGCCATATTTCATAATGGAACTAGTTTCTTTCTTTCAATAGTATAAATTGTTTCCTTTTAACTCCAGAAAGATCCACTTTTGTGCAGTAGTCTACTGAATCATCCAGGCGCTCCTTGGTGAATCTGAATTGGGCAGCAAATAACTTTCCTGAGCACAAAGATTTTATTTTTGATATCTTTCCATGCATGCTATTCTTGTTCAAAAAATTTCCTTATTTATGCTGACATGACAAGAGTGACCTGCAGAATGTTTATGGTCTCCTTGTATTCTCTTTTGGAGAACCATATGCCTTATTATTTGGAAAATTTGGACATTCCTGGGAAGAATGTTTGTATATTGTTGGACAATCCCACCCAACCTCATATGCATCAACAATTCTTTATAAGGTCTGCACAAATGTCTTTTGATTGAGACATGATTTACTTCTACAAAATTATGCTATGGAGCACAGTATTTTTAGTAGGGAAAGACCTACAAATACATGCCAGAGAGATAACATCCCAGGGCTTTCCATATTATATCATACCATACCGTATGGTACTATGCCACACCACACCACACCACACCTACTGAACATTGCCTTAGCATGTTAAAAAAAACACTTTGCAGATTATACTCTTTGTTTAACCAGAATTTCTCTTTAATAGAACTTAAATGAAGCTGTGATCTTACACTGCAAGTCACAGCACTGCAGCATTACAAGTAGTTACAGAAGATTCATACTTTCACCACTGTAAGTGTTCCAAACTTTATAACTCTTTAGAACAAGGATTCTTAAAGTGTGAGCCACAATACCACAGTGGATGGTGAGAAATTTAGAGTCACCAGGGCTAAGCCTATGGACTGAGTTATCTGTCAAAATCACCCAAAATCACAAACATTAATCCAAATATAATATTTCATTTTATTAGGGCATTGGGTACATAAATTTATTATTTTAGAGAATTGCAGTATTATAAAGGGTAAAATTATTCCTTCAGGAAAAAGCTATATTTCTTGGCTAGTTTGTGGGCATAATTTAAAGTTTGTATTATGACCTTTAAAACTCTAAATTGCTAAATATCAGGAAGTGCAATGACTAGTTGTTTCCAATGAGTTTGTTTGATTTTAAAGAGTTTTCTTGTATATCTTGCCAATTGTTGAGTTGCAAGAAGGGAGGGTGCTATTCCTAGATCACAAAAATTTGCTTAAGAAGTTCAACACTTTGCTATACATTCAAAGTATTTAGAAATGCCTTTAGTCTGTATCAATATGCATAATTTGCTTCCTGTAATATTTCTATTCTCAATTTTATACCAAGGTACAATGTTTTCATAGTTCTAGGAAACTATTAGGCACAGTGTAATTCAGGCATGCCTACAAAATTGTCAATTTCCATCTGCCCAAAAATTCCTTTGCAAAATAAATTAAATTATTTCTCTATATTGTTTTAATGTGGAATGAATGCCATATTTTTCCAGAAATGTGGAAATAAAGATGTAACTCCATGGAAATGTTAAAATTATATTACTTTATAATATCTATTTTCTGCATGTTATGTTCACAAAATAGGAAAGACAAACAACAGCTATCTGTAGTATTATCACTAATATATTTTTGTTCACGGCAACTCAGTCCCAAATCAATCAGACATCAAGTCTCAAATAGACTAATGTGCAGAAATGAACTTTTAAAGATACAAACCACTTATAAAGAATTTAACTAATTTCTGCATGACAACTTGCATCTACCTAGCAAAACCCTAAGAATACTGAAGTTATCAGAGCAAACCTGGCTACAATGCATATACTCACATAACAATATCCAATAAAAGTTAATTTTAGCTTTAAGACAAGTATAAATATATGATGCTATTTTAATATTTTAAACATATTAATTTGATTAGAGAAGAAAATTATGTGCAGAATGATTTTATCGAGGATTTGCATTTATCTTCTCATTTTCAAGAAAATACTGACAATTATAATTTTATTATTTTCTGTTTCTTTAAAGTACTTCTCACCCAATGGGAGGAAGGCTTACATATACCAAATCTCAACCAGGGATATGAGTTCATTACTGCACATGTTAATACAATGTTTCATAAGCATAATGCTACCCAGACAGGGGAACTCTGTGGACCAGTGGTTTAGTAAATGTAAGCCTTCCTTCCACTGGGTGAGACTTATTATTTTGCTTTTTAAAAACTAGAAGCTCAGAAGTAAAATCTCAACTAGCTTTCCCTTTACTATTCAAAATATTCTGGATTACTAACATTAGACCCACTATTATGTTCAAAGATATAATCTGAATAACACCAGATAGCCTACACAATTTTACCTTAGCATTGTTAAGAACAAACTTTTATAACTGGGTTGCCATGCTCTTGGTAGACTTCCTTTTTCAAACAAAATCATCTGCAGATGGCAAATTCCTACTTTGCTACTATTGTTATGAGAACCTACATGAATTATAAAATACAGTTTGAACTTTGCTTATTTTTATTGCCACAATAGTGATTTTGAAATCTGCCTTGGTTCAAATGACCTAGTAAATTGTGATTAATCAAAAATGGAAGCAAAATCTGGATCACCGAACAGATTAGATGCCATGCTTTGTCTTAGTACCGTGTTTCCCCGAAAATAAGACAGGGTCTTATTTTCTTTTGCCCCACGAAATATGGCTTGGGCTTATTATAGGGGAGGGCTTATTATTTCTGGGGCAGGTGAGAAGCAAGGCGCACCTTTTACCTTTCCAGCTCCGTCGCGTTCCTCGCCATTGTGCTCAGGGAAGCGGCTGATAAAAAAAAAAACTTCTCGCGAGTTCAATCAAACATCTTGAAATCGCGAGAAAGTTTTTTTTTGCCAGGGGCTTCCCTGAATACAATGGCGAGGAACGTGACGGAGCTGGAAAGGTAAGAGACACACCTCGCAGCCCAACACCGCCCACCTCGCCCCAATGGTAAAGGCAGCCTGCCTGGTTCCCTTCCCCGCCATCCCTTTAACGAGGGGTGGCAGGTAGGGGGGAAAAGCGAGGCATGCCTCTTTAACTTTCCAGCTCCGTTCTGTTCCTCGCCCTTTCGCCGATTGAATCCCCTTATAAAAAAATCCTCATGAGTTCAACTCGCAAGATTTTTTTTACAAGGGGATTCAATGAGCGAAAGGGCAAGGAACGCGACGGAGCTGTCAGTCTCTGGTAGCGCTAGGACACGCGTCACGCTTCTCCCCCCCACACCTCTCACCCCTCACTAAAGGGACGGCAGGAGAGGGAACCAGGCAGGCTGCCTTTACTGTTGGGGTGAGGTGGGCGGTGTTGGGCTGCGATGCACACCTCTTTCCAGCTTCATCGCATTCCTCGCCCTTTCGCCCATTGAATCCCCTTGTAAAAAAAAATCTCATTAGTTCAACTTGCGAGGTTTTTTTACAAGGGGATTCGATGGGCGAAAGGGCGAGGAACGAGACGAAGCTGGAAAGATAAGAGGTGTACCTCACAGCCCAACACCGCCCACCTCGGCCCAATGATAAAGGCAGCCTGACGCGTGTCCTAGCGCTACCAGGGACTGACATCTCTGTTGCGTTCCTCGCCCTTTCGCTCACTGAATCCCCTTGTAAAAAAAATCTCGCAAGTTGAATTCATGAGGTTTTTTTACAAGGGGATTCAAACGGCGAAAGGGCGAGGAATGGAACGGAACAGAGCTGGAAAGGTAGGAGGTGTGCCTGGCTTCTCCCCCCCCACCTGCCGCCCCTCGTTAAAGGGACGGCGGGGAAAGGAACCAGGCAGGCTGCCTTTATCATTGGGGCAAAGTGGGCGGTGTTGGGCCGTGGGGCGCGCCTCTTACCTTTCTAGCTTTGTTGCATTCCTCGACATTGTATTCAGGGAAGCCCCTGGTAAAAAAAAAAACCCCATCTCGCGATTTCAAGATGTTTGATTGAACTCGTGAGAAGTTTTTTTTTCACCAGCCGCTTCCTGAGCACAATGGCGAGGAACGCGAGGAAGGGAACCAGGCAGGCTGCCTTTGCCGTTGGGGTGGGCGGTGTTTTTTTGCACGAGAAGGAACAGGCAGGAGGGGGTGATCACCTTGCTGGCCTGCCACTGTTTTTGCGGCAAGCCCTCTTTTTGCCCCGGAAGCTGTACCGGTAGGTGGTACAGTGTTAATGGCAGGGACTGGTTGCGCTTGCGCTTAAATATTTGGGGCGGGCTTATTTTCAGGGGAGGGCTTATTATGGCGCATGCTCTGAAAAGCCCGATTGGGCTTATTAGCAGGGCATGTCTTATTTTCGGGGAAACACGGTATGATTTATAATAACATTCAAGCCTGTAGTTTTGTAGTGGGATCTTTGCTAGAATGCTTAAAAATTTTCATTCAATATTAGGCATAAAGAGAGTACAGATACCTGAATTTCAAAATCAGCAGTATTTTTAGAAATTACTTAAGTAAATATTACTTATCAACCACAATGTTGCAATCCAAAATTTTAATACCCTGGCAGTTATCATTGTATAATTATTTTAAATATGACAACATAATTTCCTTTACAAATGCTAAATCACAAACTAAATTTCTTAAATCAAGTAGAGACAGACTAGGATTTTATAGTGCTTTGGGTTTGATTCTGAAAAGGACACCTCAACATAAAAGCAACATTAGGTGCAATTAAACTAGCTGTATGATCCAAAGAAACCCACCTCAATGAATCACTAACATGGGCCACATTTCTACTACCAAGCAATTTTATTGAAATGAATCCAAAGCCCTGATAAATTTTTTAAGATTAAAATACAGCAGCCTCCATAGTGTACTAAACTCTAATCCTATTGCAAAAGCAGGATAAAAAAGCTCCAAAGCTATGATCTTTTGAAAAAGGCAGAATTGGTGCAAAAATTAGAAAAGTGAGTTTTAGAAAATTGAGGACTTGCATAAAGTGAGTCTAAATAACTTTCTAACATATGGATCTTATACACTAATTCAGAAAAAGATATTACATCAGTGAATTAAACATTTTCACTTATTTACTGGACTTACAGGGGAAATTTAATATAAAAATCTAATGGTTATTTAATAATGTGTTCCCACGCACATTTAGATGAAAGCAAGCCTTGCTCAAACAAGTATTTAATACATAAACATAGAAACTGTTTTTTCAATGAGTTGAATGTTTAAAGTCATTCATTACAATCCCCATAATACAGCAATCTAAGAAGCATCCTGCTGCTTCTCTTCCATCACAGCTATCTATTCACATATCCTATCATTTTAGAAACACTTGGCAAGATATTTAAACTAGTTGTACAGTTCTTTTGATTGTGGTCACCTACTAACAGTTTAATGCACATTTGCACAGGCTGTAATTTTTCTATCTAGTGGTAGGAGCATGTAGTGAACAGAGTTCACCCAGCAGAAACTGAGGGAGGATGAATTTTGTTCCTTCCCCTCCTTTCACAATTGTTAATACCACTTCATTCACTGCTCCGTGGGATCTCTATTCTTTGGAATAAAGACAAAAAGAGACTCAATGGAGGATTTCCTTTTCTTTGGGTCTAGTTACCTTGCCCCCATCCCCTTTAGAGTAATGTCCATAGTGATTGAGGGAGTGATCAGTGTTCGTACATCACATCAGGACCACAGCAGTTGGGATATTCAATGAGAGCAGAGCCTCTTTTCACTGTTACCGGTTCTTGTAAGAGCAGCCAGTATCAAATTTTAACCAAAGATTCATAAAAGCCAGCATGAATTATTATAAAGTTTGCTCCCATAAATACTGACTTGGGAGCAAGTCTCATGGTCTAGCGGTTCGTCCTTAGAACCATAGGGCATTAATGTTGACAAAAGGACGCAGGGCACGTACTGCTAAATCTAAACGTTTCAAAAGTAACACATTAATAGCGCTGCTCTTTTAAGATGTCAACTCGGTTCTTCTCTTTTCACTAAGTCTAGAGGCGAGCAAACTAAACTAAACTTTAAAAAAAGCGTGTAATAAAACGAGCCGAAAGTTTCAACACTTCCTTTCACAGGGGCGCCCCCCCCTCTTCCCCCCAGGGGCCCGAGAGAAAGACAGAGAAACAGAGAGATCCGCGTTTTCTCCCGCTTCTCCACACGGAGGGGAAGGACCAACTAAAATGGGGGAGAAAGGAAGAAGCGCGCGCGTGCATCCAACACGGACATTAAGAGCTGAGCAATTCGGGCGGGCGGGCAACCAAACAGCCGAGCCTTTGTGCAGCAGCCTTTCACACAATGAGACTCCCTCCCGGGAAGCCTGGCTGCCTCTCGCCGCCGCCATGTTGGGTACGGGCCGGCTCCATGTGCAATGGGGGGAGGGGGGAGGGAAAGAGTACGATGAAGAAGGGAAAAAAAGGGGGGGGCGACAGCTCAAGTCTCCGGTTAGCCGGTTTGGAATCAGCGACGGAGGGTGACGGGAGAGAAGGCAAGGCCAAAAGGACGCGGAAAGCGCCTTCAGACCTGAACGAAAAGGCGCCTCTCTCCGCCCCTCCGACTAGAAACAAAAGAGCAGGCGGGGAAGCGCAAGGAAAGGGAAAGTCTTTTCAGAACCACCTCAGTTACCGCCACTCGCTCCAATCAACGTTCATTCCCACCCTCCCAACTCCCGGGAAAGGGGGAGGGGGGGGAGAGAGAGAGACCCAACCTCCGTACCTTTTTCTTCTCCAAATTGCGTAGCTTCTTATCGATGACACCCAAAATCTGCTTCATGGCCTCCGTCTGCACCGAACTCGTACTGCCACCCGAAACCGCCGCCTGAGAAGCCGCAGCCGCAGCCGCTACCGTTGCCTCGCTGCCCGCTTTACTGCCGCTACTCGCCATCGCGCTGCTGGTGGCCGAGGGCATCGCTTACTGAGGGAGAGAAGAACAACGCGTTACGGGATTCGGAGGGAGGGCGAGAGGAAGCGATAAAAATGAAGCCGAGCCGACGGGACGGCGACGGAGGAGACGGAAAACGCGTCCCACCGGAACGGCTTTCAGTCTACCAATACCTCATTTATCTCATGTCCCCCCCTCCCCCTCCGCCATCCTCTCTCCCCGCGCGCGCGCCCAGTTCCGACCCGGACCGCACCTGTCAGCGCGCGCCCAACGATCCTAAGCAACCTGATTGATCCTTAAAGGTCCGACCGCAACACCACGGGCGCGTGCTCGGCACCCACGTGATTGGCAACGCGCGGATATCCCACGCTTCCACATTCCTCCTCCTCCCCCTCCCCATACACAGGGCGCCGCCGCCGCGGCGATCAACGGTCTTCCCAGAACCGCTCTTCTTTTACTTCTTCCTCCTCACCGTGACAGATGCGCGCGCCCGCGTGCGTGTGTGAAGAAATGGAAGAAGGGAAGGCACCAGGAAAAGACTCGGTGGGACTCTACGCAGGGGGGACGGCGTCCTCTGTCCGCGCGAGTCCGGCCACTTACACCAAGCTACCTCTGCACCGAGTTATGGGGGGGAAAGGAAAGAACCAAGAGAAGGCCGCGAGGGCGCGCGCGCGCGGGAGGGACCGGCAGGGCGCGAGCGGCGGAGGGGTCCTCATTTCACAGAGGTGGCGGTAGCGAATGCCGGAATCGCTTCCTCAAACTGACCTCGTGCAAGCTTCGAAGCGTGCCTTCGTGAAAGCCTCAGTCTTAGGGCACGGATTTTTTTCAGGCGCCGAGGCCGCCTAGACGTTCGGCGCCGTGGTTAAGAGGAGAGACTTGGGGCGGCGTCCAAGATTCCGGGAGGCGGGACTGTGCTGGGCCAAGCCGAAAGCTGCTATTTTGGCGGGGGGAGCCCGTGACCCGGTTGTGGTAGGAAGGGTGGTTGGCTGGCTGGTATGATAATAGCTAGGGGAGCTCATTTCCCTGATTTGGGGATCTTAATATCAAGTCTCTAAAGGTTCATAGAGCAGAACGATCCTGCTTTCCCGATAAGTTACTTGGTAACTTGGCCTTGGAGGAGCAGGAAAGTTCGAGGTCAGGGCAATTTTTTTTTCTTCGTAGTAATTCCGAGGCTTTGAAAACCTACACAACTTTATGTGGTTCTTGTAGAAGGGCGTGAGGTGAAAAAAAGTACGATTTGGTCAGCCAAGGCTATTGATTTGGCGTTGGCAATTAAATGGAAATGCTAATCTTTATGCTAATGCATCAGCATAAAGATTTAAGGCATTGTAAAGCGGTATATAAGTCTAAAGTGCTATTGCTGTTTGAATATTCCAAGCACTTTATAATAAAGTTACAAACGCAGTTCAGAGTAACAGATAATTTGGGCATAGGCATGCTTATTTCAGAAAAGAATGATGAAATCTAAAATTTAAATTATTATAAGAAAGTATGGTTCAAAATGATGAGTTTGGGGTAATTGTTTTGTTTTTACTTATTCCTATGTCAGTGAAGATGATTATGTGCCGGCATAATCATTTTGAAGTCCTAGCAACCACATACATACATTTTCTGTATTACAATTTATACTTAACCTGTTCTTTCAGCTCTCCCAATGGTGCATTCATCAACATGGTAACTGAATTCATCTACCCCGTAAAATGATAGCTTTGGGAAACAATAAACATTTTTGTTACATTAGTGGAAAAACTCAAGTGCTTTATTTTGCAGGCCTGCATCAGCTTTAAAATGTCTTCAGTGTTGAAAACCATGACAGCAAGTATCTTCAAGAATTGATTACTTTACATTTGAGGTTGTTGCAAGGATAAAAGGATATTATGTGTAATAACTTAACAAAGTTATATGACCTGCATCTTTCCAATGGTTTTTACTGAAGTTGAAAGAGCTGTGCTGACTAAAGCTAAGGCAAGAAGGAATGTGGGAATAAAATTTAATAAATAGTAGCAAATAGAGACCTCACTCATAAGCAACATAATTGCTTACAATTGCTCCCTAAATAAACTTCTGTGAGATTTAATTTCCAAGATTTAAGTCACTTCCGGTTTGCTCGGAGGGTCGTTTTCAGGGGTTCCGAAGGCTTCAGGGACCTTCAAGAGGCTTCTGAAGCCTCCGGAGCAGTCAAAATGACCCTCCGAGCAAACAGGAAGTCCATTCCTGAACTTCCGATTTGCCTGTAGGGCCAGTTTCTTGCGCTCTGGAGGCTTCAGGGAAGCTCATGAAGCCTCCGGAGGGCCTCCAGGGGGGGCAGAGGGGCTCTTTTCACCCTCCCCAGGCTCCTATAAAGCCTCTGGAGCTTGGCGAGGGCGAAAAATGGCTTTTAAAAAGGGTAAACTTAGCTTGCCAGCGCGCACATGCGCGCTGGCCAGCTGACAGGGCAGCGCCTCACATGCCCTGACAAATGGCTCCGCGTGCCACCTGTGGCACACGTGTCATAGGTTCGCCATCACTGATTTAAGGCATTCTCCAAAGCACAAGCTTTACCACACTAGATTCTTTTTATATTACATTTAATTAATGGAGATGGGGAAGATCTTGTGGTAATTTAATTTCAGTACTTTTTAAAAAAATGTCACTCAGAATAAAAAAAAATGCATTGCAACATAAAAGGCTTTAACCAAGCACTCTTGTGAGGCAACTTATTTCATGAGAACAGATAGTCAAAGGCTACAATTCAATGTATGTTATATCTTCCTATTATAGGTATATTTTTCAGCATCAAATATTGCAGCAATATAGATCTCAGTAGAAGGTTTTGCAGAATGCAAAAGGAATACTAATACATCTTATCCTTATATTTAGTTTGAATTCATTTTAATTCTAAAAACTTCCCATCTTCTTGTCTCTAAGGATATAGTTAGAGTTCTTGATATTTTGAATTCTGCCATCTAGAGACTCAATCTCTGTCCTTCCTTGGCTTCTTTGAGTTGTTAAGCAGGGATGAAAGATTGGATTTTGAGGTGGCTAAGTGCCTTTTATGCCCTGCTGCCCAAAAACAGATTCTTGCATTCTCTTTAAAAAGGTGATTTTTTGACCACATATCTTGCCCTCAGTTTCCAACCCTGAAATTTTAAGAAAGAGTTTGAAGAAGATGGTTCTGGGAAAGAGACAGCAATGACCTCTTGTGGGTGAACTCTCCTGGTACTTGTATGATAGGCATTCAGTTTTCTTTGTACTGGTAGCTCTCTAAATACTTTCGATATAATCAGCCATGGTATCCTCCTGGAGTACTGGTGTAGTGAATTTAGAGGATGGCTATGACAGAGAGGGAAGATTCCATACAAAGGCAATTCACAGTAAACATGGTTTAAACCTGTATGAAAGTAGATATTTATGAAGTAGTGTGAGACAGGCACCCCTAATTCACATGAAGATAAAAGGAAGAAGAAGGAAGCACATTCAGACTTGCAACATTCTGTTTTAAAGTAATTATGGTAAGTTTTAGTCCTGTGGTATGGAAGCTGCTTGAAATAGTATGAAATAATGTTAAAGTTGCCGCTTGCATAGATTTTTGTTTTTGTTTTTATTGCTATAATACACATAAAAGAAAGGAAAACGCAACTGGATATAAAACAGTACATTTTATCCTGACACAGATAGATTCTGTGTAAACTGAAGAGGGGGGCCGAAAAAAGAAAAATCATGTCCTGGCAGCCTGAAAGAGACAAGGCTAGTAGCCATCTACTGGTAATTACTTAACTGCAAAGGGAGTGAGGGTGGGCCAGAATCTAGATATAGCTGTGCACACTTTGAGACTATAAGCTGCACATACCCCCAGAAGAGAAAGTGAGTTAACTTTAAAATGTTTGGATAACTAAATAAATTAGTTTAGTGTTTTATTGCCATGTCACTACTGCTTATCAGAAGGGAGGTCAGGAAAAAGAATTCAGTTCTTTTAGCTGCTATAATTAAATACTACCATAATTACTTTACATGCTTGAAAATGAAGAGTAACTTGATCATAAAAAGGGAAGTATTCACAAGAAAGTACTTTGTTATCAATAGAAGATAATATTTATAGCTCAGAGTTGAACTAAGGGGCCTTTGGTGCTCTCTGAGCTCTGTTGTTTGCAGACATTTTGTTACCTCAGGTAACATCTTCAGTGCTAGAATGAGTGGGGTTTGGTAAGAGAGCAAAAGGGCTAGAGAAGCTCAGAGAGCACCAAGGATTTCCAAGCATTGTGTATTTGCTGTTGGATCAATTCCCATGAATTCATGAAACTATTGTGTCAACCAGGTTATTAAGGAATGTATGAATGTGGAGGGAAAGTATTATTGTATGATGCAACAAAGAGTATGGAATTGAACATTTACATGTTGGGGACCCAGACAGCTATGTTTGATGGAGAAAACATTTATGACAAGGTATGCATATTGGTAGAAGATTTATTATAGATGATAAATCAATGAAGACATTTTAAGCTGTGCAATATTGATATTCTGAATGAATATCAGCATTAAAATGTGTTTTTGATTCTAAGATAAGATATTATCCCGTGGTCAAAGTTTAATGTTGGAATTAAAAATTAAGCTCATATTACTGTATTTTATCATGTTTACTTTCCCCTTTTTCCTTTTTATTTTTTATTTTTGTAGCATTTTGTTCTTTATTATAAAAAAATACAGATAAATGTGTCACATGAAAAATACAAAAATAAATTCAGTGCAGTAGGAATTGATTACTGAACTATATGTGGATAAAATGAAGAGATGGGGTCAAGAATGAGGGTGCGATGAATGAATGTCAACCGAATGCAAAGGTGAGTGACCAATGTGAACGAAGTTCAGTGAGGTCATTTGGTCATAATGAGAGAATGGATGAAAATAAAATTGCAGAATAAACCTATAAAGGAAATACGATGAAAACAAAGAAGATACAGAATTCATGGTTTGATAGAGTTCATGAAATCCCCCAAAAGGAATGAGAGCTTGAAGAAGCTAATGGAATAGTTTACGAGACTAGAATGATAATAAGAGGTATTGAGATATATGCTGAATAGTGTAGGTAGAAACTAGATTTAGCTTTCTTTCTCTCCTTTTTCTTTCTTCCTTTTCTCTTTCTCTCTGTATCTCTCTCACTCATTCACTATTTCATTGAACACTGTAGTGTGCTTATTGTAGAGCTACCTTTGAAAAATATGTGCAAGTTGTAATTGGTACATGTTGTAATGGCTAAGATCCTACTCAGGAGAAGGTAGAGGAATCGTATGAGGTTTATATTAAAAGATCACCAGTGATTTACCAGTTACCAAGCACAATTTAAGTTGTTTCCCAGCTAATACTATATCTGCAGGAGAGACCTTTTAGCGATGCTCTCACCATCAGAAGCCCATATCTCTGAAATGCAACAGTCTTCTAGCTCCCAGGTTGTAGAAGAGAGACCCTCAAGAGCTGCTTTCAGCTTTTTCACTCTCTCTTTCCCCCTCCCTCCCTTTTTCTTGCTCTCTCGGAAAATACCTAGTAGCAAATGTTTCATTAAACCTACAATTTAAAAATGATTTAATATCATTCATGGTGCTTTTTATTCTATTACTTTATATTGTTTTTAAACATCATTTATCACCTTTAATATAAATGTAAATAAATGTGAAATAAAATATATGCAAATAAAATGCACTAAGGTATATATTGTAAAGAAGCTTTATAACAAGGAATACATTTTTTTCAAAATTTTAAAATCTAAGATCTTCAATGAAACTAAATGTTTAAACAGGCATTTGATCATTGACAAAAGATCCTCTGAAAGCTACTAACTTGGATTCTTTGAAATATTGTGTATGAAGAATCATGCTATCAATGCCTATAAGTCATGATGGCTGATTATTACCAGTACATCTGCCAATATCAACTGATGAGTACTTTGTGTGAAAAGATGCTCTTTATTCATGTCTTCTCATGAATTTCCACTGGCAATGGTAGACCATTGTGGTAATAGAATCCTGAATTTATCCAGAAAAATTCCTAATGTAGCCTTTACTGTGCTTGTTAACAAAATAATGATTAAATGTGTGGGATTTTACATTTCAAGACCAGTATTTTTTACCATGGGAAGTATTTTATACTTTCACCTTAAATTTGCTGAGTATTATATTTTTCATTTGCATATTTTTTAAACCTGAGATTACTTCATGCATTACTTATGCATGAAATATGAGAGATAATTTAGTTATTATTATTTATTAGTTTGTTGCCCATCTCACCACAAGATGACTCCAGGCAGCTTACTAAGTTAAAAGCAAATGAAAGTAAATGTATATGTCTGTGTGTTGTGGTAAAAAAATATAAATTATGGTAAAACGAGGAGGAAGGGAACAAAGCATGCAGAAAGCGAGATGGAATCCACTATTAGTCAATCAGCCACCTACAGCAAAGCACTCTTCCATTGGGCTCCAAGACAACTGTCAGGGACAAGCTATCAGGGCCTTACAGAAGGTCAGGAGGATGGGAACAGATATCAATTCAGGGGGCAAGATGTTGCAAAGGGCAGGAACTATAGCAGGGAAGGCTCTTCTCCTGGACCCCGCCAACTGAAATTCCTGATACTGCCTTTGCCAGCATGGGTGGGCAGGCAGAGCTCTTTGGGATGACATGGTTTCTCAGGTAGCCTGAACCCATGCCATGCATGGCTTTATAGGTAACTAGTCGATAACCTGGCATTGCCCTGGTATTTATTTATAGGGGAAAATGTCTGAATCAAACATAATTTGTAATGTTGGATTTTCCCTCTTACCAGAGGGGGAAACCCCTTGTGGACTACTGTGAAGCCATTATCATGGCAACTCCACTGCGCTGCACAGTAAAAGCCATTTTACAGCAGTAAGTAGAAGCCATTTTAAGGCACAACAGGCTGTATCTTAACAGAACACACACCCCATGGGGTTCTAGGGATATCTTATCCCCCACATTATTTTTCTCCAGAGGGTAAGTCATCTGTTTACCAAGTTTGGTTGAAATTGCTCAAGCATTCCAAAGTTATGCTGGAACACACACACACACACACACACACACCTTTTTATATATAGATAGATAACTAACACCTTGAATTGCAACCAGAAGCAAACCAGCAGTCAGTGTAGAACAGTGGTATAATATGATGTTGGTGTAACATGGGCAACCCTAGGGGCCCAAAGGCTGCCTGCGCTACTACGGTCTGCACCAGTTGTAGCTTCCAAATGCTCTACATAGCACCATGTAGAGCACATAGCATTAGTTCAGACAATCCTTCATTTTCTTCCAGTAGCGCTCTAGGCATCTCTTAACCCTTTTTGGATCCCATAATTTCTGTGGACCACAGGAAGCCTTGGGCATGATGGATTAAGAAAAGCCACAGAGGCACAAATCTGTCAAATCCCAGAGATCTCTACCAAGATGCTGCCATTCTAGTGGGAGGGGGGAGGATTTCACATGTTTTCCTTTATTCCTTTTTCTGCTTTGATGTACCTTTTGGGAAAGAAGAGGGGGGAAAGAATGTGCTTGGGACCATCTGTTTTGCCTGAAGTTCTCACAACAACAATGCACCTTGTGATTGGCTCACAGTTGAATTGACGTTGGGAGGGGTCTCGAAAGAAGCGGTTTAACCTAACACTCTGGTGCGGGAAATTCAGATTCTGCCTACACTCTCTCTGCTATCACTGTCATCCAATAAAAGTTCTTTTTAAAATGCCTCATATTTCAAGAGTTCTGCTCTCTTGAGAAGACTGGCAAGGCAGAACCTTACAAAATCTGTCCAAAGCCTCAGCTTCTTTTGATTCCTGGTGGTTACAAAGGCTTTGGCAGGGCCATACAACAAAACCGCTGTGATATCCCTAACTCTCATTTGGGTCTATCAGCCTCAAGGAGGGACTATATGCATACATCTGGTCCAGTGGTGGGTTCCAGATCCCGTCGCAACCAGTACATTGCGATGGGGCTGGGCACATGCAGATCCACCATCCAGCTACTCGGCGGAGCATCGCGCAGGTACCGTACGCTCCGCGCGTGTGCGCATATGGCCCAGTTGGGTCAAATACAGGTAAGGACAGCAGGCGGGTGGGCCCTCTGGAGCACTGTACCAGAACAGTACCTGGTGCTCCCAGCAGGCACCGGTACGCCCATACCGAGGCATACCGGCCGTAACCCACCACTGATCTGGTCTCTGATGGGTAGCATAAAATAGTTTCAAAGGTGTGATCTGACCATAACGGGGATGTTAAATCCTCCACCAGATCAAATGTTGCCATTGCTCTGACAAAAAGATCGTGTCTGGTGTGTGACCAGGTCAGGCCCTTGATCAGATTTTCTGCTTTTCAATTAATATCCAAAATGGCTTAAATGTTCTATGTAATAAGTAAATTCATTGAAATCATTAATTCTACTAAGCCAAAACAAACATGAATAATTAACATTATGAACTCTAGGGAATAGTATAGTGAAAACTCTTAATACTTCAAGCAACAACAAAATAGAAAAATTAAAATCTAATCTTAAAATTTAATGTACAAAGTTTTAGCATCCATCGGCTGAAAAAATAGAGAAAACTTCCAAAGTTTGAATTAGAGAAAGATAGTCTAACTTTCAAAAGCTGTATTCTACACTAATTGCTATTTTCAATTATATTTTAAAGATAGCCCCATGAGTTACAAAGGACAGGTTAATTCCTGTATAAAATATTGCAGTCTGCAAACAAACCCACCAAGAAGCTTGTTCAGCCATTGTTCCTGGGACAGTGCAAAATCTTTCATCTGAAACTTCACCTTTTGTACAGCTATATATAGCTGGCACACTATCAGAATTATATTCAAGTCTATTGATGTTCAGTACTTACTGAAGACAAAGTCTATTTGAAAATAATTCCGCATCTGTGGTTACAATAGATATTGGAAATCTTCCCTGCTTCCGTTGCTTTCTTATCTTCTTTTGCACCAGGTAAAATGAATTTAATTCCTCTAGACTAGAAGAATATTTTTATTATAGATAGCTAAACATTGCATATGTTTGGCTACCATAAATGTCTGGACTGTATTGTTACATCCTTCATTCGAACTGATCCCATTTTTTAAAAGATTCTATAATGCAAATTATTTGTTCTCCTTTTTTTCAGAAGTACAACTTTAAATTATAAGAATTGGATAATAGTTTTCCCAGGGCTTTATAATTTTATGACATTACACATATACAGAAATGTGATAATACAGGTAGTCCTTGACTTACAACAGTTCATTTAGTGACCGTTCAAAGTTACAACAGCCCTGAAAAAAGTGACTTATGACCATTTTTCACATTTATGACCATTGCAGCATTCCCCATGGTCATGTGATCAAAATTCAGATGCTTGGCAACTGACTCATATTTATGACAGTTGCAATGTCCCAGAGTCACATGATCACCTTTTGAGAAGTTCTGACGTCAAAGACAATGGGAAAGTCAGATTCACTTAACCATTGCAGTGATTCAATTAACAACTGCAGCAAGAAAGATCATAAAATGGAGCAAAACTCCTTTAACAAATGTCTCACTTAGCAGCATGAATTTGGGGCTCAATTGTCGTAAATTGAGGACTACCTATAATGGCACACAAAAAGCAATTTACATTTGCAAACCAGTTGTAAACCTCCATATGTCAGAGCTTCAACAGGAACATAAAAATAAGTCATTTCTGATAAGTAGATGAGGCAGATATGCTGTCATTTTCAACAAAAACACAGTTAAATGGCATAGTTAAAGTTTAATCTCATATGCACTTCCAGGAAAAAGAACAGTATCTTGCTACATCTCTCTGAACTATCATGTGATAGAAGCCAGTACAGCTTTAGCCTAGCATGAATACCAGTATCATATGAATAGATTAGAATATCAGTGTGATTGATTATGGCATTGTACAGGAACCTAGATAGAACCTAACCAAATCTCCACAAACCCTTAATAAGAAGTCCCCAGTCCATGAAAGAGATTGTGCTTAGATTATTCTTAGTGGCTGCCAAAGTAATATGTAGTACTGTGTACTCCTAAAAGTCTTGTTACTATGATGTTTAGCTGCATGAAATGGTATATCATAGCAGGTTTTCAACCAATGTCCCTCAAATGGAATAATTTACAGAATGTTTTGAAAATCCAGGGCCCACCTGTGGCTTCCAAGGCATTGAGATTTGGAGAATTTGTGGCTGCTTCAGTGCTACTGGTGGCTGCTGTTATGGTTACGTGATCATATTCAATATTCTGTGACTGTTTCCAAGTCAGTCTCACAATCCCCCTCTCCGTCCCCCACTCAGCAGCAGCCACTTACCTGCTTGTTGGAAAAGATAGAAGAAAGGTGAGGGAGATTTCCAATGCTTCCTGCCAGAAACTCAATGGGGAAGCCAGTAGGAAGTCAGAAGTTGTTCCTGCTCCCACTATTTTTTGCCTGCCCTTGTTCATTCTGTTTCACTGTTTAGATAAGGAAATACCTCTGACCCACCCAGCTGTCCCTACTTCCTTCTATGTCTCCACAGCTGTTCCTTTTTCCTCTCAGCTCTACGCCCACGCACATTAGGGACAACCCCCCTCTGTTCCTCTTCACTGCTCCCTGCCACAGATGCCACCTGGTGGCCAACAGGCCTCTCTAGTACCTGCTCTGACTCCAAACACCCTCCAAAGTCTTCCTCATCCTCCAGAGCAGTCCCATAATAGTCTGAGCTGTCAGAGTCCACCAACAGCTCAGCTGGCCGCTGCTGGGCCACAACACTATCCCTCACCACAGGACCCTTCCCGGGTCTGACACTCAGGGTGTGGCTTAGCTGGGAATTGTTCATGGAAGGCCTGCACCAAAGCAGGTGCATGCACGGAGGTTGCATCCTCCCAGATAACATCCCCCGGCTCTCAGCCTTTCCATTCCACCAGGTATTGGAACCGTCCTTTCAGTCATCGGGAATCCTGAATCCTGGCAACTTCGTACTCGGATGGCACCGGAATGGGGTTCTGGCTGGGGATGATCAGGTTGGCAAAGAGGACAAGCCGGCCATTCAGGAACAAGAAGAGATCGATGAAGATGGACTCACATCGAACGTGGTAAAGTCAGACGATAGGCAACCAGATTAATGACTACTGCTGTCAGGCCTGTAGTTATATTCTTTTTAGGATCTTTGGCCTGCCACACTTTCTTATAATTTTCTATGCTGTTTCATTAGTGTAGTAGTTGGGAGGGGGGAATAGAAAGGAGTAGGATTGTAGAATGGATTGTTGACATTCTTTTGTAGAAGCCAAGGTCATCTTTTGTCTTCGCATCTCGACACCTGGCCGGAAGAAGATGGATGTACATGCCAGCGTGGAAGATGATGATTGGAACATGTGATGGATTTGTGGGTGTGGGGAGAGATCATGAACTTTCAACTAGGTGAACTTACAGGATGTAATTCAGAGTTGAAATTTCCATAGCCGTACTAACATGCCTGCGGAATAAATTGCACCTTAAAGGATGTTTTGCCTTGGACAATGATTTATTTCTGCATGGTATTTAGAACCCTAACATTATTTCAACTCTCCACTTTAAAATAATTCACTAGCTCCCTCCCCCTATCAAGAGGGAAGAGCTGGTGATGGAAGATCTGGTGATGGGGTCTCGGCATTCCCAATGCTGACCGGGACAGCGTAAATATCAGCGAAGAATTAATGAGAAGCTTTTGGTGATAAGAAGCTGAGTGCGGAACTTCAAAGGCAATGGAATGCTGTTTCCAGTTTAATTGCATCTGGAGGAATGCAGGAGGAGACGCGACAAGACGAAGGAAATCTCAGACGGACTTCTTCAGCAAAATTGTGAGTGCATGCTCCCCCTCCTTCCCCCCAGCTTGGAAACAAGGCTTGGAAAAAAAAAACCTAGAACAGAGGTTTGGGCTCCTTCCAGACGGCAATAAATGAAATGGCATATCACCCTGCAACTAGATGGGAGAGAGATTCCCTTTCAAAATGGGAATTTCAAAGGAGGCAGGAAGAAGGAATTTTTCCAGCATCTGTCACTTGCAAGCCACCACAAATGGGGCTGCAACCAGTAAATGAAGCAAATTGGGCAGTAAATTGGGCTTTCCTCCCAGGACTTGGATGAAAGAGATGCTACTTACAAACTCCTTTGCCATCAGCATGGGGAAATGCTCCAAGCCAGCAGAGGGCACCTACTTGGCCCATAACTCATCCAAGCCAGCAAAGGGCACCTACTTGGCCCATAACTCCTCCAAGCCAGCAGGAGGGTCCTTGGCACGTAAAACCCCCTAGCCAGCCATCATTGGTTGAGCTGCAACCTGTGAAGCAGGCAACCCCGGGATGGGTCTTAACCCCAGGTCATGGATGGGAGGGATGCCAGTGGGCACCTGCCCTCCCTCAGCAGATGGCACCATGGCAGAAAGCTGGGCAGTGGCCAACCGAGGGATTGACCTCCCCACCGGTTCCAGTCTCCCCTGCAAAGCCCCAAAAGGTTCTTACCAGACCTTCCTACAGAGAAGAAATCTCCATGGAAGAAGGTATTATCAAAGGGAGGCCTGCGGGATGGATGGCGGGAAAATGTGTGCCTGCAAGGCCCCAAGTGGTTCTTACCCCACCTTCCTACAGAGTAGCAATCACCAACATGGAAGAAGGGATTACCAAAGCCAGGCCTGCAAGATGGGAAGCAGGACAAGGAGCATCTGCAATGCCCCAAAAGGTTCTTACTCCACCTTCCTACAGAGAAGCAATCTCCACCATGGAAGAAGGGTTTACCAAGGGGGCAGCTGCAAGTTGGAGAGCAAGGCAGTGTGATGAAACGGTTCCTGAGTTTAGAGAGGTAACTAGGTTCCATTCCTCGTGGGGCCCAATTAAATGCCACCATTGTTGTCAACTTGGCCACAGAGCATCAGAGTGCTTGGCTCCAGCCCCAATGCCACAAACGTGCGCACCAACCACCACGGCGGTAAAGAGAGGGTCCCAGATGCCACCACAGAAGAGTCATCTGGGCCAACAACCTCTGGAAGAGGATCCCCAACTTAAGGTGAGGAAGTGTCCTACCAAGGGGGAGGCCTCGGAAGAGGAAAAGGGCAGACAATCTCCGGAGGAGGATCCCCAACTTAAGGTGACAAAGAGTCCAACAAAGGGGGAGGCCTCGGAGGGGGAAAAGCCTAAACGACCTCTGGAAGAGGATCCCCAACTTCAGGTGGCAAAGAGTCCTACCAAGGGGGAGGCCTCGGAGGAGGGAATTGCTGAAGAACAAACGTGTGTACCAATTGCCACGGTGGTTAAGAGAGGGCCCCAGATGCCCGCACAGCAAAGTCATCTGGGCCAACAGCCTCTGGAAGAGGATCTCCAACTTAAAGTGACAAAGTGTCCTACCAAGGGGGAGGCCTCGGAGGAGGAAAAGGGCAAACAATCTCCAGAGGAGGATCCCCAACTGAAGGTGACAAAGAGTCCAACTAAGGGGGAGGCCTCGGAGGGGGAAATGCCCAACCGACCTCTGGAAGAGGACCCCAAACTTCAGGTGACGAAGAGTCCTACCAAGGGGGAGGCCTCGGAGGAGGAAAAAGGCCAGCCGTGGATGATTGGATCCAAGAGCCCAGAACCTACAGCACCTGCAGCAGAGAGCCCGAAACGGCCATGGGAAGAGGTCGCAATGGACTTCATCATGGAACTCCCAGACAGCAGTGGGTATAAAGTAATTTGGACTGTTATTGATTTGTTCTCTAAGCAGGCACACTTCATTGCTTGCTCAGGATTGCCATCCGCAAACGAATTAGCGAAAATGTTTGTGAAACACATTTATCGCCTGCATGGAGTACCCAAGAGGATCATTTCAGACCGCGGAGTCCAGTTCACAGCCAAGTTCTGGAGAGAGGTCCTGGGATCTATTGGGTCCACACAAGAACTGAGCTCAGAGGTTCATCCCAGCATGAACGGCGCAGCAGAGGGAGCCAATGCGGTGGTGGAACAATACATCAGGTGTTTTGTGGACTATCAGCACGACAACTGGTCGGACTTGCTACCCTTCGCCGAAGTGGCGTACAACGATGCGGTCCACAGCAGCAGAGGATTAGCGGGTTTCCAGATTACCAGTGGCATGGAAGTTGTTGCCATGCCTGAGTTGCCTAGAGAACCTCCTTCTTTCATGTCTTTGAGTGAATGGATGGACATGCTAAAGAAAGGATGGGAGAATACGAAGAAGGCTCTAGCAGTTGCAGCAGAAGCCTACCAGAAGCAAGATGATCAACATCGCTCGCTCCAAAACCCCTACCGTGTGGGGGACAATGTTTTTGTATCTACCAAATACATAAGATTAGAAATGCTTAGTAAGGAATTGGATCCAAAATTTCTAGGTCCATTCCCGATAGTGAAGATAGTTAACCCAGTTACAGTTCAACTCAGTCTACCCAGAAGTCTAGGGGAAATTGACCCAGAATTTCATTGTAGCTTGTTGAAACCAGTAATTGGGTCTAACAGAAGAGCATCCACCCAAGCTCAATCTTCTCCTTTAGTGATGGAAGGGGAAACACAATCTGAGGTGGAAAAAATTGTAGATTTCAGGCTGAATAGGGGTTGCTTACAGTACTTAGTGCATTGGAAGGGTTACCCTTGGTCTGAAGCTAATTGGGTAAACAGTGGGAACCTAAAAGTGGAGAAGTTAGTAAAGCAATTCAATGGGAAGTTTCCCGAGAAGTCAAGGGGTTCCCCTGGGTGGAGAAGAGGTGGTTAATTTTGTTATGTTAACTCTTATGTTATTCTCTTTGCAGGAAACGTTTTTCTTTTGAGGAGAGGCCGCCTGTCAGGCCTGTACTTATATTCTTTTTAGGATCTTTGGCCTGCCACACTTTCTTATAATTTTCTATGCTGTTTCTTTAGTGTAGTAGTTGGGAGGGGGGAATAGAAAGGAGTAGGATTGTAGAATGGATTGTTGACATTCTTTTGTAGAAGCCAAGGTCATCTTTTGTCTTCGCATCTCGACACCTGGCCGGAAGAAGATGGGTGTACATGCCAGCATGGAAGATGATGATTGGAACATGTGATGGATTTGTGGGTGTGGGGAGAGATCATGAACTTTCAACTAGGTGAACTTACAGGATGTAATTCAGAGTTGAAATTTCCATAGCCGTACTAACATGCCTGCGGAATAAATTGCACCTTAAAGGATGTTTTGCCTTGGACAATGATTTATTTCTGCATGGTATTTAGAACCCTAACAGCTTCAACAGGAAACGGGCCAAGGTAATGGTGGTCTAACTTCTTGACCAGCTGATTTCACGGAAGGTGTCTAGTGGATAGCCACACTCGATCACTCACAGTCAAAGCTGGTGCCGCACGCCGAGACTTGTCTGCGACTCTCTTATAGTCCTCCTGAGCTTTATCCAGATATTGCCGACTACTTGATGGACTGCCTGTAGTTTCGACAGGAAGTCCTTAGCTGGGGGGCTGGTGAGTCAATGGGGGTGTGGGGAAAGAACTGAGGATGATACCCCACATTGGTCAAGAAGAGCATCATCTGCGTGCATGTGTGCTGTGAGTTATTGAACTATTGCCAGATAGTCCGCCCAATCATTTTGCTGCTGGTTCACAAAACAGTGCAGATACTGTTCCAATATCCCGATCACTTTCTCCGTCCCTCCGTCGGTTTCGGGATGGTGCACTGAGGACAAGCACATCTTGACATCCAAGGCCGTCATCAGCCCTTTCCAAAACTGGGCTATGAATTGCGTTCCTCTGTCTGACACGACCCTGTCCGGTAGGCCGTGCAGCCTGAAAACATGTTGGATAAACATGCGGGCGGTGACGTGGGCTGTTGGTAATCTCCGACATGGGATAAAATGCGCCATCTTCGTCAGCATGTCTACCACGAATACCGTGGTAAATCCAGAAGACAGAGGCAAGTCTGTCAGGAAGTCCATAGAAATGGCCCCCAGGATCTCTCCAGGGTTGGCAATGGCTGAAGCAGCCCTGGAGGGGCTCCTATCGCTGACTTGGCCTGCCAACACCATACACATGATGTGACGTAAGATTGTACGTCATGTCGCAATCAGGGCCACCAGAAGGTACGGGACACCGGGTTCAAGGTCTTGAAGAGAATAAGTCCCCAAAGGGGCCCCGCTGGCACATAGAGTCTGTCCTGGTACCGCAAAAGTTCATCGGTGAACTCTGTCTTCCATTGTTCCACCCAATCATCATGCCACTGCGCTTCCCGTATCTGGGGCCGTAAGTTCACAGGCTCGTGAACCGGAGAGAAGGACTGTACAAGCAAAACTGTCCGGGGTGGAATTGAGTCTTTGGTGCACAAATACTTGGGTTTCCTTGATAGGGCATCCACCCTTTGGTTGTGCGCACTGGGGATGTACGTCATGCGGAAATTGAACCGTGCAAAGAAAAGAGACCACCGGATCTGGCGCTGGTTCAATTTCCGCGCGGTCTTCAGAAATTCCAAATTCCTATGGTCCGTCTGGACTTCAATCTGATGCCTGGCCCCCTCTAGATGATGCCTCCCAGGCCTGGAATGGTGGTGCTCAGGGCCCCCCCAGTGAAACGGAACTTTTTTCTGCAGGAGCCGAGTGAGGGGCGCAGTTAGGGAAGCAAAACTGGGGATAAAGGTCCGATTGTAGTTGGCAAACCCAAGGAGTCGCTGGGCATCCTTCACTCTCCAAGGAGATTGCAAAGTACACAAAGACTCCACCTTGCCCGGCTTCATCGCAATGCCTTCGGGAGAGATACGATGTCCTAGGAGCTCAATGGTGGACTGCCAAAACTGGCACTTCTCCAGTTTCGCATACAAGTGATTCTCACGGAGCCGTTGTAGAACCAGGCGTAGGTGCTGCCAATGGCTCTCCCAGGAGGATGAGTAAATCAATATGTCATTGAGATAAATGACAACAAACTGGTCCAAAAAGTCCCGGAAGATGTCATTCATAAAATGTTGGAAGACGGCAGGGGCATTGGTCAGCCCAAAAGGCATGACTGTGAACTCAAAATGCTTGTACCTGGTGCCAAATGCCGTCTTCCATTCATTCCCGGGTTGGATCCGGACAAGATTGTAGGCTCCACGGAGATCCAATATGGTGAACACCTTAGCTTCTCTGAGCCGCTCCAACAGTTCAGGAATAAGGGGCAGAGGATATCAATTGCACACTGTGATAATATTGAGCCTATGATAGTTCCAACTGAGTCTCAAATTTCCGGTCTTCTTTTTGACGAACAGGACCGGGGCAGACAATGGCAAAGACGAGTGTCTGATAAAACTCCAAGCTAGGTTTTTGTCTAAAAAGTCCTGCAATGCGGCCAACTCCGGGTCTGACATCGAATACCAACAACCCACAGGGAGCGGCGCGTCTGGAATCAAATCGATGGGACAATCATATGGCTGGTGGCAATTAGTCTGCTTCTTGTTCACTGAACATGTCTGCAAAATCTGCTATGTCAAAAGCAAGGACAGCCCGGGTGGACTCAGCATCTGGCCTGCACAGACTTGACGGGTATGGTCCACAGCTGACAAGGTTCTGGGACCAGTAGATCTGTGGGTCGTGCGCCTGAAGCCAAGCCAAGCCCAAGACCACGGGGAAATGCAGGCCAGAGGTAACGTAGAACTCATGAGCCCTGATGACCAAACGCAAGGGTTGCGTGGCGGCCTTGATAGGCCCAGACAGAAGCACCCGGCCGTCAATGGTCTCCACAAGCATAGGAGGATCTACTGGACACAGAGGGACTGCATACTTGGTCGCAAACACCTTGTCCATGAAGTTTGTGGTAGACCCAGAGTCGACGAGAGCATGCGCCGGAATCCCCTGCGGGCTACTGGACAGGACTATTCGGGATGCCAGGATCAGGTGTTGGGGAGGCCCGCAAGTCACTGTCTCTGAACATGGCTCTGAATTGATGTGCGCCCGACCCAAGGTCTCCTTTAGATCGGGCTTGGGGGCCTCTCCCGACAAATTGTTCTGGATCTGGGGTGTAGATCCTGTAACTGACACCCCTCGTCTCTTCTTGGGGCAAAAGGCTGCCATGTGCCCAGGTTCCCCACAATAAAAACACAACCCCCCTAAGCACCGTCTGTCTTTCTCCGTTATTGACGAGCGGGGTTTGGCTGCACCTAAATCCATGGTCTCCTCCCGTGGAGTTGGAGTCTTACACATGGCCAGAACCACCCTGTTCTCCTGGGACGTTTGGCGAATTCCCCGCCTCTGCAACTGAGCCTCAATCTGGAGACACAGGTGGACCAACGTGTTGAAATTCAATGGCCTATCTACACGCACCAGCTCATCCTGGAATTCTTCCGACAACCCATCCTCAAATATGTCCATGAGGGCTGCCTCATTCCAAGCTGAATCCTGGCTTAGTAGCCTAAATTCACTTATGTAGTCCTGCAAGGAACCCCAGCCCTGCTTCAGCGTCTTCAGACGTCGGGTCTTCCTCCAGAGTCTTCCTCATCCTCCTGAGCAGTCCCATAATAGTCTGAGCTGTCAGAGTCCATCAACAGCTCAGCCGGCCACTGCTGGGCCACAACAGAGTCCAAGAATTATTTTGTCTTATGATTTAAATGCTGATGCAACATTATTTTAGATGACTTCAGTTACTTCAGAAGAGAGCATTTTCTTCAGAAGTTGCTGAATATGAACATTAATCTTATGTGGAGCCTTTTATAAATCTATACAGTGACTAAAAGCCACATTTTATCCTAATTTATAAATACATTTATAAGTAATGTAAGAGCACTGACCTTATCAGTGCTTTAGATATATAATTAGTTCTGTGAGCCTAATAGAAATAGGTCAGAATGAATTTGTCTTTCAGAAAATGAAAATGTTTCATGCCTTCAGGGAAAAATAATAATTTGCGGAATATGTAGCACTGAAATGGTTTTGCTTAACTTTTTAGAAAATGTGGATAAGGCCCCAGGAAAATAATGTATATGTGACTACTATTAATCATCCCTAAAACAATAAGGGAATTTGTTATTACTATCTATACTTGTTCTTAGCTTTAATCTGTCTTTTTGGTTTGAAGCTGTCAGATTTACAGAAGTGGGTTATTTTTTTCCGGAGTGCTTCTCCGCTCAGAAATTAAATTAACCACTTTCTGTTACAATAATGGAAATCAGTCAGATTTTTTTTTAAAGGAACCCTTTTCTCAAAATATTGTTTGGGGAAATGGGCATAAACAAGTTAATAGATTTATAACTGTGGGCTGTATATTTAATGATTGGATCAGATATGAATATAAACCTAAATGAAAAGGTCATTAGATGGCTTAAGTAAGTAACGATCTCTTGCACTCTTAAGTTCACACTTTTCTTCTCAAACAATCCAGGCTCACACACAGAGTATATCTTCTAACAGTATTGATTAGATGCCTAGAACCTAGAAGGAATTAAAAGCGAATTTTAAGAACACAACTTAATTGCCTGTATCTTGTTGAATTTCAATATTGGGAAGATACTAAAATGCATTATGCCTTTTTGCCACTAGAGGGTGATTAGCCTCTGCAAGGATACAGTTGCACAGTTACAATGGCACATTTTTTTTTATTACTGTACAGTTCAGTAATTTATATGTTGGGTCATTTGCAAGTTATAAATAAGAAATAGGACAGGAGTGGGGGCATCCTCCCTCCTAGTCACATTTGGCACTGCTTTGCTTTTAAGTGTGTGCTATAATACCTTATTCCAGAGATGGCGAACCTTTTTTGGCTCACGTGCCATAAGTGGGGGGAGCGCAGGGGGGTCATCTGCGGGCATGCTGCACCCATAATGCAGTGCGCGACCCCCCAGTGAGCATGCGCACACTACAGACGTGACCCCCCATTTTCTGCATGCTTTTTTCACCCTTCCCAGGCTCCAGAGGCTTTATAGGAGCCTGGGGAGGGTGAAAACAGCCTCCCCCTTCCGGAAGTCCTCCGGAGGCATCAGGGACCTTCAGGAGGCTTCCCTGAAGCCTCTGGAGCAGTCAAAATGACCCTCCGAGCAAACCGGAAGTGACTTCTGGTTTGCTCAGAGGGTCGTTTTGAGCGCTCTGAAGGCTTGAGGGACCTTCAGGATGCTTCCCTGAAGCCTCCGGAGCAGTCAAAACGAACCTCTGAGCAAACCGGAAGTCCGTTCCTGAACTTCCGGTATGCCCATAGGGCCAGTTTTTTTGCACTCCAGAGTCTTCACGGAGGCTCATGAAGCCTCCAGAGGGGCTCAGGGGGGAATGGGGGAGGCTCTTTTCGCCCTCCCTAGGCTCCTATAAAGCCTCTGGAGCCTGGGGAGGGCAAAAAATGGCTTTAAAAAAGGGTGAACTCAGCTGGCCAGCTGACAGGGCAGCACCTCGCGTGCCCTGATAAATGGCTCTGTGTGCCACCTGTGGCTTATTCCAAAACATAATAATAAATAGTAGAAACATTGAATATTAAAATTATACAACAGTATTTAGCAAACATTTATATTATTATGTTTGCTAAATATTGTGGAAATATGTTTCACAAGTATATTTTCATCTAAACATTTTATAAAAATTTGAAACATTTATAAATAAATAGAATAATATATAAAATATATGGTTATATCATGGTATTACAAGTACAATATGGAAGATTTAACAGAAAGGATAAGAATATATTTGCAATCTTAATCATAAAAATCTAGACTGGTTAGTATTAATTGTCCTTTTAATGCTGAATTATCCTCTCCAGGGAAAAACTATGTCCTCTGACTCATTTTATATTGATCAGTTTTATCATTAATCCAAAGCTTGACAGTTCCATCAGCAATTCCCCAAATCTAATTGTTATGCTGATTGCTATCTTCAGCTCTTATTTCACCATTTTCTGTTATGATTATTTCCAAGATTTTTTTTTTTTGGGGGGGGGGGGAAGAACTATAGGAGAAAAGAATTCCAAAAACTAACTTAACATAATGGAAAGCCAAATCCAATTATGTAGGCTGTGTTTATTTTCTCACATTTTTAATGAAACAACACATTCCACAATTAATGAATGCATGATTGAAGTTTTCCTATTTCAGTTGCTTGGAAATCATACAGTTTCCATTTATTTTGTTTCACTTTCTCCAGTCCAAATAATAGTGCTAGATTGTTGATTGCTTATTGGACAATTGGTTTGTTTCCTCTTTATCTCCTGACTTCCTGTTGTTTTTATTTGTTTGTGTTAAACATTTATATAGCCCCCATCATATACCAAAATCTGGACAGCTCACAATATAATTTTACTGAAAGCAGTCTTGACCAGTAATTAATTCACAAGCAAGATAGTCTCTCTGTTAGCCCAACCTGGTTTACAGGGTTACAGTTGTAGAGAAAATAGGAGGGAAGGTGTGTTGGATATATTTGCCACCATGAGTTATTTATAAAAAAAATAAAGGTAGGAAATGTTTGTATGCATGCGTGTATGTATGTACGTACATATGTATTTGTTTTTGTGCTTTTCATTGTTAAATAAAGTTCTACAATCAATTTATAATCCTAAGGATACTGCTCTATTTTACTAATCAAAAGAAAGGAACTTGATTTTTTTCGTTCTTGATCAAAACAATTTTTGTGTGTCCTCTGGGTGGCACTAGTGTTTAAATGATAAAATCAATTCATGACCTTAAAAATGTGACAGCTTTCTTTTGAATTTTTATATATTGTGGCTATATATAGCCTGAATCTAACTAGTATATTAAAAGCAGCTTTGTTGAACAGCAGGAAAGCTTTAAGGGTGGAGCTGTTTCCTTATTCTTCTGGGTATTTGCAGGTTTTTTTTTAATAGCTCTTATATCAAGATGGAAACTTATCAAATTCACTTAGAGGGTAAGAGGGTGGAGAGAATCCTATCTGCGTTTAGTTAAGAGGTTCATTTGTTTCTAAAAATAATAGTTTTCATCTGGCACAGTAACTTTCTACAATATGTGCACTTTTATTTATTTACTTTTTCTGAATGCCACCGGTTTCTGAAGACCCTGGGTGACTAAGATATCAAAATACAAAATGATCACCAATCCTCAAACAATATAAAAATAAAAGAAGCAAAAATATAACCCAAAATGGCATCAATTACACCCTCCTCTTATGCATGAGATGCAAAGTAGATCTTCATAATATTCCTAAAGTCTAAGAGAATGAAGCTGACCAAAACTCAGATAGGAAGGTGTTCCAGATAGTTGAGATGGCATCTGAAAACCCCTGATTCTGAGGCCCCGTCAGGCAAAGATGCCATAGGAATGGGACCTGGATTCCCTTTGGTTTGGTTGGATGGGCAGATGAACATAGGAAGAACAGTCTCTCAGATAAACAAATATTGAGCCAGGTGGAATCTCAAAACTTCTCTCAATCACTCAAGTCCTGGTCATCTCTTGCTTGGACTATTGCAATGCACTTTACATGAGACTACCCTCAAAGAATTATCCAGGAGTTACACCTGGTGAAGAACACAGTTGTGAGGACACTTTATGGGGCCCTTAGCAGAGGTGGTATTCAGCAGGTTCGGACCAGTTCTGTAGAACTGGTAGTGGAAATTTTGAGTAGTTTGGAGAACCGGTAAATACCACTTCTGACTGGCCCCGCCCCCATCTATTTTCTGCCTCCCAAGTCCCAGCTGATCAGGGGGAGCGGGGGAGGGAATGAAGATTTTACAGTATCCTTCCCTTGCCACGGCCACCAGGCCACATCACGCCCACCAAGCCACACCCACAGAACCGCTAGTAAAAATTTTGAATCCCACCACTGGCCCTTAGGGTATCCCTTGTTATACTACTGTTCCGTGGACTGCGCTGGTTGCCAATTTGCTTCCAAGTCCAATTTCTGATATTGGTTATGACTTTTAACGCCCCTTCATGGCATGGATCCCGGTTACCTGAGGAAATGTCTCACCTCCATAGGATTAGGCCACTTTACCAGAACTGGCAGGATGGTTGGTTGCACAGTCAGCCAGATGTTTAGATTGGATTTTGCATTTTAATCAGCCTATCAAGTCCTTCTCAAGAACCCAGGAAAGGCAGATATTTGAGTGTTCACAGTATCATTGCAGGCTGTAAACTCTTCCAAGCTGGCTTTTGCAATTGACTGGTGGTGATTTTGTCAATGCCAATGGTGTTCAAGAGTTGTTTTGGGATTGCACCTAAGGTTCCTATTATTATATTCCTATTCTTCTTCTTTTTACATTATAACAGGATTCATGAAACCTTTAAACTACTGGACAACATTGTTGCTGATCGTGCAACATAGCCACTACAGAATCTCCAATCTCCAGTGATAGAGACCATGTTCATCAGGTATAACTTCCTCATGGTATTCAAATTAAAGCATCCCACTGGCTGTCTAGAGCAGGAGGGTCAAACTCATGTCGTCACAGTGGTGTCACATGACCTATTGGGACTTTTTTTCCCCCTTACTAAACTGGACATGGACGTGGCCAGAGCATGACGTAGGCCAGGAGTTTGACCCTCCTGGTCTAGGGTCTGACTCTGTATGAATACCTCCTGTGAAAAGGAACCCACCATCTCTCTGAGTGATTGTTCTCACCATCAAACTTCTTTTCCTCTTAGGAATTGCTTTCTAATATTCACTTCAAATCTGTCTTCTGTAACTTAAATCTAGTATTCCCAGCTAACTGGATTTGAAGAGGAGGTTTCAAATAAGATGTTGATGTGTTAGCTCCACCTGATGATATTTCTTTAAAGTTGTCATATTTTTCCTTCCAGAGCCTGAACCATGTTCACGTTCCATGCAAATAGTATTATCAAGTCAATTATTTCTCATCCTATAAATGGAAAACATGTTTGTTTTCTAAAGAAAGAATGTGTGTTAAATTTGCTTCTATTATTTTCAATTCATTTCTACAATTTATGAAGATGGTTTTAAAAACAAGTAACTTGGCTGTTTGGCCGTTGAAGTAATATGAACTTTAACTCTTGATTTTTAATGAGAAGACTTTAGCTTGGCTAAACATATAAAACAGTTTGCAACTTCAAAACAATGGGAAAGAGGCCACAGGATGAGACCTAAGTGTCCAAAATCTTTGCAGAAGTAAATTTGTGGATCATCCATTTTGCAGCTGCATGATACACTATATTCGGCAAAAGAAAAACAACATGACAGTTACTTTATATCTACTGTAGCTGCTATCATTTGTGAAAACCTTATTTTTATTGCAAATGTTTCTTTATGTGTTAAGGTTGATAGGGAGTGGATAATTCATAGAATTACCACTCCCAGCAAAACTACCTTTCTCTTTCTTTTGCTATTTTCTTATCTAGCATTTTGGAGGTATGGGAGGATGGATATCTGTTCTCCCATGACTGTTGCACAGCAGATAAACCACCATACCAAAACCTCAATTTACAGTGTGTATACAATCCATGTGAATTTTTTCATTTAGGGAGAGATTGTGGTTCTTATGACAAATGTATTCCTGAAAATAGGATTGTTTGACTCCTGTTTTTCCATAATTGTGGTATAGAATTTGAGAAATGGTACAGCACCCTAAAGTTCCTTCTTTGAAATAAATGCAAAAAAATGGGGGATGGCTTGTGGAGAATGAGACATACAGAGTTTATGTGAGCTTTCCAGTCTTATTATATTTACCCTCTTTTGGAGAATAATCTCTAAAGCAAAACTTTTTCTCCTTCTATTTTTCAAGTCTTATCTTATTATATTTACCCTCTTTTGGAGAATAATCTCTAAAGCAAAACTTTTTCTCCTTCTATTTTTCAGTGAGGTAGCCCTAAAACAAAGTCAAGTCCTATGGCTGAAGGTGGATTAGAAGATTAGGGATGGCACCTATGCTTACATGCAAGCAGCATGATACATTTGAAATTGGGCAATGAAAGTATTATTTCCTAATGAGGGTATATGGTTTGCCTCTTCCTCTTTGTGTTGTGTATTTGCCAAATACAGTATATGTCACAAAAGCTCTAGATGACTTCAGTAACAGTCCTCAAAATGAAAAGTAAATCACAGCAGCATGGCCATTGGAACGCTCTACTAGGAAAATTGTAGTTACATAACAGTGTTATTAAAAGTAATTGCTAATATAGATAAACCTCCAATCAGAAGAGCAATTATTTGAGCAGAGCTTTGTATTCACAGCAAAACAAAAAACAAAATAAAAAACACAAAAAACTTCCAGGGCAGGAGTGGTTCATCTTTCTCAGTAGGGACATTTACCAATTAACAGAAAAGTTAAAAAAAAATATGGAGGGAAAAGTATAAGCCTGCATCCATTCTTTTTACAATGCTGTAATTTCCTTCTGGGTTAAAGAACAAACAGCTCATCTGTTTCTGTGGCTAATCACCATTAATTATAAAGGACCACTTTTCAGTGATATTCTCGGTCCCAGAGCTATGGCATGCTTGTTGCCTTATTCTGCAGAGTCTTTTGACAGCTTTTGGCATTGCCTAGTTTTGTGATTAAGTATAAAAACGTAGAATTTTTCTAGATCTTTGGCATGCCTTACAAACTATCTATTTTGAAACTAAAGCAGTGATTAATCAGCAAACTCTCATGAGAAAACTGTAATAGCTTTTACAAGGGTAACAAGGACAATTTCCAGGGCCATGTTTTGCCAAGCAAAATGTAAGCAACTCTGATATTTACAGGCTTGTGTGACTAGTGGCGGGACACACACACACACACACACACCACACACACACACACACACACAAACACACACACACACACATATATATATATATATATATATATATATATATATATATATATATATATATATATATATATATATATATATATATATATATATATATATATATATATGAAACAGGAAAGGTAAACAGGCTTTTCTCTCAGATTGACTCTATGATTAGCATGCAAAGTTTATTTTGCTTTATCACAGAACAGCTAATAGTGAAATTCTATTAATTGCTGAATGTTGTTTTGTTTGGCAATTCCAGGAAGCAGTTTACATGGCTACGAAGTGCTCTGGTTTGCAGAGCTTCTGAAATAGTATTATTGTAAGGGGCTAATACTGATTAGAGACAGTTCCCTGAGGAAGGAGGACCTTTTGATGATTGAGTCATTTCCCTTCTCTGTTCTGCTTCAGTGATACAGTGCTGCTCATTGTATCATGATGCAGATATTCTCTCCTTCCCTAGTAAGCAGTTCAGAACGTCATGTCTTAGCTGCAGTGGTTGGGTTTGTGACTCTGGAACAGAAGTTCCCCACTCTTTCTTCTAAATGCAGATTTGTTCAGCATCTGAAGGATTGGAAGGGGATGTTAACAAGCATTTTAATAATGATTGTTTATATGTTTAATCATAATTGTTTTTTATATTTATTGTTTTACTTAATTATTGTACCCTATCCAGAGTTACTTGAAGATGGGAAGCCATGTACATTTGATAAATAAATGATTGATCAATTGCCAAAAGTATCTTGTACAATTATTATTACTGCTGTCACATATGCCACATTAAAATATAGAGTTAACTCGGGCAGTTCTGCTAATGGAACCAGTTCAGAAGTCAGAAATGACTTTTTGATCTTAGGGGAAGATGGGGAAACTATCTGTGGAAATCTACATCTGGAAATACATGCTATCTTTCTTAGTTTTGAGCTTCTGCTTCAGTAAATTGTCATACTTTTTTAAAAAAATAATAGATAACATGTAACTAAAATGAATGTACAATAAATTGGAATAAATAAATTCCAAAAGAATGTCATTAAAAACTGCCCAAGACAAAAATTCAGAGCAGTTCTAAAGATAAGGACCTTATGCAATTCTAAGTCCTTCTTGGAGTTATGCCAGCAAGAATAAAAGGTGATGGTGATGGGTCTTGAATTCCACTCCCTTCCCTGTGGTCCTTGACTGCTAGGACAAATCCCTGCAGCTTTCTTGGCAAGATTTTCAGAAGTGGTTTGCCATGGTCTTCTTCCTAGGATTCAAAGAAAGTAACCAACCCAAAGTGGTTTTGTGCCTAATGCAAGACTAGAATTTACAGTTTCCCAGTTTCTAGTCCATGCTTTCAACCACTGCACCAAACTGGCTTTATTTCCTTTTCATAATAGCAACTATAAGAGCTAATGAAGCTTCTTTCCAGTTCTAGAGCACCATAAGGGAACACTTTTTCTTTCTTTCTAATAATGGAGGAGCATGTGTGATAGCTAAACAATGGCAATGAAGTTACTGTTGTATTAGCAAAGAAGCCCCAATAATGGGTCTCTTTATCTGAATGTGGACCTCCACCATGAAGAGAGCCACAAAATGTGATGATTATGTAGATAACTTCCCAAGGACCATAGAGTTGTGTTTTTAGACTTCTTGTATAGCTTCATTCCCCACCCCCTGCAATCTCCATATTATTCAAAATGAAAAAATAACACTGATAAGTCCAATAAACAATTATTTCTGTTACATTTTTCTACATACAATTATTTATACCAAAACAGAAATTTCTTTAATAAACTTAAATATTATTAGGCATACCCTAATATGCAGATATAAAATGTATTTTAATACATTTTAAGATAATTTGACTGTAACAGAAAGATTTAGTTGGACATGCCTTTTGCAGACTTGATTATGTTGCATATAGTAGTGCTTTTAATTGTGCATAATTATAACTTGTTTAAAGAAATACATGTAAAATGTTCTGATATAAAGGTGAGCAAGGGAAAACTTTGATCAGATTGTTTTTTTCCTTGTTAATTTTTTGAGGGAGAGGGGAATCACAGTCCAAAGCAAATCCAAAAGAGCACAGAACGGTATTAGAATAAATAAAATGGAAATATTACCTTACTGTAAAAATACTGAACTTGACAGTCTTCCATGTAGTTTCCAGTTTTCACTTCAAATAAGAGGCACCTGAGTAAAAGTCAAGCTTAACTTCACTTGCCATTTCAGTATTTGAACATAGATCATACTCTAAAAAAGAGATTCCCTTTGCAACACATATTGATTATCTTCAGTCTATTCCATAAAATGAACATCCGAAGAAGCTGATTCTACCACAGCAGGTTGTAAAATAGAATTCAGCTTGCTGTATGTGACCACATGAAAATTACAATTAAATTTGATGAGTCTTACATGTTTTTTGGAAGGGCTTATTTATCAAAATGCTGTAAATACTATTTTTATTACCCATTGCTTCATAGTTTTCATACATTTTCTAAAAGAGTACTTTTAAAATGACACATAGGCCAGCAAGGAAAGGCTATATCATGTCTAAAATAAACCCAGATGTTCTAAAGTGTTTTCTCTCTAGAGGTGCAGTAATTGCTTTACGATTAGACAGGAAGCTGTATCAGCATTATTGCTCTAAAGGAGCCAGTGTTATCAAAAGACAACACATCAGGGCTTGTCCTCACAGGAAGGCTATCGTGAGTAAGCAACTGTGCTTTAATCCAATTGGTTATGGGATTCTTCGTGTGGATGGTTTGGTGTTTAGGGAAAATCATATGACTATCATTACCATAGAATAGGAGGGCTGAGGTACAAAAATCAAACAAACATTATGAATTGAATCCAAATAATTACCACATTTCTGAATATGACAGCTTTAATAATGTAAAGAAGGTGTTAAGGCATGATAGAAATACTGGACATTCAAAGAAAAAATATAGTAAATGTGAAAAAGGAATAGAAAAAAAGGAAAAGAACAGAGCAAATAAAAATGAGGTTAAAAATAAACATGAACAGAAAAGAAGAAAGAAGCATATAAAGAAGCAGCTTTTGATCTTCCTGTTGGCAGTTATACATACAATTCTAATCCAATCTCTCTCCCTCTCTCTCTCTCATATAACATCGTAATCATATTCTTTCTATAACCTATTCTTTCCAATCATCAAAACCATAAGTCACAAAAATTATTTTATTTTTTATTCAAATGAATATTGTTCACATTTCCAACTGTAATAGTGTTGGGAATGACCTTGAAAGACTAGGCCAAGAGACACTGTTTATGGAATGTCTAGGGAATGGTCAGATAAGAAACAGCAGAATCTGCAGCTGAATAGGGGCCCAGGCAAGAGGCTTAAAAGAGATCCATCATCATCATCATCATCATCATCATCATATCACGAAATACCGTGACCTGGACATTGAAACAACACGATTATGGATGAAACGTAATAGTGATACCCATTGTCATCGGGGCACTTGGTACCATGTCCAAGAATTTTATAAGATGCATCAACAAATTGCAGCTTCCTGGACTTCCAGTTCCGGCGGCTGACGGCGACGGGCAAGCTTTGCTCACCCCGCGCTTTCCCGGTGGGCCCCCCCACTCCTTGGGGGCACAGGATGCCCCGTAGAGGCTCCTGCCAGAGGGGCGGCACCGTGGGGGATCCCCTGGATCGGCAGCGGCTGGGGGGGGCGCCCGCATCGCTCCAGGCATTGGGGAGCATGATGGGGAGGCGCTCCAGCGCCTTCGCTGCGAGGCTGTTGGAAGAGTAAAAACGAGCAGAAGGATGCGGCTGCGGTGCGGTGAGGCAAAAACTCCCTTCCATTCCCTTTACCAAGCTGGAGAAATTGCCAGCAGTTTAAATTTCTTCCTTTCGGCTTGACTTGGAGAGGCGCAGCTGGAGGGAGGGGGATTTCCCCCCCCCTCGGACAGGCGGCTTGAAACAATTTTGCTCTCAGCCCCAGGGGAAGGAGGAGGGGGAGAGCCAACCAATGATGTCACGCCCTTACTAAAAGTGAATTTTTGGACTTAACTCCATAATGCAATGATGATCTGGAAACTTTGGGAACTTTGAAAACTTTGTTATGCCTCTAAACCCGAAGCTGGCAGGGCAAGATGGCACACTTCCGTTGTCTTTATGAACTGTGAAACCTGACTCCACCTTTAAAACTTTAGGCTTCCGGTCTTTGTCTCCGTGCTACTCAGACAAATCTCTTGTTGACTGCTACCTTTTGGACTCCCTGGAGTGAAAAACTTTACTCTACTGCCAGGGTGATTAGAAAAATCCTCTTCTGCCTGGACCTTCTGTCTCCTGGACTCTCCTGGCTGTTCTATCTCCCTGACTGACCACTCTCTGTACTGACTGAACTCTTTATCCTACAAACAATGTCTCCTAAAAAACAACCTCCTGGAAAGCCCGGCTTTGCTGCCTCTGCCCCGACATCTGCAACATCCAATCCTAGTACACAATCAACGATAACAGCTTTGATGCAACCTAAAACTACAGAGACTGAGTTTCAACAAATGTTTCAGCAACTTCTACAGGGACAAGAGGAAATAAAAAAACAACTAAAAGAGATGAAAGAAGAAATTAAAGAGAACCAGGCCCAAATTAATAAAAACTCACAGAGACTGGACCTTTTGGAGGGTGGGACGGCTGAGATGAGGGAAGGGATGGAAGGGGTGCAGAAGGGGAACAAAGAACTTGATACCCAACAGATGAAAATAGAATTTGAGAGAATGTCCTTTTACCTTAGATTTCAAAATGTGGTGGAGACAGATGATGAAGATATAAGGGACATTATGACAAGTATTTTGGCTGAATACATTCAGAAAGAGAAACAACAGATGGGGTGGGAAATAGATTTGGTTTATAGAGTGAACTCAGCTTATGCTAGAACACACAACGTACCCAGGGAGGTACACATTAAATTTCTTAGAAAAAGTACAAGAGATGAAATTCTGAGTGCACAAAGGGGGCAAGCTTTGACATACCAAGATAGGGAAATAACCATTCTGAAACAGATCCCCAAGAAAGTGAGGGAAAAAAGAAAAAGCTATTCGCAGTTAGTGAATAAATTATACCAGAAGGGGGTGTGGTTCAGATGGCTGATGCCTGAAGGTATGCTAATATTCTGGGAGGAGACAAGAGTTAGAATTAATACACCCATAGAGGCGCAGGCCTTTATGGAAAAAAATGAAGCACTCTTAGAAAAACCAGATGATCCTACAACAGACATGCAGGACACGGGAGGAGCCGGAGCTCTGTCGGCGGGGGGAGATGGGGCAATACCGAGAAAGCTCAGATCACAAAAATGAACAAGAAAATCTACTTGATATAAACTGATCGAAATTATTAACTGAACTTATATGCTGACTATATGTTACTATTTAGTAATGAATTTTGTGTAAATGTATACTATGAGTATGGAGGGAGGGGGCACCTACCGCACATCGCAACTGCCAAAATTTGTAACCTTTCCATTACCTTTTCCCCTGTAAATCTTTAAAAAAAACCAATAAAACTTTCTTTTTAAAAAAATTGCAGCTTCCTGCAATAACACCAGCAGAGCCGCAAAAAACTGTGCTACTCGGAAAACTGTATATTTTAACAAGGTACTTGGTTGATATCTAGGACGCTGGCAGCAACCTGTATCAACCATCAGCACCAGTTACTGGTATTTGTGATGCATTTTTTTATATTCAGTTGACTGAGTTTCATGTTTAATGAATAAAGTATATTATTATTATATACTTGCATCATTCTTTTTTGAAATCCCCTGGCTGTTGGTTCTGCCTGTTAGTAATATTTTAGGATTTGTTGATTTTCTTCGGTTGTACAATTTTTGCGCTTTGGTTCCACTCGCATTTATTTATTTATTTATTTATTTATTTATTTATTTATTTATTTATTTATTTATTTATTTATTTATTTATTTATTTATTTATTTATTTATTTATTTATTTATTTATTTATTTATTTATTTATTTATTTATTTATTTATTTATTGATTTGTTAGCCGCTCCCTCTCCACGAAGGGACTCGGGGCGGCGTACAATAAATAAAACACATATTATACAATTAAACATTACACGCTTTGCAGTTGCATGCCCTGGTTCCCTGGCAGTAACAACTGAGCCCTGTAGCCCCTTTTTCAACAGATGTCCAGGAGCCATAGCATCTGATGTGGTCCTTGTTGACCCGGGCGATGACCGATCCAAAGTGGAATTTTGTTGGTGTCTCCTCATCATTAGTGATTGTAGGTGCCTGGCTTGGTTCTCAGTGCTAAGCCACTACTGATTCAAGGACAGGGGGGCAGAGGTCGAGCCTGAGGCTGCTCACTTGTGGGGTGCCACAGGGGTCGGTTGTCTCGCCTCTCCTGTTCAACACATACATGAAGCCGCTGGGTGAGATCATTCGTGGGTTCGGGGTAGATTACCATCTGTACGCTGATGACACGCAGCTGTACATATCTACCCCGGACCACCCCTACGATGCCGTTGAAGTGATGTCCCGATGTCTAGAAGCCGTACGGATCTGGATGGGAAGTAACAGACTCAAGCTCAACCCGTCCAAGACGGAGTGGCTGTGGTTACGGGCACCCCGGTTCAACCAGTTGCATCCATCACTGGCCATTGGGGGCGAACAGCTGGCCCCCGTGGATCAGGCACGCAATTTGGGCATCCTCCTGGATGCCCGGCTGTCAATGGATGACCATGTGACAGCCGTGGCAAGGGGGGCGTTTCACCAGGTTCGCCTGGTGCGCCAATTGCATCCCCTATTGGACCGGAACGCCCTCTGCAGTCACTCATGCGCTTGTGACGTCTCGACTGGACTACTGTAATGCTCTCTACATGGGGCTCCCCTTGAGATGCACCCGAAGGCTGCAGCTGGTTCAGAATGCGGCCGCGCGGACAATTGTGGGAGTCACCAGATACTCCCACGTAATACCTCTGCTGCGCGGGCTGCACTGGCTACCTGTGGCCTTCCGGGTGCGTTTCAAGGTGTTGGTTATCATCTTTAAAGCGCTCCATGGCACAGGACCTAGTTATTTGCGGGATCGTATCCTGCCCCATATATCCCTTCGACCGATTCACTCTCACAGAGAGGGACTCCTCCGGGTGCCGTCCACTAGGCAATGCCAGCGGGTGATGCCCAGGAGTAGGGCCTTCTCTGTGATGGGCCCGACCCTCTGGAATGACCTCCCCCCGGATATCAGAACTACCACCGACCTCCGCTCCTTCCGTAAGAAGCTTAAAACCCACCTGTTCAATTTAGCCGGCCTGGCCTAGTCCCAATTTTAGTCCCTCAGGTCTGCATTTTTAAATTTTTAGGGGTACGCTTTTTAGTTGGTTTTAACTTTTATTATTCTGTACAGCTGTGTTTAGGTTTAATTCGCTTTTAAGGGTATAGGGTATTTATCTTTTGTATTTGTTTTTAATGAGACGCCTGTACACCGCCCCGAGTCCCTTCGGGGAGAGGGGGCGGTCTATAAATCTTCTAAATAAATAAATAAATAAATAAATAAATAAATAAATAAATAAATAAATAAATAAATAAATAAATAAATAAATAAATAAATAAATAAATAAATAAATAACTGTAGGAACCACATCAGATAGCTGTCCAGGCCCAGCCGTGGCAGGAAAGAGGCCTACCTTCTTGTTTGATGGTAGGAAGGAAAGATCCAGAATGGAGGGGGTGGGGGAAGAGGCCTACCTTCCTGCTTGGTGGTAGGAAGGATGATCAGAAATGGGTGGAGGGAGGAAAGAGGCCTACCTGCCTGTTGGTGGTAGGAGGTTGTTGTTGTTGTTGTTGTTGTTATTTTGTCAATGTACAACATATGTACAATGAGATTGATTGAGTTCCCTCAGTGCACCCCGCCCCACAACACAATGCAACTCATAGTGAAGACAGGAAATCCCTAACCCAACAAATCATATTAACAAACACCCAGTCCTATTGCACCAGTGTGAACATGTAACACGTTGCACTGGCCCTGCAAATCCATCGTACTACGTATTTATGATGTTATTTCACATTCAGGGGTCTGACAGCCCACAGATAAAAACTGTTTTTCAGCCTGTTTGTACGGATGATTAGAAAGAATAATTTCGTGGGGTGTAAAGGAAATGGGGAGAACTGTACTTTCAGACTTGCCAGCTTCTATTAATGTAAACTTATTATAAAGTAGAATTATATCATTATGTTTGTTGTCTGGTTCACCTAGTAAAATTCACACCAATACACATTTGAAATGCCTTTACACATTCTACAGAATTTCAGAATATGTAATGTAATGTAAATTTCAACACTGTTGACTATATATTTTTCGACTGATTCATCCTTATTTAATAACCACAATTTTAGCCCTCTTTATCATACATTCTTTAACCTGTTCTTTCACTTCACATTTCAACAAAAAATATACATTTTAACAATTACATGTTGCTAAATTGTATTTCAAATTATACCTTACTTTGCTGCATATCATAAATCTTTTTATTCATTTTAAATATTTTAGTAACTTTAAATAGGAAAACAACTATTTCCTTCTTCCATTAGTTTTTCTTTAATTTTTTATTCCCCTTAATGAATCTCCAATAATTCCTAGTATGTTTGCCATTTGTTTTTGCTGTTGTTTCTCTTTTGTAAAGGCACTTTTGTAAAGTGCTTCTTGGTATTTTCAGGCATGTTCACATTATTCTCAATAAAGTATGTCTAAAATTTTTTTTTTAAAAAACCCACATTAACTTTAACTTTATCATACCATAAATATTCATGCTATCCAAACCTCAGGTTATTACCTTCTAATTCTAAAAGTCTTTTGTTTCTCAGCTATCTTAATCCAAAACAAACTGCAAAATACAATTTCAATAACCCAGTCCTCTTCTTTTCTTTGCATATTGTAACACTTAGTATTTAACTTGTGTTTTCCCCCTTGTCGCACAGATTCAGGTATACTAAGGTGACCAACTTTTTTACAATGAAAAGGAGGACAAAACACGTTCTATTGTCCAAAATGCTAAGGTGACCAACTTTTTTACAATGAAAAGGAGGACAAATAAATTGGAAAAAATATATCGTAAAGAAAAGAAATATTTTATTCATTGCAACAATAATACACTAAAATATGATATATGCATAATAAAACATTTGCAACATTTTATATTGTAATTATGCTTACATGCCTGTTAATTATTATTTAAATGAGTACTTTTCCATTGAATTAATATTTTTTGTCAATGTATCATCTTCTAACAATATATTGGAAATATCTGAACAAGAAATATCCTTCATATTGAATTTTACGGCAAGTGCTGCAGCTAGAGTATCAACATTCAATCTCGATTTCTCACTTGTCAAAAAATCATTGGCAATTGAAAAAAAACTCTTTCAACTGCTGCATTAGTTCCAGGGCAGCACAACGTAAATTGAACAAGTATAAATAAATGTTCACATGGAATATGTTCATTTTTGAAATGGCTGAAAATATCCACCCATCTTTTATCAATTTCAACATGTTGATTTTCCCATTGTATTATTTTTTCAGAATTTAAATATACATTCAGTCTTCTAATTTCTTCAAAGACACTATTGCCATCTATTTTAATGTCTAGCATTTCTTTAGATAAAAATTCAACACAAGATTCAATATCTGTTCAATATACTTGCGATGAAGTAAAAAAAACACCATTAAAACTGTTTAATAAAATACGTCACATAACGCGCAACAGATTAGCCTTCAAATATCAAAAAGGAAGACATGTAGGAGGACACTTTTCAAAGGAGGACAGAACTTACAAAAGAAGGACTGTCCTCCCTAAAGGAGGACGGTTGGTCACCTTAGGTATACCCTTTTGCTATTGCATAAATGGTACATCCCTTCTCAAAACAGGTATTGTCTGAAATAAAAATACCATTCTAGGCAAAGTATTCATTCCCAACAGTGATGATTTCTCCCATTTTAATATGATTTTGTTCCTTGTCTTAACATAATTATTTTGAAGAAACATACAATTTGTATTTTCCCTAATAATAGCAATAGCACTAAAATTATATACTGCTCTATAGTGCTTTAAAGCATTCTCTGAGCAGTTTACAAATGTTAACATATTGCCCCCAACTACAAACTGTAGTTTTTGTGTCCCTCTAGCCTGTATTTTAAATTTTTAGGGGTAGATTTTTTAGGTTGTTTTAATTTTTAACTATACTGTGCAGCCTATCATTTAATCTGTTTTATGGGTATTTAAAAATATTTAAGTTTTGTATATTGTTTTATTTGTGGTCTGTACACCGCCCTGAGTCCCTTTGGGGAGAGGGGGCGGTCTATAAATTTAATAAAATAAAATTAAAATTAAATTAAAATTAAAATCTGGGTGCTCATTTTACTGAAGTGAATATTTTATATTTTCTCATCAATCTTAGAACCAGTTTTCTGCATTTTTTGATGTTTTAGTTCATATTTTAACATCTTTGTTTTCTGATCATTAATCTTAAAACGAGCTGGCATGCCAAAGTCTTTGATTTTCACATTAATGTTTCTATGCTCTCTAAAAGATTTTTCCAAAAAAAGTAGAATAATATTGGTGAAACACTTGTTACATATTTTCATTATCAGTATTTTCTTCTTGTCACTTTCTTTTCCTTTCCTTTCTGCAACCGTGTTTCCCTGAAAATAAGACAGGGTCTTATTTTCTTTTGCCCCACGAAATATGGCCTTGGGCTTATTATAGGGGAGGACTTATTATTTTCTCGACAGGTGAGAAGCGAGGCGCGACTTTTACCTTTCCAGCTCTGTCACGTTCCTCGCCATTATGCTCAGGGAAGCAGCTGGTAAAAAAAACCTTCTCACGAGTTCAATCAAACTTCTTGAAGTCGCAAGAAGGGTTTTTTTTTACTAGGGGCTTCCCTGAACACAATAGCGAGGAACGTGATGGAGCTGGAAAGGTAAGAGGCACGCCTCGTGGCCCAACACCGTCCACCTCGCCCCAATGGTAAAGGCAGCTTGCCTGGTTCCATTCCCCACCATCCCTTTAGTGAAGGGTGGCAGGTGGGGGGGAGAAGCGAGGCGCTCCTCTTACCTTTCCAGGTCCGTTGCGTTTCTCGCCCTTTCACCCATTGAATCCCCTTGTAAAAAAACCTCAAGAGTTCAACTCGCAAGGTTTTTTTTACAAGGGGATTCAATGGACGAAAGGGCAAGGAATGCAGTGCAGCTGTCAGTCTCTGGTAGCGCTAGGATGTGCGTCTCGCTTCTCCCCCCCTAACTTGTTTTGTTTGTTTATTTTGTTTTTATTGGATTTATATGCCGCCCTTCTCCCAAAGGATTCAGGGCGGCATACAACATTAAAAAACACACATCCCGAAAAGTTAAAAAGAAATTAAATATATATACAAAAAAGCAAATCAAATTTATAGAACAATACATTTAAAAAATGAGTTAAAATTAACAGGTCAGGCCGGCTTGCTGGAAAAGCCAACTTTTTAGGGTGCGTCGGAAGGACCAGAGGTCAGGGATTATGTGAAGCTCCGGGGGCAGCTCATTCCAGAGAGAAGGCGCTCCCACAGAGAAGGCTCTCCCCCTGGGGGTCACCAGGGGACACTGTCTGGTTGACGGCACCCTGAGGAGGCCAACTCTGTGGGATCGTACTGGACGGTGAGAGGCTACTGGTGGTAGTAGGTGGTCTCGCAGGTACCCTGGGCCTAAGCCATGGAGCGCTTTAAAGGTCATAATTAATACCTTGAATCGCACCCGAAAAACAACCGGCAACCAGTGCAGGCCGCCTAAAAGGGGTGTAACATGGGAGCACATAGGTACCCCCATGACAACCCGCGCGGCCGCATTCTGGACCAGCTGAAGCCTCCGGGTGCTCTTCAAGGGCAGCCCCATGTAGAGAGCATTGCAGTAGTCCAGGCGAGAAAGGACGAGGGCATGAGTGACTGTGCACAGAGCATCCCGATCCAGGAAGGGACGCAACTGACGTACCAGGCGAACCTGGTAAAAGGCCCCCCTGGTCACGGCCGTCAGGTGTTCTTCTAAACTAAGCCGTGTATCCAGGAGGACTCCCAGATTGCGAGCCTTCTCTGAGGGGGGGCTCAAATTTCTCCCCCTATCACCAAAGATGGAACAAGGTGTACAAATCGGGATGACGGAAACCACAGCCACTCAGTCTTGGAGGGATTGAGCTTGAGCCTGTTCCTCCCCATCCAGATCCATACAGCCTCCAGGCATCGGAACATCACGTCGAGGGCATCGTTTGGGTGGTTTGGGGTAGAGATGAAAAGTTGGGTATCATCAGCATATTGATGATACCGTACCCCAAAACCACGGATGATCTCGCCCAGTGCTTTCATATATATGTTGAACAGGAGGGGTGAGAGAACCGACCCCTGGGGCACCCCACAAGTGATGCACCTGGGGGTCGATCTCTGCCCTCCAGTCAACACAAACTGCGACCGATCCAACAGGTAGGAGGAGAACCACCGTAAAATGGTGCCCCCCACTCCCAACCCCCCAAGTCGTCGCAGTAGGATACCATGGTCGATGGTATCGAAAGCCGCCGAGAGGTCTAATAGGACCAGGACAGAGGAGCAGCCCCTGTCCTGGGCCCGCCAGAGATCATCGACCAACGCGACCAATGCTATCTCCGTGCTGTACCCGGACCCGAAACTTGACTGAAATGGATCCAGGTAGACAGCTTCATCCAGGTACTGGGGAAGCTGACGTGCTACCACACTCTCGACAACCTTTGCTACAAAGCAAAGGTTGGAGACCGGACGATAGTTAGCTAAAGAAGCTGGGTCCAGGGAAGGCTTCTTAAGGAGTGGCCTCACCACCGCCTCCTTCAAGGTGGTGGGAAATAACCCCTCTCTCAATGAAGCGTTGGTAATCGCCTGGAGCCAGCCTCGTGTCACCTCCCGGGAAGCCGAAACTAACCAAGAGGGACATGGGTCCAGCACACAAGTGGCAGCACTGAGTCTCCCCATAATCCTGTCCATGCCTTCGGGGGTCACAGGGTCAAACTCATCCTAGATTGTCTCCTCAAGATTCATCCCCGTCGGCTCGCCCGAATCTACCCAGTCAGAGTCCAAGCCTGTCCAGATCTGAGCGATTTTATCCTGCAGATACTTAACAAATTCTTCAGCCCTACCCTGCAAGGGGTCTTCCCCAGTTCCTTGGTTAAGTAAGGAGCGGGTCACCCTAAACAGGGCGGCTGGGCGGTTATCTGCAGATGCGATAAGAGCAGAAAAATGTTGCCGTTTTGCCGCTTCTATCGCCACTAAGTAGGATTTAATATGAATTCTTACTAGTGTTCGATCAGATTCGGACCGGCTGGCCCTCCAGCCACTCTCTAGGCGTCTTTTCCAGCGTTTCATCTCCTGGAGCTCCTCGGTAAACCAGGGAGCCACCCGGGATCGACACTGGGTCAGAGGCTGCAAAGGCACAACACGATCCAAGGCCCCAGCGGCCACCCTATCCCAGGCTTCCACTAGGGCTTCGGGCGAGTTGTGAGCAAGGGATTCAGGAAAAGTCCCAAGCTCCATCAGGAACCTTTCAGGGTCCATCAGGTGCCTGGGGCGGAACGATCTAGTTGGTTCCCCCTCCCTGTGGTGAGGGGTAGCGGTATGGAAGTCAAGCCTGATGAGGAAATGATCGGACCATGACAAGGGTTGAATAGAAATATCCCCTAAATCTAGATCATTCATCCACTGCCCAGAGACAAAAATCAGGTCGAGCGTGTGTCCCCCATTATGGGTGGGGTCTTGAATTAACTGAGTTAGGTCCATAGCTGTCATGGAAGCATGAACTCCCAAGCTGACTCGGATGTCTCACCAATGGAAGGCAGATTGAAATCCCCCAGGACCATGAGCCTGGGGAAATCAACCACCAATCCAGCTAACACATCCAGCAGCTCCGGCAGGGCTGGTGAAACGTAGCAGGGAGACAGGTACGTAACAAAAAGGCCCACCTGAGCTCCAAGGCCCCACTTCACAAAGAGGGACTCACACCCGCCTATCTGCGGCACAGTGACCTCATGAGGTCTGAGACTTTCCCTAATAACCACTGCCACCACCCTGCCCCTGCCCTGGACTCTCGGCTGGTGAAACGCCCGGAAGCCTGTTGGGCATAGTTCGCTAAGGGGCACATCCCCCTCATGGCCCAACCAGGTCTCTGTAATGCACGCCAGGTCCTCTCTACCCTCTTCTATGAGGTCGTAAATGAGGGGAGCCTTATGTACCACGGACCTGGCGTTAAGCGACACCAGCCAGAGACCAGGGTCCTGTAATCCTGAGCACCTGGGGGTGCGAGAAGGGCGATGAGGGTCGGAACGCATGATCGCTCTTAAACAGCAAACCTGCGTCCTCCGAAAATCATTTGGCCCTCGGCCCCCACCATATCTGCCTCTTCCACAAACAGTAGAGATGGTGAACCCCCCAATGGAATGGCTTAATGTCTCCCCCAGAATCCCAACCCTTCCTAGCCCTCCCAACCCGCGCCCATTAGTTAGCTCTGGCCTGTGCCCTGGCAGACTCCCCCTCAAGCCTGTCTGAGCCATCCGAATCAACCCCCTCCCCCCCCTTAACCAAAGTCCGGGGCCTTTAATAACAAGCTTTTTAGCCTGAACCAAAGTTTTGGCCTAGCTCAGTATAGCATAGAGGAGAGTGTGGCATCAACCAAATGGGATGACATCATGGTGGGAGGGAACGAGGAGATGACATGTCCACAGGAGGGGCAGCCGGCAGTGTTCAAGGGGGTACCAGGAAGCTTATGTCCATCATAAACATAGTCGGTGTTGGGGACAATATGTAAGGGTAATGGCCAGCTGTCCAAAATCGCAGCAGATGCTAGCTTGCGAGGTGGTGAAGCGGCCAGTGATGGCGGCAACGAGGACAACGGCGGCATCGGCAGCTGCTCCAACTCCAATTCCAACAGCTAAGCTCCGCCCATGCCAGCCACACTCATATCGATCGGCAGGGCCGCACTCCGTTGACCCAGTCCATAATATCACAGGAGGGGGGACAAATGGCCAAATGGCACAGTGCGGTGGCCCAGGCAACGGTGGTAATACCGGGGGGAGGGCACAATGAACCCCCCCCACGCGAAAGGGAGAGGAACGCAAAAGACCTGGAAAGGTAAGAGGCGTGCCTCGCTTCTCCCCCCCACCTGTCACCCCTCGCTAAAGGGACGGCGGGGAAGGGAACCAGGCAGACTGCCTTTACCATTGAGGTGGGCGGTGTTTTTTTGTGCGAGAAGGAACAGGCAGGAGGGGGTGATCACATTGCTGGCCTGCCACTCTTTATGCGCAGGAGGAAAGGGCAGGGTGGAAGCACTTTGCTTCACCTGCCGCTGTTTTTGCGGCAGGCTCTTTTTGCATGGGAGGGAAGCGCGGGGGGGGAGCACTTTGCTTCGCCTGCCACTGTTTTCACGGTGAGCCCTCTTTTTGCCCTGCAAGCTGTACCGGTTGGTGGTACAGTGGTAATGGCAGGGACTGGTTGCGCATGCGCTTAAATAGTTGGGGGGCGGGCTTATTTTCAGGGGTGGGCTTATTATGGCACATGCTCTGAAAAGCCCGATTGGCCTTATTAGCAGGGCATGTCTTATTTTCGGGGAAACACGGAATTTATATGCCAAACTTTTCCCCACTTTATTTGCAAATTCAAAATGTATTTGTTTTGCATAATTCCTCTTTATTACCATTTTTTCTCACTGTTAACATAAATAATTGCCTTTGTAAAAGCTGAATTTGATGGATAGTTGTTCTCTATGGGGGCTTATTTAACTTCCTTTTTCAAAAATCACACCCAAATTTTTTTATTAGGAGGAGGAGCTTCCGGGGGAAATGGCTGCTGACTTCTGAGCTCCGTACTACCACGGAGCTCTCTGACAGGGGAGGGGGCGCCCCCGGCCCTCTTTCCATTGTGAGGGTCGGGAATTAAGAGCAGCGACCACCCTGGCTTTCCATGGAGCCTTAATTGGCCCTCCAGGGTGGTCAAACAGCCAGGAGAGATGAGGAAATAGCCCCAGCTGGCCCAAACAGCCAGGAGAGATGAGGAAATAGCCCCAGCTGGAGCCGAAATGAGAGTTGGAGGTGGAGTCGGTATTGGAGCTTCAGCTGGAGGTCGGCGATGGCGGCGGCGGTGACTGCGGAGATAGGGGCAGAGGCAGGATGAACGGGTGGCGGCGGTGGCATCCCAGCGACCCGGGCGGCGCAACGACAGCATCGGCGATGCTAGCAAGGCCGAATTGGAGGGTGAGGACCGCAGAAAGGCCGTTCGGGGGTTTGCATGAGGCTCGAGACGCTGGAGGCCGAAGAAGGCCTGCGGGAGAGCCGTAGGCCGGCCGGAGCAGTGCTCGGGCCAGGACTAACAGCGGGGGGGGGGGGCGCTGAAGCTGCGGGAGGCAGGCTACGATGGGGCTAGCCCTTAAAGAGCTATGCTGGAGCCTGGCAGAAGGAGGGAGACCTGTGGCACCAAGGGCAGGACGGGTCTGTGCCCAGGAGATTGGCAGGAGGCTTCCATTGGCAGGAGGTTTAGTGCCAGGAAGAGAAAGGATTTATCAACCCCTGCCATTTGCCATCTACCTGCCATGGCTAACCTGCCCACCTGTCACTTGTTACTTGTTATTTTGACTATCTATAACCATTGACTACTGTGTGTGCCTGCGGGACTACCCCCCACCATCTTTTACCAGCTTTCACCCGCTTACCATCAAATTTACCATCAATTTTACCATCAAACTCCATCAAATATCTACTTAGACTGCCTGCCCACCCACACCACAGATTGCCTCCTGGCCTCCACCATTTACCATCTACTTTCCACCTATTCACCATCTATCTACCATCCGCTTATCATCCACGTTCTGACTTACCATCTGATGTGGAACCTGGCTTGCTGACTTAATTAACATCTACAGCACCCTGGCCCTTGCTGCAGCTCCCCCCAGTATATACTCGAGGTCAGACTTGCTCCTGCTGCGGGAGTCCCCCCTCTCGCAGACATGGCCCTCTGCCCTTTCGAGGGCCCACCTTAATGACGGGTTTGTTAACCCCGAGAGGTGGAGGAAGCGGAGACTTAGGGTTTTTTTAGTTAAATGTTTTTAAAATTCTTTTAGGGGTTCAGGGGTTGGGGGGTGGGTGGGTCAGATCAGGAGCGATGACAGAGCCAGATCACCAGGTGGGGTCTTGAGCAGAAGGAGCAGAGAGGAGGAGGGGGGAGAGGTTATCATTCCTATACAGGGCTCCTTGATTCCAACAGTCGTAGGGAGGGGCAGATACGAGGACAGATTAACAACTTGCAGTCGGTTGGGAGACCGTGGGTGCTGGTTACACCCGGTCGCTTGTACCAACCCCCGCGTTCTAGGTGGTGAGGATCTGCAGGCCCAGGGCCTGAGGCTGTTGTTATGCAATGCGAGGTCCGTTGTCAATAAGGCCCCCCTCATTCATGATCTAATTTTGGAGGGGGAGCCGGACCTCGCGGGAATAACGGAAACCTGGTTGGGCCACGAGGGAGGGTTACCCCTCGTGGAAATGTGCCCACCAGGTTACCAAGCATTTCACCAGCCCCGGGCCCGGGGAAGGGGCGGTGGGGTAGCAGTGATTATCCAGGAGGACTTAGAGCCGAGGGAGTCCACTGTGCCACAGACGTCCGGATGTGAATCCCTTGTTGTGAAATGGGGCCCTGGGAGGCAGTTGGGCCTGCTGATAGTATACCTGGCTCCCCGCCATACATCAGCGACCCTGCCTGAGCTCCTCGAGCTGATCTCATCGGTGGCGGTTGAGACCCCCAAACTTTTAGTGATGGGGGATTTTAACCTGCCGTCGGTGGGTGAAGCATCAGAGGGGGTTCGGGAGTTCATGGCTTCCATGATAGCCATGGACCTGACTCAAATGATTCAGGGCCCGACACGCGAGGGAGGTCACACCTTGGACCTTGTTTTTGTCTCTCGCCAGTGGTTGAGTGATCTGGGAGGAGTGAATTTAACCATCACTCCACTGTCATGGTCAGATCACTCACTCCTCCGACTTGACTTCCCTGGTGCTACCCCTCGCTGCGGGGAGGCGGAACCGGAAAACACTAGATGGTTCCGCCCCAGGCGCTTGATGGAACCAGACAGGTTCCAGATGGAGCTTGGGCCACCTCCTGCAGCCCTGACCCGCCCTCGGGTAGAGGACCTGGTGGCCGCGTGGAATAATGCGACTACCGGGGCCTTGAACCGGGTGGCGCCTTTGCGGCCTCTCCGGCGGCAACGATCCACCCTGGCTCCTTGGTTCACCGAGGAGCTAAGGGTGATGAAGCGCCGCAAGAGATGCCTAGAGAGTCGTTGGAGATCCTCCCGATCCGAATTTGACCGAGCACAGGTACGAGCCCATTTAAGGACGTACCTAGTGGCATTGAGAACGGCCAAACGTCAATATTGTGCCGCTCTCATTGCATCCGCAGAAAACTGCCCTGCCGCCCTGTTTCGGGTGTCCTGCTCCCTTCTGTTTCAGAGGCCGCGGGAGGCCCCTCTACAGGGTAGGGCAGAGGAGTTTGGGAAATATCTGCAGGATAAAGTCGCTCAAATCCGGAAGGATTGGGTCCCCTTCAGTGGCCCAGTCGAGACGCCAGTGGCGAGTCTTGAGAAACCTTTTTGGGAGGAGTTTGACTTGGTTGTCATCAAGGATTTGGACAGATTGCGTGGACGACTGCGACCTACCACATGTTTGCTGGACCCGTGCCCCTCCTGGCTTGTACTGGCTTCCTGGGAGGTTACATGCGACTGGCTCCTGGGCCTAGTGAACGCTTCGTTGGGTGAGGGGTCTCTCACGGCTGCCTTGAAAGAGGCGGTGGTGAGACCCTTGCTCAAGAAGCCTTCCCTGGACCCTACGGAGCTGGCCAATTATCGTCCTGTCTCCAACCTTCCCTTTTTGGCGAAGGTTGTAGAGAGTGTGGTGGCTTCTCAGTTTCCACGACATCTGGAGGAGAATGATTATCTAGACCCGCGCCAGTCCGGCTTTCGCCCTGGGCACAGCACAGAGACGGCCTTGGTCGCGTTGGTAGATGATCTCTGGAGGGCCAGAGATAGGGGTTGTTCCTCTATCCTGGTCCTATTAGACCTCTCGGCGGCTTTTGATACCATCGACCATGGTATCCTGTTGCACCGACAGGAGGGGTTGGGGGCCTGGGGCACCGTTTTGCGGTGGTTCAGCTCCTACCTCTCTGGCCAGACGCAACGTGTGTTGGCAGGGGAGCAGAGGTCGACCCTAAGCCCCCTTACTTGTGGGGTGCCACAGGGGTCGGTCCTCTCGCCACTCCTGTTCAACACATACATGAAGCCGCTGGGTGAGATCATCCGTGGTTTCGGGGTGGGATATCATCTGTACGCTGATGATACTCAGCTGTACATCTCCACCCCGAACCACCCCAACGAGGCCGTCGAAGTGATGTCCCGGTGTGTGGAAGCCGTACGGGTCTGGATGGATGACAACCGACTCAGGCTCAACCCTTCCAAGACGGAGTGGCTGTGGGTTCCGGCTCCCCGGTTCAACCAGATAATTCCATCTCTGGCCATTGGGGGCATTCAACTCGCCCCCGTGGAGCAGGCACGCAATTTGGGCGTCCTCCTGGATGCCAGGCTGTCCATGGATGAACATGTGACAGCCGTGGCCAGGGGGGCGTTCCACCAGGTTCGCCTGGTGCGCCAATTGCGCCCCCTATTGGACCGGGATGCTTTACGCACAGTCACCCATGCGCTGGTGACGTCTCGCCTGGACTACTGTAACGCTCTCTACATGGGGCTTCCCTTGAAATGCACTCGGAGACTGCAGTTGGTCCAGAATGCGGCCGCGCGGGTGATTATGGGGAGTACTAAGTACTCCCATGTGACACCTCTCCTGCGCGAGCTGCACTGGCTTCCTGTGGTCTATCGAGTGCGTTTCAAGGTCTTGATTACGATCTTTAAAGCGCTCCATGGCTCAGGACCTAGTTACCTGCGGGATCGTATTCTGCCCCATACATCCCTACGACCCATCTGCTCGCACAGAGAGGGACTTCTCCAGGTGCCGTCCACCAGACAGTGCCATGGGGCGGCGCCTAGGAGCAGAGCCTTCTCTGTGGTGGGCCCAGCCCTGTGGAATGACCTCCCCCCGGATATTAGGACCACTACTGACCTCCGCTCCTTCCGTGTCAAGCTCAAGACCCACCTTTTCCAAATAGCTGGCCTGGCTCAACCATAACTTCGTAACGCTCCTGATGGGTTTTTTAATTTAGTAATTTTATTTAAGGGGATTTTAAATTGTGTTTTTAATTGTCTTTCACTTATAAGTCAACTCTCCTCCATGCACATATGTATATGTCTCTGTTCTTTTTGTATATATGTTTGTCTTATGTGTATTTTTATCCGTTTTGATTGTACGCCGCCCCGAGTCCTTCGGGAGAGGGTTGCGGCTAATCAAATAAAATTATTATTATTATTATTATTATTATTATTATTATTATTATTATTATTATATTTTCTTTTGCTTTAAAAAAAATCATTTATACCATCTTATGCATCCCAAACTGTTCTTCTATCTGTCGCATTATTAAGATTATTTTCAAAAAAATATTTTAATTTCTTTTTGCAAGCCTCCCCTACCATTTCCTTTGTAACAAATCTTATTCAGTCTCCATCTGAAAGAACTAGTTTTCCCTTTAAAAGTTGAAGTCATTGAGTTATGTTCTGTGAAAGTTTTTGGTAATCTTTTCACTTTATGAACATTAGTAGCCAAAGTCTTAAAGATCCAAATCATCTTTTCATGAAAAAGATATGTCTTTCAGAAAATAAGTATATTCCTTTGAATCACCCTTTTTAAAGATCTCCATGTTTCAATATCAAGAAGCTTCAAATTTTCCATTAAATCGAAGAAAGCCATTGGTAGTTTGCATTTGAATATTTTTCTCAGAGGTTCTTTTTATGAGGAAAATATCTCAATCTCCCTTGAGATGCCAATTTCCATTCAGAAAGTTCAATAGTTTATCAACACATCCTTTATAAAGTACAGTTTTATCTTCATTTAGGACATAAATTCCCAACATCAAAGTCCTAGCCCCCTATGGATTAACTTCCAGCCCAATATATCTGCCATAATGATCAGACAGTATAGTCTTTGGATATAGTTGAGAAATTATACACAAAACAGCTGAATTTCTTTTTTTCATTCTTGCTGAAATAAATTCTTCACCCACTTTTTTGTAACTCCATTGTTTTATATCTTTTTTCCTAGTATTTTTTCTAGCTTTAACCCATTCTTAAACTTTTATCTTTATAATTTTACAGCAGTTTAAACTTTTAAAACAATACCAGTGCAGCGTTTCAATCTGACTACTCTCCAAGGCTGATGGGTATTTCTATTATGGGCTTTATTCATATCCTCAAGTGAGATGATGTGTCAATATAAACACAATTTTTCCTAAACTATGAAATTTGTAACATGAGAAATTCCTACTTACGTTCCTGTCAAGTTAGAGCAGGACTGTTTACAGTGATATTATCGTCTGAATTTGTCTTTCAGCAAGATGATAAATGTACTTTTCCCAATGGAATTTAATGGGGAACCAATTTAAAACCCCTACCTTAGAAAACAAAACAAAAATATTGCAAAATTATATTTGTTGTTTTACTCCACTGAAAAGCTCCAAGGCAAGGAACATGTCAAAGCAAAGCAATACCCACCTAGTGCTGCTATGTGTAACAGTTTTGTCTGCAGTCTAGATCACAGTCCTGTTGGAAAATGAAATATGCCATGCAGTTACAAAAAAGCAATGTCATATTAAAAAACTAAAGATAAATTACCGAATGAATGAAAAGGTCAGCATAGAAGCAATTGTATATCATGCCGATTCTCCATCACAAAGCTTTGGAGAGTTACATCATGCATGTATGTTACTTATTACTTTTTTAAAAACTGATTTTTATACCTCCCTCTTCTAAAGCTGAGATTGCAATAAGTCATACCATACTAGTTAATTAGAAATATTTAAGTTTGTTGATTGATACCAATTGTAGGCACAAAATGCCCTATTAAATTATATGCAACAACATAAATGGTGTGGTTTTCTCCATAGTAAGTGAATGGAAATTAAGAGTGGATTAAATAAAAAGTATGCATGTATTGGGTTGATTTGATATATTGCCTCTTAATAGAAATTCATATTTGATAATATTTTGAATGTGAAACACATCAGATCATAGGGAAGGTGACTTATCTAGAGAAGGGCCTAAAACTTGTACTTATAAAGGAATATAAGCTATAGTTCAAAGAAGCATAAGAGAAACAAAGCTGAGAGTTAAATTCATGGAGGCATCTTGGCCTCTGTGAGCAACAGGTGTTAGGCAGTAGTGGGCTTCCCTTTTTTTTTTACAACTGGTTTGCTCGTGTGCGTGACACTTCTGCACATGCACAGAAGTGTCCAGGTGGGTGGATGGAGACTTCAGGCCAGTGGTGGGTTGCAGGCGGTACACTCCGGTATGGGCATACCGGTGCCTGCCGGGAGCACAGGGTACCATTCCGGTACTGTGCTCCGGAGGGCCACCCTCCCTCCCTCCCTCCTTACCTGTGTTTGAGCTCTTTGGCGTTTCCATGCACATGCACGGAGCATACGGCACTTGCATGATGTCCCACTGAACAGCTGGAGCATCACGGAGGTGTCACAGGAGGTAAGGACACATGCATGCTTGTGCGTGCCTGCTGCAACAGGATCCGAAACCCACCACTACTCCAGGCCGAACAGGCAGAAACCCATCTCTGGTGTTAGGGTAAAGATCTTAGGCCAGCTATTTAAAATCAGCAGGCCTTATGCATCAATAAGGAACTGCTTATGGATCCCCCTGTGGATCCCATGTTCTTTTCTCCTGATCCTAGGAAGCTTATGTTTTGAAAGCAAAAAACATTGATGAAGATGATTCAGAGATGAAGCCTCATGAAGCTTCAGGTGTTCCATCACTGGAGATTTTTAAGAAGAGGCCAGACAGCCATTTGTCTGAAATGATACAGGATCTCCTGCTTGAGCAAGGGGTGGATTAGAAGACCTCCAAAGTCCCTTCCAATTCTGTCATTCTGTTATTCTGACCTTACACTTCAGGTTTCTTCCTTATTTAACTAAAATTGCACCATTGTTTCCAGAGTGGTAAATGTCAGGTTTTTTTAAAAAAATCTATATACATGTGAAAAACCTTGATGGTGAAAAAATGTCATAATCAACTGATTATGTTCTGTCTTCACTAGGCATATAAGGGAAGGGAGAAAGGAACCCTGCCCCCCCCCCCAAAATCTCCATATTCTGGAGAAGTGAATGACTGCTTAGCTGGAAAACTAAACAAGAGTGCAGTGTGTGTGTATGTCATTACAAGCAGATACATTTACCTTATTATTGAGAGAGAGAGAAACAATAATTAGAAAAGAAAGGAGGAAAAAACTATTTATGCCTGATTATAGCAAAAACTGAATCTAATTCATAAAGCTGTAGTACATATTGCTGATGTTTATTGAGGTTCCCTAATACCATTTTTACAGCTTAATTACAAAGGCAGATAAATACTGATCCAGAGAGAGAAATCAAGCCATTCGATTCCCCATCTAGATTTTGAGAACATCCACTGACTTTCTTTAAGTCAGTGAGCCATGAAGTTCTGGATTGGAATTGTCTGGTCACAATTTTGTTGTTATAGGATACTGTTTGCAATGATTGTTTTGTCACATTTTTATTTTGCTTTATTTTATGTTTCTATGTACTGATACATAGAGTCATTAGTATGAGAAGGGCAGCCTTATCAATTCAATACATTAATAAAAAACATAGCCATAAAATGTTACAACCACAACAGCACAACCTTTTAAAAATGGGAGCTGTGTATTCTATTAAAGTTCTTTTCTTAATCATCCAGATATCACAGGTGTTGGAACTAATTTCTTTTCTCTCGGAACTTTTGTCTATGAAGATTCTCAGTCATTCAGGTCATGGTTGTCCCAAAGGTGCTTTTTCAACAGGCAACTGGGCTTTCTGGTTTTTCTTTGAAGATGATTCGCTTGTCATCCAAGAAGAGCTGAAGAAGCTTCTTGGATGAGAAATGAAACATCTTCAAAGAAAAACCAGAACGTTCAGTTGCCTCTTGAAAAAGCACCTATGGGATCCCAAAGTTTTTCAATATTTCAAGAGAGGGCTATTAGATGTCTAACACTATTTAATTTACCCTCATTAAGCAGAAAATTGCACCACTGTTATTCAATGCCTTTCTAATAAATTCACATTTCCTCAATGCATAATTTTAGAAGACTCCATTCAGGGACCACCATATAGAATCTTTGGATTCACAGAGGGCTGATGGTTGCTTGATAGTTCAGATTATGGCTTTATTTTTGCTTTAGCTTTCCCCATTCAGGCTTTCACTTGATGGCTCCCTAATTATAAAGATTAAATTATAAATTTGCAAGACAATGACAATCTGGCTGTTTCCCCAGGTATTTGGGTCATGGGGTAGATGAGCTCTTCTACTACTAATGGTGAGCTAAAAGTTTATTCTTGGGCATGAGGGGATTATATTTGGTGGATTTGCTCATTTCAATCTTGTAAGATGTCATTTGTGTGAGATGGACAGCTGTATAAATCTTTTAAAAATAAAATATTCATAAAATATTCGCTCGCACAGAGAGGGACTTCTCCAGGTGCTGTCCACTAGACAATGCCATGGGGCGGCGCCTAGGAGCAGAGCCTTCTCTGTGGCGGGCCCAGCCCTGCGGAATGACCTCCCCCCAGATATTAGGACCACTACAGACCTCCGCTCCTTCCGTGTTAAGCTCAAGACCCACCTTTTTCAAATATCTGGCCTGGCCCAACCATAACTTCGTTACGCTCCTGAGGGGTTTTTAATTCAGCAATTTTATTTAGGGGATTTTAAACTGTGTTTTAACTGTGTTTTTAGCTGTGTTTATTGTCTTTCACTTGCAGGTCTACTCTCCTCCATGCACAAATGTAATTGTCCTTGTTTTTTCGTATGTATGTGTGTCCTATGTGTATTTTATCCTTGTGATTGTACGCCGCCCCGAGTCCTTCGGGAGAGGGTTGCGGCTAATCAAATAAAATTTGATTGATTGATTGATTGATACAGTACATTTAATATTACCAAACTGCTATTGCAGATAATTGTTAGTTATTGGAGAATTCTTCTTTACAGTCATTGGCCATGTCAACACAAATCACAAAATCACACAGGAGAAAGAAATCTGAGTAGATGACCAAGGAAGAAAACAGGAATCTAAAGCGTAGACGTATTTAAAGATGCTAGGAAGAACGCAAAAGGCTTCAGCAAAAGTGTTCCAGTTTTGTCTCAGTTTTGTCTTAAAAGAAATTCATCCTATTGTAAATTAAATGTGTAAAATAGTATAGTGACTGAATCTGGAATTTTAAGTACAGCTTAATAACAATATAAACAGAAAACACCTATTGTACTGACCTTAATATATAAATTCACTAGGCACAGTTATATTTGCTTCCTAGAGTACTGAAGAAACTTGATAATGGTAGACTGACCTTTGACTTGATCCTCTATCCATTTGGGGAATCCTAGAGACTAGGTAAATATCAGTTAATGGGAGAAGGGCATATGTCTATTGTATTTTTTTTAAAGGGAAAAGAAAATTAAGTGTATTCCACCAGTTTCATATCATGGAAAAATTCTAGACATTTCTAAACACTATTTAAAAAGTTACAATTACTAAGAATGAGGGTGAACTTTCCAAGAACAAAACCTATCAGGCTAATCTTTCATTTTTAATGGGATAATTTCTTTACTAGATCATGGAAAAGTCATGAATGTAATCAGTATATCCCTGGCTTGAAACAACTGGTTCCTGATAAAGTTAAAGTGAGATCTTCATGAAGTCATCCAGAAACCTTTACAATTCATTAATATCTGAAGAAGTGGGAGATGCATATAAAAATGCCAATGACACAAATTTACATGAAATGGTTTCTATTCCAAAGTACAGAAACAAATAAAAAAAATATTAAGGTTAGAAAAATTGGTTGAAAAGATAGATAAAAAATTAGTAAGACATGCAATTGCCATCATTTATATTTTAAAAATGCACACACACGTGTGTGAGTGTGCATGTATAGTATGGGGAATGTTTGACTTGGTAATACTGTAGCATATGTGAAAAGTTGTAGATAAATATGAGTCATTCAATTTTAGGCTGCATTGACAGAAATACAGTTTGCACATAAATTACAGAAAGTAATCACGGAAGTTCTGCATTCATTATTAGACCACATGTTGAATCTTGTGTAGAGTTCTGAGTCCCACGTTTTTAAGAAAGATGAAATCAAAACAGGTGTGGAGAGATACAGTAAAGATAATTCAAGGATTTGAAACTAAGACCTGCAGTCTGAAGAAAGATTGAAGGAATAGTGTATGCTCAGCCTTGAAAAGAGCAGGATAAATATATTGACAACTCTTTACATAACTGAAATGATGTTACACAGATGACTGGGGAGGGGAGAGTATGATAGCACTTTTCAAGTACCCGAAGAAATCCTGAAGAAAGATGAAGGCTGTGCATAGAGATGAATGTAAGAGATATTTGCTAAAATAAGAGCAGTTTGACAGTGGGACCAGTGACTAAAGGAAGCAATGCAAACCCCTTCACTGGATGTATTCAAAGAGAGGTTGGACAACTATCAAATAGGGCAGTGATGGCTAAACTTTTCCAGACTGAGTGCCCAAAGTGCACGTGTGTGCACACGAATATGAGTGTGTGCCCGAACCACCAAAATGCAATGTGCATGCCATAAGTACGCCATCACAGCAATAGGGGATGCTTTCATCTTCATACCGAGGAGGGAGTTGGATTCAAAGGCTTAAATGATTCCTTCTATCTTTGATTCTAGAGCATGGTTGTCTTATGCTTCAATTAGCAACTTAAGACATATTCATTACTGAAGCAATTGAAAATTTGCCACCATCAATGTAGCATTTATCATTACAACTAGCCCAGATCACACAGTGTCCTGTGCTCTTTGAGTACGGTTTGAAAGATTGCAAGGATCTATCATGCACTGTAGAGCAAATTGTAAATACCTGATCCAGCTCCAAATAATAATTTAGATGTTGTCCATACATATTTTCTTTAGCCCAACACTGCAATTGTTGACAATGGAAAGAACATAGGGACACCATCTGAAGCTTGAAGATCCTACTGTGTGTTTCAGTCCTGAATTCTTGTGATGTACCAGAATTCCAGCCTGGTTCTTACATGTACAACACATAACTGATCTTCACTTGATTACTGGGTATTTGAGTTTAGGGCTCGAAATGTTGTTAGTAAATATATTTTCTACAATTTGCTGTTTTACTGAACATATTGAAGGAAATAGTTAGACTTTACCTTATATTCTTCAGCATTTCCCAAAATTAGGTTCTTTATAATCACAGCTCTTCCCTCATTATGATGAATACTTGGATTCTAATTATTCAGTGAAAAATATTGCTCAGAGACTGCATAAACAATTTTAATTGGCTCAGGAGCCCAAAATGTGCTTTTTTGTTTGGCTGCCAAGGCTGCTTTCTCACTCACTAATTATGCTGAGCTCCAGCTTTTAGCAAAAACAGGAAATAAAGCATCCATTACTCAAATGACAACTTTTCACCCAGCCTGCATTTCAACATCCATTGTGTAATTTCCTATTCTCAAGCTCAGTTAAGAGCTAAACATTTTTTTTAAAAAAAAAACCTAGTTGCCCCCATTTTGCAACAGCCATGCCACAGTTTATGCTACCCATTAGTAGACTGCAGTGCTTGCAATTCTGGAAACACTCTAAAGAGTTTTGCTGCACACCAGGCATGCTTCCATGCCACAAAAGTCATTATCTCTCCGTTTTGTTCCTGCTGCCTACCTCCTTTTTAATAAATAAGCACAGGAGTCATTTCACCCTGTGGGCAAGACAACATGTAAAATTGCCCGCTGGGATTGCCAGTCGGTATCATTCAGGGATAACCTCTTTCTTTCCTTCTCAACAAATGTTCAGTATGTGCATCGGTTTTTCTCAAAATAATGCCTTCCTCCCCTCCTAAAATTTACTCCACTTTATCTAACAGCAAAGAAGTAGATTATCTACTGTTTTACACAGATATAATCGAACAATTGTTCTCAAGGGAAGCCTTGGCTTTTGAAGTGAGACCTTAGAACAGGAAGGAAGCAAGAAAGAAAACAGCTGTGGCCTCATGGAAATGGAGGGAGGCCTGAGGAATTTAGATAGGTCTCCTCTCTTGTAGCAGATTGTAGATGGCCACAAGGAGAGAATGGCACAGCAAGCTCTTGGTGACTTTGAGCAGCTGGTGTGACCTTTGCAGAGGAGCATATTGTATGATCGTTCTGGCATGCCATTGTAGAATCCAGCACAACTGTTTCAATGTTCTTTTTTTTTGGCTCTATATCTAAATTATATTTTTTAAAGCTGCATGGATTGATTATAGTAAGAACTGTAGGGTGTGGTGGTTAAGGATGGGAGCAGAGAAACCCAGGTTTTAGTCCTTCCTTCCTTCCATCCATCCATCCATGGAATCCAGCTGGATAACTTTCTTTCACCACTCAAATCAATCTCCAGCCGTGTGACAGCCAGCTGAAAAATAAAACAGCTTGTCACATCTTGGACCAATCCCTTAAGAACTGCAGGGACCCAGCTATCAGGCAGAACAATAAGAGGAACCCTAGAAATATCAATTGGTTTATACATAGAATTCGGGGGTGTCAAACCGGTGGCCTATGAGCCAGATACATCACACCAGTGGTGGGTTCCTACCATTTTTGACGGGTTTGGCTGAACTGGTAGTGGTATGGCGGCTTGGGTCGCTGGAACCAGCAGCGACCCAGGCCTGCCATGCCCCCTAACCAGTTCCCAGGTCTCTTCTGCCATTGCCAGCATGTTTCTGTGTATGCGCAGAACAGTTTTCAGTCAACTGCACATGCGCAGCACCACCTGGTGCACATACGCATGAGCAAAGCAAGCAGCACGTGTGCAAAGCACCCTCTCAGCGAATCAGTAGTAAACCTGTAAGGAACCCACCACTTCATTTCATGCAGGCCATGCCCACTCCAATTCCACAAAGGGGGAAAACATTGTGATGCATCACATGATGGCAACACGACACCATGAGTTTGACATCCGTGACATAGATGATACCTGTTCTTCCACCACAAACAAGAAAGAACACTCACAAAGGAAATAAGGGACTTCCAGAACAAATGAATTGAACTTTACAAAAAAATCCATTCAGCAACCAAGCCTCTTGAGATCAAATATGATAGACTACAAATATCACAAAGCAAACCATACTTCTGAACCATAGGATTGAGGAATGCTGATTGGAAAACCTGCCCTTTAAAGACAGACAGAGAAAGAGAGAGACAGAGACAGAGAGAGACAGAGACAGAGAGAGACAGAGAGACAGAGACAGTGAGAGATTGAACATTTATTAATTTATGTTCCAGTCTTAAAAATTAATAAATCATACATATTGTTTAAATTGCAAAACTTCAGTGTTTGGAAGTAATATATTTAGTATAATGTACCTAAATAAACACATAACAGACATAAATGAAACACATACAGCTTTTCAGGGGGTCTACCTTTTCAAGAAATGAAAATTTTCTTCCACATTTAAAATGAAAGGGCACATAAATTTTGATATACAAAGTGTAGATATCTATACCAACGTGTAGATATCTTGGTGAAAGCATGTGTGATATGCTGTTTCCTACAGTATAAAATGTAACTGCAAAGTTATATTGGCTAAGATGGTAACCATCATAGGAAAACAGTTCTTTACGGTTTTATATTTGTTGTACATAAACTACATGATTTTTTAATAAACTTATAATAATGCACCATTGTACAGGGACAAGGAAATACTTTCTCTGCCATTTTTCTTTTTTTGTAAAGTTTTTATTTTTAAACAATCATAAAACAAACAAACATAGACACACACAAAGTATAAAAACCATCCTCCAATTTCCTACAGTGTGTCGATTGGTTAGCAAGCTTTTGTGCCTCCTCTCAATAGTCTTTACTTGCAATTTACATAAAGTCTCATATCATCAATCTAATATATATGTATACAATTATTATGATTATTAAACATTCATTGACTATAGCTATTATTACATCCTTTTTATGTGAAATATTCTAAATTTAAAATAGATTTATATTAAGGCATTTCATTACATCATCCTGAAATCATCCAGTAGTATTACATCTTTATATTCTATTCTATATAGAATTGTTTATCTTTGATAACAACATCTTTTCAACATAATCTCCATAGTCCTCACTTACAATTTATGTAGAATTTCATATTATCAATCTAATGTATATATGCATTATTATCATTGTTAATCATTTATTTGACTATAACTATTATTACTTTGCCTTATACATAATACTCAAAATTTAACTGTTTAATTTAATTTTTATTATGACATTTCATTTCATTATCATTTATCCTTCCAGTAGTAGCGCAATCCTATATCTCTTGCCATTTGTAGAATTTGTATTCTAATTGTTTTGTTGAAAAATCTTATGTGGACTTCTCTTGGCAACTTGTTGTTCATTGCATATCTTGTAAAGACTTGAAACTCTCCAACTATTCCTTCCATCAGCTTGCCTTCAGTTATTACTGGTGCTTCTGCCGAAAATTTTTCTCATTGTTTCTGCCAGATTTCCTCCATTTTCTTCCATATTTTGAAGTCTGAGATAAAGTTCCAGTTCGTCAACCTCTCCTTTCAATATTCCACTCCTATCATTTCCCTCCATGCTCAGTTTGCTGTCAAATTCAACAATTTTCTTATCAGCTTCTTCATATTTTCCTTCAATTTTTTGAACTCTATCCTCAGATTTCATCACAGTTTTGTAAATATTCTCAACTCTTCCCTCCATTCTTTCTGTTCTTTGTTCTATAATCTCCAATCTCTTTTCAATGTTTTCTGTACTTATTTGTAGTTTTTGAATTTCTAGCATAATTATTTGCAATGTTAATTCCTTTTCTTCTTCATGTTGTGCCATTTTTCCAGGTTGTAAACACTGCCATTAAAACATCCAAGGCTTTTTACTAGGTTTCAGACAGATTCAATATAATCTTTCAAGTCAAGGCTTTCTCTTTACTCCAGTCCAGTTACTGATAGTACTCCAGAAGAGCACCTGCATAAACAAGCCGGGCTCTTCCCACTGTCCCTTTCAATAAACAAAGTCAAGAGCCTTGAGATATGATGTTTCCAAGCCTCCAGCCTCTAGGTGGCAGTGTTACTTCCTTTTCATCTGCTTTTACCCCTCTCTTTAAATTCCTAAATTAAGAAGAGAAAAAAAATGCTTAAAAGTTATAATCCAGCCAAGCATTGGAAAGAAAGAGATTCTTGATCCACAAATACAAAAAACAGGGAAAAATAGGGGGGAAAGGGGGGGGGAAAGACCAGTCCAATTTAAAAAGTAAGAGGCATTTATAAAAATTCCATCCATAAAAAAAATTAAATTAAAAAAAGAAAGACAACACACTAATATTAATCCAGGCTAAATTTGCCACTTGCTTTCTTCTATCTTCAATTTTAATTTTACTCTAAGTCTTTTTGGGTGTTCTCTTCTCTAATAGTAAAATTTATCTCACCATTTCGACACTCTCTCCTGCTTTTCTTCCATTTAGGGCCTCTCCCAACCTTCTACAGCTTTAATAGCTGTTTCTCTGTAGCTGGAAAAAAGGAGATCAGCAGGACATGCCCTCCTCTATCACCATCTTTACGGGACGGTTTAGATCCAAAAGGACCGTCCAGCAGCAGAGATATCAACAGCAATCCTGGAGCTCCAAGATTGCATGTCGCATCATTGCAACATCAAGCCCCACTTCCCCTCTCCCATTTTTCTTATGCTGTTATTGCAGTAACAATTAGAATCTGGAATTGTCATACCCTAGACTGTGTGACTATTCATTACATGGCACCTATGCACAGACGTATATATGCACACACACATAATAACAAAAAAAAGGTGTCTTCCAATGTGTTAAAAACAAGAAAAAAGTCAAGGAAACAATTGGTCCATTGCTGGGAGAAAGTGGCAAGAAGGTGACAAGCAATAGCGAGAAAGCAGAACTATTTAACTTATTTTTTTGCATCTATCTTTACACAAAGGGAAAAAACAGTCCAATCTATCAAAAACAGCACCACAAAAACAGGTTAGGAACACAAGTTAAAATAGGGAAGAAAATGGTAAGTGAGCACTTGTATATCCTAGACAAGTTCAAATCATCAGGACCGGATGGATTACACCCAGGGTTCTGAAGGAACTGGCAGACAAGATCTCAGACCCACTGAACTATATCTTTCAGAGATCCTGGAGCACTGGGGAACTTCCAGAGGATTTCCAGACCTATCAGCCTGATCTCAATACCAGGGAAGATTCTGGAAAAGATAATCAAGCAACGAATCAGTGAACACATAGAAGTAAACAAAGTAATAACCAAAAGCCAGCATGGGTTTGTCAAAAACAGATCATGCCAGACTAATCTTATTGCATTCTTGTTAAATCGGGTTCTGAAGAAAGCTATTCTTTGTTTTGGGAAGATCAGGTCATTTAGATATCTTGCCGATTCCCATACTCCCTGTTTGATTCTGTCCCTACTGAGGAGAGGCAACCTATTTAGTTCTTCTTGGAACTCCATGTCCTTCATTCTATTGATTACTACTTGCTTTGCTTGATCAAAGCCTAGGGATATTAAGAATACCAGTGAGAACCCATAAGAGCCCAGCTTGTGATCAATTGTCTGTTTTCAGAGGGAGGGGAAGTTGTTAGTCAACACTAGTGGGGACAGTCCCTCTGGAAAGAAATCCATTTTAAGCCAATGAATGATCATCCATCATCTTCCAGGCTCTTACCTGAATTTGAGGCATGCCTGTCTCAATTCTTAATTGGGCAAATGGAGTTCCGTTGGTTGCAGTTAAGATGGCTCGCAGAAATTTGGTTTGTATGGTTTCTAGCAAGTTTTTCTTTGCAAGGATTCCTGTTTGTGCCCCATATAGAATTTGTGCCAATGTTTTGGTCTCGAAAAGTTTTAAGGCAGCAGGTACTAACTGACCTACGCTTGTGTAAAAGAAATGTTTAATTGTGTTTGAGGACCTATTGGCTGCTTGCAATGTGTTCCAGGTGTGCCTTCCATGTCCCTTGCGAGTGGAAAACCACTCCAAGGTATCTAAATGTTCTAACCTGTTCCAAACTATGCCCTTCTATTTTCCAGGAGTATTGGCTTAATCTTTTAGCAAAAACTAAAATTTTTGATTTATCAAAGTTAAGGACCAGCTTGTGTTGCCCTAATTGCTGTCTTCAGTCCTACAGGGGTTTGCGAAATAATAGCGGCATCATCAGCATATAAGAGAATTGAAACTTTGTGTTGTGCTAGGTTAGGAGGATGGAAATCAGGATTCTGTAAGAGATCAATCAGGGGATTAATATAGGAGTTAAAGAGGGAGGGGGACAGGATACAACCCTGACGTACCTCTTTTTGTACCCTTACTGTGCCGATTAAACTCCCTTGGGGATTGCACCTCACTTTCAAGGTGGAATTGGCATACAATTTTTGTATGAGGAAGAGGAGGCGTTTATCGATAGTGGTCAGGCTAACTAGGCTTCAGCCTAGGGCCTCAAGATCAAGAGGGGCCTTTTATTTTTATTTATTATCCGTGCCACATTTTTTATAAAGGTTAGTACCAATTCCAACATGTTTCATTTAATATATTGATATATATCACAGTAATGATGTATTTTATTATCTCTCATGTAATTTACAGACTTAAAAATGGGAGGTGAAAGGGCCCCATAAGTGGAATAGCCTAGGGCCTCTTTTCATCTAAATCCGGCCCTGATAGTGGTACATTTTAATTTCTCCCAGAGGGTAATCCTGGATATTGAATCAAAGGCCTGCTTAAAATCAAGGAAGGCCACAAAGAGAGGATTTTTTTAAATATGTGTTTTTTTGTACTAAATGGTGGAGTACCAAGATATGATCCACCGTAGATCTTCCTTTTCTAAAACCAGCTTGTTCATCTTTGATTATCCCCCCTGAAATTAGCCAATCCTGAAGTTTATAATTTAGGTGTTTGGCATACAATTTACTAATAACGCTCAGTAGACTAATGGGTCTATAATTGCCTGGGTCATTTCTATTACCTTTTTAATAAATTGGTATGATAATTGCTACTCCCCAATCTCTAGGCATATGGCCTGTTTTAAGTATAAATGTAACCAGAGATGCTAAAAGTGGAGCCCACCAACTGGCATTCTTTTTGATTATTTCTGGCAGGGCATTATCAACACCAGGAGCCTTATTAGCTCCAATCAACCGGGATATCTCTTCTGGTATGACAGGGGGCCAATAAGGAGTTTGGTCCAAACTAGTTTGGCTCTCCTTGGTTACATAGTCAGGATCTGTATAAAGCTCTCTAAAATATTCTTCCCGGGCATGAATCGGAACCTGATTTGTTGGGGGTAGGGGAGGTTTCCCCAATCCCCTGGTGATTCCCCTGGCCAAAAAAGGAATGTATTTTTTGTCCTGACTGCCATAATTAGTCTATGCCAAGACTCCTTCAGAGCCGCACTTTTCTTTTCTTTTAGAAGGTTCTTATATTGTGCTTTCAGCTGCTTTAAGTAGTGAGTGTGTTCCTCAAAAGTGGCATTTTTACTTTTCTTGTACTCCATATTATATATCCTTTTTAGTTGCACTCAACCTCTATCAAACAATTTTTTATTCTTTGAAACCGGCCTTTTGGAGGGAGCTAATGATCTGTTACTGAGAACCGAATTCAAATTTAAAATTAAGGTTTCAAACCCCTCTAAGTAAGATCCTTCACACTTATTCCTTAGTAGAGATGTACGTAACTCTATAGTTTCAGGGGCTAACATCCATTTGGTAAATTCCTTAGCATTTTTCTTGTTCCATTTAATTTTTACCTGGGTATTTTGACTCTCTAACCTAAGTAGGTAGGCTGTGCCTGCCCTTAGATTTCTGGTGCAATGTGAGAGTAAGGAGTATTGTATTACGATCGCTTTCCAGTTGCGAGTCTACCTCCATCTTCTGTAAGAACTTCAGGAGGTTATATGATATTATCCATTAATCAATTGTGGATTTTCTTCCTGCTCCCCGATAAGTATATTCTGCTGGATAGTCGCCCCATGGGGACCCATTAAGGATACAAAGATCCAGGTGGTTGGCTTATACTTTGAGAAGGAATACGAATGATAGAATTATTGATAAAATTGAGTATGGAGGGAAGATGGTATATCAACAAGATCTGATTAAAAAATCATTTGTGGACTATTATACTAAGCTATATATACAGGATAATATACAGAACAAGTCAATAGATGATTTTTTGCAAGGAAAAAGGGTTGCTAAAATTTCTGTGCTTCAAAAGGCAAATCTGGAACGTCTGATAACTGCTGACGAGATCACTTTAGTTATAAATCAACTTAAATTAGCTAAGGCTCCAGGGACTGATGGTTTGACTGCAATGTACTATAAAACTTTACAACTGGAAATGATTGAATATCTTACACAACTATTTTGTAATATACAACAAGGAGGTAAAATACCCTCCTCATGGAAAGCGGCTTTTATCTCATTGATACCTAAAGACAAAGAGGGCCCTAAGAAACCAGAGGATTACAGGCCGATATCTCTTCTGAACACAGATTATAAAATATTTGCTAAGGTACTAGCCAACAGATTGATGCCGGTTATTCAAGAGATTATTCATCATGATCAAGCAGGATTTATTGAAGGCAGACATATGAAGGAGAATGTAAGGCAACTCATAGATTTAATTGACTATCTTGATAAAAATAAGCAGATCTCTGCAGTGCTGGTTTTCTTGGATGCAGAGAAGGCCTTCGATCGAGTGAATTGGAACTTTCTAACCAAGACTTTGGAAAAGATGGATATGGGACCACGATTGCGGCAGGCGATTGGAGCAATTTATCAGCAACAAAATGCACAACTTATTATTAATGGAGATTTGTCAACAACTTTCGAGATACAAAAAGGCACAAGACAAGGTTGCCCATTATCCCCATTGTTATTTATTTTAACTTTGGAAGTCTTGTTGAACGCAATTCGGGACTCAAAATCCTTAGATGGCATAGCTATCAGGCAAAAGGAATACAGAACTAGAGCATTCGCCGATGATCTGGTTGTTACCCTTTCACATCCTTTGAAATCGATAATCCAGATGAAAAATATCATAATAGAATTTGGCATGGTGTCTGGGTTTAGACTAAAACAAAACAAAACGAAAATGATGGTTAAAAACATGACAGAGACTCAAAGAAAGAGACTTGTAAGTTTAGCAGGTTTTGAAATAGTTTCTAAAGTTAAATATTTAGGAATACAAATTTCAGAATCAAACACAAAACTTTTCTCAAATAACTATGAAGTGTTGTGGCAAAAGATACAGAAAGATCTTGAAGCGTGGAAAAAGTTACAATTGTCTTTGCTTGGAAGGATCTCAGCAATTAAAATGAACATTCTACCTAGATTTATCTTTCTATTCCAGATGATTCCGGTGCTTAAGTCAGATAAAACCTTGTTAAATTGGCAAATAACATTAAATAAATTTATTTGGAAGGAGAAAAAACCGAGAGTAAAGATGAAGATTATGCAAGATACACGTGAAAGAGGCGGCCTCAGACTCCCAAACCTTCAATTGTATTATGAAGCTGCGGTATTAACGCATGTAGCAGATTGGTTCGGGAAAACAAAAATGGAATTGCTGAATATAGAAGGCCATGATCTTGCTCTGGGATGGCATACATATCTTTTTTATGAAGACAGGGTGGATAAAGTGTTCAACAACCATGCTCTCCGTAGTGCCTTGATGAGAATATGGAAGAAGCACCGGCCCAATTGGGATTATAAAATACCGCTTTGGTTGGATCTTGCAGACACCATGGGGATTATGAATATTAAGTCACTCGGGGGTTGTTTATATAAAGATGTGCTTATTGCTGATGGGGGCGAATGGAAGTTAAAAACTTTGGAACAGCTGTTGGAAGAAGGAATTACCTTAAATTGGTTACATTATATACAGCTTCAGAAGAGATGGGAAGAAGATCGCAGGGTCGGTTTTATGGAAAAAGAAGTGGAATTGATTAAGCAGATAAAAGAGACTGGTCCAAAACAAGTTAAAAGAATATATAATGTACTGTTAGAAAGAGACTCAGAAAATGAATTGGTTAAGGATTGTATGATTAAATGGGCTCAGAATTTTGGTGAAGTGGTTATGTTGGAAACGTGGGAAAAAATATGGATTCAGAATGTTAAATTTACACAGTCACAGAATTTAAGGGAGAATTTTTATAAAATGTTTTACAGATGGTATTTAGATCCTAAAAAATTATCATGCATGTACCCAAATGTTCAACCAAAATGCTGGAGATGCGGGTGTCTAGATGCTACTTTTTTTCATGTATGGTGGACTTGTAACAAGGTGAAAGCTTTTTGGATAAAGATATGGTGGGTTATGCAGAATGTATTTAAGAAAAGAATACAATTCACTCCGCAAATGTTTTTATTGGGTATAGTTAAGGATTTTACCAAAGGGGAAACAAAATTGGCCTTGTATATGGTTACAGCAGCTACGTTGTTGATTGCGCAACATTGGAAAAAAGATTTTTTACCGACAATTGATCAATGGATTCAGAAGGTGGCGGGGTTCGCCGAAATGGCAAAAATCTCAGCTTTCTTAAAAGCTCAGAAACAGGAGGAATATACACAGGAGTGGGCAAAATGGATTGATTATATACAGAATAAATATCAGACTAGGAGTTATTATCTAGTCTTTAGGTAAGAATGTTTAGACCGATAGATGATCAGAGTAAATAGTATATGGGATGTTTGGAATTGTTAGAGTGGTATACAGCGGAAGTCAGGGGGGTGGGTTTGTGTGGGAGGTGGGGGAGGGTTAGGGTGGAGGGTGGGGCAATATATATATATGAATAAATTAGAAGATGGGATTAATGAAACATTGTTAGGCTAGGAGAAATTTATATTAAGAGTTATAGATGTTAAATTAGCTTAGAAAATGATCAATGTGTTATTATTAATTTAAGAGAAATTTATATAGTGTTTGTTGGGAGGAGAGGGGTTATGAGTAATCTATTTTAAGATGGGGGGAGGGGAGGGGGTAAAGTGTTTGGTATAATATTTGAATGTGAATTTTTGCGGGGGGGTTGGGGGGGTATAGCATTTGTATGAGATTTATATTGTGTGGAGGGGGGGGGTGAAAACGGGGAAAATTTGTTTGTACAAAACTCTTTTAATAAAAAAAAAAGGATACAAAGATCCAAACGTACAGTCATCTAGAAATCAAATCAAATAAATAAATAAATAAATAAATTTGTCTTATACACAAACCTACCCGATTAGCTTTAGGGTCTTTAAATTGTCTGGAATGCAAGGATTCTCCTGTTACATTTTCATCATAGTGGATCTTGAATTGATTAAATAATGCTTATTCATTTGGTCCCATTCTAGTGTTTAAGTTCCCCCCTATAATTATTGCAGCTTTGGGGTATTTGTCTGAACAGCCAAAAATAAAATCTTCTATGCTGTCCCAAATCTTGTTAATCACATTATTCTTATTAAGTGGAGGAATATAAATATTAAAAAGCAAAATCTCCATCTGTTTAAATAAGAGTAATGTAGTTACAACCCATGGCTGGAAAGGTGACAGTGGTACACATTTAAATTGCAAGGATGTATTAACTAATGTCACAATACCCCCTTTAGCTCTCCCCCCCCCACCTTGCTTGGGACAGCCAGGATTGAGTTAACCTAATAACCATCTAACTGAATCTCTGTGGAGGCCCAGGTTTTCTGTAAGAAGAGGATGTCAAGTTGTGATATATAGTCAAAAAAGAGGGTTACAGAAGTATAGTTGTCATCTTGTGAATTGAATTTGAATTGAATTGAATTTATTAGATTTGTTAGCCGCTCCCTCTCCACGAAGGGACTCGGGGCGGCGTACAATAAATAAAATAAAAAAGCACATATTATACAATTAAACATTCCACGGAGGAGGTAAAAAATCACACAACAATCATTACAGTACATAGAAATAATAATAATAAGATTAAAAATTAAAATACCCCAATATAAAATTACAAGTTTAAAAGATTGCCAGGAGGATTAAAATGGAGCTATGGTTGAGCCAGGCCGGCTAGTTGAAAAAGGTGGGTCTTGAGTTTTGAACGGAAGGAGCGGAGGTCGGTAGTAATCCTAATGTCAGGGGGGAGGTCATTCCAGAGGGCTGGGCCCATCACAGAGAAGGCCCTGCTCCTGGGCGCCGCCCTTTGGCACTGCTTAGTGGATGGCACCCGGAGAAGTCCCTCTCTGTGTGAGCGAATTGGTCGTAGGGATGTATGGGGCAGGATGCGATCCCGCAGGTAGCTAGGTCCTGTGCCATGGAGCGCTTTGAAGATGGTGATCAACACCTTGAAACGCACCCGATAGACCACAGGGAGCCAGTGCAGCTCGTGCAGGAGAGGTGTTATATGGGAGTATCTGGTACTCCCCATAATCACCCGCGCGGCCGCATTCTGGACTAGCTGTAGTCTTCGGGTGCATCTCAAGGGAAGCCCCATGTAGAGAGCATTGCAGTAGTCTAGGCGGGACATCACGAGCGCGTGAGTGACTGTGCGAAGGGCATCCCGGTCCAATAGGGGGCACATTTGGCACACCAGGCGAACCTGATGGAACGCCCCCCTCGCCACGGCTGCCACATGGTCATCCATGGACAGCCGGGCATCCAGGAGGACGCCCAAATTGCGCACCCGCTCCATGGGGGCCAGTTGCTCGCCCCCAATGGGCAGAGATGGAATCATCTGGTTGAACCGGGGGGCCGGAAGCCATAGCCACTCCGTCTTGGAGGGGTTCAGCTTGAGTCTGTTGTCACCCATCCAGACGCGTACGGCTTCCAAACACCGGGACATCATTTCGACGGCCTCGTTGGGGTGGTTCAGGGTGGAGATGTACAGCTGTGTATCATCAGCGTACAGATGATATCCCACCCCAAAACCACGAATGATCTCACCCAGCGGCTTCATATATGTGTTGAACAGGAGGGGCGAGAGGACCGACCCCTGCGGCACCCCACAAGTGAGAGGCCTCAGGGTCGACCTCTGCATTGTACCAATTATTTGGACATATCTCTAACAATTTCTGGATCATTGTATTTACTCCCATACTCAACGGCTTTGCACCCAGGTAAACCAGGGAATGACCCGAACAATTTGAGAACATGTATGTTATTTTCCACTTTTAATGTCAATACTTTTTAATTATATCTTAATGTCAGTACTTTTTAATGTATTGTAAAAAGTAATGTGTATTGCTGGTCTTTGACCGTAATAAAGATTTATACCCATACTTATTGCATTCTTTGACAAAGTGACAAAATTAGTGGACTAGAGGAATGCTGTCGATATAATTTACTTGGACTTCAGTAAGGCATTTGATAAAGTAGATCATAACCTACGACTGGATAAAGTAGAAAAATGTGGGTTAGACAGCATCACCACCAGATGGATTCATAACCGGCTGACCAACCACATTCAACGTGTAGTCCTCAATGGAACTGCATCTACATGGAGGGAAGTATGCAGTGGAGTACCCCAAGGCTCTGATTTAGGCACAGTACTCTTCAACATCTTCATCAATTATTTGCATGAGGGAATAAATGAGGAACTCATCAAAATTGCAGATGACACCAAGCTGGAAGGAATAGCCAACACTCCAGAAGATAGGCTTAAGATACAGAAGGATCTTGACAAACTTGAACATTTAGCACTATCTAACAAAATAATATTCAGTGATGAAAAAAGTAAGGTTCTACATTTAGGCAAGAAAAACAAAATGCACAGGTACAGTATATTTGGTACCTTGCTCAATAGTAGTAACTGTAAGAGGGATCTTGGAATCCTAGTGGACAACCATTTAAATATGAGCCAGCAGTGTGCAGCAGCTGCCAAAAAAGCCAACACAGTTCTAGGCTGCATAAACAGAGGGGTAGAATCAAGATCACGTGAAGTGTTAATACCACTTTATAATGCCTTGGTAAGGCCACACTTGGAATACTGCATTGAGTTTTGGTCACCACGATGTAAAAAAGATATGGAGACTCTAGAAAGAGTGCAGAGAAGAACAACAAAGGTGATTAAGGGACTGGAGGCTAAAACATATGAAGAACGGTTGCAGGAACTGGGTATGTCTAGTTTAATGAAAAGAAGGACTAGGGGAGACATGATAGCAGTGTTCCAATATCTCAGGGGTTGCCACAAAGAAGAGGGAGTCAAACTATTCTCCAAGGCACCCGAGGGTAGAGCAAGATGCAATGGGTGGAAACTAATAAAGGAGAGAAGCAACTTAGAACTGAGGAGAAATTTCCTGACGGTTAGAAAATTTATCCATGGAACAACTTACCTCCAGGGGTTGTGAATGCTCCAACACTGGAAGTCTTTAAGAAGATGTTGGATAGCCATTTGTCTGAAGTGGTGTAGGGTTTCCTGCCTAGGCAGGGGGTTGGACTAGAAGACCTCCAAGGTCCCTTTCAACTCTGTTATTCTATTCTATGTGGACACAAACGTACATAAAAGTAGAACAGTGTGGTTCCTCCATGTATTATTTTTCTCCTTTCCTCGCTACTTTTGATGATGAGAAAAATACTTCTACAGTTAGTCCTCAATTTATGATCCCAATTGAGCCCAAACTTTATGTTGCTAAGTCAGAAATTTATTAAGTGTATTTTGCCTCATTTTACATTTCTTGCCATATTTGTGAAATGAACCACAGCAGTTGTTAAGTTAGTAACATAGTTAAATGAATCTGGCTTCCCCATCGACTTCCCATGTTATAAGTTTGCAAAAGGGGATCACATGACCCCGAGATACTGCAGCCATCATAAATATGAACCAGTTGTCAAGCTTTCAAATGTAAATCACATGACTATGGGGATGCTGCAACGGTCATAAATTTGAAAAATGGTCATGTCACTTTTTTCAGTGCCATTGCAACTTTGAACGGTCACTAATGAACTGTTGAAAATTAAGGACTATCTGTATTAAGAATTCTGCAGAAAAGGAGCATAGGATAATACGGTAAGCAGTGAGGCCTTCAAATTAAATTGGAGCCAGAAACCAGAATTTTGTCAACAATATGCTGTAGGTTTTAGATGCTGAAGGTGCAGTATAAATCTAAAGTTGAGTCTATGCACATTCAAAATAAGACTGTGCTTACCTTGAAGACTTTATATTGAACATGCACACTTCTTCTCATATTAGCTGAAACTTTCGTCATCTTATGTATGAACAGCTGTAATGCACTGTATACTGTAATGGGCATCTTACAGTATGCCCACGTGATACCATGCTCCATGAATTGCACTGGTTACGAGTGGCTTCTGGATGCAATTCAAGATACTGGTTACTACTTATAAAGCCCTTCAAGGTAGAAGATTGGCTATTTGAGGTACCACCTATCTCTGCTAGATTGTGCAGAGCCTGTACATTTCGGATCTGATTGGACTGCCATTTGTCAGAAATGGTACAGGGCCTCCTTGGGCAGGAGGTTGGACTAAAAGATCCAACTCTGTTAATCTGTATCTGTAGATCCCTTCAAATAAATCTTATCTACAGTACAACTTCTCAGAGCTTGAACAGACCAGGTGAACTAATTGCTTCCTGCAAAGGCTCACGTCCATTTGCTCTTTTATGTCTTGTGGGAGGGGCCAATCATCTCCAAGCCTTACTCCCAAGTCGCCTCTTTTGTCTTAACTGTTCTTGCATTCTGGCACCTCTGCGCATGCGCACACTGGGAACAGGCTCACACTGTTCTTCTGCCTCGCTGATGTCAGAATCCAGAGGCTCCGGAGGCAGCACATCACTACCAGATGGCCTTGGCCCCTTCTCTGCCTCCAACTCAGTGCCCTCATCTGAGCCTTCCCCAGACATGTTCCTCTCCAACCTCCGCACTGTCCAACTCTGCTGCCAGCTCCGCAGGCTACCAGCAGACCACAACAAATATATTATTCTAGCATAAAGAGGAAGAAAGTTCTTATTTACAAAGCTTGTCCTGTGAAGTATTTTAAAATGCCATGGGATGTTTCAACAGTTTTATTTGAACAGTTGCTGTTTTTCTCTGAAAGATGCATCCATAAAAAGCCCTTAATCCCAGGAGTAATTTTTCCCCTAAGGGAGGAAGAATTAATAATATTTCCTTGCCTCATCTCTTCCAATCTGTAATCTTTTCTGGCCAAACAAAACATGTCATTATTCATGCAATGGGAAAATAATAGCCTAGGTGACAAAATAAACTATATTTATCTCAGCTAGGAAACTCAAGCTTTATAAACAAGATAGTAATATACAAATTGGAGCATGCAAGGGGAAAAAGTGGGTTGCTGCCTAAAGATTTCTTTATATGGCATCAAATAATGAATTGTGATTAGTATGAACTAGCTGCAGAGCAGTGGTGGTTTGCAGGCGGTATGCCCCCGTACGGGTATACCGGAGCCTGCCCGGAGCACTGGATACCGTTCCGTTCCGGTGCTCCGGAGGGCCCGCCCTTACCTGTCTTTAAAGTCTTTGGCACTTCCGTGCATGCGCACGGCACATACAGCATATGTGTTTTCTATGGTTATGGGCAGATACAGCATACTCCTAGAGTGGCTGCTGCTGGAAGAATCGGAAGCCGAGTTCTGGAGTTTGGAAGCCAGACAAGAAGTTTTGCTTGGAGCTCGGTGGTGGCTGCAAGGACAGCTGGCCCAGGGCATGGTGAGGCTGGGAGGCAGGAGAGCTGGGGGCGGAGCAGGCGCTCGTGCAACCCCCCTCTCCAGCCGGTTACAGCTCCATGCACTGACCTAGGGGGTATCCCCAATGTGCCAAGCTGTGGGAACTGAGGGGGCGGGCATAGCGCCACATGGCTTGGCGCCTTAGGGATACTCCCTAGGTCAGTGAATGGTGCTCTGCCCGGCTGGAGGCGGGGTTTGCTGGGTGGCTGCTTGTGAGAATGGTCACCTCATGGCTGCTTCACCCCTGAGGCTGTGCTCGGCTCTTCAGGAGCCCATTCGTAAGGGAGCAGCCACCCAGCAACCCCAAAACAATAAGCCTTCCCCCTCTAATAAGCCCAAGGCCATATTTTGTGGGTCAAAAAAAATATAAGACCCTGTTTTATTTTCGGGGAAACACGGTATATATACAGTACCTAATTAGAGGTTTATTTATTTTTATTCTGAAGAAGCTTCTTGGGCAAGAAGCGAAAACCTTTCAAGGAAAAAAAGGCCAAGGAAGTTGGGTTGCCTTTTGAAAAGTACCTCTGGGACAATCATGACTTGGATGATTGAAAATCTCCATAGACTTTTAGCCAGGGCAATGTCCTGTTGACAATCTAATGTTATAGCACCAAATGAAAAATGTATATCATGCTGAAGAACAATAAGGTATTCAACATGAACATAACTCCTTTTCCAACAATGTATCTTGAGCATTCGGACACTCTTGCTTGCTGGTTCTGCAGATGTTCTTTCTCAATTTAAACCCATAGGATTATGAAAGATCAAGTATACTAAAAAATCTCCTTGCAGACATGATTGATCATTTTATGTGTTGTGTTTACAGCAAAGGAATAGCAGTGGAGCACCACTTCACTTGGAAGAGGAAAGAAGTTTCTAGGCCACAATCATGAGAGCTTTGCTGCACTTTCTTTCCTTGGCAAAACAGTCCTTTCTTGGCTACTGGAATAAAAATAATATTGCAGATGATTCTAGCAAGGATTCATCTTACGTTGCCTGGAATTGTTTTTTATCAGCAGGGTAGCACAAGAAATAGCAACTGCATTTTTTTCACATGTTTAAAATAACTTGAAAACAAGTCACAGGATACAGAAGTGAAGGGTAATCAGAGAAAACTAGAAAAGTAAAGGAATAGTAAAGACTGACCTTAAATCAAGTTTGATTCTTGGAAAAGATATGGACACATTCTTCTTTTGGCAACAAAATATGGAATGATTAGGCATTTGTATGGAACATTTAAAAAATTGCCCCACAGTCCTTGGACTTTGGAACTTGGACCAGTAAACCTGCACAGGTTTACTGGATCAACGAAATCTGGGTGCTGCCACCTACTGTGGGAAGCTTAATTTTAGCCATATCCAGAAAGCAAAAATTCATTGTCAGCAAAGGAACAATTCAGAAGTGTCATAATCAGTAATCAGTGAATTTTTAAAAAAGTGCTTTCATTCATTGTTCAGAACTATAAAATACTTCTGAATGAAAAATGCAACATCTGCAGCAGTAATTCCTCTTTTATTCTTACAGTGATGGAGAAGCAACTACTGTAGCTTATAAATGATATATGACCAACACAGTGTCTTTGTGTGGCAAGAAGTAATTTTATCACTGTTTTGATGAAAACAAGCAAAAAATCATCCTAAACTTTGATATACACAATGTAATAGTTCCCCGCTCTAAACTGTTATATTGTGTATATGAAGTTTTAGGATGATTTTTTTGCTTGTTTTTTCTGCTTTTTAAATTTTTCCTGGTCCCACTAATCTTACTCTTTTGACTTACTAATTAGTTTAATTACTGTGAACTTAACATTTGAATGAGCATCTAGGATTCCCCTCAAATGCAAAGTGTGTTTTTTTGGCTAGAAAAAAATATTACTCATTCTTTTCTGCAGTTAATTATGTGTAACAGTATATACAAAATGGATGGTAAATCCCCATTCTGTCCACATCAACAGAAATCCATTTGTAACATCACACCTCTGCACTGAAAGAACATTTTGCCAACTGAGACCACAGAGTGCCAACTAGGACAAGAATAATGATTTGTTGATCTGAAATATAGCTTGAACTCTTGATATCCTCTTCAGAATATTAATTTGAGATACTTTCATCTAACATACGGGGAACCTATTTGATAGAATGGCATCTTTTGTAAAATCTCACATTAATATGTCAAATATATTCTCAGTGCTTGACCTTCTGTAGTGAAAAACATAGCAGGTTAAACAAAACAAAAGAAGCACAGAAAAGATGATACACTGAAGCAAACACAAACCACATAACTTAATACTAGACACTTATAGTAACATTTTCAGTGGCTTTGTCCTAAGTGTTACTGGGTACATTTCCATTTAAGGTTTCTGGAAGCAGCAATTGCCGTGGTTTTCTGGGGATAAATGTGCAGGTAGCTATTAATTAAAAAAGGACAGAAAGCAAAGCAAAACACGTTCATCTCTTTTGCTGGCTGTGGTGACCAGGAAGAGTATCACAGGAAGCCATCTGTGAAAGGCCCGCCTATCAGTATACTGCCCATGGGGCATAAAGGAAGTCAGGCACACAGGAAGTCAAGTAGAGGTGATTGATGCCTAGCCAGTTGCATTGCCAAGCAACTCTATTCTTGTTATGCCCTTAACCTTGTCCGTTAGTCCATTAAGGGGAAAAAATAAATGAGCTTTCTGTTGGAAATCAACTTTCATTATTTTTTGTGGAATGCGAAGTATGTGAGCAGACAGGCTGATGAATGACAAATTTTGGTTTATTTTCCTTAGGGTGTGGTTACAGGATATGGATTTGAAAGGCAAATATTTTCTTTAAAATGCTGCAGTGCACTTTATCTGAGATGACAAATTTCAGCTCTTAGAAGGCCACCAGGAATAAACTAGATCAAATATAAGCGGGTGAATCCTGAGCCGAGGGAAATGAATGCTCAGGAAAAGAAGGAAAATTGCAGGTCTGCAAAAATTGAGGCAACAATTTGAATCAATATGACCAGATTACCAGAGCAACCCAAAACTCCACCTAATACTTTCATGACTACAGTAATATTCAGCTTACAGGTTTTATGGTGGATTAACAGCATGCAGGCTGAAGGAATACAGCAACCAAAACCTTCGCTCCTAAGCATTATGTATTATTTTCAGTGATTAATACACAGAAATACATACACATGGCTTTGGACAATGGAACTTATTCTTAGACATTAGTATAAATTTCTATCAAATAGGCCAACATTCTAAAATCAAAACATCTGGTATATTGCTTTCTGAATAAAAAGCAGAAGTGGCAGATAATAATTTATAGAAGTTTTAAAAGAGAGAGTTAGCATACCTATGCTTGTACTTCTGCCATTGATAGTATCCTCTAACCAAACAGATTCTGATGGTAATTTTTTTTTTATATGACAGTTTTTATAGTAGCAAATGTGAGAAGATAAGCTATGCTTCTTTCATTTTGCCTTTTGGTCTGTATCTATTTATGTTCTTTACAAGTTTTCCCATGTTCCTTGCAATCATTATCTTATGTGCTGAGAATAAATTGTCCTAAGAAGGAGGTGGTTATAACAAAAAAAGGCGAGATGTGTGCTACATAGTATATGGATGAAGTATATTAAACATAGTATGAGGGTGGGCTGCATGTGCGTGTTCACGAGTACATATTTAATGTACTTTTATGTATTATAAACAAGGTAAATTTTCTCCATCTTACATTGATCATAAATCAAAGAGAATTTTGCACTTGGAAAAAAGGAGGTGCTACAATATGCAAGGCTATTACCTAAATATATATTGCTTAGTAAGAGCATAATAAATCTATGCTTACAGTTATCTGAGTTACAATCTGACAAAAATCACTTATTCATCTGGAAAGGGAAGGAATGGATGTGTTCAACTGAGGTGAACAGAATCTCTGTTCAACTGTCTCAAAGCAGGTGCTAGTTTTCTTTTCTGACTGCCAATTTGCATATTGCTTCTTTCTGTTCTGTTTTGAGGTTATGGTCTGAAAATCCAAACCAAAGAGGGTGACCCGCTCATATTTGGTTGACGTGAGATACAGTATGGCTTCTTAAGACAATAAATTCACAAACAACAAGCTCTCAGTCCAGAAGCATTAAGTTGGAGGAGAATGGCTGGAGTCAAAAAGTTTTATGGAAGTTGGTGGTTCATATATTCAGGACCGCGCTGGACAAAGAGAAAGAAATAAGGCAGAGGAATACAAAGTGTGCTTGGGAAACAATTTCAAAATCGAAAGTTAAAAGCTAGTTTAATACTGAAATAACTCACATAGATACTTGCTTCTCAGCGCCTCAAGATTTTGCCTTGAAAATTAATTGGCAAAGCCACCAATTTTAAGCATAACTGTATGAGAGTTTGAGGTAGCAAAATCAGAGCAATCTGGAAGCTTTTTCTGCATAGTTTTCAACCAGTCATCTCACCCTTTAAAAACCCTGCCTGAAAGGGCTAGGAGGGCGCCTCCATATCATCAGGTTACTGCTAAACTGGCTTAGGCCACTAGAAAAAAATAGAAAAAATATTTTACTTCTGCATATAGTATAGGCCAGTGGTGGCAAATCTTTTGGGCACCAAGTGCTGAAATGGGAACATGTGTATGCGCGCATGGGTGCACCGGAAACTAGAAGAACAGCTCCCTGGTGCTCATGTGTGCGTGAAGACCAGCTGGCCAGCGCGCATGTGCATGATGGAAACCAGAAGCTCAGCTTTCCAGTGCGTGCATCCATGCCATGGAGCTGTTCTTCCAGTTTCCAGTACTCCCACCTACACAAAGACCAGCTGACTGGCACATATGTGTGCGCTGGAATACAAAAGAGCAACGGGTGACAGCTCGCATGCCGAGAGATAGCTCTGTGTGCCAATTCCGACACTCGTGCCATAGGTTTGCCATCACGGGTATAGGCTAAAGGAGGAAATTCTTTTTGTCAAACCACAGATGTTTCATGAAATGTAGAAGAGAAAAGAAACTATTTTATTAGAATTCAGATATTTTAAAAAAAAACCCTAACTTTAGATTCTGGCTATTTATTCATTTAATGAAATTTATATAGCCACCCATCTCACCAGAAGTTATTCACTAGAAGTGGGCTATAAGTTCAAAACTATAGATCTGGCAATGAGTTTTAGAATGCAAAAATGTGTATTTTGAAGTACATTAAAGCTTATTTCAAGGCACCATATTAGTTACAAATATTATACCTTCTTCTCATTCTGTATTCTCCAAGCAGGTTCAGGATGGTTTGATAAAAGATGTACTGCTGAGAATTTGAAAGGTTTGCCTTAAAAAAGTATGTAAGACACAGAATACTACCCTTTATATATGTTAGTCCTTAAGATTTGAATTTTGGGCTTTTTCCTCCTGCTTTTTCAAGTCAACAGCTATAAAACTACTCATTTCCTGGCCTTGAACATTTGTGCCATCTGTCCCTTGCTTACAAAATGGCTTTATCTAACATAACAATCCAAGATTCCTGCTTCACCAGCTGCAACATAGTTTGTATGTGGAGAAATGCAAACCAAACATATAATTTAAGGACAAATATGCCACATTTGGTCATCTGAAAGCAAGTTAACAACAAAAACAAACCAAAAAAGTACTCTCTACCAAGGATCTGAACTGGACAGGAAAAGACTCAGCAATATAATTTTGTAAAAAAAATAAAAAATAGGAGTAGCAAAAATTGTGGGAAAAAAATAAGCCAATATAAAAATAAGGAAGAACATGATAAATAATTTCATTTGTAAGTGTATTTTCTTGATATTAAGTCTAAAAAAATCAGAACTGATTAGAATGCAAGGCTTTATTAAAAAGAATGAACTTATTAAAAATGTCTATTGTTCTCATCATGGTATATCCTATTATACTAATGCATTTGGGGAGTGGGAATATTCCTGATGGGGATGAATGAAAAAAGCCAGGGGTTCATGCCCAATATATATACTTACAGCAGTCACCAAAAGCATGGAAATTATCCTAGTTGCTAAAGCAAACTATAGAGGACAGCAGTGATATAGGAAGTTGTTGGAGGAAGGTGGTCGCTTCGGTAACAATGTAAAGATATAATGTTATACTGTGGGGGGAAAGGCAAAGGTAAATCATTCCTATTGTAGCAAACTAACATATAGAGAGACACTACAAAGCAACTGATTGTATAGTTCTGGATAATGGGTGACTTAAGGAAGAGCTGAGGATCTTTTGGAATACGGACAATGTTTATGTCATGGCTGGATTATAATAGCAATAGCATTTAGATATATACCACTTCACAGGGCTTTACAGCCCTCTCTAAGTGGTTTACAGAGCCAGAAGATTGACCCCCAATAAACTGGATCCTCATTTTACTGACCTCGGAAGAATGAAAGGCTGAGTCAACCTTGAACCGGTGAGAATCAAACTGCCAAACCGCAGTCAGCCGGCAGTCAGCAGAAGTAGCCTGCAGTATTGCATTCTAACCACTATGTCACTACGGCTCCTACCTTATTGGGGAAAAAAATGAGACTACGCTTAATTATAAAGGAGACCCAACTGATGACAATAGGTACCACAACCAATCTTAGTGATAACGAAGAGACTGACACGGTAGAGAGTATCTGTCTTTTAGAATAGACTATCAACAATAAAAGAGTCATAAATCAACAAATACATAACAGACTAGCACAAAGGCCTTGGAAGAGATATTCAGATGCTGTGTGTAATAAAATATTGTATTAGGTCAGAATCATGTAGGTAATGTTTTCTCTGGGATACTCTGTGCATGTAAAACTTGGACTTTCAGCAGTATTGATACTGCTGTATAGAAGCAGGATAGGAACAATATCAATACTGCTGAAATTTGATATTGGAAAAGACTTCTGGGAATTCTATGGATAGCCAAGCCAAACAAACAAGTGGATCACTAATCCACCACACAGAGTTATTATTATAGGAAAACTAGGAGGCAGTGTTATATACTTTTACCACCTGAAATTATATATGAAAAGAAAGTCAAGATAAAAATCATCATCTTCACCATTATCATCATCATCAAACAAATCAATCCAGAGGTTTCACTCAAGGCCCAAATTACTAGGCTCAAATGATGCATATTTTGGATACATTACACTTTGAGAAGTCCATAATGTTGGGAAATGAGAGAAGAAAGAGAAGCAAGATGAATGGACTCAGTTATAAGGGCAACAGATGCCAGGTGTTGTGACTTGAAGAATCAGGTTGGAGCTAGATCATCCTGGAACGAGTCTATCTATGTGGTTGCTAAAAGCCAACATGAAATTTATTGCACATAATTAATTTATTCTAAAATATCAAAATATTTTATGTATGCTCTCCCATAAAGTCTCCTTGAGCCAAATTCTATTCTCAGCCACACTTCTGCAAAGTAAATTTATTTATTTTTACACATTCCAGCCTCTGATGGAATTTTAACAGATTTAATAAATTCATAATAGATGTTCTATAGCGGTATCCATACTGTTAGACTCATATAACCAGAGAATCTTTACCACTTCCAGCATATATTTAAAATGTCAATGCTGTGAAATTATCAAACAGTGTTACTTGTCTGTTATTAAGAGTCCAACTGATTACTAGTCAATCAACAACAGGTGTGGCAGTGGGCAGTTCAAATTCTTTTCTTTTTTTAAAAAAATACAGGGCATTTAACGTACAGTGAAAGTTAACCAAATCTGTAGGATAGCCAAATGAAAAGATAATGTCTTCTTCCAGACATTTCAAAGAAAGAATGAAGTACAATAATCTAAATCAGCAGATGCTTGTAGGAATATGCTGATAAATATGTAGGTCAACATCCTCCTTTATCAAATCAACACAATTTTAACAAAAAACATAAAACTGGCATTGGAAAACTGTGTTCCCAACCTTCCTTTCATATGCCCATACAGCTCTCCCAGTTTGTGCCCTCAGAGTTTGGTGGCAAACCATTTGACAAAGGCAATTTCCTACTCATTTTCAATATGAAAAAAAAAACTCAAAACAAAACAGAACAACTCTGTCTTAACGCTCAGGCTTGACATAGAGAAGTTCCTCTCCCAAAATGACAAAGCACAAGAGGATAAAAAATGTTGGCTCTATACCCTCCATCTCTAAATGTGGCCTAAAATAGCAGTGTGTTCTATGAAATAGATGGGAGTTTTCAGTTTAGAATTACAAATATTGGATGTTAAAGAAGCAGGAGAGGTGACATTTTGAACTTGGGTGTGGGAGATGATTTCTGAGAATACTATGAGAAGCCAAGAAAACAAACAAATGAATCATCAAGCAAATCAGTCCAGAGTTTTCACTTGAGGTACAAATGATGAGGCTCAAATTATTCTACTTTGGGCAGATTACACAGACCCAACTATCAAAAAGGCTCTAATGCTGAGAAAGATAGAAAGAAATTGAAGAGTGGGACCAGCAGCAAAGAGGATGGACTCAATTATAGTGGTGATGTAATTGTTGAAAGATCGGAAGACCAGGTTAAGAACAGATCATCATGGAGAAAATGTGTTTATGTGGCTGCTAAAAATTAACAATGACTTGATCGCATATAATCAATCAATGAATCAGCCATGATAGTGAGACTGATGCCATCTCAAAGGTTTTTGTAATTGCTTATGTCTACTGTGAGGAGCTGCCAGAAATATTGCAATAGCTACTTAAAAATATTTAATGCATCTGGGGAGGCACCCAGTTGGAGAAGGCTGTTAGAGATGAGCTGGCATAATTCATATGTTATCCCCCTGGGGATTCAGAAACAGAACGCACATATAAGAATCCAGCTATGCAGAAATGAAAACAAGCCAAAAGGGGCTACTTTCAATGTATTTGGGTCTCTGGGAGCCAAAATGCTTTAGGAATCAATATGAATTAGTGTTTGCTATGTTTTTAATCCGATGTATCTGAAAAGCTACATACTGAAGCATGACTAATATAGACATTTATTTATATTTTCATGCATGTTAATCATTTTGATGAGTTAATTCCCTTTCCCTGCACACAGAAGCTGCTCCTGATTGTGTAAGATCTAATTTCCCATGCAACTTGATGACTGATAAGGACTGCATAGGTATGAAAAGTAGACGTCTTTAGTAAAAAAAAAAAAAAAGAGGATTTTCTGGAAGTCCAACTACATACATATACTGCATATCATCTTATGTTTATTGTGACATACAATCAATCATTGGTAACAGAAGTGAGATTTTAGCTAGTGCAAACTGGTAGATGATACCAGCAGAAATAGTCCCCTAATCTTTTAAAGCAGAACAGTTGTGCTTAGTTTTGTCAGGAGCCACTGGATGAGTGATGATATTTTTGCTGACAGGCTTCTAATTGGAGAGTTGTAAAAAGTTATTGGAGATGTATTTCTGCCAACATCAGAGAAGAAAGTTTGGAGAGAGCATGTTGTGAAAACAGAAGTGATTGGTTCAGAGGTGGTATTCAGCAGGTTCTGACCAGTTCTGGAGAACCGGTAGCGGAAATTTTGAGTAGTTCAGAGAACCGGTAAATACCATCTCTGAGTGGCCCCGCCCCCATCTATTCGCTGCCTCCTAAGTGCCAGCTGATTGGGAGGAAATGGGGATTTTGCAGTAAACTTCCCCTGGAGTGGGGTGGGAATGGAAATTTTACAGTATCCTTCCCCTGCCACACCCACCAAGCCAAGCCAAGCCCACAAAGCCATGCCATCCCCACAAATCCATGCCCACAGAACCGGTAGTAAAAAAATCCCATCACTGGATTGGTTCTTTCACAATTATGTTGTGAACTAATCATCTAGGGGGAAAAACCAAAATCCTATCAAGGAAAGCTGCTAGTGAAAAAGAGCTTTCCAAAACTCAAGGTTTTTAATTCTGTTGTAATTCAATGTATCTGGAGAACAATAGTTTGAGGAAATCTAGTTCATCACAATAATGCAACTCTGTTACTTGTCACTATCATATTTTCTCAGCACTCAACTGGCAAGAGATGGTCACGGCATAAAAGTTCTATTCCTCTTCTCCAAATACAAATTTACATTCCCGAAGGTGTTTCAAATCACTTATTGAATGGCTGTCTCTACATAATTGAAGAGCCAAAGAACATCTGTGCCTTCCTGGAAAGTTTTACTAAAAGAGAGAGCTTTAAAAATAACCTTAAATCCTGTGTGCAGTCTCTCTTTGTGACTACTCCAATACACCAAGCAGCTAATATTAGGTTAAATGAAACACACATACACATGCAGTATAGCAGTACTGTATATAATCTTATCATTTACATGTGCTTCCTAACTTCAAAATTATTGAAAATATACAATAATTCTGGTTTAATAAATAATATTATGCAGTATGAGAAAAAGATTTGGAATAGCTGTTTAACTGTATTTTTCTTCCTCAATCTTATCTGTATTTCTGTCAAGTCTTACTATTAAAGTATCTTGCTATGGGTTGGTAGACTTGAGTTCCTATTTAGCTGTATTTTTACATGTGATTTTACACATGAATTTGGCAAAAACACTCTTTTGGGTTCAAAAGAATAACCAGGCAAAGAAACATGCATAGCATGGCTTCTGAAATTACAGTATGTCCACCCCTTCAGTGGAATGAAGTAATGTGCTGCAATATATTTCTGTGTGTCTCCACTCTCTGGTCATGTTGTAGCTGTGAATGTTTGCATGTGTGCACTGGAAAGCATGGGGTGGGTGGAGTTTGTCAATTCTAAGTCATGTGACCAGATGGGATGAGGGAGGGAGGGAGGGAGGCTTAGAATGAAACAGCTGATCTAAGCTGTCTAGCAATCAAATCAGATTCCAATTTTCTGCCTTGCTGCCTCTCCCATCAAGATGCATTGTGGGATTGCTTTTTGGAATACACCCTTCTCTTGATCATTGCACTTGATTTTCTTTGGACAACTTCTATCACACTTCATTTGATGACATTTAATTTTGTTTCTGGAGAATGATCCTACTGACAGACAGAAGAACAGGAGCAGGCAAAGTCCTGAGTTCTTTTACAAAACTTCCTTCCAACCTTTTTTATTTTATTTTATTTTAATTTATTTTATTTGGTTTGTCAAATATGTACAAGATAACAGGTATAAGTATACACATGGTCATGAACAAAGGAAATGAGTACAAATAAATGGAGACAGTAGGACAGGGACCAGGGGTGGGTTCCTGCCAGTTCTAACCTCTTCTATAGAAGAGGTCCACAAATCTACTGTGCCGTTTAGAACCAGTTCCAGCTCCCTCCCCTGCCCGTCTGCAATACACTTGCCCCACCCACCGCTCACTGATTGGCTGGCTCACCAATCGTCCTGCCCACCTCTAAGAGTCCTAGCTAAACTTAAAGTCTTAAAGCTGTCAAGTTTGAACATCCTTGAGATTTGTTTCCTAAAGGGTTAGGGGTGCAAGGTCTTGTAACTTGACAGCTTTAAGACTTGCACACTTCAATGCCAGAGTTCCTTAGCCAACATGACTGGAGGAGGAATTCTGGGAGTTGAAGTCCACAAGTCTTAAAGCTGTCAAGTTTGAACACCCCTGGGGTTTTTTTTCTAAAGGTTTAGGGGTGCAAGGGTCTTGTAACTTGACAGCTTTAAGACTTGTGTGCTTCAAATGCCAGTTTCTGAGCCAACATTTTGGCTGCTAAGCAAGAGCGTTGTTAAATGAGTTTCACAACATTTTACAAGTTGGCCACTCCCACTCAGTCAGATGGCTGGCAAGCCACTCCCACCTGGTCACATGGTCAGCAAGCCACTCCCACAATGCAGGCCACACCTACAGAAGAGGTTCTAAAAAATTTTGAAACCCACTACTGACAGGGACAGTAGGCACCCTGGTGCGCTTATGCACACTCCCTTACGGACCTCTTAGGAATGGGATAAGGTCATGGTGGACAGATTAAGGTTGAAGATGTGGAGTTTGGAGGATGTAACAACAGAGTCAGGTAGAGCATTCTAGGCGTTTACCACTCTGTTGCTGAAGTCGTATTTTCTGCAATCAAGTTTGGAGCAGTTTACCTTGAGTTTGTATCAGTGGTGGGTTCCTCCCGGATCGCACCGGATCGCGCGCGCTCCCTTTCAGCGCTCCACCTGGCTTGCGCGCTCCCTTTCAGCGCTCCACCTGGCTTGCGCGCTCCCTTTCAGCGCTCCACCTGGCTTGCGCGCTCCCTTTCAGCGCTCCACCTGGCTCTCGCGCTCCCTTCCGGCGCTGAAACCGGAAGTACAGTTTTGCCCGGCCCTGGCGAAGCAACGACGTCTGTCTGCGCTCCACCAGCTCGGCTGGGAACGGAGATGTTTCCTCAGCGGAGCGGAGCGCCTGAAAAGACTTTTCAGGCGCTCCGCTCCGCTGAGGAAACATCTCCGTTCCCAGCCGAGCTGGTGGAGCACAGGCAGGCGTCGTTGCTTCGCCAGGGGCGGGGCAAGACTGTACTTCCGGTTTCAGCGCCGGAAGGGAGCGCGAGAGCCAGGTGGAGCGCTGAAAGGGAGCGCGCAAGCCAGGTGGAGCGCTGAAAGGGAGCGCGCAAGCCAGGTGGAGCGCTGAAAGGGAGCGCGCGCGATCCGGTGCGATCCAGCAGGAACCCACCACTGGTTTGTATCTATTCTTTGCTTGCGTATTATTGAGGTTGAAGCTGAAGTAGTTGTTTACAGGTAGGACATTGTAGCAGACAATTTTGTGTTCTATGCTTAGGTCAGACATAGGTGGCGTAGTTCCGGGTTTTACAAGCCCAAACTTTTGAGCCTGGTGGCATAAGGGATTATGCTGTGAGCAGAGTAGTAAGACTGGAAAAAATCATGTGGGGATTCCATATGTATATTGATAATTTAGTATGACTAATACCTGATGTTGCTTCACCAAGACCTAGCAAGCTCTGGGAATGATCTTTGGTATGCATGGAGCATTCCTTTTTTGCTGGTGCAGCACAGTGATGGCACTGACACTAGCTGGAGCTGGTCTCTTGAGATTAAACAGGTGCTTCACAGCTGCAATTAGGGAGAATACAAGGAGAGGAAATAACAAGGTATTGCCAGGAGCTAAATTCTTCAAAACAGATCTGATCTCAAGAAAGTCCATGAGATATCTAGGAAATATGAGAGAAAAAGGCAATACTGCACTCTAGCTATCTCCATTATCAAATTAAACCAAACCAAATTTTTATAGCATTTATGCCAGAAAGCACAACAATAAAATAAGATCGACTTGCATTAGTAATAAAACTTGTAAAAGTACAATAAAGTTACATGAAATACGCTGCAATACAAATTGTACTGGCAATCTCAACATTTGTGCTAAATGTCAACCATAGGTGAAACAGATACAACAAATGATGGCATAAAATCGGACAACCTGGAAAGACATGTCAAGGTCCCGATCGGATAGAAGCAGTGACAGATAGACATTGTGCTCTCTACCAGGGTAGTCTTTTAAAATATGTATAGCTTCCTTGATTGCTAATAGAGCAACAAAGGAATGTACAGCTTAGGGATTCCACAGAATCATCTCCACATGAACATAAGCAGTGCTAAAACGGGTTGTTCCCATAGAACAGCAGGGATAGTGTTTCCAAATTGGCCAAGGTGAAACAAAATTTCATAGAACTGAAAAGAGATAGGATGATGGCACACATGTCCATTTCTGAAGCATCTATTAACTATCGAGTTAGATGCTAGATTTAGACTGGTTTGAAATCACTACCCCAGATACATTGATTCCTAGCATTTTCAAGCCCTAATCGACAGAAACCTTCCCAAGAAATTCCTAAGGACTTTTTGTTTACCAGGTTGATTTAAAATGGTCTCTGAGAACCAGTGGATTCAGAACCACAGGAGAAAAAAAATCAATTTCAAATAGAAAGTAAGGAAAAAGAAAGGCTCTGATATTTACAAAAGCCAAACCTTTCTCTAACCGTAAAACAGCATTCCTGAAGCATCTTGAAACTGCAAGTGTTCATCTTATTTCTCATCTAATTTTAATATATCTTTCTCTCTGGCTAGTGATGGAATCATTGTCAAACAATCAAGACCAGCATGAGAGAGAGACAAAGGTCATCCTGCAGCCAGCTGTTTGGCTTGCAAAAACTAAAAGGCTGCCCACTTGAAAATTTGGCTGTCATTAAAAAAGGCAGGCAGGCAGGCAATTTCATGCCACAGTAGTTAAAGGCAGCCAGTGTTATGATCACTGGTAAGTATAGTGTTGCCGCTAATGTCTCCAGTAACTGCTAATTTACTCCTCCATTTTGCTCCTCTCCATCAGCCACAAAGGGAGCTGACGCCAATTATTTTTCAGACAGAATCCAGGCTGGTGTTTACCATTATCTCCCTGACAACTCCCTTCATGTGACAACATTATGCAATGTAATTGCAAAGCTGCTTCATCTCACCGGGGCTGTTATTTTCAGTTATTTTTCCCAAGGTCAAGGCTAATAATTAAGGGATTGGAATGCCTGCAACACAACCTTGTTATGTATAAAAAATAAGTGCAATAATGCACCCACAGTTCCCTGCAATTCCCCGTGGAGGAGATCTCTGCCTTGTTAAGAAGGGCTCAAAGATCACTCAAATGGAGTTGGGGAGGGGAACATTGGGGGATAATTTGCAGAGAACAGCATCCAGGAACCAACAACCTTGTCCAGTGATAAGATAGAAATAAAACAGCTGATTTGCTTGCCAGTTATTGGTTTTTGTCTTTTGTTACACTGCAGTATGCCCAAGAAACGGGAAGTTTACAGAAGACAGAAACAGGAATTTTATGATTTATTTTATATTTTATATTATTATTTTTTGCACATATAACAGGCCTGCCCTCAGGAGTTTAAGACAACAACATCAGTTTTCCTGCCACCAATTTTTTTGTACAGCAATAATCCCGGAAGAGGTTGTACTGAGAGAGTATGACTGAATGGCTCAAAGTACATAGAAAGCCATCACATTTCTCAATCACATTTATTTCAGAATATGGGAATTTGATCTTTGGGAAACCCACCATGTGGTCTTTGCTTTTTATATTAATTTGTAGATTGATATATTCCTCAGGCCAGGGTACACATTTCTTTTATTTTTTTTAGTATAAAAACATTTTACTAAAAGCTGTCTAAAAGTCAATTTTAAAATGCATATTTGGAGATTAGTATAGAACTGGATGCTTGAACACTATTAAACACTGAGGTCTCTCACCCTTCCTTTATATAATATTAATGAAATCCTGACTTTTATATGACCAAGAAATGGTGGGTTGCCATTAGCTTAGGTGTCTGAAAAAGGCAACAATTAGCCAAAGTAATTGGAGGGTAAAGACATAATTCCGATTTGGATATTTCACTAATGAAGTTCCCAGATGCTCTGTACAGGATTATGCATTAGATGAAGCTTCAGCCCAGAGGTCCAATACAACAAGATTACACTTTTCTTCATACTGTCAGGTGATGAATGAAGATATTAAATCTGCAATCATACGCCCCAGGATTTGAACAACAAAATCTTTCTCTAGAGTTATATCCCCTTGGGAGTAATCTGCTAGGGGTCCATTATTGTCAACATCTAGGATTGAAGACAGTTGTGAGTTGGGCTAGAGAAGAGGTCTCCAAACTTGGCAACTTTAAGACTTGTGGACTTTGACTCCCAGAATTCTCCAGCCAGCAGGGAGTTGAAGTCCACAAGTCTTAAAGTTGCCAAGTTTGGGGACCTCTGGGCTAGACCAAAAACTAGGCAACATGACCATTTTTCTCTGGTTCATTATTTCTTCTGGTTCCCCTTCCTTCGACTCCCTTTCTCTACCTGCCCATTTGAAATCAGAGTTAAAAAGCAGAATTGTATCTCTTAATAAATATGCCTTCAGTACAGCTCCAAGTCCATGGAAAGTGTACCCGCACTGCAATTTTGAAAATACATGGCAGCATATCTGCTGAATGTTGAAATCCTCAAATCCATATTCACTTAACTGGCTCAAAACTGGTTACTATTAGTGCAAATAGTCTTCGTTCACAATATTATTTGCACTGATATTTAATAAACATAAGACTGCTATTAACCAGTTGGAAAACAGAAGCCGTATAAGTTGTATAAGTTCTATGAATGATTGGGATGGAGAATTTTCCCTTAGGGACAAGGAAGTTCTGCTGAGGCTCTAATTGCTTGATAATTCCCATGTGTATGTCCCCTAGAGTAAATCTCTCTGGTCTGTAGTTACAGTTAGAGGTCCTTCTAAAAGAGATACTTTCTTTTGCTTTGACATCGTACTGAACTCACACATTGGTATGATAACTATAACCAGCAGTTTGACCTGAATGCATTGATAGATGAGGAAATGGAGAAAGAATAAACAGTATTGGCACAAAAAAAGTGCAAATCACTTAGAAAGCTGACACTGATGTGAAAGCCTTCTGGAAGAAGGTAGTCTGCAGTAATTGGATCCCACTTGTGTACAAAGCAAGAAGGTCTTGATGGGGGCAAGAGAAATCAATGAAACAAGATAAAGGCAGAATGAGGACTGGGGCACTGAGCCTATTTGGTACTAGTGAAACATCATTACAGTTTCTTGTCTCTTTTAACTTACCCTTATACTTACTAAGGGCAAAAATGGGTCTACAGCTTTATTGGCTATTAAAAAAAAGAAATTAGTCAAAAAATATTTTCTAGACCGAGACAATTCTGATTTTATTTCAGTAGAATTACAAAAACAACACAGTCTGCATTTTGTGCATGAAGTTTCTACTAATTACTGCAAGTTGCTGCATCTCCCTTATAACCGTTTGAAGTACTTTTGCCCCAAATTAGTTAAAAGCTGTATGAGTCTAAAGGACGTAAACCGCAAATATGCAAGAAATCATTATTACATTTGGACTGTAAAATGATTGAGCCTTTGACAAAGAACCACAGGGACCTTTGCAGAGAGGTTCTAATCTGAAGTCAGTGGGTTTATTATTTAATCAATTAAAAAAAGAAAATTATTGAATGAACTAATATACTAAACCATCACACAGTCTACTTATTTATTTATGAAATGTATAGAATGTTCCAATCTGTCAGGTCTCTGAGGAGCTCTGTGTAATTTGTAGATCTTAAACTATGCTGGCTTATTTACAGTACATCATAATGATGTTAAATGAAGAACTATGATCTCTGACATTAAGAATAATTTACCAACCAAACTTTATTATCATGGCATATTTCAATTACTGAAAATACCATTAACCTTTTAGAAAAAATATTTCTTCGTCAGCATGTTAATCAGAGTCAGTATAGTCTATGTTTAATCATTCTGATCATAGCTCTGCTTTCAGATGTTGCTTTATGTTGAAACCATTTTCTCTTTCACAACTCATCTCTCATTTATACACTGTAATAGTTTTATCACCTTTAGGATTGTTTTGATACATGTTCCAGAGAAGGAACAATGGATGGAAACTGATCAAGGAGAGATTTAATGTAGAAATAAGGAGACATTTTCATAAAAGTGAAAACAATCAATCAATGGAACAAACTTGCTTTCAGAAGTTGTGGGTGCTTCATCACTGGAGGCTTTCAAGAACAGACTGGACAGTCACTTGTCAGAAATGGTAGAGGGCACACAGTGGTGGGTTTCAAAATTTTTTGGAACCTCTTCTGTAGGTGTGGCCTGCTTTGTGGGAGTGGCTTGTCACCCATGTGACCGGGTGGGAGTGGCTTGCCACCCATGTGACCAGGTGGGAGTGGCTTGCCACCCGTGTGACCGGGTGGGAGTGGCCAAGACGATGTCACTGAATTCTTTGCCCCAATGGATAAACTACAATAATATTAAAATAAGTACACAAAAGAATAAAAGAGTTACTCACAGAAGGAAGATGACTGTCCTTGCCAGTCTTCAGTATCACTGACTCCAATGAATAGCCTGCACAAAGAAGAGACACAGAAATGAACTCTTCCATTGCATGCACTGCATTAGGATGAAACCAGCACACAAAGCAATAAAACTGCTACTTACAGAGGGAAGATTACTGCCTTGCCGGTCTTCTGCACCACCACCTCACCACCTTGCTCCAATAACCTGCACAAAGGAGAGACACAGAAAGGAGGACTTTAATCACATGCACTGTATTAGGATGAAACAAGCACACAAAATAATAGAAAAGGAAGATTACTGTCCTTTTCTGTGTCTTCTGCACCACCACCTCACCACCTTGCTCCAATAACCTGCACAAAGAAGAGACACAGAAAGGAAGACTTTAATTGCATGCACTTACTATATTAAAGATAAAACCAGCACACAAAACAATAAAGACAGCTACTTACAGAGGGCAGACACAGAAAGGAGGACTTTAATCGCATGCACTTATACCTTACCTAAGAATAACATAATGAAAGAGATACACTCCAGTACTTGTGTTATTGGTTTTCTGGTTGTTGATATTTCCATATTGTTCTTAGGCTTCCAGACTCCTCAGTTGCAGCTTTCTTGGTCTTTATTCGTGCATCATCAGCCGTTTGGTGGTGCGCTCTGAGCCATTTTTTCACTGCAGGAATTGGGTCCCATCTCTCAATAGGCATGCCAACAACACTTATCACCATCAGATGACTTATGTTTGGAACAATTAGGTGGGTTCTTTGCTCTGAACATATGAGGTTCATTTTTGAGAGCCCCCTTCCCGCCTCTGCTGTACTAACAGCAATTGTCCTGACAATATCTCTAGCTTTTCTGATACCGTCAGGAATTTTGTACTTGTTTGGATTTTTTAGCACATGTTCCAAAAAATCTCTCTAGTAGTTCAAATTAATTTCATAATTAAAAATTTCACCAAATTCAAACAATGCTGCCTCAGCCTCAGCCCATGGAATGACTACATCTTCAATGTTCCAGTAATCTGGCTCCAAATATGTGATAAAGTGTAATTTGTTTGTGGCTGGCAATTGGCTACCTGTTTTTAGAGGGTCCAAAAAATCTCTCTAGTCGTTCAAATTAATTTCATAATTAAAAATTTCACCAAATTCAAACAATGCTGCCTCTGCCTCAGCCCATGGAATGACTACATCTTCAATGTTCCAGTAATCTGGCTCCAAATATGTGATAAAGTGTAATTTGTTTGCGGCTGGCAATTGGCTACCTGTTTTTAGAGGGTCGCAATCCATCGGCCTTTTGTTCAAATTGGTGATGATGCTTGACAGAATCTTGTCACGAGGAAGGGCAACAAATCATTGATTTGGAGCTAAATTGATGTTTTTGAAGGCTTGTGTTTTTAGCATTGCATCAATGTTGTTTTCATATGTGCCCTTTCTCTGTCTAAGCACTTCAAAAGCTTTGATTGTTCGCAATACTAACTTTTTGGCCTTTATTTATTTATTTATTTATTTCTTGGATTTCTAAACCGCCCCCTCTCCCAGAAAGGGACTCGGGGCGGTGTACAGTCAAATGCAGATAAAAATACAATAGTAATATAAAACAATTAAATACATTTGGATGGAGGAGATAAGGCTGTGCAAGAAATAAATAGACTATAAAAAACCCTAAAAACACCCCAATTAAAACCCAAACCCAATTAAGATATATCCCGGGAGGTAAACTAAGAGAGTGCCAGGCCAGCTGATTGAAATAGGTGAGTCTTTAATTTCTGACGGAAGGAACGGAGGTCGGTGGTAGTTCGAATGTCGGGGGGGAGGTCATTCCAGAGGGTTGGGCCCATCACAGAGAAGGACCTACTCCTAGGTGTCGCCCGCTGGCATTGCCTAGCGGACGGCACCAGGAGGAGTCCCTCTCTGTGTGAGCGGATAGGTCGCAGGGACGTGTGTGGAAGGATGCGATCCTGCAGATAACTAGGTCCTATGCCATGGAGCGCTTTAAAGATGGTGATCAGTACCTTGAAACGCACCCGAAAGGCCACAGGTAGCCAGTGCAGCTCGCGCAGGAGAGGTGTTATGTGGGAGTAACGTGTACTCCCCATGATAACCCGCGCGGCTGCGTTCTGAACTAGCTGCAGTCTCCGGATGCGTCCCAAGGGAAGCCCCATGTAGAGGGCATTGCAGTAGTCCAGGCGAGACGTCACCAGCGCATGAGTGACCATGCGCAGGGCACTCCGGTCCAGTAGGGGGTGCAATTGGCGCACCAGGCGAACCTGGTGGAACGCCCCCCTTGCCACGGCTGCCACATGGTCCTCCATTGACAGCCGGGCATCAAGGACGACGCCCAAATTGCGCGCCCGCTCCACAGGGGACAGTTGTTCGCCCCCTATGGCCAGCGATGGCGTCAGCTGGCTGAACCGAGGTGCCGGTACCCACAGCCACTCAGTCTTGGAGGGGTTGAGTTTGGGTCTGTTGTCCCCCATCCAGACCCCGACGGCTTCCAAACACCGGGACATCACTTCGACAGCCTCGTTGGGGTGGTTTGGGGTTGAAATGTACAGCTGAGTGTCATCAGCGTACAGGTGGTACTCAACCCCAAAACCACGGATGATCTCACCCAGCGGCTTCACATATGCGTTGAACAGGAGAGGCGAGAGGACCGACCCCTGTGGCACCCCACAAGTGAGTGGCCTCAGGGACGACCTCTGCCCCCCTGTCAACACACATTGCTTCTGGTCGGAGAGGTAGGAGCCGAACCACCGCAAAACGGTGCCTCCAACTCCCATCCCCTCCAACCGGCGCAATAGGATACCATGGTCGATGGTATCAAAAGCCGCCGAGAGGTCTAATAGGACCAGGATAGAGGAACAACCCCTATCTCTGGCCCTCCAGAGATCATCAACCAACGCGACCAAGGCTGTCTCTGTGCTGTGCCCGGGTCGGAAGCCGGACTGGCGTGGGTCTAGATAATCGGATTCGTCCAGGTGTCGTGGAAACTGCTGCACCACCACATTCTCAACAACCTTCGCCAAAAAGGGGAGGTTGGAGACTGGACGGTAATTAGCTAGCTCCATTGGGTCGAGCGAAGGTCTCTTGAGCAAGGGTCTCACCACCGCCTCTTTCAAGGCGGTTGGTAAGTATCCCTCACCCAATGAGGCGTTCACCAGGCCCAGAAGTCAGCCTCGTGTCACCTCCCATGCTGCCAGAACCAGCCAGGAGGGGCACGGGTCCATTGAACATGTGGTGGGCCGCAGCCGTCCACGTAACCTGTCCAAATCCTCGGGGGCAACAGAGTCAAACTCCTCCCAGAATGGTCTCTCAAGACTCGCTGTTGACGGCTCGTCTGGTCCACTGACGGGGGTCCATCCGCTCCGGATCTGATCAATTTTGTCCTGAAGATATTCCCCAAACTCCTCTGCTCTTCCCTGTAAGGGTGTCTCCCGCGTCCCCTGTGACAAAAGGGAGCGGGTCACCCGAAACAGGGCGGCAGGGCGGTTATCCGCGGACACAATAAGGGCGGCACAATGTCTACGCTTGGCCGCTCTTATTGCCACAAGGTAAGTCCGCAAGTAGGCTCTTACCTGTGTTCGGTCAGATTCGGAGCGTGAGGACCTCCACCTGCTCTCTAGATGTCTCCTGTGGCGCTTCATCACCCTAAGCTCCTCAGTGAACCAAGGAGCCCGGGAGGGTCGATGCCGCAGGAGAGGTCGCAAAGGCGCAACCCGGTCCAAGGCCCCAGTCGTCGCCCTATTCCAGGCAGTCACTAGGTCCTCGGAGCGGGAGCGGGACAGGGCTACAGGTATTGGCCCAAGCTCCGTCTGGAATCTGTCCGATTCCATCAGGTGCCTGGGGCGGTACCAGCTTGTAGGGTCTGGTTCCGCCTCCTCGCGGTGGGGGATAGCGCCAGGGAAGTCCAGCCGGAGGGATGAGTGATCTGACCATGACAGGGGCGTGATGACTAAGTCCCCTATTCCCAGATCACTCGTCCACTGTTCAGATACAAAAATGAGGTCCAGTGTGTGGATATCTGATGATATCTGTGTCTTTCCCCTGTAGGACATTTGACAGATGAGAAATCTCATTTAGAATATCTATCATGAGGGCCAAATCCTTCAAAAAATTTAGATTTTCAAAATGGGAAGTCATGCCTGGGAATCTTTCATTGCCCAGAAAAAACTGATGTAGCGTTGGATAAGCACACCACACAGCCATGGTTGCCCTTAAACTACAGGCAGCCCATCTTGGTCCCAAAACTCTGCCAATCTTCACAATTTCAATGCCCAATTGTTCAGAGATTTGGAAAATGTCATTCTGCCTCTTGCAGGTGGTGTGTATTTTATCAAGGAAGATCTTGAAGTGGTTGAGTTCCTTTATTTCTCTTATTGTCTCATCCAGCACAAGTTGGAGGCGGTGGTTCAAGCAGTGCCAGATTACAATGTTTGGGAAGTCTTGAGCTATTCTGGTGCTGACTCCAGATTTTCTTCCAAGCATAACGTTGGCACCATTGGAGCAGAAAGCGATTAAATTCTTCTGGAGACATTCGGTGGTAAACCCAACTTTACGCCAGTTTCCCATCGCTGCAGAATATATGATTTCCGCATCTTGTTTCTCTAATTCCAAAAGCTCAATGAAAATGGTTGCTGGGGATTCTGGATCCTCAACTCTAACAAAAACTATCAGCACTGCTTTCATTGAAAGTGTTGAGGCTTCATCGATTATTAGGCACACCTTTATATTCTTTGCAATAAACCTGGAAAACATGGTGGTTTTGATTTCATTTGCAATGAATTCAACTATTTTCACTGCAGATCTCCATGAATGCAAGCCAACTCCCACATCCACTCCAACCGTAGTTAGCAAATTTACCTGCGCATCGATGTCTGAGAATGGATTACATCTTTGCGCCAGATCGTAAACAGTAGAAAATATTTTGCAAGTACTGGATAAATGTTTGTCAGTTGACTTATCTACGGATTTAGTTAAAGCATCCTGCTCCCATTGTTTACTGCTCTCCAAGCAAATAAGGTGTGATTTTGATTGAAAATGTTCCTTTAATTTTTTTCTGAGCGATGCTTGTTCTGTCTCCTTAGTTTTGCCTGCTGGCACAACCTGAAAATGTTTTCACTCTCTAGAAACATGAATACCTTTCTCTAATGAGAACATGGGTTTTGCACAGTACTCACAACCTAACTTCTTGTCGGATACTGGCAGTCCATCATACTTGTCCTTGAAGTGTCTGTATTGCTGCAAATTCCAGCAGTCAGGAAGTTGTGGAACTTCAGTGGAGGAGGTGGACTTGCTGCTTTCTCCGACCTCAAGTGGTGGAAGTGGTTGTGCTGGTGGTGGTGGTGGTGGTGGTGGTGGTGCTGGTGCTGGTGCTGGTGCTTGTTGTGCTGGTGCTTGTGCTGGTGCTTCTGGTGCTGGTGCTGGTGACTGTTGTGGATCAGCTGATTCCCCAGCTTTTGTTTTTTGGGAGAAAAAAGCGGTCATACTCTGTTGCCTCTTCTTCATTCTGTTAAATAATACTAGCTGCAAAAGAAATAAAACAATATTGGACTCAATTGTGGTTGTAAGCTGAGGGCTACACTACAGGTAACAGAAGGGACCTCTGTTTTCACCCAACCATGTACAGTCTTTTCAGGAATGATGTCCCCCAACAAACAGGAAAGATATAGTCTTTCATCCAAGAAGTTAGATCAAGAATGAATGTCATAGGTAGATTCACAGAGCAATACAGATTTCTTTTTCTGAAATTTAGTTCTCAGTTCAAAAAAACAGGAATATATGAATTAGGTTTAGTACTTAGGTCGGTCCAAGTAGCTATTCAAGAGTTAGTGGTTAGAAGAAATGGTAAAGCAAGACATGGATTTAAAACCAGAGATATTTTGTTGGCTATTTGAAAGGGAGTACAATATATATTTAATTTTACACATGTTAGCAGCTGCTGGAATTGTGTTTGCACAACAGTGGAAAAACAGAGATATGAAAATGAATAAATATTAGTCTAAGACAATTTTTAAAAAGATTCTACACACAATAAATTGAAATAAGCCATTTAAAAAAATTCTATACTCAATACTTTTATATAAAACGATTAAAAAAAAACTATACACAATAAATAAAATATTCTTTTAAAAAACATTAAAAGCATAAAAGAAAAAAAACCCGGGTCACTTACCAGCAGGCAGAATCAGCAGGTCTCCGATACAATGCTGCAGGAAACAGGCAGGTGACAAGGCAACAGGTAAGCTGGACTGAAGGGACAAGGGACAACCGGGTCAACTAGGCCCGCTGCCTGGCAGGCTTAGCCAGCCAGGCAAGACTGGAGACAGGGGAGGGGGCAGGGGGTAGCAGGAAATCCCCTTTCAGACATGTGGTGTATCCCAGCTCTTGGCTTTTGCGAGGCAGGGCCTCAAGGCCTTCCCTTGCGAAAGCCACGAGCTGGCGTAAGCTAGCCTCTCCCCCCCCTGTTACCGCAGCCCACCTCCTTTCGGCCATGTGGCATATGCCAGCTTGTGGCTTTTGTGATGCAAGGCCTTGTGAAAACCGCACGCTGGCGTAAGATAGCCTCCTGCCGCCCCCACTGCCCCCCCTCGCACTTAGTTGCTTACCTGAGGGAAGCAGCAAGCTGCTGGAAGACAAAACGAAACAAAACGAAACAAAGAGAGGACCCGGTCAGCAAGCGCGATGCAACAGTTGCTCGGAAACAGAAAGACTCTTTTCAAAAGAGAAAGACTCTTTTCAAAAGAGGGATGTTGGCCATTGGCGCCACGCTTTTAAATGCTTTTAAGACTCCAGCCCACTCCCTGATTGGCTGGACTCCAGCCCACTCCCTAATTGGCTGGACTTCCAGAACTTACTTCCGGGTCCACTGGTGTAACCTCTTCTAACCGGTTCAGTAGATTTGACGAACCAGTTCTACCAAACCGGTGCGAACTGGTAGGAACCCACCTCTGAGGGCACAGGTGTCAAACTCATGGTGTCATGTTGCGGTTACGTGAGTTTTCGTGATGTTTTTCCCACTTCATGGACCTGGAGTGGGCATGGCCTGCATGTGACACATCTGGCCCAAGGGCTGCCAGTTTGATATCTGCTTTAGGTCTCCTGTTTGAACAGGGGGCTGGACTACATGACCTACAAGGTCATTTCCAACTCTGTTAGTATTCTATATTATTCTATTTATTTAGATTTAATTCCTGTTCTATTTGTGCCTTGTGTTAGACAATAGACAATGTCTATTACATTATCATCAAGAATATAGGAAGGATAAGGACAGAAGCAGGAATTTGAATCTAAGTGCCCATGTCCAATATTATAGGCACTATGCTTAAATGAATTACTTATAAGTCTAATATCCTGAAATTCTCAAAACCTCTCAATTATGATTCATCACAAATTTTCCAAAGCAATTAAGTGTCACGTCCTACTGTCTTCATTCCATTCCATTATTGGAATGAAGATTCCATTACTGGTTGCCCTTTTTTGCTATGCTTATGAAGAATTATACATTTTCATTGTAAAGCTTTAGGCAAAAATGTATTGCTTCTCACATCTGAAAGGATGAGTACTTGGAATGATATAGTGCATCAAATAACCAGATAAAACAGCTTAGAGGAACCTTGAAAAAAATAATAGGGTTAAAAGGAGGGTTTTTTTAAATGTGTTTTTTGACATGTGAGAGAGCCCATTGTTCTGAGTATATACAGTAACATCTATCCAACATATAACAGTTTATAACAAGATTATAGGGTTATAAAAAGGGGGGAAACGGCTTGCCACATCTAGTATATAAGCAATAATATAATTATACTATCCCAAGAAATATAAAATATCATCTAGTTATCTTTTTTGTACTTGTACAGGATTGATGTAAGTTACTACCCAACATGTAGTTTCCTAGGTGTAAATTCACTGAACAGGCTCAAAGAAAAGAAGCTTTTCTCCTATCAGATTATTTTCCTGTTGATCAGTATTTCTCTGTTAACATCAGGGACTCTTGGATCCTACTCTCTATTTTATAATCTGAATTTTACATATGGTGTTACACCCAGATTTTTGCAAACTTACAATTGAAATACTATTTCTGTAGCGGTCATTTGTCAATTACATGTAAAGATCCTCTAATTCTTCTTATATCAAGACATCTCTTAGTCACTTCTGATTACATGTTCAGCTATTGGTGATTCAGCACCCACTTTTTCCTCCTCTGTTTTATAATAATGTGATCAGCACTAATTGAATTCCTCCAGTTATTACCTATTATATGAAGGAATGGGTCTCTGCAGAACACTCCTATTTATGCCTTGGTCTCTAATAATTGAGCAAGTCTTTTTTTCTGCTTCCAAACAGCTTTTCCACATCCATGTGCACAAAGACACTCAAGGTAATCAATAAAAAAGGATGGAATTGCTTTGAAAAAAGAATAGACAGTTTCATCCATCTTAATGAATATTAATTGAAATGCACACTGTACTATATTGCTTAGTACCCAGTTAATCAAAGAACTACAGCTTAATTTCCCTATCCATTATATTAAATAGGATGTTTGAAGCAGGAAACTGAATTTATTATTGTTATTTCAAGATCTTTTCACAAATGCATTTATACTATAAACTTGTATTTTAACAAAGCATACCACACCATCAGTTATGGCAGTAGAAATGGTGACTTTACTAGTCAGACCAAACAAACTGTCTATATGATACAAAACACAGTAAACATGAAATTTATTTCGCATGACTGGAAAGAATGAGTTGTCATATATTATATCATTCAATAACCAAAAAAGGTTAGTTTTATCCAAAGGGATATGCATCTACAGTATGAAGTTAATATCTGTAAACAGTTATAAGATAAATATTATGTAATGCCTATTAAAGTTTTTCACTACTACAAAAGAATAGTCATTTATTCCATGTAAATACTGAAATCATAATAAAACCCTTTTTTTGTTTCCTGTTATTTTAATTTTGGGGAATAAAGAAACATTTGTTTTAGATATAAATGGAGATTATACTTAGAAAAATACCATATATGTTAATTACAGCTTGAAATACATCCAAGACAGATTTTCTGTTTAGTAATTTAGATGCTTCTTCAAAAAGGTCCTTCTTCTGGTTTGTGGTTTAAAACCCACCTGCCACATGAAACTGCTTTGTCTTTTTGTGACACAGATTATTTAAGATTTAGTGACCAGGTTTATCTTGATTCAATATTTCCTGCCTATTTGCTTAACAAGATTTAATGCAGATTCAAAATTTAGCCATGTGATGTACTGATTCTTAGGCCAGTCACCCAGTTACAAATTTCCTCCACCTCTCTCTTTTATCTCTCTCTCTAGTTGATGACAAGCTGCAAAATGAAGAGTAGACACAAAAATTTCCCAACCATCTTTCTAAATCCTCTTTATAGATTAACAGTAAGAAATTACAGACACCAATATTTCCATTTAATCACAGAATTAAGCGTATTTGAGAAAATCTGTATCTGATTTTGCAATGCTGAATGTGTTCTAAGAATTTTGAAATCTCCTCCAAAACAGTATAAGTCCATTGGTGTTTATTGACTATAAAAATTCAAGTATTTTAAAGCAATCATTCAAGAGTTAATCTCTGAGGCATGTTTTCCTGATATTATTAGTATTATTATGGTTCGTTGCACAGTCAGGCAGGTGTTCAGAGTGGCATTTTTATCCACCTACTGGGTCCTTCCCAAGGACCTGGGATAGGCAGATGTTGATGTTTTATGGTGTTAGAAGTATTGTCACAGATTCTGAGTAAAGCTGCTTTTTGCAACCGACTGATGGTGAATATGTCAATACTGAATATATTCAAATGATTCTCCAGTTATTTTGGGATTGTACTCAAGCCACCTATTATTGTTGGTGCTACCTGTCCTTTCTTTTGCCATGGTCATTCTATTTTTATTTGCAGGTCTTTGTATTTTGTTTGAGGTGTTATGTGGCAAGGTGCCTGTCTTCTTGAAATCTAAAGACTCAGAGACATTAGCTTCTTCATTTTCTATTATTTTCTCCATTTTACGGCCCCACTAATTCTTGCTTGTAGGCAAATTGGTATTTCTTGCAGATCTTCCAGTGATTTTTGTCATGCCTTTGTTTGTAGTCAGTCTGTGCAATCTTCTTGCAGAAGTTAGCCAGGTTATCGGCTGTTTCTTCAGCATCTTTGCAGGGGCAGCATTTGTTATTTGTTGCTATCTTCTCAATTCTGGTTTTGTATGGATTTGTTCTTAAGGCTTGGTCTTGTGCAGCCAGAATTAGCTGCAACTTTCAACTTTCCTGCTCTTACCCATTGCCAGGTTTTATTATTATCTGTTTTCCATGCTATATTTTTAGTGGCCATGTAATGCTTTGTCTTTTCATGTCTCCTTTCTGCTCTTCATTTGGTCTTTCTTGTAGACCAGTTTAGCCTCTCCAGTATTCAGTAGGCCTTCTTGGGATATACTAGCTTTAGTGCATCTTCTTCATTATCCTCCAGATATTCCTCCAATGCCTTTTTTCTTCTTCAACTGTCTGATGTACTTGCAACATTCCACACCCACCTATTTTTCTTGATAAGTAGAGTCCAACAACATTGTTGTGTGGATGAAAGACATGATTCACTGTCATTATTTTTCTGGTCTTCCCTTAGTTCTGCTTGAGTCCAGTCCACTATTCCAGCTATGTATTTAATTACTGGAATTGCCCAGGTGTTTTGTCTTGATGGTATTTCTTTCACTGAGTTTGGACTTTAAAGATATTCTTCGCTTTCTTGGTGTATTCATTTCCAATCATTTTATTGACTGAAGTGTGTTTGATGTTGTCAGCTTAAGGGAAGCCTAGGCATTTATAGTGATTGTCTTCATCCAATTCTTGATGTCATTTTCATAGGTCCTCTTGATTCCATCAGTTTTCACTATTTCCCCCAATATAATGCTGAATGTGTGTTTGTCCAGTCAAAACTCCATCGCAATATCTTGGCTATATATACAGACAGTGTTGAACAGCAATTCTATTTCAGATGGTATTTTTTCATACAGCTGCAAATCGTCCATGTAAAGGGGATAGCCTAGCAGATTTTTTTGTTGTTTGATAACCATGGCCTGAATTATTTAGTATTGGTGACAAATTAATCAATGCAATGACAAACAGTAGTAGCCATATATCGATGGGTATTCTTAATCATCCAGGTCATGGTTGTCTCAAAAGTGCTTTTCAAAAAATAACTGGGCTTTCTTGTTTTTTTCCTTGAAAATGTTTTGCTTCTCATCTGAAGAAGCTTCTTGGTTAAGAAGCGAAATGTTTTCAAGGAAAACAACCAAGAAAGCCCATGGTGATAGTTGAGTCTACGTGGAAGATTCAATATTAACCCCTTCCAATCTGTTGCCATTGATCAGCAACCGAGTCGTCCACTGCGCCATTGATCTTTGAAGAAAAATTATGATGTTTCCACTGAGTCCTGTTATTTCTAGGCACTTGATTTATTATTTTTATTACCTAAGGATAACAAAAGTTTCATATGCAGAGAAGCCTCCTCAGATTTAATTACCATATATAATTCTCTCAAACACAATATCTTCAGTACACGCACAGTCAGCTTTCAAGTACAGCATCAAGAAACATACTGATAGTTTAGCCCAGGGGTGTCAAACTTGCAGCGTCACATTGTTGTCACGTGATGCATTGCAACTTTCCCCCCTTCGCTAAAATGGGAGTGGGCATGGCCAGTACGTGACGCATTCGGCCCATGGGCCCCAAGTATGACAGCCCTGCTTTAGCCTATCTTCCATACCAAGTGTTCAATATACCTTTTGAGGCACTATTTACATAAAAACCCAAGTATTACCCAAACCTGCCTGCCCCCTTCTCGGATATGTAATGGGAAATTAAAGGTATTCCTGAAAAAAAAAAGAGATGGACCATGAATCAAATGGTTGTAAAAGAAAAGAACTGTGTTCAATAATTAGCATTTTTCCTAGAGCAAAACTGGAATGAACAGACAACCATTCAAAACCTATGGGATACAACCAAAGCCTATGTGTGGGGCATTAAGATAGCATACACAATATGAAATATTGTTTAACAGGATGTTGAGCATCTGACTGTCTTTTAATTTGTATCCAAAGCTTTTTTTAAAAAAAAACAATGGGGAAAGCAGCAAAAAAAATATCTAAGCTTATTTCTAGTAAAACACATGTGCTTTACAAGCAGGAAAGGGAAATTGAAATTGAGTTATCCATGTGACTGGAGGGCTGGAGGGTCTCCATGTTGGCTTCAGTAGCTTAGTACTATTGAACACATGGATCAAGGCCACTGTGTTGAAAAGGATGGTGTTCTTCTAGCTAACTATGCATCAAGCTGAACTATATTCAAAAAATATTACAGATAGAAATGAAAAGATCCATTGACAGCAATCTCAAGTAACTGAAAATGATTGTTTTCAGTTTTCCAAAAGAAGGTGCAATTTTTACGTCTTTGATGATCCCTTAAAATTAAACTGGAATTTTATTAAGACAGTTTCATAAAATAGAGCTATGACATCTGGGTTGCAAAATCTGGAAGATCATTTGGTAGCAGCAGTAAGACAGTAATCTTATATAGACATAGATAAATTATATAGATGTATATGCGCACGCACGCGCATGCACACACACACAAAATTACCTAGGAAGAAGCCCCTTATAATATGTAATTTAAAACTTTCCATTTAAAGTCTATCTAATTTCTTGAGTTGGGAGATTCAAGAATCATTTAGGCCTACCGCTAGCATTACCTGGGAAAAGGTAGCCTTGTTTAATGACAGTCTCATTTAGTAACTGTTTGAAGGTGTAATGGGGACATTTAGTAGCTTCCAAGCAAAGGAAAGCTGAAATAAAATCATAAGCACCGTTGTGGCTTCACTGAGTGACCTCTTTACTTAAGCATTAAGTTGCCTGTCCTAACTGTAGTCACTAAAGAGGACTACCTGTAATTAGATCTAACTACTAAAAATTAATACTTTTGATTTAACACAATAGCTACAGTATATATTCTGAGTTGTATATTTTACTAATTCCTTGTCTGATTGAGGTTTTAAAAACTATTTTATTTGTAATGGAATCACACCAGTCTCTGATCACTTTAATTACTGGAATAAGCACCACACCTTTTAATTGCACATTTGGATTTGTCTAGATAAAACCAGTACTGTGGGCTGAACTCTCTACTTGTTCCTGTCCTAGCTTTCTTGTTTACATATTAAATAAGGATGTGCTCTTCTCAGTAGCCTATTTTTCTTAAAGAGATTTTGTCACCTGAAGAAGCCAATTTCCTAGGTATAGTTCTCCATTTATATTAGAGGTTATGGATACAATATAATGATAATATATACAAAAGTAGCCTCTTGGTGATCTTTTGTCTTCAGAATAGATCAAACAAATGGTTCCTTAGCTCAGGATGACTTTTAATGTTCTTTCCTGTAACTGTTTCAAGCAGTAGCATATATATTCATCCTTTAAATACAGATATGATTGTATCTGCAAGCTCTGATGTGAAAGCAAGCACACCATTTTAAGAGTAGTCCATTGCTTTGTAGCTGACTCCAAAAAGTCTACTTTTTTTTCTTATCTCAATCAAAGACTAAGAAGGTTTAAATATTTTAAGCACGTTATGGAAAAACTGGCAAAGTATCCTGGTGATTAGCTATGAACTCATAAACATATCTCTCCCCTCTTTCTCATTCCCCAACAGTTTTGTAATTGTTTTTCCACCACAGTGCAAAAAAGTTGAAATTATAAATGACTTTTGGATGGATGTCTTAGTAAATGAAGTGGATGATAGTAAGTTAAAGCATGTCAGCACTCTTTCCCTCACTGCTGAGTTTGCACCATGGGCATCAAATGCCTGGGAGTTACAGATAAGACCCTCCAGTTCATAAAATATAGCTGTTTCCTCATGATCTGGCTTGAAAAAAAGGTACCAGCAGCCAGGCTGAAGGCCCACTGAAGCCCACAGCAGAACTTCACCTATCTAACACCACCAGCCACTTCTGGGAGAACCGCACATGTTGTTAACAAAGGTTTGGTGTTCTCATTAAAGGAACAAATACAGGCAGTGAGTCCATCCAATATGTCTCAAACTCTTTGTGGCTTGGAGGTTTATTTATCTGAAGTCTATGGAAATTGGAGTATGGCTTCTCTAATTAAGAGCCCTTTTTAAAATTCAATTTTCACACTGCACTTCCAGACAAAGGCACCATTTTAGCAATGATCCTAAACAACAGTACTATATGAAGTTTCCCATCTTGGTGGTTGGTTATGGAAGGGTAAAGCAAAGTGGTGGGACAAATGCTGGAATGAGCCACTGGTTTTCATTATTTCTCTCTTTTTAAAAAAAATCCCATTGCATTGTTGTATTCATATGCAAAAGATGGGTTTTTTTCATTGACTATCCATGTTCAAAATACAGACGGGCAAGTGGACAGGCACCTTGGTAGTTACCAAAATACAGTACATTTAGACCTGAATTAACAAATCAAAATCTAAAAACTGATTTAGATTTTGCCATTAAGAAATCCTAGACATGTAAATCTGTATAAGGCAACCTTCTATTTGGATATTTTGCTGCTAGGCCACGTGTTATCCACAAATGACTGTGGAATTAAATTAAAAAGCACTAACTCGTACTCATGAGATAGCTTCCCCAAGCTGCGGGTGCGTGCCAGGAGAAGTCTGGCCCTTTAAGAAACCAACTCAGTCGTGAGAGATGCTGTTGCTGTTCAGGCTTGCTTAAATTCCCAAGTGTCCACTTAAGAAATAGACAGCTGTCTCTTTAAATGCCATTTCCTCCCATTGTATTTGAATCGTGATCAGGAAAGAGGATGTGAAACCAGAGAGGCTCAGAGGGGAGACCATCAGGGCTGGCTTCAATAAATGGTCTATTAGCAATAATAGCAGCTACGGCGGCCCCGGACCCGGGTCATAATGAAGGCGGAGGAGCCAGGGATGCTCCGCGCTACCTCCGCAGTGCAGGAAGCCCTCTCCAGGCAGACGACCTAATCCAGGCAGCGAGCAGACTCCAGGATAAGCACAGCGGTGACAGCTGAGCGCCAGCCGCGAGCGCCAGAAGCAGCAGCAGCAGCAGCAGCGGGCTCTTCCCAGCGGCCAGTCGCGCAACCCGAGCGGGAGGAGCGTCCCGAGGATGGGCGCTTAGCTCCGAAGGGATCGCCTCGCCTGCCCAGACAGCTCCGGGGGCTAAGGGGCCGCGCGGTCCGTCTCGTCCTTCCCCGCGCGCCGCCAGACCTCCCCACCCCTACCCCTCCGTCCGTCCCTCGGCGTTACAGGCGGGCCACCCTGTGGGTGTCATTGAGGGTGGAGGTGCCGCTCTGCTCGCCGCCGCCGCCCCGAAAAGGCATTCGGGAGCTGGCGAGCCTTTGTAAAGGATAGACCTCGCTACGGACCAGCCGAGAGTCACGACGGCCGCCGCCGCTACAAAGGAGCGACCCCTGCCAATGTCATCATCGGCCATCGAAAGGAAGAGCCTCGAGCCCTCCGAGTAAGTCGTGCCCGCCCGCCCGGTTCCTTTACTCCGTGCCAACTTTCCCGGAGGGAGACGCGACCGCGTTGTGCAGGGCTGGAGAGCCCTGGAACAGCAGCGTTAGGCGGGGCTGGAGAGGAGGGCGTCGGAGGGCAACACAATGGGGCTGCCGCTTGCTCTTTTCTCTTGGCTTTCAAAGACGCGCCTGCCGCCGCCGCCGCCGCCGCTCCCCCCTTGCGACGGAGTGGGCAGCGTGGCCCTCCGCTTTCCTAGACCTCGTCGGCTCCTGCTGAGCACTGCCTTCTTCAGGGGTTGTGCGCCCCTTTAGCCGGGCAGGCAAGAGCCCAGAGACGCGCCGAAGTTCCCCCATTTTTGACTCGGGAGATAAATTGCCCGAGACCTCCGACTCGCTACCAAGGTCCTATTGAGAGTAGGAGCTGGAAGGGGACCGGCGATCGGTAGTTTCTTCTGACCTGGAGGTTTAAGGGAGGCGGCGGTGGCAGCTGAGAGAGAGAGAGATGGGGAACCGACTACTTGGTGAGAAGCTGCGTGGTTTCTTTCCTTTCTCTCTCCTCGCTGCCTGCCCGGTTTAATGATCTGATTAGATTAGAGTGGCCGAGGCTATTATCAGATCAGTGCTCAGCGTCTCAATTGTCAAAATGCAAACTAGTTTGAAACTAGAACGCGTTGTAGTGTCTCAGAAATGGCCAGCACCGGCTTCTTGCCACATTCTTAGTCCGTCCCTCTCCCGATTTGCATAGAAGTTACAAAATGTTAATACAAGTATTAACAACATTAAGTAATGTTTTCTGGTGAATTTCTTACAAGGAGCCTGTTACTAGGATTTCCAAAAGAATGGGGATATCTGCAATTACTACGATTGTTGGTTACTAAATCACTGGCATTGAACTTGGGTTTTAAAGTTGCAGTGCTTTTCAAGCTTATTTGGGAATTACTTCTGACTATATAGACATGCATAATTATGGCTATTCTTACCGGATAACTGCCATTTGATTAAATCCTGGAATGGAAAAGTTGTTATCCAACATCCTGCTTTAGTGAAATACACCATTCCACTAAAACTGATCATGTTTTAAAGACGTGGTCAACTGTTTCATGGAGTTGGAGAAATAATGTTATTGAATTTGGTTATTAATATAATACGATGGGGGAGGGAGAGAACATTGGATGGAGGAGGTAGGAAAACTTTAGAAACCAACTCCTAGCCACCACCCATTTGAAAAAACAGTTTGTGTTGTTTTCAACAGGATTTACCCTGAAAGCACTTTGATTAGATCAATAGTTTGCTTCATTTGGATAAAATACTTTATATAAATATATGCATTATAACAAAAGCTTTTTGTATTTCTTACAATAGATTATTCCTGTTTCCTACCTTTCCCTGTACTTCGGTGTTCTGAGTTACACTTTAGGCTCCGATACTATACTCTGACTTGAGCCCACAAAACTGAATGAGATTTTATTATCGAGAAGTGCTAACTTTCTCTTATAAATAACCAAAACAAGAAATTTATTACTATAGCACATACAATCCAAAACATTGAAAAATATGAGAATTTCATTCAGAATTCAAAATAATGGAATGAAAGTGCTTTTAAAGCACTTATCAAACACAAAAGGTATCAACTTAAGATAGTGGAAATAAATTAAAAATGTTAAAAGTGCTTCACTTCTTTGTTTTCCTGCTATTTATATGAGACTAAAAGAAATATTGGTACCCTTTGCTACTTGATTTCATTGAACTGAATAAGTGATTGCTTACTACTATTTTTTAAGTCTGTGGATGCTATCCTAATGGGATATTTTTTTTAAAAAAATTGTGTACAGTATTAGATAAGCAGAGGACCAATGTTAAAATTTTTTAGTCTTAATCTTTTGGAAACATATACTACTGAGCTGTACATGGACAGTCCCCACTGCAAAAGCTAAAAGGATTTAATAATAAAAAACCACGTAATGTAGAAACATTTGTTTATAGGTTTAGAATAGAATAGGATATTTGTTTTTATAATACGAATTAATATTTTAATGTGAAGTATCTGAAAACTTGAGCATCTGTCAATACTTAACCATTTACTTCCTGATTAAACTGGAAGGAAATTCTTTTTTCAAAGGTTTTGAAAAAGTGTATTTGTTTTTCATAGACCCAAAAGATTATAATTGAAAGGGTTTTATTTGGCCACTTTTCTATTCAGTACATTGAAATCAATTCCCTACTCACTGCAAAAATTAATTTTGATTTAAATTAAAGCAACCCTGTCAATTATCTATCCGGTCTCTGTTCAAGACAAACCACCTCCCAATTAATTTCTCTAATCATTTATATGTGATAAAAATGGTATGTAGGAGAGTCAGAATGAGCATATTTAGTATAAAAACTATATTTAGCAATATAGCCAAAGCATAGGGAGAATATTATTAATAGTTTGATTAGAATGTAAATTAATGTCATTAATTTTGAAAATCTGAGCCTTTCTCTTCAAGGTTTATGAGCTAAAGGTTAAGTGTATGTTAACATATCTTACTTTGAGCTGCTGACTTTGCAGGCTGCCAGTGTTTCACTTGGGAATTAATTCTCAACAGCAGCTGTACAATAGAATATCAAGGGAGCAAAGTAACAGGAAGATAATAGAGTAACATTAAAAATGTCTTACTCCTCTCTCTTATTTAATCATGACTTTAGCACTTGTTTCATCTTACTGAGTAAGGAACAGCTGCTTAGTAATGCAGTAAACTTCTCCTTTAATCATTCTACCAAATAGTTTTTAACTGAATATTATTCTATTGCTCCTTTGTACACTGCTTTCTGCTCATTTGGGAGAAACAGCAGAATAATAACAGTACTAGTACCAGTAGTGAGAGCCAGTGTAGTGTAGTGGTTAAATCACCATGCTAGAAATTGGGAGAATGTGAGTGCCCACTTTGGACACAGAGCTAATTGGGTGACCTTAGGCCAAGTTCATCCTCAGTCGTAGAAAGAAAACAATGTCAAACCACTTCTGAAAATCTTGCCAAGAAAACTGCAGGGACTTGTCCAGACAGTCACCTGGGAGTCTGCACCGATTTGAAGATGCAGAAAAGAAAAAAAAAGAGGAAAGAAAGTACCTGTAGTAGTACCCTTCAGTATTACATTTCCATGAACTTAACAACTTTCAATGAAATTTTTCAAAGGTCTCAGGGTGATAACTAAGATGTTTTGGGGGAAAGGATTTTTACACATTATAAGATTTTCTTATGAATGCTACACAGGGTTCAAAGTGAGTATACTGTATGTTACTAATACATGAGAAACTACTGCAGTTGATCCCATAAATATTATATGGAATCACATTTTCTTTTTACAGTACTTTAGCCAGACTCCGTCTGCTCTGCCCTGTGCTATCACTGAGGGAAAGTATGTGAGATTAGAAATGCCCACAACCTCCCAGGCTTTACAAAGGCGTAGAAAATTTATGATTTCACAGAGCACATGTGTGTTGACAGAGTAAGAACTGTTAACTAAATGTAATTTTCTTTGAATTATTTCATTTGACTTCAAACCACACTAATTTTTTGTTGGACAGTATTTAAATAATTATAAACTAAATAGCATATTGTTGATAACCTTCATTTTGGCTAATGCGGACTACTATATACTATATTTTTACTCAGAATACTGTAAGTTTTTATGAGACCAAAGAAGATCCCATCCTTTTTCACAAGCAATTTTTCTATATTTCATTATCAAATATTCAGTATTACAGAAATGCTTCACTGAACATTTGGGAGATACAGCCCTTTAGATTTGCCTTTAACTATTATTTTAATGATTCAAGTTTTAAAAACTCATTAAGCACAAATTCTTCCCCTTCTTTCCAGTTCTGGGTTCTGGTGTTTTTTTAGAATTTGCTATTTGCTATAGAATTTGCTATTTGCTATAGAATTTGCTATTTTCATAGAATTTGCTATGAGGAACAGTGGTTAATATAATTCCATAGTATTAATAAGCTATGAAGTTATTTAATTTTCCCTTACTTCATTTAAGCAGAATATTGTCTGTAACATTAAAGTTCCAAAGAAAAAAGATTAGAAGACTCTGCTCTTATAGAATGGGCCATCTTCAAATGATAAAATGCAAGCCCCTTCACATTTACTTTCTTTTATGTGTTTATTAATATGTTTAAAGGCTTTTTACAATTGATCTGCAAGGTTCTTAAAGTGCAATCTTACTAAATAAAACTCATCCTAAATGCAATGTTATACTTTGTAAAATCTTTCTGTTATAGTTACTAGTCAGTAAAATAAATATAAAATTTAGCAATTTACAAGATTATTTTAAGGATAAATAACAGAGTGTAATAATATTCCACATTAAAATACAGTAATAAAGCACAGTGAACAAAATGCCATTGCTTACTTCCATTTTCTATTAAATAATTCATTACAATATTCAGTTCTGTGTTTGGTAAAGTAGGAAAAGAAAGCAAATAGGAAAAAAAGATTTTATAAATAGGCTTGCCTTAAGTTCTAAGATTTTTATACAATGTACATTTAATTCTTACAGAACAAGACCGCATAGGGAAACCATTAGAGACACCCATTTTCACTCAGCTCGTAACTATGGCAGAGTTTCTATTCAATAAGTTGAGTTTTTTTATAAGTAGTTGACTTAAAATGTATGTATGAGTGTTGTGTATGTATGTACGTTTTTGTGTTGTTATATATTTTTTATGTTTATGCTCCATTGTACGCCGCCCCGAGTCCTACTTGGAAAGGGAGCGGCTAATAAATCCAAATTTATTATTATTATTATTAAAATGTCTGCATTTTGTTTATTAATTACAAAAAATTAATAATGTGTTCCTGATTTAAAAGTAATACAACAAAAACAATGTTTATCAACAAATGCTGTTTCTTGTTTATATTTTTATTATGAAGTATATTACAGTCAATATATATCCTGCACGGAAATATGGCTAAAGATCATGCACGCCATTTTAGTCCCACCATCTTAGCTTTTCCTCTCAGTCCCTTTCCAAGTATTCCCGCCACCACCACCACCACCACTCTACATTTCTGAATGTGTCAGCCTGGAGGAATGCAATCTCACTTTAACAAAACGGCAAGCTGAGATTGTCACAATTTTAAATTCTATGTTGTTGTTAGTTGTGATGTCATGTCTGACCCATGGACAATGTTTCTCCAGGCCTTCCTGTCCTCTACTGGAGTCCATTTAAGTTCACATGTACTGCTTTGGTGACTCTATCCAGCCACCTCATTCTCTGTCGTCCTCTTCTTCTTTTGCCCTCAATCTTTCCCAGCAGTGGGCTCTGGAGAAGAGTAAATTCTATACCCAAAGCTATATCCTCATCTGCTATTGTAGAAAATGTCTGAGTCTTCTGTACCCAGTTCTTTCTTGAGCAGGATAGAATTTTGGTCCTAATTAGACTCTCTGCAGGTTGGAATGATTGCTTTGATTTGTTTCAACCAGGGAGCCAGTGGATGAGGTGCTCCAAATCCCCCCTTCCTTGTTAACATGTGGAGGTTGTCAGCAAAACATTGGGGATCGATACTTCCTTAAAGCCATTGACCAGTACTGGCATGAAGATTGCCTGAGCTGTGACTTATGTGGGTGCCGACTTGGAGAAGTGGGAAGGAGACTATATTATAAACTGGGCAGAAAGCTCTGTCGAAGAGACTATCTCAGGTAAGCTACTCACTCCTCATCCCTTTGCCCTGCTGATAGTTTTCTCTCACAATTGTTTAGACACAATGTGTCTCAGCCTCAGCAACTTTAAGATGCATGGACTTCAACTCCCATAATACCCAGCCAGAGTTAAAGTCCATACATCTTAAAATTACTGAGGTGAGAAACATTGCTGTAGAACAAAGCTAGGATCACCTACAAAATTTGAGCACATCAGTCTGATTTGCTAGAGAGTGAGGCTGAAAAAATATCCAATCCACCCTTGAAAGTGATGCTAGACACAAAGAGGAAAAGAGGCACAATCATGACAGAGGGCCTATGAGGTCTAAGACTGAATAGCAAATGTATGTTCAAGACATGAAGGTAGGGGGATAATAGTGTTGCCAATTGCTTTGGGCTTTACAAAAAGTATGGTTCAGGATTTCAAATTAATAAAATAATATTATTATTTCTCAATAATATTAATTCAAGGCAAAACAACTGATCAGTTGCCTTTATACTGTCTCAATTATTTCCATTAATTTAGTGCTCCCCATGCAGTCTTATTTAGTGGGCCACTGATTTCAGTAGGAAAAATATACCCTGGGATAAGAATATAGTGTGAATAAATTCTAAGTACAAGTAATCCTCGACTTACAACCATTTATTTAGTGATCGTTTGAAGTTACAACAGCACTGAAAAAAGTGACATGACTTTTTCACACAACTATTGCAGCATCCCTGGGGTCACATGATCAAAACTTGAATGCTTGGAAACTGGCATATATTTATGACAGCTGTAGTGTCCCAGAGTCATATGATCACCTTTTGCTACCTTAAGACAAGCAAAGTCAATGGGGAAATCAGATTCACTTAACAACTGTGTTACTAATGTAACAACTGCAGTGATTCACTTAACAACTGTGGCAAGAAAGGTTGTAAAATTGGGCAAAATTCACTTAACAACTATCTTGTTTAGCAAATGGAAATTTTGGGCTCAATTGTGGACATAAGTCAAGGACTACCTGTATGTGTATTGAACTTCCAATGAACATTATGCCACTAGGCCTTTAAAAAGCCCTTTGTTTTTTTCCTGAAGTGAATAGTTGAAAACCAAGGCTAAATGAACAAAACAATATTCATAATTAACACAATTCAAAAAATTAACTAATATTTAATTACAATGTTAAAATTGCATTACTGCACCAAGAAATTTTATTTTCTCTTAATAACTAATTCAGAGTGGAGGGATGGGAATAAAAGTGCTAACTTACTGACTTATTTTTATATTTAGGATATATTCTCTTTATTTAGAAATCTCAAAGCAGTGTACAAATTGCTCCATTTTAAACTTTTTTTCCCAGCAACTGTCTTGTTTGAATAAAGAACTAGCTTTACATAACCTAATTTGCAGCAAACTTCCAGAATAATTCAATACTCTCAGAGGATTTTATTCTATTTCCACTGGTTGAATATTTTCTGAGATAGTAGAAAATCTGAACTGTTAAGTTAATACATCTCCATAAGTTCTAATTGGGTATGTTCCGACTTTTCGCACTATGATGTGTCTCAGTTATTTACATCTTCTTAATGAAGTGCTTCATAGATATAGACTGCTCAACCCTGTTTTTTAAAATTTATAATTCAAATATAGCACAGTAAGTATAGTGTATAATATAGTATAGCGTAGTGTAGTGTAGTATACAGTACCGTACAGTACAGTACAGTGCAATATATACTGTCTGCCACTTTTTAAGACAATTAGCAGTTTCTTATTATACATATAACGTATTATATTACAAACTAAAAGGTGACATTTAGAAAAACACCCATATCTTAACAGGCATTGTACTATTGCTTTGGACAAGTAAACAGTGACATCTCTTGGAAGACAAGGGAGAAACATGTATCATTTTCATGCTCAGAATGATTGTCTCTGGCCCTATATTTGGTTTACAACAATATTTGAAACTAATAAGCTTGTTCAAAAATTAATCATATTAATACATGGCATATCTTATTGATATAATAAAATATGCCTAATGGAATATAATACAAAAATATACAAGTAGTCATTGACTTGGAACCATAATTGAGCCATGAACTATGGTCATAAATTGTGCTGATTACTAGGCATATCACTGCATGACCATGACTGATATTACTAGCTTTTTTTGTTGCAGTCATTAAGTGGATATAGCAGTTGTGATAGCACTAGCAATAGCACTTATGCTTCATAATGCTTTACAGCCCTCTCTGAATGGTTTACAATGTCAGCATATTACCCTCAACAATTTGGGTCTTCATTTTATGGAGCTCAGAGAGATGGAAGGCTGAATCAATCTTGAGCCAGTCAAAATCAAACTCCTGGAAGGGGGCAAAGATAAACTGCAATCTGCATTCTAACCATTGCATCACCATGGCGCAACTGTAATGTGAACGGTGTGCTCGTAAAATGAATGCCGTGGTCTTTAAGTGATTCCATTGTGTATAATGGTTGTTTTTTGCTGGAAATCAGAAACAAATGCTAATTCCTTGCAAAAAAACATTGTGGTCACAAAGCTGCAGGACTCTGCAAGCAGTGATAAAAATGGACCAGTTGCCAAGTGCCCAAAATATAATCACATGAACATGAGGGGTGTGTGAGTGTGGGTATCTTCAAATCCAAGTCTAAGTCTTGGGGAAGTGTGTGATATAACTTTGACTGGTTGCTTAATGATTGATCAAAGTTACAATGGACTTGAAAAAAAGTTAGGTCCTGTCCTCAAAGTTATCACTGCCACATCACCCCCAACAGTGATGTAAATGCATTCAGATGCTTGGCAACTGGCTTGCATTTACATCCAGTTGCAGCATCCCACAGTCATGTGACTGCATTTTGCAATATTTTTTTGCCATTTTTCTGCAACTCCACCCTCACCCATTTGATAAGATGGATTAGGACTTACAACTACAATTTGCTTAACAATCATAATGGCCCCCTTAAAAATGGTTGCAAAGTCAAGTATATTGACATGGTGACTTGTCTTCTGACTGCAATGACATATCACCATAATTCCAGATGGTCGTAAGTAAAGGACTACTTGCATCTGCTTGTGTTAACATATAACCAAGAATTATACAAAGTATGATGGATTTTACAATTCCTCTTTCTCTATTCTGTAATGTGCATAATAATATGGCACATTATGCTAAGAATTATTTGTAAAAATACTTTTAAGACCTATCGTAATGACCACAATTCATGTGATACTGATGTGAAGATCAATCCTAAGCAAACCTATTATCATTCTACATAATGATTTCATAAATGTTTGGTTTTAAATCAAATTCAAATTTGCACCCCTTTAACAATTTGACTATTTTAATTTGGATTACTCAATGATCAATCAACCTGCAGAGGATTTTTAAGGATCAATAAGAAGAATGAAGGCAAATTAAGAATAGAAACTATTTCCAAACTCATTTGAGATTCTACTTTAATATTGGAAAGCTGAGCTGACACAGAAAATATTGTAACACTTTTTGTTTGCTTGCTTACTTGCTTTGTCAAGATGTTATGGCTAAATTTCTCCAATGGATGCTATGCACTTATGGACTACGACAAGTCCTTAGAGTTATCATGGTACTATAGGTAGTCCTTATTAGGCGACCACAATGGAACCAGCAACTCAGTTAAGCAAAGCATTACTTAAATGAAATCGCAAATGTGCTTACAATATTTCTTTAGGAGTCCTCTACAGACCTGCAGAGAGCATAAATACAAGGATTGGTCAAAAAGTTAGTTTTTTTTTTATCAGTGTCATAATTGCAAATAGTCATTATTTATTTATTTGCATCTCACCGTTATTATTTCTAGAAATAGTTCAAGGCGATGAACATACTTAATTCTCCTTTCTCTTCCTATTTTCGCCACAACCACCCTGTAAAGTGAATTGAGCTGAGAGAGGGACAGACCCAAAGTCATCCAGCTGCCTTTCATAGCTAAGGCAGGACTCAAACTAAATTGAATTAAACAATCAATCAATTAGGACTGCCTGTATAATTTGTTCCCTTTTTGTGCTTTCTTTTCCCTCCTCCCAGAACTTCAATTCATATGTTTGCTTAAAACTCTAATAAAATAAGGTCAATTACTTTGTTAAAATGGATTATGGAACATTAACCTTGGACTTTCCCCCCCCCCCAAAAAAAAGGCTTTTTGGCCAAGATGGTCTCTGTGCCTCCTGCGAGAAGAGAATCCGAGCCTATGAGATGACCATGAGAGTAAAGGACAAAGTGTACCATCTGGAATGCTTCAAGTGTGCTGCTTGCCAGAAACATTTTTGCGTTGGTGACAGATATCTTCTCATAAACTCAGATATAGTATGTGAGCAAGACATCTACGAGTGGACTAAGATCAACGGAATGATGTAACTCACTTATGCCTCATAGTCTTAAATACATTTCATGAGTGACATATATTTTTGGCTATGGTGAGGTTATTTGTCACATCTATATGCTTTCTGAAAGGAAGGGGGAAATGGAACAGAATACATAGGCATTGCATCTAATAAAATAAGTGACAATTGAATAAAAGGTAACATTATTTCTTTTAGCAAATATACTGTGATAATAAACTGACATTATTAGAGGTATTGATTGAAACTAATACAAAGCAACAATGGATACTTTTAAACTGAAGTACGATTAGCTAACTTTGTGGATTTATTTTCTCTAACCTGGTACTTTTCAGATGAATCAAGTCTACAAATCGCTAGAAATCTAGCAATTGTTGTCCTAACACGTCTGGCACCTGCTGGCTTCAAGGGTGGCCTTAACACTCACAAACAAATTTGTTAAATTTTGCTTATTTTGCAAAATCTAGAGTTAATCCCAGCTTTAATATTAAATATAAGAGTATCTGGAGACTTGTATGTCTGAAGAGGAAGGGGCTTCCAAATAAGTGTAGCCCCCCCCCCACTTTAATGATACTCTTCTTTTTAAAAATGAAAATACATTTTTGTACAATTACAATTGAACAAGTACAATTGTTCCAGTTTAAAAGATGATACCTCATCAGATATAATTAAATCCTTGTGAAATCCATGAGAGTTACATCCATGGCATGTAACTTGGGAGGGAGGAAAGACTGCAGCCTTAAATGGTAATTATTTCAAATAATGCATAGCTTACCTTCTGTTAATATTGTTGGAAGGTGAAGAATTACTACTCCTTTCTATACAATATTTTTTTTAAGTTCTTCAACTATTTTATTAGAAAATGTAAATACATAGTTGTATGTAGTAAGATACTGCAGACTTAATTAAATAGACTTGATCGAAGAGTTGTGACATTTTTCATTCAATAAACTTGCAGCTTTTTTATTATCATTTTAGTGCAATAAATATATAGTTCTTGTATGGCTCATTCATTTGTACAGAGTATCTTGCTTTGAGCTCAGATTTTGTTTGACAATTTAACAACACTGTTACTCACTGTATTAAATAGATTCAAAGGAGAAAATTTAAACCTTCTAATAATAGAAGAGATTCATTTTTCCAGTCTTTTGGGGATTATTTATCCTTTAATTGCTATGTGCATTGCAATACATATTGTAGGTGCCTCTCACATTAATTTTTGATGTGACTAGTCATGACTAATGTCATGAATTATTTGACTCCTCTAGTCTCCCTACATACAGTATGCCACCTAAAATTGTTTAAATTATTAAAATGGGTTGATGCTTTAGCTGTGATTCTGATAATATCCTTGAATTTTGAGAACAGAAACATTTGCAAAGCAATCCCTGACATGTAGCAATGCACATCAGCTTTCACATCTTTCCAGAGCAGCCTTACTATGCATGTTGATATGGAATTAAGTTTTTCAGTATTCAGTGAGACTACATTTTCTATAAAGTATACTTAGGATTGTAATTATTTTTCTTTATTCTTTAACTTTCAAAAGTATGAAGAGCTAATGCAGCTTTAATAACCACCCCTTAATTCATAGATAACTTGTTTTTCTTGAAACTGAAAAGCAAGTGATTTTTGCACAAAGGCTGCATGCAGTTCAGTCACTCATTTAGTGCAATCCCCTGAATAAGCATTAAAGAAAGGTTGTTATAGCAGAATTCATGGTGATTAATAAGTCATGCTAAAAATATGACTTTCCAACAAATCTGATATATTTATTTTGGAGTGGAAGCTCTACCCACTGTTTAAACAATGTCTTGAACAGGAAAGTGGAAATGAAATTGAACAGATTCAGATATCATATTAGACCAGTAATATGTTATTTGGTCTAGTAGTTACCAATCTGTCACCATTTACACTTGTACTAAAAAACCAGCCAAATAATTTTGCCTACAGATCTAAAAAGTTCTGATATCCCATACATTCTTGGAGGAAAAAAACTGTGACAATGAAAGTCACCCATTCTGCAGAAATATCTTATTTACCAAATAAGATAATTTTTCCTTCCGCCCTCCAAAAATTACCTTCAAGTTGGAATCTTAGATCAGCTCAAAATAATTTAAATTATTGGAAAAAGAATAGTTCGAATGCAAAAATGGTTGCAAAAGTGGCTGCTGAAAAAATGGACTCTTTAAAATTATATACATTGGTTCAGACATTGCTTCCCTTGTGAATTTTAATCCTTTTACAGTTCCATAATAGGGCGTCTCTTTTTTCTTTCCTTTCCTTTTTTCTTTTCTTTTCTTGTTCAGTTACCATTCTTATTCTTTATCTTTATCCATTCCATTTCACTTTTTGTCCCTTCTAGGTATGTGCTCATAGCTATTCTTTTTTCTTTTTCTTTTGTTAGTGTTTTTATTAGCTGAAGTATATTTTTGTGTGTGGGAATGTCAGTGTGACAGAGACCAAAATAAAGGTTTGTACATCAAAAGGAGAAAGAATATTTGGGATATACTGATGGGAATTTAAAATAATTTTAATTCTATTGTTTTTATTTTTTTTCTCCCTTGGCCCATCCATTTTGAATTGTGGATTGATAAATAGATGAGGATGTCACCTGCACAATTTATGAATTATGATGAGCAAGGATTGGTTTCAGCCAGAGTTAGTAAGCCTAGGTTGGCAAGAAAGGGAAGCTGGCACATTGCAGGATTTTTTATCTTTTTGTCTGACTTTCCCCCTCCCTCCATCCCCCCCTCTCATCTGTGTAAATATAGTAAGCAAATTTTCTAGGGAAAAAAATAAAAAAATTTCAGGTTTAGTTATACTCACATGAGAAATCACTGAACTTATTAAAATTAACATGAATTGCATTCCTCTATATACTTGTTATAGCAAAGACGAATCATTATTTCCATTGATCTGTATGAAAACATAAGCACTATCACAGCAAAGGTATTTTGGAGAAAATCATTTTTTAAAAGTTTTATTAAACAGCTAATTAAACCATACTAAATGAAGTCAGTTAACAGTGAAACGGACATGGATACTGGATTACATTATATTTTGTCTAAATTTAATACAGGTTTTAAAAGCCTATCCATTTTTTTTATTGTCCCCTTTATTCAATGTCATGCTTTGAAGATGAGAGCATTACCTGCAGTATTACTTTTTCCTCTGACTCCTTGGTTAGAGAAAATGTACCATAACGAAACATAATGAAACTTTTGAATATACAGCATAAATGTAGAGCAGTTATTAACATAAGGCTGGCTAAAATAGCTGTCTTTGTGTCCCTGTTCCTGTTCTCAAGGTAACATTGAGTTCTCAAAATTATTGTAGCCTAAGATCATATAATTTGACTTTTGCATACAGCAGCCCAAAATACCATCTGCCAAATTCATAGCATACAATGGTTAGAAAAGAATATTGTAAACATTGATATAACTGCATTCTAGTAATATAGTTCACAAATTAAAAACACCTTGGATATTATGCATGTTATCTTCCTATTCCTGAATAACTTTTCATTAATATACTAGTTAAGTTTTCATCCTAAATTTTAGGCTTACAAATATATGCTAGAATACACACAGATTGCCTAGGATCTAAGTCTAAAAAGAAAACGGTTAGATCAGGTAATGGAAAGGCACGCACAGGCTAACGGTAACAATAGCTCTTTATTAACTCAGTAGCAACTATGCACAATCCAGCGAAGGTTGAGTCTGACAGCAGCCCTTTTATAGGGAGCTGTCAGACCCTTCGACCAATGAGATTAAACCTCTGTTCCTGCTGGAACAGAGGACCTTGGTGGAAACCATTATAGCTGAAGCTAGCATCTTACACCCCTTCCCTTTTAAATGGAGTAATTCGACTGGTTACGTAGTCATGCAGGTAGGCGGGCTTTTTGGTAGCTCTGCCTGACCAGTTCAGTCAGAGGGTGTTCTTTGGACAGGTCGGACGGACCTGTTTGCTCCACAGCTCTGCTTGGTGGAAGCTCCTGGAACCTTTCACAGGCCGCAGCTGGAGCTTCTAGAGTCGGTTCGCTCGGAGCTCGCTGTGGGCCTGCAACACAACCAGATAAGTTCCCGGATGAGTATATATTGTCCAAAGACATTTTCCAAGGTCATGTGGCCAGCATGGCTATATGCCAAAGGTGCATGGAATGCTGTTACCTTCCCCCTGAAGGTCTACCCATTTATCTACTAACATTTGTATCAAAGGTGGGTTGCTCCCGGTTTGGCCCAGTTCGGGAAAACCGGTAGTGGCGGCAATGGGAGGCTCCACCTACCGTCCGGACGCTTCTGTGCATATGCAGAAGTGTCACACGCGTGCGCAGGCACAAGCAAATCAGTAGGATCGGGATTTGCAACACACATCTGATTTGCATGTTTTTGAACTGCTAGGTGGGCAGGAATGGGAGCTCACTCCTGTTGTGTAACACTCGGGTCTTGAACTTGGGCTGTCAACTTCCCTACTGACAAGTTCAGAGTCTTTAATTGCTGAACCATCACTCTCCCTGTTATAATTAGAATACCATAGTGCAAAAACAAGGGGATCCTGCAGTATGCGGGACAAACAATAAGAACAAAAAATATCAAAAACAATATGCTTCTCAGTATTAGCTGATTAGTTGACACAAGAAGGATTGAGACTCCACTAGCTACTGTTTTGCTTGAGGGTTTCCATAGATATCTGATTTGATGCTGTTAGAACTAGACATTTTTCATTTGTGAATTTTTAAATCAGTTCATTCAATCTGACTCTAAGCAGCGCACCAAAGCAATAATAGTAACAATATATACCAACATAAATACAACATATAATTATGGGGGAAATAGCTAATACAATATTCTTGACCCCAGAACCTCTAAAGCACTGAGTTCCCAAGGACATTCTAGAGCAGCTATGTTTTTAAAAGCTTCCAGGAGACCAGGAGAATATATATGCCTTGCAGGGTAAGCTGTTTCAGAACCACAAAGAATAATGGCTTTTTCTTTTTCTTATCTAATAATCCATCTGAAAAATTTCACCATATGTTTTAGGTAAGATTTGTCATATCATATAACAATAGAGTAACAGTTCGTAGTTTTGAGTTCCATTCATGTATTCAAATACATTAGCGGCAGATATGAATTTATCTTATGAAATTTATCCTTTTGTAAATTTAAACAAAGTGTACTTTGCTTTTCCTTCTCAAAAAGGACCGCACAAACCAATGGTATGTTTTTGTGCTGCTTCACAGACTGTATGAAAGGCTCATTAATGTGGCCGTAATGAAGAGCCTCAGAAAGATGAAAATTAAAAATGACTCAGCAGTTTGTCCCTGTGACAGCCTTAGTGCCTGAAATTATAGCTTTGCCTGCATCTGAATGCCAAGAATAGCAGGAGACAAAGTTGATATCTCAGCAAGCCTTCACTCAGTATGCTTTCACTTTCTGTCTTTAAGAACCTCAATAAAACATTTTAATGAATTTGTCTTCTATTTGTTTATTATTAAATGTATCTTCCATCTTTTCCAGCTATTTGAAACTTATTGGCTCATGGCATTACAAGAAAAAAAAAATAAAACATGAAAATTAAAACAATATAACTAAAACCAAGACAAAATTAATATATGAATTCAATTCAAGCATTCAATTCAAGCATTAAAAATTTTGAGAAACAAATTACTTTTTCTCATTTTTCTAACATGAAAACCAAGCATATTTCCTTGGAAGGGAATTCCATCGCTCAGGGCATGCATCCTATCCAATAACAAATACATGAGTTTCTATTAAAGGAGGGATCATCAAAAGAGTCTATCCAGATTCTTCTTCATATAAGAAGAAATAAACATCTAGATCTTAAATTGTCTCCTATATACAATTGGCAACCAGGAATAAGCTTCATCTAATACACGTGTCTTATATTAACCAACATCCTAGCCATTGAATTTTGCATTAAAAGTGGTAGTGCCTTTTCCCAGAACTGCGTGCACATTGCTAATAAATAACTTTGTTTTGTATCAAATCTTTAAAGATTTGAACAGCATCATTTCTTCCTGAGTTGCTTGACTTTGTCAGAGAGTTAATATTGGATAGACTTTGGTTCTGAGGGATTTCAACTTTGTCTTTCTAAAAAAGACAGAATTTCTCATGAATTTATGGCCACCATGACAACCAAATGCTTGTTTCAGGTGATTGTATGACCCATATACTGTAGATGACCAAATGTTAGACCTATTTCTTAGCTAAAATATGACCTGAAAATATCCATTTGTTTCGTGTCATGGAGAAGTGTAGAACTTCCACGAATAAATTTGCAGTTGATTGTGTGATCAGACCAAAGGCACAAGAAGGCCACTGATGGTGCCTATATGAAGAGAAGACTTCCTTTTTTTATAAACATCACAAACATTTTCACTAACATATAGCCCTCCCAAACATACAGCAAAAAGTATTTATCTGGTATGTATATCATACCTTCCTAATAATAAAAAATGAATTGGAGAAGATAAATGAATAAAACAACAACACATTACCTTTCCTGACGGCAAATAAGAAATGCAAGTCTGTTCGAAAACAACCCAATAATAGACTAACCAATTGTTCCATTACCAAAGTAACAACCCAGCCTCCTAGAAGAGGAACTGAGGGAGAAAATTATTCAGATGTGTAAAACTGCATTGCAGCAATCCAGAATACCAAAAAAAGGAAACATGCTGCCTCTACCACAATCTCCAACAAAATATGCAACTTATACTTACGCAACTTTATAAAAAAGTGCCTGACCATTCAAACCACAATACCACAATCAACAAAAGTTATGAAAATAATAAGATTACAATAAATCAAAACATTTCAGAAACAACCAACAGACTATTATAATCACATGGCAGTGCCGTACCATATTAACCAACTAGTCTTCTGGAACATTCTAACTAGACCAAAAGACAAGGAAAAAAAACAGGAGGGTTTTCCTTCTTTTGCTGTTATATACTGGTAATATTTCATTAATAAATCTATAAAGCTTTATATTTAAATTTTTTAATTGCCTATTTCTGTCAAGCTGAAGTCAATTTACCCTATTTTCATAGCAATCATTTTTCAATAGTGCATTCAAACAATTAGACCTTTTCATGGGATTCATTAGTAGGATTCATTAATCAAACTAATCAAGATCTACCTGTATAAATATATGTCCCACAACAGATTTAATAGAATAAGGCATTAAGGTATTCTCTGGTAAAGTGCAGATGATGTTATATGTAACATCAAAAGAATGCTATCCAATTGTTGGTTAAGTAGACGAAACTGGACCAGCTAAATACAATAATGCAAGAGACAGTTTAAAAGAATGTTATACAAAAAATCATTTATCATTTCGTTTTGCTTCTCATCCAAGAAGCTTCTTCTGCTTTGACAGGATAGTGGGGAATAGAAGGATTTATATTCCTTGCAGAGAGTTGGTCATTTGCATCCTTTTAGAGCAGGAGTGTCAAACTCAATTTCATTGAGGGCCGCATCAGGATTGTATTTGATTTTGCAGGGCGGGGGGGGCATGGTCAGGAAGCGTGGCCAGCTCCAAGTCACTCATGTCACGGGCACCTATGCTGCCCTGGGGGAATCCAGTCTCCAAGGGAGGAAGGGGAGATCAGGGAAAGTGCCAAACCCTTGTTTTCCAGAAGAGCCTCCCTGTTCCTCTCAGGCCACACAGAGGACACCGAACACAGAGGTGGTATTCTACCGGTTCACACTGGTTTGGGCGAACCAGTAGTGGCAGGGGCACGAGGCTGTGCCCATCCACCCAGATATCATCATGGACTTTCTGTGCATGCCCAGATGTATGCGTGCGCTCCCGCTACTAAACCGGTAGAGAAGTTAAGAGAATACCATTACTGCCTGGACGGCAGCGCAGGATGTCCAGAGCCCTAGGCAACAGAGGGCAATCACCCAGCCTGGCCCTCAAGCTTCCAGGGTACTGGTACCCCACAGTCCCAAGCTCCTTTTTCAGGTGCGACGACCTCCTGCCAGCGAAAACAGAGCTCAGGAAGGTAACATGCAGGAGGCCGTGGCATCATTCAGTGTTTCCAGGGCAGCCCCACAGGCCAGATCTAAGCACCTGGATCCCAGGCCTTGAGTATGACACCCCTGTTTAGAGGGTTATTGAAGCACTTGGAGGTTTATCTGTGCCCTCAGGGTCACCTGAGTAGTGGTCCTGGTTCCTATAGTCTGCAATTTTTTCTCTGGAAATTCATTCCTACTCCCTCACCATTCAAAGGGTGTTCATCCCGAATTGTATAGCTAAACGTCTGTAGAAATTCTCAGGCATCCAGGTCATGGTTGTCCCAAAGGTGTTTTGTCAGGAGGAAATTGGACTTCCTTGTTTTTTCTTTGAAGACATTTCGCTTCCCATCCAAGGAGCTTCTTCAGCTCTGACGGGATAGTGTGGAATGGAAGGGGTTCATTTCAGTTCAAGCAACCAAGACCTGGATGACTGAGAATCTCTACAGACTTTTAGCTATATAAATTTGCGGTAAAACCCTTTGAATAATGTGGGAGTAGGAATGGATTTCCAGAGAAAAAATTGCAGACTACAGGAACCAGGAGCACTACTGAGGTGACCCTGAGGACACAGATAAACCTCCAAGTGCTTCAACGCAAATGACCAGCTGTCTTCAAGGAATATAAATCCTTCCATTCTCCACTATCTTGTCAGAGCTGAAGAAGCTTCTCGGATGAGAAATGTCCTCAAAGAAAAAACAAGAAAGTCCAGTTGCCTCCTGTAAAAGCACATTTGGGACTGCACCCAACTGTTTATTCTTAAGATGACATCAAGACCTATTTACTTGCAGCTTACTGTCGAATTATAGAAAATTGTTGGAAGAAATGTCCATCTGGGTTCAGTTCCAAGAGGTGAAAAGACACTGGAAACATGGAGGCTGTTTGGAAGATGGTTTAATGGTGGACAGGACCACATGGTTTGAGTTGCTGGGGAAAAAGGAAGAGATGCTGAGAGTGCCCTGGTTTTATGCATTATCTGGGCCCCACCCCAGAGCTTCCCATTCCTGTGCACGAAATGCACTTTGTTTGGTGGTCAGACTCCCAGGGGGCAGGGGTCTTAGTTAACTTTGTAGGCTGTCTTTTGAGTCCCAAGCTTGGTTGAGCTTTTGCTAGGTGATGATGTAATGAAAAAGTTTTGGGATTCTTATTATGGCTCTGCCTTAAGTAGGTAGATCAGGGTCCCCAAACTTGGCAACTTTTAAGACTTGTGGACTTCAACTCCCAGAATTCTGTTCAAGTTTGAAGACCTCTGAAATAGATTATTGTTATGTACAATAGACTGGCTGAGGCCTTTATGGCCCAGTGACAAAGGTGTGCCCCCCACCCCCGAGTTTCTGTCTCCCTTTTAAGGGGAATATTCTGTCCTTCTAATATTTCCTAAAATATTTCATTTTTCTAGGAGAGGGGTAGGTGCTAACTTCATACAAAACAAGAGAGCTCTTGTAGAGGTTATGCAAAGCCGAGCTTAAAGCGAAGGGCAAACTCAGCTTCAATTTTAGTCTGGGGCGCCGCCCTTAACAGAGGGACCCAAGCCTTAGTAAGATAAAAAAAATTGCTAGCAAACTGCTCATTCCTGATAAGGGAGGGGGGGAGGCGCACTATCAGGCAGGTCAGGGCCTCTCGGCACCACACGAAAAAACGGCCCCCCTCCTTTCGGGCCAGACCTTTCGGCGCGCGACTCCCTCTCACCCCTCCCCGCTTGTTTTGATAACAAACCCGCGTGAAGAGCGAAGAAGCACGCGCCTGCCGCGCGCAGGTAACAGGCTGTGGGCGGGCTTCCTTCCGCGTGGCTCAATCCGAGCGAAGTTAAGTCAAAGGGGCGGAGCCTCGGGCCGGGAGCAAAGAGCCAGCAGGGCAAGCGTCAAGATGGCGGCCGCCGCCGAGCAGGATTTGACGACCCTCAGCCTGGAGCAATTGCCCACTGACCCGCTCTTACTCATCCTAAGCTTCCTGGATTACAAAGACCTCATGAGGTGGGGGCACCGCCGGGAACGGGGAAGGGGCAGTGGAGAAGCTGAGGCCGAGCCGGTGGCATAACTGACCCACCCCTTACTTTCCCCTGCAGCGTTAGCCATTGGGAAAGAAGGGAGGCGAAGGGCGGTGGTGGCCTCGGCGGGTGGTGGTGGGGAGAAATAGCCAGCTCGATGGCTTCGGTCCCCCCCCCCCCGGTGGGGTTTGGAAGGCTTGGCTTAGGAAGGAAGGGAGGGGTGTCTCGAGGGTCTCCGAGCAGGTTGGGAATGGGGATTGCTGACGAAAGAAGGATGAGGTTTCCTTGAGGTCGAGCCAACGGGGGCAAATGGATTTTCCGTGGGGCAGGAAGCTGGGTGGGGGCCTCGATGTGTGGGGGAAATATTCCTTTCCGATGTTGTGGGCTGAAGAGCTGAAGGCTTTTCCTTGCCAGGGGATCGAAGAACCTTCCAAGCACCTCCCTTTGCTGACGGACAGGTTTCTTTCATCAGGCTTGCATGTATCAACAGGTGCTTGCATTATTCACTGGGTTAAAACGGGCGTTGCCCTTGTGATACGATATTTAAGGCTTTGTTGAGAAAGAGAAAACACAATTAGTAGAATTATTAGTGTGGGGGCTGCTCATTCCCATTGTAGGACGGGGTTGAATTGACTCAGAACCGTTTTACTACCAGTGTCCTGATGTCATTTTCTTTTGATGATTTTAAATGAACCACCTTTTGTAATGGAAAATATATCAGTTCCTACAGTAGATTGGAGAAAGAAGGGGCTACTTAACCTTTCAAATATTTTTTTTTCTATGAGATTGCTCCCCTCCTCCAAAATAATAAGGAAACATCTAGTGAAAATAAAAATGAGTGTCTAGTCTCAAAGGTGCTTTTTCAAGAGGCAACTGGACTTTCTTGAATGAGATGCAAAACATCTTCAAAGAAAAACCAGAAAGTCCAGTTGCCTCTTGAAAAAGCACCTTTGGGACAACCATGACCTGTATGACTGAGAATCTCCAGGGACAGTTAGTGTCTAGTGTTTGTCAGGAAAGTGTTATCACAAGAAATTGAAAGTTAACTTAACCTCAGTGGTTAAGTTGGCCACTAAATAACAGTGAATTGCATAATGACCATCTGATTAAAATTATAGGATAAATGTTTTGACATTTCATCAGATTTTGTTTTGTCAGTCTCTTCAAAACTTCTGATTAATTGTCATGAGCTAATCTGCCAGCAATATCTGTCATAATTTAACTATACATTGTAGTTATGTGTCCACTTGGCTATAATAGATAATCTTATTCTAAAACTGTAAGAGAAAGTTATATGTTTTGAAACACTTGTGAATGGAAGAACTATAAAATATGACTCTGGCCATCAAATGTTAAAAATACAAAACCATAACAAGGTAAGAACAAAATAAAAGAACATCAAAATGGCAACTGAGGAAACCAGTCAATAAGAAGGTCATAGATTCTCCTAGCATCCCAATCCACTATGCCAGAAAATAGTTAACTCTTAATGGTTTTCCAAAAAAGCCAGCAGAATCACCGCCTGGTACGAATTGCAATGGTACTCCATTATTTTTAACTATTAATGGCACCACTAAACTGATTGTTCCTTGAAGGTACAATTTTTGATGAGCTGGCAGAATTTTATATCAAATGTTGCATTTGACATTCAAAATTATAAATGGAATTTATTTATTTATTTATTTATTTATTTATTTATTTATTTATTTATTTATTTATTTATTTATTTATTTATTTATTTATTTATTTATTTATTTATTTATTTATTTATTTATTTATTTGTGCTTCTAGACCGCCCCCTCTCCCAGAAGGGACTCGGGGCGGTGTACAGTCCATAGAGAATATCACAAAAATACAATAAAAAATTAAATATTAAATATGTACAGTTTGGAGGAGGTTAAAATGCAATTAAAAGAACTGTACAAAGCTGAATAAATATAATTTTTTAAAATCCCTAAAACAGACACAACAGATTAAAAACCCTAAAATAACCAGATAATAATACATTTGCCAGGAGGGACAGTTGTAATTATGCCAGGCCTGCTAATCGGAACAGGTGAGTCTTCAATTTTTGCCGGAAGGAGCGGAGGTCAGAAGTGGTTCTAATGTCGGGGGGGAGGTCATTCCAGAGGGTTGGGCCCATCACAGAGAAGGCCCTACTCCTTGGTGTCGCCCGTTGGCATTGCCTAGTGGACGGCACCAGGAGAAGTCCCTCCCTGTGTGAGCGAATTGGCCGCAGGGATGTATGTGGGAGGATGCGATCCCGCAAGTAACTAGGTCCCGTGCCATGGAGCGCTTTAAAGATGGTAATCAGCACCTTGAAACGCACCCGAAAAACCACAGGTAGCCAGTGCAGCTCGCGCAGGAGAGGTGTTACGTGGGAGTACCTCGTACTCCCCATCACAGCCCGCGCGGCTGCATTCTGAACCAACTGCAGTCTCCGGGCGCGTCCCAAGGGCAGCCCCATGTAGAGAGCGTTGCAGTAATCCAGGCGGGACGTCACCAGCGCATGAGTGACCGTGCGTAGGGCATCCCGGTCCAGTAGGGGGCGCAATTGGCGCACCAGGCGAACCTGGTGGAACGCCCCCCTCGCCACGGCTGCCACATGGTCATCCATTGACAGCCGGGCATCAAGGAGGACGCCCAAATTGCGCGCCCGTTCTACAGGGGGCAATTGTTCGCCCCCTATGGCCAGCGATGGAATCAGCTGGCTGAACCGAGGTGCCGGTAGCCACAGCCACTCGGTCTTGGAGGGGTTGAGTTTAAGTCTGTTGTCCCCCATCCAGACCCCGACGGCTTCCAAGCACCGGGACATCACTTCAACAGCCTCGTTGGGGTGGTTTGGGGTTGAAATATACAGCTGAGTATCATCAGCGTAGAGGTGATACTCAACCCCAAAACCACGGATGATCTCACCCAGCGGCTTCACATATGTGTTGAACAGGAGAGGCGAGAGGACCGACCCCTGTGGCACTCCACAAGTGAGTGGCCTCGGGGTCGACCTCTGTCCCCCTGTCAACACACATTGCCTCCGGTCGGAGAGGTAGGAGCCGAACCACCGCAAAACGGTACCTCCGACTCCTATCCCCTCCAACCGGCGCAATAGGATACCATGGTCGATGGTATCAAAAGCCGCCGAGAGGTCTAATAGGACCAGGATAGAGGAACAACCCCTATCTCTGGCCCTCCAGAGATCATCGACCAACGCGACCAAGGCTGTCTCTGTGCTGTGCCCGGGTCGGAAGCCGGACTGGCGTGAGTCTAGATACTCGGATTCGTCAAGGTGTTGTGGAAACTGCTGCGCCACCACATTCTCGACAACCTTCGCTAAAAACGGAAGGTTGGAGACTGGACGATAGTTAGCTAGCTCCATTGGGTCGAGTGCAGGCCTCTTAAGTAAGGGTCTCACCACCGCCTCCTTCAAGGCGGCTGGTAAGGATCCCTCACCCAATGAGGCATTCACCAGGCCCAGAAGCCAGCCTCGGGTCACCTCCCAAGATGCCAGTACCAACCAGGAGGGACACGGGTCCATTAAACATGTGGTGGGTCGCAGCCGTCCACGCAACCTATCCAAATCCTCGGGGGCAACAGAATCAAACTCCTCCCAGGATGGTCTCACAAGACTCGCTGTTGGCGGCCCGTCCGGTCCACTGAGGGGGGCCCATCCGCTCCGGATCTGAGCGACTTTATCCTGCAGATATTCCCCAAACTCCTCTGCTCTGCCCTGCAAGGGTGCCCCTTGCGTCCTCTGTGACAAGAGGGAGCGGGTCACCCTAAACAGGGCGGCAGGGCGGTTATCCGCAGACGCAATAAGAGCAGCGCAATATCTACGTTTGGCCGCCCTTAATGCCACAAGGTAGGTCCGTAAATAGGCTCTTACCTGTGTTCGATCAGATTCGGAGCGTGAGGACCTCCACCTGCTCTCTAGACGTCTCCTATGGCGCTTCATCACCCTCAGCTCCTCGGTATACCAAGGAGCCCGGGTGGGTCGCTGCCGCAGGAGAGGTCGCAAAGGCGCAACCCGGTCCAAGGCCCCAGCCGCCGCCCTATTCCAGGCGGCCGCTAGGTCCTCCGACCGAGCGCGGGTCAGGGCTACAGGTAATGGCCCAAGCTCCATCTGGAACCTATCCGGCTCCATCAGGTGCTTGGGGCGGTACCAGCTTGGACCATCTGGTCCCGCCTCCTCGCGGTGGGGGGTAGCGCCAGGGAAGTCCAGCCGGAGACATGAGTGATCCGACCATGACAGGGGTGTAACAACAAAGTCCCCTATACCCAGATCACTCGTCCACTGCTCAGATACAAAAACAAGGTCCAATGTGTGGCCACCTTCGTGTGTGGGGCCCTGAATTAACTGGGTCAGGCCCATGGCTGTCATGGAAGCCATGAACTCCCGAGCCACCTCAGACGCTGCTCCCCTCGACGGCAGGTTGAAATCCCCCATAACCACAAGCCTGGGGATCTCAACCGCCGTCTCCGAGATCAGCTCGAGGAGCTCGGGCAGGGCCGCTGATGTATAGCGAGGAGCCAAGTATACAATCAGCAAACCCAACTGCCTCCCTGGGCCCCATGTCACACCAAGGGACTCACACCCGGATATCTGAGGAACAGTGAACTCCCTCGGCTCTAGACCTTCCCGTATAACTACCGCCACCCCACCATCCTTACCCAGGGCCCGAGGCTGATGGAATGCGCGGAAACCTGGTGGGCACATTTCCACGAGGGGTAAACCACCCTCGTGGCCCAACCAGGTCTCCGTTATCCCTGCAAGGTCCAGCTCCCCCTCAGAGATCAGCTCATTAATGAGGGGGGCCTTGTTGGTTACGGACCTTGCATTGCAAAGCATCAGCCGTAGGCCCGGGCTCTGTAGTTCCTGGCCACCTAGGTTGCGGGGGTTGGTATAAACGACCGGGCGTAGCCAACAGCCACGGTCTCCCAACCGACCTTGTAATCTTCTTTTGTCCTCGCATCCCCCCCTCCCCGCGACCGTTGTAATCAAACAACCCTCTATTGGAATAATTTGTTCCCTCTCCCCCCCCACTCCGCTCACTTCCCTCCTGGACTCACCTGTTCGTCTGGCACTGGCTTCCCTCCTGGCCTGGTTATCCCCCCCTCCCTTCCCAGAACCCCCTAAAAACAATATAAAACATTTAGCTAAAAAGCCCCTCAGCTTCCTCTTCTTCCACCTCTCGGGGTTCACAAACCCGTCATCAAGGCTGGCCCCTGAGAGAGCCAAGGGCCATACCTGCGAAAGAGGGGCCTCCCGCAGGCGGAGCAGATCAGACCTCGAATAAATTAAAACGTTGTAATAGTCCCAGTAGGGTAGGGGTGCAGATGGTGCAAAGTTAGTAATTAATAGAGTCTCGGTGGAATGGAGGGTAGAAAGTTAATAAATAGAAGAGTCTCAATGGAGGGTAGGGGATGTTCCAGTGTCCAGGTGGTACTTGGTACTTGGAGGCAGGGGGGGGGGAGAGGGCAAGAAATGATTAAATATCCCAGGTGGTAGGGGGAAGGCAAAGGTAGCAAAAATAGTGGAGGGTAAATGAAAGTTCAGCTTAGCTGTTTCCAGGTGGATACAGCCCCCCCCCCCGGTTGGATGGGGGGGCCTGGAGGGGTATGGGAGCAGCCAGGAATGATAAAATAACCCAGGAGTCCCTGGCTGCGGCTCCCTCCCTTCATCTGCCGCCGCAGGCATCTCCCTTTGATCCTCCGACTGCCTCTGCCTCTGGCTGCTTCCCAGCCCTTCTCACCTATCAGCTGATTATTCCTCACCTATCAGCTAATTAAGGGTTAATTAGATGTAGAAAAGATGTGAAGACACTAGAAAGAGTGCAGAGAAGAGCAACAAAGATGATTAGGGGATAACATTCTAGCTGAATACATACACAAAGATAAACAGCAGATGGAATGGGAGATAGATCTAGCTTATAGAGTGAATTCAGCATATGCCAGAACACATAATGTACCCAGGGAGGTTCATATTAAATTTCTTAGGAAAACCACAAGAGATGAAATTCTGGGTGTACAAAGGGGGCAAACACTGACATACCACGATAGGGAGATAACCATTCTAAAGCAGATTCCCAAAAAAATTAGGGAAAAAAGGAAAAGTTATTCGCAATTGGCGAATAAATTATACCAGAAGGGGGTGTGGTTTAGATGGTTGATGCCTGAAGGTATGCTGATATTCTGGGAGGAGACAAGAATCAGAATCAACACACCCATAGAGGCACAGGCCTTTATGGAAAAAAACAAAGCGAACCTAGAAAAAACAGATGACACTACAACGGTTATACAGGACACGGGAGGGGCCGGAGCTCTGCCAGCGGGGGGTGAAGGGGCAACACCAAGAAAGCTCAGATCACAAAAATAAATAAGAAAACCACAATGTTATAAACAGACCGAAAGTATTAATGAATTTACAACTAGACTATATATTATAATTATATAAACTGATTGAAAAGTATTTTTTCTAGAATTAATATGCTGATTTTTTTTATGACTATGTAATAAGGTTTGATATTTTGATGTAACCTAGGAGTCTGGAGGGAGGGGGCGTCTGCCATACTTGCAACTGCCAAAATTTGTAACTATTCCACTTACCCTTTTCCGCATAAATGTTTTTAAAAAAACCAATAAAACTTCTTGAAAAAAAAAAAAAAAAAAGATGATTAGGGGACTGGAGACCAAAACATATGAAGAACGGTTGTAGGAACTGGGTATGTTTAGCTTAAGAGAAAGAAGGACTAGGGGAGACATGATAGCATTGTTCCAATATCTCAGGGGTTGCCACAAAGAAGAGGGAGTCAAACTATTCTCCAAGGCACCTGAGGGTAGAACAAGAAGCAATGGGTGGAAACTAATCAAGGAGAGAAGCAACTTAGATCTGAGGAGAAATTTCCTGACAGTTAGAACAATTAATCAGTAGAACAGCTTGCCTCCAGAAGTTGTGAATGCCCCAACACTGGAAGTCTTTAAGATGATGTTGGATAGCCATTTGTCTGAAATAATATAGGGTTTCCTGCCTAGGCAGGGAGTTGGACTAGAAGACTTCCAAGGTCCCTTCCAACTCTGCTATTGTATTATTGTAAGGGTAATATGTTTGCATTATTTATTGAAAGCTAAGGAAATAATAAATTTCAGGTAGTAGGAACATTTTCTTTCTTTTTTATTGATTCTCATCTCTCCTTGTCATTAATTACATCTTTCCAGATCAATGCTGGTAATTTCTTTAAATATTGAATCATGAAAGCTTCAGAAAAAGAAACTAAATGATCAAATAAATATATATCTAGAACTTCTGCTTCTAAATAATTTAATGTGTGATCATTTAAAAACTGCGTATTAAAGGTATGCATAAAACATGTTAATTTTAATGTCAAACCTGGGAGTTTTTCAGCTTCATTCTCTTCTGTGCAATAAAAATTACTTTAGCATTAGCATTGCATTTAATCTGATACCTCTTTGTTGCAGTTGCTGTTTTGTAAGTCGTAGATTAAATCAACTTTCAGTCCACGATCCATTATGGAAGAGGCATTGTAAGAAATACTGGCTTCTTTCTGAGTAAGTGTGGATATTTGGTTTTTCATAAAATGAAAATGTCTTATAATTTTTATCCAATCCAAATTAATAACTGTAATATGGAAAAATAAGGCTTTGAAACTGTCTCTAGGTGTAACCATCTGAGTTATTTGCTATTTTAATTTGAAATATGAGTAATTATTTCTAAATATCTGTATACATTTATATTTATACTTATGTACTAAGTAATCATTTGTAGATTGCATAAAGTTTTTGCTCTATTTGATATATTAATTAATACATTCCTTAAGCTCAGTATGAGTTGTAAGAGCTAAAATAAGTGGAGACAGTGTGATATTTTAAAATATTGAATTAAGAGTTGTGGAACAGTGCGGCCGCCGGTGCCTTGGACCGGGTTGCGCCTTTGCGGCCTCTCTTGCGGCATCGAATCACCCAGGCCCCTTGGTTTACCGAGGAGCTGGGGGTGATGAAGCGTCGCAAGAGACGCCTAGAGAGCAGATGGAGATCGTCACGCTCCGAATCTGACCGAGCACAGGTAAGAGCCTATTTACGGACTTACCTTGTGGCATTAAGAGTGGCCAAACGACAATATTGTGCCACTCTTATTGCGTCCGCAGATAACCGCCCTGCCGCCCTGTTTAGGGTGACCCGCTCCCTCCTTTCTCAGAGGCCACGGGAAGCACCCTTGCAGGGTAGAGCAGAGGAGTTTGGGGAATATCTGCAGGACAAAATCGCTCAGATTCGCAGCGAATGGGTCTCCGCTAGCGGTCTAGAAGAGACGTCGGAGGCGGGTCTTGAGACGCCATTCTGGGAGGAGTTTGACTCTGTTACTTCCGACGATATGGACGGGTTACGTGGACGACTGCGAGCCACCACATGTTTACTGGACCCGTGTCCCTCCTGGCTTATACTGGCATCCTGGGAGGTTACACGAGGTTGGCTCCAGGAATTAGTGAATGCTTCACTGAGGGAGGGGTCCTTGCCGGCCGTCTTGAAAGAGGCGGTGGTGAGGCCCCTACTCAAAAAGCCTTCCCTGGACCCAGCTAATTTAGTTAATTACCGTCCTGTCACAAGCTTCTCTTTTTGGCGAAGGTTGTAGAGAGTGTGGTGGCGCAACAGTTCCCACGGCACCTGGAGGAAATTGATTATCTGGATCCACGCCAGTCCGGCTTCCGGCCCGGTCACAGCACGGAGACGGCATTGGTCGCGTTGGTGGATGATCTCTGGAGGGCCAGAGATGGGGGCTGTTCATCCATCCTGGTCCTGTTAGATCTCTCGGCGGCTTTTGATACCATCGACCATGGTACTATCCTATTGTGTCGCCTGGAGGGGTTGGGGGTGAGGGGCACCGTTTTGCGGTGGTTCTCCTACCTCTCTGGTCGAACGCAATGTGTGTTGACAGGAGGGCAGAGGTCGAGCCTGAGGCCGCTCACTTGTGGGGTGCCACAGGGGTCGGTCCTCTCGCCTCTCCTGTTCAACACATACATGAAGCCACTGGGCGAGATCATCCGTGGGTTCGGGGTAGATTACCATCTGTACGCTGACGATACGCAGCTGTACATCTCTACCCCGGACCACCTCAATGATGCCGTCGAAGTGATGTCCCGATGTTTGGAAGCCGTTCGGATCTGGATGGGAAGTAACAGACTCAAACTCAACCCGTCCAAGACGGAGTAGCTGTGGCTACCGGCACCCCGGTTCAACCAGTTACGTCCATCACTGACCATTGGGGGCGAACAGCTGGCCCCCGTGGATCGGGTACGCAATTTGGGTGTCCTCCTGGACGCCCAGCTGTCAATGGATGACCATGTGACAGCCGTGGCAAGGGGGGCATTCCACCAGGTTCGCCTGGTGCGCCAATTGCGTCCCCTATTGGACCGGAACGCCCTATGTACAGTCACTCATGCGCTTGTGACGTCTCGACTAGACTACTGTAATGCTCTCTACATGGGGCTCCCCTTGAGATGCACCCGAAGGCTGCAGTTGGTTCAGAATGCGGCCGCACGGACAATTGTGGGAGCTACTAGATACTCCCACATAATACCTTTGCTGCGCGGGCTGCACTGGCTACCTGTGGCTTTTCGGGTGCGTTTCAAGGTGTTGGTCATCATCTTTAAAGCGCTCCATGGCACAGGACCTAGTTATTTGCGGGATCGTATCCTGCCCCATACATCCCTTCGACCGATTCACTCTCACAGAGAGGGACTCCTCCGGGTGCCGTCCACTAGGCAATGCCAGCGGGCGACGCCCAGGAGTAGGGCCTTCTCTGTGATGGGCCCGACCCTTTGGAATGACCTCCCCCCAGATATCAGGACTATCACCGACCTCCGCTCCTTCCGTAAGAAACTAAAGACCCACCTGTTCAATCTAGCCGGCCTGGCCTAATTCCTAATTCCCAATTTTAGTTCTTCAAGCCTGCATTTTTTAAAATTTTCTAGGGGTATACTTTTAGTTGTTTTTAATTTAATTTTTAATTTTTACTTTTTGTACAGTTGTATGAGGTTTAATTTGTTTTTAAGGGTATGGGATATTCGTTTTTTGTATTCGTTTTAATGACACACCTGTACACCGCCCCGAGTCCCTTCGGGGAGAGGGGGCGGTCTAGAAATACTGAAAATAAATAAATAAATAAATAAATAAATAAATAAATAAATAATGGAGTATAGAAAGTTTTGACTTCAACACATTTAGCAAGCAATAACTTTCAGGCTCTGATTAAAAGAAATTTCAATTGCTTTCCTAATCTTATCTTCAGTGTCAATGTATATAATGTATAAATGTGGCATTTATATTACCCTTTGCTGCTTTTAAAATGTATATATTTGATTTTTTCAGAGCTGAAAAGTCTCGAAGAACTAAGAGCTGGAAAGCAATTTTCATAGATATGTATGCTGATTTGGGAACATATATTCAATATTATGCTACACTTAAAAAAGCCTGGGATGATTTGGAAAAATATTTGTTGCAGCACTGTCCTCGGATGATTAGTTCTTTGAAAGGTATTGTTAATATATGCTTGACATTTTGAAAAGCTTTGTATCTTGATTTTTCTTTCCAGGTTTGGAATTTAACTTTACCATTTTGTATATAAGAAACTCAATAACAATTATTAGCAAATGTTGTAATTATATAAATTACAACAGGAGCCATGAATGCCAAGATTGCTGCTGTTAAGCTATGTGGTCATGTGACATTGTATTTTATTACATCACATAGTGACAGAAAAACCAGTCACAATTGCCATCATAACCCAAGAACTACCTGGAGATTTTTTGGAAGTAAAATTTTTATTTATTTCTGGGTTATAGGGATATGCAAAGCATTCCAAAGAGATGTTCTACTGAGTTCCTCTACTGAGGAGCACAAATGAAACGCTTATCTTCAAGTCATTAATGCAAGTCTTTCAATGTAAAGGGAAGTTGCAGCGCATGTACATGAACACAGAGATAGACTTAGAAACTTCCACGTGTGCCTCACTCATGAAGCATTTAATTTCAAATTTTCAATAGAGATGCTCTTTTTGTGTTCCACAGGTTACAAAGTGCCCTGTTTATATTCTGAAGATGAACCTAACATAATTATCAGAGTTGCTAACTTCCGTGGGACTTGCTGAGCAGTTTAGCATTAGGTCTTAGATTGTTCCTTGTTTATATTGTGTGAAATCGTGAGTGAAAACTTGTAACTTTTTAATATAACAGAGTGTGTTCAGGAAGATGATCTGGATGCAGTGGAGGCACAGATTGGTTGCAAATTACCTGATGATTATCGATGTTCATTTCGAATCCATAATGGACAGAAGCTGGTTGTCCCAGGGTGAGAGATTAAAATTCATTGTAATTGCTCTTTAGAATTAATGTTATGCATAAGAATTCAAAAATTACGTTAATGTTCTTAAGCATATTTTAAAACTTTTTTTTATACAAAGGTTGATGGGAAGCATGGCACTCTCCAATCACTATCGCTCTGAAGATTTATTGGACATTGACACAGCAGCTGGGGGTTTTCAGCAGCGACTAGGACTGAAGCAATGCCTTCCCTTAACCTTTTGCATTCACACTGGATTGAGTCAATATATGGCTCTGGAGAGCGTGGAGGGTCGCAATAAGTATGAAATCTTCTACCAATGTCCAGTAAGAAAGATTTATAAAAGTATTTTTAGCAGCAGAACATTGCTCACACACTTTATGAAACTGATACATAACCATGGGCATAATTTACTGTTTGTGTAGAAGTCAGCACCTTTTTCATCTGATCCCCCGCTCCCTCCTTTCAATCAGTGGCAAAAGGTCACATGATTGTTTAGAAGTTTTAACTGGTGGAGAGGAAACAGGTTTGAGAGGATAGCAAGGGTTCTTAACGGCTGTCAGAAAAGTGAAAATTAATTAGGCCATTGGGGGAAAAAACCCTTTGCATCAAAATCAACAGTCAGAGGAACTGCTAGATGAGAACTGTGAATAGGAAATAATCAGAAATAAAATATTGCATGGTGATTTCGAATAGACTAACAAAACGTAATGCAATGGTATAGCTATAGTTTTTACTTAGTGCTGTATATTATTAAGAACATTTACACTTTTGGAAATATTTGATTATCTGAATAACTTAAAAATTTGTAGACGATAATGCTCCCCTGATTTTTATAAATATTGGCATGATTTACCTATAGTAATACATTGCTTGTCAATACAATAAAAATCAAATGTAGCATATCTTTATTGTGCTAAGATATAAAAAGCAATTCTGTCATTTTCGCATCAGATTGTTCGTATATCCCTGATAACACAGGATTTTGCTTAATGGTAGAAAAATGTTCATTTATCATGTTCTTATATTGTTACATTCAAGATAAATTTCCAGTAACAACTTTTACATTGTGAAAATCACATCTGGTCTGCTTACCAGTATATCCTGTTTTTAGTTCCCCTAAAAGGAGATACCTCTCTTTCAAAATTCCCGAAACCAAAACCTTCATTTCCCAAACATATTATAATATATCTTTTCTTTCTATATAATACTAAGGTCTTCATTTTTTTCCCTTTGTAATTAATTGAATTTTGCATCAGTTGTTTAAACTATAAATCTTGGATGTAAAGTTACTTATACAGTAATATTACAACTCAGTAGCTTATTCTAAAAATATTATTGTTCTTTGCTTGTTTTAGGATTAAAATATCCGTGTAATAGGATGCATCCTAGCAGGATATTGTAATTTACTTAGAACTAGAATAACAATATTTTAAAAGTTACAAATTTAAAGGATTTAATTCATGTATTTTTAGTTATTTTTAAAACTATGTTCTTGATAATATAACAAAATTAAATTTTCCTGTTTAGTTTGCTAAATTATTATAAATGTTAATAGCAAACAATCTATTTGTACAACATACTTTTTTGAAAGAGCGAGTATGCAGGACTAAAACTCTATAAAAAGGAGAGAAATCCTACTGCTTTATGTAGTTATAAGTTTTGCCTTTTAAAAATATTTATTTTAGGATACAAATAACTTTTTTCATTTTATTTGAAGGATCAAATGGCCCGTAATCCATCTGCAATTGATATGTTTATCACAGGTAAATATGCTTTGGAACTCTAATGGAGAAACATTTTCAAGAGGAATAACGGGAAGACGATAATTAGGATGATGAGCAACATGTATATGCTTACTTCAACAGATGCTCAACCTATCTGATTTGTTACTATGTGTCTTTACAGCAGCTTTTCTCCTAGTAAATAAAGTGAGTCAACTATTGGATCAACTACAGATGAGATTATAGTCTAACATAATTGAAGCTCATCTGATTGGAGAAAGTTGATTGGCAGCTATTTAAGCACAATTTCAGGAAATAAATTCTATGGAACCACTATTAGCATGTATTTCCCTACTCTAAACATTTGTCCAGGTTATTATAAGTCTTTGAAAACAAATTTCCAATCCATCTTTATACCCCAGTGATGTCTTTTACTGTGACATTCTAGTTCTACATAAAGAGTGGGCTATTCAGCCTTTACTGTGTCACTCTGATGTTTATGTTCATAAATTATTAATATTGCACCAGCTTAAATCAGAAACCTAGCTTGTTTATAGTTGCCTTGTTGTCCATCAAATGAGACAATATATTTATTCCAAGGAAGACTTAAGTTTTATAGATTCTATTAAAGATCTAATCAATTGATCCTGGATTTTTTTCTTCAACATCTAGGTAATTCCTATTTGGACTGGTTCACCTCCTATGTTAACAATGTAATAACAGGTGGCTATCCAATCATCCGAGACCAGATTTTCAGGTATTATAAATTTTGTTTACAGTAAATGCTGCTACAATACAGTATACAATATTATATTTTATTGTAATTAAGAAAAAAACAACAGAAATTTGTATAAATGCAAATATTGATAGTATTTAGGTGTACTAATAATATGTAAATGAGAAAGCAAAGGTTTTGTACTACAGATTACAGAAACAAGCCTCACAGTCTTCTAAAAAGTATTAATATATGCAAAACTATTGAGAGAAATATGTTTTATTACATTTTAGAAAATGATTCTAACGTTCTTTAAATAATATTACATTTTTAAATGCAATATTTGTTATTTATCTGTAATACAAAAAAAGCAGGCTGTTAGGAAAAACATTTTCCTAATGTACAGATAGTCCTCGACTTATGACCACAATTGAGCCCAACATTTATGTTGCTAAGTGAGTTTTGCCCTATTTTCTTGTCACATTTGTTAACTGGATCATGCAGTGATCCAGTTAACAAGTGTGACAAGAAAAGTCATAAAGTAGGGCAAAACTCACTTAACAAATTTTACTCACTAACAAGTTTTAAATTAATAATATGGTTGTTAAATGAATCTGGTTTCCCCATTGACTTTGCTTGTCAGAAAGTCACAAAGGGGGATCACGTGACCCAGGGACACTGCAGCTATCATAAATGTGAGTCAGTTGTCAAGCATCCAAATATAAATCAAGTGACCATTGGGATGCTGCAATGGTCAGAAGTGTAAAAATGGTCAGAAGTCAAGTCACTTTTTTCAATGCTGTTGTAACTTTGAACTGACACTAAATGAACTGTCATAAGTTGACGACTACCTGAATTGTTTTGTGCTAAACAAAAGTTATGCTAAGGTTATGACAGAGGCAGTTGTTCTTGGTGGAAGCTCCTTTTCTCTGAAATAACTTGCTATTAATAACCTACCCCCCCCCCCCATCCCAACAAAAATGATTCCTACTTTCATCACTTTCTAGATATTAAAACATGGCTTTCTAGAAGGCCTTTGGAGAATGAATTATCAGCATTAGAAATGGGAGAATATGTTGGCATTAATTACTAAATTATTTTTGTTATTAAGTGATTGCTGTGATGCTGTTCCTCATTAGGTTGGGAGCCCCACTGATTGTGCAGGGTTTTCAAAATTGTACAGACAAGGTATCATGCTGTACAGTTTAGGTGATTCTGGAATAGCTTTTGGCCCTCTGAATGGCAGATGTATCTGCTCTTGGAAAATTGGATTTCCAGGCCTAGTTTTAACTAATATCATACTGTTATTTATAAGTATTTGTAGATGAAAAGTAGATGTCAGGAAATATCCATTACAATATTTAGATGTGAATTCAGTAGAAACAGCAGATGTATTAATACAGGTTTGAATAAAGTATAAAATGCACTATTTGAAACGTTGGCTTTATGTTGGCTTTAATCTTTCAATATTTATTACTTTACATATCAGATAAGAAAATTTTACTTTTTCATTTGCTAGATACGTTCATGAAAAGGATTGTGTAGCCAAAACAGGAGATATTACTGTTTCAGTTTCCACATCTTTCCTACCTGAACTCAGCTCTGTGCATCCGCCTCATTACTTCTTCACTTACAGAATCAGGTAAAATAAGTAGAATCATGTTAATGAATTACTCAGTGTGTTAACTTCATGTTTAATTACTAAAAACATTTAAAACATTTAAAATATTTTAAGAATAATTGAAAAAAATGTGCAAATACTGATTTCTATCACTTGAGAACCCAAACTAAGTTTTTGGATTATTTTGCAATATACAACACAGAGGTTTGTCTAAAAACTATTCCAGTTCAGTATTTTTTTCCTGTAATAATCACATGTTGTTTCCATAAGTGTCAGGTTGGTTTCCTTAGTGTACAGATAGTCCTCAACTTGCAACAGTTCATTCAGTGACCGTTCAAAGTTACAATGGCACTAAGAAAAGCAACTTATACCATTTTTCAGAGTTATGACATTTGTAGCGTCCCCATGGTCACACAAACAAAATATGGACACTTGGTAACTGACTCACATTTATGACGTTTGCAGTCTCATGTGATCACTTTTTGCGACCTTTTGACAAGCAAGGTCAATGGGGAAGCCAGATTCATTTAACAAACAGGTTACTAACTTATCAATTGCAGTGATTCATTTAACAACTGAGGCAAGAAAGGTTGTAATATGGGCAAAACTCACTTAAATGTCTCACTTAACAACAGAAATATTGGGCTCAATTGTGGTCATAAGTCAAGGACTATCTGTACTTTTTAAAAACACTTTACTTGTATTTCCAATACAGTCAAAATGTATTTATCTCCACAGGAAAAAGCTTTTTATTGCATCTTAATATGTGGTTATGTTAACCAATTTTGTTGTATTTAAGTACAATGACAATAAAGATTATACTTATACTTATGTAATATAGTTCTGCATATAATATCATAGGGATGCGGTGCTCAGTGGCTAAGAAGCTGAGCTTGTCGATTAGAAAGGTCAGCAGTTCGGTTATTTGAATCCCTAGCACCACGTAATGGAGTGAGTTCCCATTACTTGTCCCAGCTTCTGCCAACTTAGTAGTTAGAAAGCACATAAAAGTGCAAATAGAAAAAATAGGAACCACCTTTGGTGCAAGGTAACAGCATTCCATGCGCCTTAGGCATGGCCACATGACCACGGATATGTCTTTGGGCAGCGTTGGCTCTTCGGCTTAGAAACAGAGATGAGCACTGCTTCCTAGAGTCAGGAACGACTAGCACATTTGCAAGGGGAACCTTTACCTTTACTTATATCAGTCATTTATCACAGAATGCTCATGATATTAGTAGAATACATATGGTACCTTCTGGCTAATTTATTAATATATTTTTCTTAAATGATACTTTAAAAAAGATGCTCAGAAGTTTTTATTGTATCACTGATGAATATGTGATGCTGTATACTGTATATGAAAAGCAGAATTTCTGCTGTTTACTTTTTAAAAAATTGTTATTTCTTTTTTAAATACCTACTTTTCTCAAATTACATTGCACTCATAAGTTGATATGCAATGTATATAGCATACATCCTGCTTCCTTTAGAAAAATATTTCTACAAGAGTAAACAAATTAATATTTCTGGACAATGTATGCTGCTATGCTGTGTAAAGGACACATTTCTAAAAGAAATGTTTTGTGTAATTTATTAGAATTGAGATGTCCAAAGATGCACTTCCAGAGAAGGCTTGTCAATTAGATAGCCGGTACTGGAGAATAACAAATGCCAAAGGTGATGTGGAGGAGGTTCAGGGTCCTGGAGTAGTAGGTAAGGGATATTGTTTCAAAATGTTGACTAAATGAAGAAATGATTGGTTGATTTGCTCAAAATAATAAAAATGTTTGATTAAATTGGCTGTTTAGTTTAAAGAAAAAAACACAAGCTGCTATGCTCAGTCTAGAATTTATTTCACAATAGATGAAGACCTGTACATCCATGTTCACATTAAATTTAAATTTCAGTATTCTGATTGTCATAGAGCAACCACGAGATCCATACGAAATGCATGACATCTTATTTGTTTCAAGCCACTATTTGTTACAAACTATTGAATGACATTTTAAAATAATTATTTACTTCTGACATACAATTTGGTTTTAATTTACATGTACTTGATTGTAAAGTTCTCTAATCATTTTATTTCTGCAGGAGAATTTCCAATAATTAGTCCTGGTCGAGTCTATGAGTATACTAGTTGTACTACATTTGCTACTACATCAGGATATATGGAAGGATACTATACATTCCATTGTTTATACTACAAAGATAGATTTTTTAATGTTACCATTCCTAGATTTCACATGGTTTGCCCAACATTCAAAGTATCCATAGCACGTATGGTAAGTTGAAGCAACTTGGTTTAGGCAATAATGTTTATATCTGGTCCCTAAGTACTAGTAGACTTGTATTTTTAAATAGTATTCTTTTTGCATGAAAATTATCAAACAAGGCAACATACTCTATGAACAGACTCCTCGTTGCTTTCATCAAACTTACTTGCAGCTTCCCTGTTTCATCATAGGATGGTCATAATATGGTACAATTCATAGCTTTCAGAATCAATTAACAACTAACTAGTCTACTTCAAATTGGATGTTCAACAATCAAATTGAACTATTATTTACTATCAAATTCAGATAGTAAATACGTGTTAAATATGCAGAATGGAGGCTCTATTACAATTATTGCAAAAATCCATAAGGGCTATGTAATTTCATTTAAAAGTATAATCCAACAAGATGAATTTTAGATAAATGATTAATATATAATTACAATGATGCTTACATTAGTAGCTAAGAATGAAATATTTTTTGACAGGATTGTTTTGGACTACATCTTTAGTGACAGTAATTTATTAATGTAGGTACTCTCTATAATGGTGTAAATTAGGCCTGTCAAACTGGCGGCCCACGGGTCGGATGTGTCACGCTCAGGCCACGCCACCCCAGTTCCACAAAAGCAAAAATCATTGCAATATGTCACAATATCTCACATGATGCAATTGAGTTTGACACACGTTGTGTAAATAAAAAAGAAGCAGATCTTGTCTTGATGTGCTTTGTTAAAAAAAAACCTGATAAACAATCTCTGTAAATTACTAAGATTCATAAAACATTTAAAAGCATTCCAATACACAATAAAATATTCTATATAGTATTTTAATAAAAAATGATGTGCATGAATATTTTACTCATTGAACCTTCTACAAAAATTGAAATAGCTGATTAAGAAACAGAATATTAGATTTAGATTCAGTTTTATATCCTATTTGGTTAAAAATTCATGTTTGCTTTCTATTTACCTGCATGGCCTACTTAACAGAATGTTGAGTCCCAATTATTTAGGTACTTTACATAATTCAGAAATACTGTACATAACTGAGTAGTGATTTCTAGTATATTCAATAGTTTTGTAAGTTACAGTTTGTATGAGATATCTATTAAAATGTTCCATTTAAATTTATTATTTGATAAGTAGAATATGGAACTAGCAAGAATTTAGTCAAATATTTAGCCAGCCAATTGTTAAAACAAGTTAAAAGTATATGGATGTCACAAAAAGCAAAAATTAAATATTAATATATTAACTTCGTTGTGATTCTGTTACTGTGTTTTATTGAGATGGAAATATAAGTATTAGAGAGCTAGTTTGGTGAAATGGTTGAAGCATCAGGTTAGAAACCAGGAGACCATGACTTCTAATTTCGCCTTAGGCACAAAGCCAGCTGGGGAATCATGAGCCAGTTACTCGCTCTCAGCCCTAAGAAAGGAATAATAGCAAGAAACGTCTGAAAAACCTTGCCAAGAAAACTGAAGGAACTAGTACAGGTAGTTGCCAGGAGTCAATACTGACTTGAAGGCACCAAAACTAATAATAATTATTGTCATTATTATCAATCCTAGGGTGATTCTTTAAAGAAACTGAAAATCTAAATTATGTTGCCTTTCCTGTGTTTAGGAAACCAATCACAATGATTGTGCCATGGATGAGGAGGAAGACTCGACAGATACTGACGAATATGAAGATAGACATAGAATTCTAGGCATTCCGATTCCTTCTGGGCATTGTCCACGTCATACGTGATCAGACTTTCAAAACAATGTTTGGGGTTCTGTGAATAGATGAGCATATATGTGTGTATGTGTATGTATACACACACAAATGCATATATAAATATACAAGCACAACACACATGCATGTGTGTATGCATGTATGTATATATTAAATACTTGACTGTGGAGTTACTGATATGAATGCTGATACTGCTTCTGGCTTGTACCTGATCAGGCGTACAAACAAGATTTTCCTTTATTTTTCATTTGTTTTGAAGATGAGGTAAGATGGAAATGCAGTAGCATGGGAACCTTAATTATTTTGAAAAACTACATTGGGAATAATTTAGTACTGTATATATAAAAGTTATTTAAATGTAGAATGGTGCTTGGTTTTATATATATATAAAACACTAATGGCAAATAAAATAGTAATAGGCATGCCATTTTCGCAACAGTTTTGTATTGTTACCTCTGACATAAGTGAATGAAATATTTAAAGTGTTTATGATCTTTGGGTTGAATTGGGTATTCTTGTATTGTTAAGATTAGGACATATAACAGGAAACTAAAATTATTAGAAAAAACTGTCATGTTTTTAATCCTGCATTCATTCTCATAATAGATCTTCTACAGTCCTTCACTTCGGTTGAACTGCATCAGATTATGAAATGCAAATTTCCTATTACATTTTCTCATTTATTATCTAATAAAAATATGTAAATAGCATTCATCCTTCAAATGCCATTTATCTAATGTGATAAATGATTAGAACTTTGATTTAAAGATAAACCTTTTGTGTTTTCTGAATAATATATGGATTTTTATAATTTCTAAAAACAAACCATTTGAAAAATAGTCATAGTTAATCTGCATCAAGAGTTATTGTAAAGATTTTGGAAAAGTGAAAAAGTTGAAACAGATATTTATATGGTACTTAGACCCACTGATTTTAGAAAAGCTTTTGCACAAACATACTATAAGACTGAATGTTAAATCCTTAATACTGGGAGCTCTGTATAGATCCTGGTTTCAGAGTTGTTGTAGATGGAAGTAATAAATTGCCATACCAGGGATTTACAAGAATTACTGTATGAACAGTGTCTATTTTTATTTAGGAATAGGAAAAAAATGGCTTTCCTAACAAATTGGAAAAGAAATATAGCATAAAAGGAACATGTTTATCATTCAAAAGAATAATGACATGAGAATGTGTGAGATAAAAATTCATACAGTAATTACAGTAACTTCTACATAATATTTTTGTATAAGATGAATTAATTGTTAGTTATGAAGCAAAAATTAAACTTCAAGACAATGGATCTAAAATTTAATGTAAAATGTATTGGGAAAATTGGAGGAAAAACTGTTTGCACCCTAGACTTCTGCCCATTTTTTTCAGAAGGATTGAAACAAACTTTTAATGGCCAAAGACTTGATGTTTTTGTACAGTAGTAATTATTGTAAAACAAATAGGAGTATATCATGCATAGTGATAGAGACAAGATTTGGGTATTTCCCCTCCTTCAAATTACATATGATATGCAATTTTATACTTTAAAGTTTTTTTAAACTCTGTTAAGGCTGTTATAAGACTTGTACTACAGTTTCTTTTTGCACTGAAAAAGGAAATCAGAATATCAAAAAATTGGTCTGTATGTACAGGGTCAGGGGTTATTACAGCAGGATATTTTCTATGATGCTGTCCCGTAACTTCTAGTCTAATGCTTCTTTGTATATGAGACACTTTTAGATTTACTGGGCTTGTTCTATTATTGCTAGTATAGGTAAAAATATTAAGACAATGGATTAGGATACTTAAAATCATACACTCAAGTATGTTGCCTTACAAGATGCCATTGTATTGCATCCAACTCAATAATTCTCTTTTTATACAAATAGCATTATTAAATACACTACATTTTATTTGATGATGTGCTTCTTGCATTGGAGCTTTATGCTTGACATTGCTTGATTAATTTATTACATTTTCACTGTCTTTTTTCCCCACTGTCCATTTCTATGCAACTCCAGGGTTTTACAAAAAATGAGGAAATCTGCATAATGAAAACAGGAGCAAACTATTTAAAAGGCAGCCTGCATATGACCAGTCCCCAAATCCTCAAAAGAACACTAGAACTTAAACGATTTGCGAAAAATGAGATTTTGACATTCCCTATTTCAGGGGACATGGTGTCCTACAGCATGGGGACAACTACAGAAAAACCTGTGATTATTCCTTAATCTCCCGTTGGATGAAAAGTCGTCTGCAGGAATGCATAAATTGAAAAATCTTTATAGGAGATAGTTGGAAGCCACATCCACACAGGGTTTTAAGGGTAACAGTCAGAACTCTGAATTGAACCTACAAATAAGTTAGCAACTATTGCTATTACAGCAAAGCACTTCTGAAAAACCTTACTAAGAAAAATGCAGACTTGTCCAGGCAGTCTCTAGGAGTCAATACTGAGTCAAAGCACACACAAACACACAGTTTGATACCTCATTTATGTGGATGTCAAACTTGCTGTATCAGACTAAGCAGCTGCTGCAGGCATATCATCATTAAAGGATAAAGTGTGGCAACACTGTGTTGCTAGATTGTTATATAGCCCTTGCCAAGCTCTGCAACTTAGTCTCATCCTGTTAAGAGTATAATTCAGTTAACTGCTGGGCATGAAAGTGCGAGAGTGCCATATTGCCTTCACCTCAGACAATGGAAAATTCTTGATGTTTCCTGACATGGTAATGAATTCAATGTGCAATGGACTTCCTTGGACTCACTGAACAAAGTAGTGTTTCAGATTAAATGCCTGAAAATAGTGCTATATTGACATTATGCATGGCTAGATTTTCGAAGTTGCCCCTATATCATTAGTCTTGGTTGATTCCAAAAATGTAACATCAGCTCAGGCTGGTTGATATTTGGACAGAGTTGGCAGGACTGTAATCTAGACAAAGTTTTTTTTTTGGGGGGGGGGGGGATTCAGAAGTCAGGAGTGGCAAATTATATTGTTGCCAAGTAAGTTACATGGAATGCATGGTTGCCAGGCACTGAGCTTGACTTGAGAGAGTCCCTACCTTTTAAGACCCTGCCATAGGCATCTGGCTGACCCTTGCTGCAAACCATGGCAATGGTGGGTTTACATTTTTTTACTACCTGGTTTGCTCATGCACGCACACGCGCAATACTTCTGCTCATGTATAGAAGTGTCCAGGTGGGTGGGTGGAGGCTCCCGCCACACCACTACTGGTTCACCTAATCTGGGCCGAACCGGGGGTAACCCACCTCTGGTTCAAGGCCAGTAGAGGTTTTTTAAAGCTAATCCTAAACACAAAACTAAGATGCTGAAAAATGGAACATTTCTCATGGCATCAATCAAAAGAAACATGTAACAATTGCGTGTTTTCATCCCTGGAAAGCAACACAAAAGAAGTCATAGCAAAAAAGAGAAGGGTTGCAAAAAGAAAAGTCCCTGGTCCCTCTCACCCTGGGAAGAGAGGTTGGCTGCCTTCCTCTTTGTAATTCAGATCCTAGCTCCTCCTGGTGCCTCTTGCACATCTTGTTTTCCTTTTCTTTAGATTTATATTATGGATTTACATGTGAATAGTGGTTTTACTGCCTTTCCCTGTTAGTAGGGCTGGCTGCTAAGTAAGCACTGAAGGAGGTAAGAAAAGTGTCCCAAATGAGACAGGACAAATACCAGAGATATCCCTGAATTCAGAAATGCATCCATCCATCAATATAATTTTCAGAGGTGGGGGTTGATGTTCCCCAATTACCAACAGTAACGTGTGCTACTGTTTGGAGTACATTAACAGTGGGTGGAATATCGTTTTGCTAGTTGCAGAGAGTCCAACCAGACTGATAAATGTGGAGTCTCCCTTGAAAAGATTGCCCGCATATGGTGCTGAGACTGACGGGGTACTTTTCTAAGGCCAATGCCAGGTCTCTCCTCCCCTATTTGATTGTTTGCTTACTGACAAAAAAAAAGGTAACTTCTCTTTTTGGCCGCTGAGGTGAGGCTGACAGTTGCTTTTGCCGCAGACCGGCAGTAGGGAGCCGAAGGCGGAGCCTGCTGGTGCCCCAGAGCCGTTCAAGTTTAAGGATTTAGCGGGCGGCCGCAAGGAAAAGACTTCGGCTCAGCAGCTCGGCGCGCCTTTGAAGCAGCAGTCCGGGTGAGCGAAGGCTAGTGGGGTCCAGGGTTGCGTGGCCCTCGATTCGTTCGGGCTCCGAAGGAGCAATCTCTTCCTAAGCCCGGTCGCATGTGGGGCATCCAGAGAGGAGTCTTGAGATGGGCGCTTGCTGGTTGAGGGAGGTGAAAGCTTGTGACGCTTCAGGGCTGCATTCCCCGGCCTTAAAACTAACGGGCAAGGCCCGATCATAAGGGCATTTTTACACCAGGAAAAACTGGGCTCTCGAGCCTTTAGCTGCGGGTTTAGAAAAGCTTCGGCCGCGTTCAGGTAGGAATGCTGTCCCCCCCCTCCTTTTCTTATGTCTTTAGGTTTCGTCCCTTCGCGGAAGGCGACAGGATGATACCTTACAACATTTTAGTTGCTGCTGCTCCCGGTTTTTTGATAAGCCGGACGCCCTTCAGAGGCGTTTAGTATTCTGTTTGTCCGGAGTCTCTTTAGTTGAGACTGGTGGGGGGAGGGGGAGGTTTTGAATGTAATGTGCAGTCTTGCTGCATTTAGAGACTTTTCCAAATGCATGTAAAATGTTAGTGATTTTATAAGTTAAAGGGCAAAAAATGCAACATCATACAATTAAACCACTGTCGGCATCATAAGCAGAGAAAAGTGGAAAAGAACCAAAACAAGATACACATCACAAGACCCAGTGAGGAATAGTAACACAATTTAGAGCAAACTCCCTCCTTTCCTATATTATTAAATCTAGGCCAATGTTCCATCTTTTCATTTCTTCAGCATAAGGACATTTCAAAGGGACCCTTCGGCTGTTTTGGCCAAGAGAAGCACTGAATGTTTGCCCTATGTGTAGTGCTGAAGGACAATGGACTTTCACAAAGTCCTCTTCTGAAGGAGATCTTGCCTCTTGGCATTGGTCTGCCTTCCGAAATGGTGCTGATTATGGTTTGAATAATTCTTTGTATTGTGGGATGAAATTATTTCTAGCCAGTCCTGTAGGACTTCATAAACATCTAGGAATGATATGTTTGTGACCAGATGAGGTCAGTGTTTCCTTAGTCTTTTTACTAAAATAAGATCCACACCACTCTTTGCCTACTTAGTTTATGAGCATTATTTCTAAACGTTTCTTAGTTTATAACCATATATAGTGGATAGAATTTTCGATGTGAATAGGCGCCCTTCTTTTTAAGAGACGCCTGTACTTTTCTGGCAAAATTCTATAGTGGAGCCATAACTTTTATACCATTCAGACTTGATGCAATGAATATGGGCAATACAAAACAACTTCCTACCCACCTTATCCCCTTATGATTAACAAGAGGAAACAGATAGGCTTAAGACTGAAAATCCTCAACAGCAATGATCATATTCTTTTCTCCCACTCAGAACATTGCTGGTGGGAAAATTCAATTTGTGGAAACTTCCACAAATAAACTGGAATACCTGTGATAATGTAAACAGTGTCTCAATAACAAATCTTCCTTTCCGGTAGAAGAGGTGCCCTCCTCCTGCATTCAGAGACCTCTTAGCTTATTCTAGCTAGTTTAAATTGTTTCCTAAATATTGCACCTTTATTAATTTCTGTACTTATTCTGTTAACAGAATGAGGAGAATATTACTCAGCAATTATTTGAATCTCACACACAAGCACATTTTGTTGCAAGGTACAATGCATTTTCCCTGCATGTAATCACTGTGCAAGCAGATCAATATGATAGAGAAGATATTGATTACTTAGATTAGTTTGATTAGAGAAGATTGGGTATACCCATGCCATAGATAGCATGCCACTGATAATAATTACATCAACAGTTTTAGCATGTTTATGCTACTCTGTGCAAACTAGATTTCTATTGTAGATATTACCTTGCAAGCTAATATATTGTTCTTTACATTCCACCTTCCACACAATCAGGATGATAGGTTATTGCAGCATTTGGTATTGGCTCTAAACACAAAAGTGGGGGAACTATACTATGGCAACTTCTTTACCCTCCTTTTTTCCTAGTTTTCCCCTAAACTATATCTATCCATTCATGCAGAATATTTGTTGGGCTGCTTCTTCCATTCAAGTTTAATTGTGGTGTATGCATGTGTGTGTGTGAGAGAACATTCATTCTTGTCTTTCTGCAAATTCAGAGTTTTCTTGAATATACTGGTGTTCCTAACTTACGCTGAAGCCAAAACAACTTGCAATCCAATATATTTCTAATCCAAAAAGATACCATTGAACTGAATGAGCCTTATAGCCAGCTAAATAATATTGTAGCCTAAATCCTGACAGCAAAACCAGCTAGGCAACTTCATGCAAAGTAAAGGATATCTGTTGGCCATGCTGACTGAGAACTGTGGAAAAATGCCAGATTGGAAGAGACAACTTTAGTTGTCTGGTTTCTGGGGACAGATTTTAATGGGCAAAAACAGTGCATGGAGGAACTCCTTTCATAAAGCATATTGCCTTACTACATACTACATGGTGGGTTTTTTTTTTTTTTTTTTTTTTTTTTTGTATTTTTCTTCCTCTGGTTCTTGTGAAAGCTTTGTAAACCTTCCAGGCACAATCCTAATGCATTCTTGGCAAATGCCTAGTCATGAATGCTGCCACCGCCCACTTTATTCCAGGCAAGCAGTACATCACTAATTCATATCAAAATCTGGCTTAAAGAACTAGAAGGGAGAAGAGAGAAACAAAAGGACAAAGAAAAATACTGCAACACAGCAGCAGCTATGAGTGGACCTCAGAAATAATAAGGAGCTGTCTGCCTCCTTTTTTAAAAAACTCGAGTGGAGGGGTGGGGTGGGGAAGAATCTTCCTTCTTGTTACTGACTTTTCAGGCTTTGATTTTCATAGGCTTCATTTACTTGGATAGACAGATCAGATTTTATTTTACCCTTTTGAGTTACCTTCTGTATTCATGGTCTCATGTATGATTATACTTCTAGAAAATGGACAAAATAAACTACATTCTCCTAACAGCATTCATTATCCTAACCATATCCTGCACTTCTGGTAAGTATTGTGATATTTTGGCATTTTTAGTAACTTCATTTGGGATGAAGTAAAGCAGTAGACAATACTCTGTAAACAGAATTAGATGTATCCAATAGCATTTACCCTTACTGCAGTCCATTAATATGCTTTCTGGATAAAAGTCTCTAGAGATTTTGTTATATACGTAAGTGCTATACTATGTCTTCTAAATAATGTATATACGATGCATTTAGCTAAACAGGAATGAAACTTTAAATGCGGGAGGCTATAGAAACACTAGGGACCCAGATTGTTGGGGGCAATATGCTGACTCTGTAAACTGCTTAGAAACGGATGTAAAACACTGTGAAGAGGTATATAAGTCTATTGCTATTGCTTCCATAATGAATAATGTCTGCACGCATATTTGTAATGCTAGGCAGATAGCAAAAGTCGGCCCTTCATTTTGCCGCAAGCAGTACGTGATAGGTACAGTATATCTCAGTCGGAATGGGACAACTCGGCGCAACCGGCTCACCACCACCAATTCACTACTGTCGTTGCTTCTCCCAACCCATTGTTGCCAAGTTTTTGCAGGACAACTCAACATGGCCAATTCACTGTAGGCAGAGCACAGAGTGGCAGTGGTGGCCGGGTGCTTCCCATTTTCACATCCCTTGCCACCAGCACTGCACCAAGCTTTAATCCATTCAGAGTTCAGGCTGAGTGGTGGAAGTGAGGTTCGAGCCTTTCAATGGCAGCAGCAGTGGACAAGGAGTGGAGAGGCAATGACGGCTAGGTGTGTCCCATTTTCACATACTGTACATCCCACCACCACCACCACAGGCCATTTGGCACTGGTGGGTGGGATGGGCGATGGAGAGGCTGTAGCAGCCGTTGTATCTCATTTTCACACATCTCACCACTGCCATAGAACAGCCAAAATACTGCTGTCACTAATGGCCTGTGGCAGTGGGTATTAAAATGACCACCGACCCCCTGCCTGCCCGACACTCTGCCAAGCGGCTCATATGCCAAATGGCTTGGAAGTCAGCGTGGCAGCAGCTGCAGTGACATGAAAATGGGAAGTCCCCAGATGCTGCTGCTGTCGTTGAGTTCTGCCACCTGCTCTCTCAGCTGCCCAGCTTGTTCTCCCCCTGGTGGGAAATCACTGGCTACCGCTGCTGCTCTGCACTCTGCTCACCCACTCACTTGCCCACCCAGCTCTCCCTCCAGCTATCCATGGCAAGTGGCCCCATGACAAATTGGCCATGTTGAGCTGTCCTGGGATGACTTGGTGGTGGCAGTGAGTGGTCAAGCCAAGCTGGCTGTACTAAGTTGTCCTAGATCCTGCCTCAGTAGGGTGTTTGAAATTCTGGATAGCCAGAAAAGTAGTTTGAGTTCCTTTCCATATTCGGCTATTCATATATAAACATTTTAATCAGATGTCTATTTTACAATGTTCAAATGTTGGAGAGTTAGATGAGTCCAAGCTCTGAATATTATTATTTTTATCTGTCAATTATCAATAGAAAAAAAAGGCTGTTTATCTCATGGTTTGCTAGATTGCTATAGTTCTTTTTCAACTGATTTCCTAAATTCATGTGCTAATTTTTTCTTTTAAAAAGAGAAGGGTTAAAAAAAAGTTGTTTTGCCTGGATGGCCAATTAAACAAAAATCTTAGTAGAAATAAAATAAGATTTCTGGAGGAACAGCAGATTTCAGCAGATTCAACCCATATATTTTTTTTCAACTCAATCTGGATCACTTTCACAACCTGTCTCTTGCCAAAATCTTAAAGCAGCTTTAATCAAATATTCTGCTAGTCCTCATATGCATAAAATTTAAAGGTTCCCCTCCCTTAGTTTACCAAGCAAGACTGTTACTACGTGACTGAGATACTAGATGTAAGATAAGTGAATGGTTCTACAGAAGCCTGGCAGATAAAAAAGATACTGTTTATGTTTCAGGCTATGCACTTCGATGTTATTTCTGTGAACAAAGTCCTTTTCTCTGTAGAAGCAACCTCACCTGTTCTGAGGAAGAAGACGCTTGCTTGCAAATTAGAATGGGTATGTATACACTGCAAGAATAAACTGAATTTTGGCATACCTATGTTCTGTATAAGTATGTTCTGCTACAAGTGTGTATATCCTCTGAGAAGTTAAGCTCCACTGTTAAGTAAATCACAAGTTGTGATTTCGTACACTCTCATAGTGAGTATGAGGCTGTCGCTATAGAAGTTTTTCTGTCAGATTCCAACACATTATTTTAAAGCTTTTGAACTAAAAAAAAAAAGAGGTAGTGAAATGATATTTTTGCTTATTAAGAAAAGAACACATGTCCATTATCAAATCTTAGTATGTCACATTTTTTAAAGAAGGCAAAATGCTGTTTGAAATCCTGATGGTTGGAACAGTTGCCAAAGGAAAAATGATAAAACTCAAGGATTATAACACAATGCTTTTTCAAGAATATTCATAAATTGTAACACTCATGATGGCTGAATGCAGGTAATCCTCAATTTACAACAGTTCATTTAGTGACCTTTCAAAGTTACAACAGCACTGACAAAAGTGACTCATGACTGTTCCCCATGGTCATGTGACCAAAATTCAAATTGGCAACTTACATATATTTATGACGGTTAGGGTGGCCTGAGGGTCATGTGATCCCCTGACAAGCGAAGTCAATGGGGAAGGCAGATTCACTTAGCAACCATATTATAGCACTAATTTAACACATACAGTGATTCATTTAATCACTGTGGCAAGAAAGATCACAAAATGAGGCATAACCCATTAACAAATGTCTCACTTAACAACAGAATGTTTGGGCTCAATTGTGGTTGTAAGTCAAGAACTACCTGTATAGGAAATTATCCTAAAAAGAGAAATCTGCAGAAGCTAGAAATTATCCTAAGTAATCCACTCTGGTAAATTACTTAAATCAATTAGAGGCTTAATTAACCTCTGTGGGCACTTTGACACCAGGGGTGGGTTCCTGCCACTTCTAAACTCTTCTATAGAAGAGGTTCTACAAATCTACAGTGCCGTTTAGAACCGGTTCCAGCTCCCTCCCCCCGCCTGTCTGCACATCATCAAAATGAAGAGCGAGAGGAGGAATTCTGGGAGTTGAAGTCCACAAGTCTTAAAGCTGTCAAGTTTGAACACCCCTGCATTTTTTTTCCCCAAAGGGTTAGGGGTGCAAGGGTCTCGTAACTTGACAGCGTTAAGACTTGCACACTTCAATGCCGGAGTTTCTGAGCCAACATGACTGGAGGAGGAATTCTGGGAGTTGAAGTCCACAAGTCTTAAAGCTGTCAAGTTTGAACACCCCTGCGGGTTTTTTTTCTAAATGATTAGGAGTGCAAGGGTCTTGTAACTTGACAGCTTTAAGACTTATGTGCTTCAAATGCCAGAGTTTCTGAGCCAACATTTTGGTTGCTAAGCAAGAGCATTGTTAAGTGAGTTTCACCACATTTTACAAGTTGGCCACGCCCACCCGGTCACATGACTGCCAAGCCACTCCCATTCAGTCACATGGCTGGCGTGCCACTCCCACAAAGCAGGCCACACCTACAGAAGAGGTTCTAAAAATTTTTGAAACCCACCAGTTTGACACGTACCTTGTCCCCCATCAGACTTTTTGTCTCATTAGGATTTTTAACAGGAGGCGTCTGGCAGCAACTTTTTCTGACTTAACACATTTTTACTAAAAGGCATTCATAAAAGGCTTTTGTAAGCTACAAGAGTTCATGAAAGCTTATGCCTGTTAGTAAAATGTATTAGCTGGGAAAAGTGCTACTAGAGTCCTGATTTTTTGCCACCATAGATTAATGTTTCTCCTCCAACAATGTTAATAAAATTATGAGTTCAATCATACCCCTACAAAAAGGTGATAAAAAAGCACTTGGAAACCTAACCTACGGTAGTTTGACAAGAATGCTCAGATTCAATTTCGGTTTCCTGAAAATTACAGTCTTATTTAATATGAGTTTTCTATTCCTGAAGTCATCCACGTCCCAAATCTGAACCTTACTCCTTCAGCTTTTCAACTAGGGTGGGCTCAGAAATTAAAAAGGGCTGTACAAAGTTTTGGATTATGAGTACAACTGGGTGCTTAACAGCATCATTCCTTTGGCCCCAATTCTGCTTTTATCTCCAGAAAACTGCTTTCTAAGATCTGGATGTGACAGCTTGAGTCCCTCCAGAAATATTATACCAACAGATGTTAATATTACAAAAGTATATATGAACTTAATGAAAGAGTGACATTCTATAGAAAGAGCATGCAAGCATCCTTTTGTTTCGTCTTTTAATGACCCCTTAATCCCTTGCATCGGGGTGGAGTCAGGGCAACTGAATGGAGCTCAGTGTTCACTGGCCGGATGACTTTCCTGTCGCCAATGCAGAGTTCGCAGCAGATATTTACTCATTGCGCCCAGAGAGAGAAATATCTGCCTCTACCTAGGATCGAACTCACAGCTTCCTGTTTGTGAGGCTCCACCTCTAGGCCACCGCACCACTCGCCTGCAAGCATCCATGAGAAATAAAAAAGAATGAATTATGTAAAATCATTGCCCATCACCATCATGGTTTCTCTTTTCCATTGGGAGAGGTACCTGAAAACAATCACTAATTCACAGATTGATAAGATTGCTTTTCTTTCAACTAGGTCATTGTGTTTGTTTGTTTTGTTTTATTTTTATTGGATTTATATGCAGCCCTTCTCCCAAAGGACTCAGGGCGGCGTACAACATTAAAAAACACACATCCCGAAAAGTTAAAAAGAAATTAAATATATATCCAAAAAAACCCCAAATCGAATTTATAAAACAATACATTTAAAAAATGAGTTAAAATTAACAGGCCAGGCCGGCTTGCTGGAAAAGCCAACTTTTTAGGGCGCGTCGGAAGGACCGGAAGTCAGGGATTATGCGAAGCTCCGGGGGCAGCTTATTCCAGAGGGAAGGCGCTCCCACAGAGAAGGCTCTCCCCCTGGGGGTCACCAGCCGACACTGTCTGGCCGACGGCACCCTGAGGAGGCCAACTCTGTGGGATTGTACTGGACGGTGGGAGGCTACTGGTGGCAGTAGGTACCCTGGGCCTAAGCCATGGAGCGCTTTAAAGGTCATAATTAATACCTTGAATCGCACCCGGAAAACAACCGGCAACCAGTGCAAGCCGCCTAAAAGGGGTGTAACATGGGAGCACCTAGGTACCCCTATGACAACCCGCGCGGCCGCATTCTGGACCAGCTGAAGCCTCCGGGTGCTCTTCAAGGGCAGCCCCATGTAGAGAGCATTGCAGTAGTCCAGACGAGAAAGGACGAGGGCATGAGTGACTGTGCACAGAGCATCCCGATCCAGGAAGGGGCGCAACTGACGTACCAGGTGAACCTGGTAAAAGGCCCCCCTGGTCACGGCCGTCAGGTGTTCTTCTAAACTAAGCCGCGTATCCAGGAGGACTCCCTGATTGCGAGCCTTCTCTGAGGGGGCTAAAATTTCTCCCCCTATCACCAAAGATGGAACAAGGTGTACAAATCGGGATGACGGAAACCACAGCCACTCAGTCTTGGAGCGATTGAGCTTGAGCCTGTTCCTCCCCATCCAGATCCGCACAGCCTCCAGGCATCGGGACATCACGTTGAGGGCATCGTTTGGGTGGTTTGGGGTAGAGATGAAAAGTTGGGTATCATCAGCATATTGATGATACCGTATTCCAAAACCACAGATGATCTCGCCCAGCGGTTTCATATATATGTTGAACAGGAGGGGTGAGAGAACCGACCCCTGGGGCACACCACAGAGATTGGCCTGGGGGTCGATCTCTGCCCTCCACTCAAAACAAACTGTGACCGATCCGACAGGTAGGAGAGAACCACCGTAAAACGTGCCCCCCACTCCCAACCCCCCGACTTGTCGCAGTAGGATATCATGGTCGATGGTATCAAAAGCCGCCAAGAGGTCTAATAGGACTAGGACAAAGGAGCAGCCCCTGTCCCGGGCCCGCCATAGATCATTGACCAACGCGACCAATGCTGTCTCCATGCTGTACCCGGGCCTGAACCCCAACTGAAACGGATCCAGGTAGACAGCTTCACCCAGGTATTGGGGAAGCTGATGTGCTACCACACTCTCAACAACCTTTCCTACAAAGCGAAGGTTGGAGACCGGACGATAGTTGGCTAAAGAAGCTGGGTCCAGGGAAGGCTGGGTCCAGGGAAGGCTTCTTAAGGAGGGGCCCTCACCACCCCTCCTTCAAGATTTCCTGCCAATCAGGGGACAAAATACAAGAGGAGAAAGGTCTCTCTAAACTCTTTGCCCTAATTGGCAAAGTAGAAATTGAAAGATTTATAATCATAATTTAATTCTTAAAGGAGCTGCAACTTGTTTTCAAACTTTTACAGAGTTTGAATAAATAGAGAAGCATTATGCTCATTTGAGATCTGAAGTCTTTCTAAATCCTTTTTGAAGCATGCTTGCTCAGCCCTATAATGTATGCTTCCTATATGCCAATGGTCCATACAGCATCTTCTTCATGGATCTCTCAATCCACGGATAACAAAATTAAAACACCATTCTTGCAACTCATCAAAGTTTATAGTCACAGACTTCCGGTTCTGGCGGCTACGGCAACGGGCAAGAACTTTGCCCGCTCCCGCTCTTCGGTGGGCTTCCCCTGTCTTCGGGGGGGCACAGGACGCCCCGGAGAGGCGTCCTGCCGAGGGAGCGGCTCGCGGAAGGCTCTGGCACCGGCGGCGGCTGGTGGGGGCTTCTCCGCTTTGCTCCAGGCACCGGGGAGCAGTTTCGGAGGGCGCGCCTGCATCTCGCTCTATGCTGATCGGAGAACGCAAAACTGAAGGAAGCAGCGGCGGTGCGGTGAGATGCTTCCTCTCTTCATCCCCTTACTTTTGAGTTGATGGACTTTTCACTAATTTTAAAAGTTAATCTTTCGGATTTATTCTTGGAGGAGCAGCTGGAGGGGAGGGGGATTTCCCCCCCCCTTGGACAAGCGGCTTGTAAAAATTCTGCTCTCGCCCCCAGGGGAAGGAGGAGGGAGGAGAGCCAACTAATGATGCCTCACCCCAGTAAAAGTGTTTTTCATGGGACTTAGTTCCAGAACTTATTGATGACCTGAGAACTTTGTGAACTTTTAAAATTTTTCCTATGCCTCTGAGCCCAAAGCTGGCAGGGCAAGATGGCACACTTCCGTTGTCTTCATGAACTGTGAAACCTGACTCCACCTTTAAAATTCAGGCTTCCGGTCTTTGTCTCCGTGTCACCCAGAGGAATCTCTTGTGGATTGTTATTTCCTGAACTCTTTGGAGAAAAAGCTTTCATCTATTGCTAGATTGACTAAAGAAACTCCCACCTGTTTGGATCTTCTGCCTCCTGGACTCATCTGCCTGCTCTACTTCTCCAGCTGCCCAGTCTCTACACTGACTGATCTCTTTGTTTTATAAATCATGTCTCCAAAAAGACCACCCCCTAGAAAACCTGGCTTTGCTACTTCTGCACCGACATCTGCAACATCCAGTCCTGCCACACAGTCAAAGATTACAGAACTGATGCAACCTAAGATTACAGAGATGGATTTGCAACAAATGCTCCAGCAACTCATACAGGGCCAGGAAGAAATTAAGAAACAATTAAAAGAAATGAAGGAAGAAATTAAAGAGAATCAAGTCCAAATTTATAAGAACTCACAGAGACTGGACCTTGTGGAGGGTGGGGTGGCGAAGGCGAGAGGGGGGGTAGAGGCTTTACAGAAGGGAAACAAAGAACTTGATATCCAACAAATGAAAACAGAGTTTGAGAGAATGTCCTTTTATCTTAGATTTCAAAATGTAATAGAAGCAGATGGGGAAAATATAAGGGACATTATGACTAATATTTTAGCTGAATACATATACAAAGATAAATAGCAGATGGAATGGGAGATAGATCTGGTCTATAGAGTGAATTCAGCATATGCCAGAACACACAATGTACCCAGGGAGGTTCATATTAAATTCCTTAGGAAAAGCACAAGAGATGAAATTCTGGGTGTACAAAGGGGGCAAACATTGACATATCATGACAGGGAGATAACCATCCTGAAGCAGATCCCCCAAAAAATTAGGGAGAAAAGGAAAAACTATTCGCAATTGGCGAACAAATTATACCAGAAGGGGGTGTGGTTTAGATGGTTGATGCCTGAAGGTATGCTGATATTCTGGGAGGAGACAAGAATCAGAATCAATACACCCATAGAGGCACAGGCCTTTATGGAAAAAAATAAAGCGAACCTAGAAAAAACAGAAGACACCACAATGGTCACACAGGACACGGGAGGGGCCGGAGCTCTGCCAGCGGGGGGTGAAGGGGCAACACCAAGAAAGCTCAGATCACAAAAATGAATAAGAAAACCACAATGTTATAAACAGACCGAAAGTAATAATGAAATTATATCTAGACTATATATCATAACTATATAAACTGATTGAAAACTACTTTTTCTAGAATTAATATGCTGATTTTTTATGATTATGTATTAATGTTTTATATTTAGATGTATCCTATGAGTTTGGAGGGAGGGGGCGTCTGCCACACTTGCAACTGCCAAAATTTGTAACCATTCCACTTACCCTTTTCCTTATAAATGTTTTAAAAAACCAATAAAACTTTTTGGAAAAAAAAAGTTTATAGTCACATTAACTCTGCAGTTTCTAATCTTGAGCAGCAGAGACAGTAGCTTTTATACTTGTGCTTTAAAACTAAAAGGTGCTACGTAAATCATTGAGTTATTTTGAGTGATTCCGGTGCAGTAGAGATCTTTGTGAGATGCCTCTACGGGAGAAAAGTTGAGGGAAAGAAAAAGTTATGGATTACCAACTTTTTTTCTCTCTAAAGAAATTCCCAGAGCACTTTGAAACCTTCCAGAACATTACGGAAAATGGTATAAGTGGCAATGAAAATTGCCTCTGACCTCGTTCTTACAGCAACCTCTACTGCAGGGGTATCAATTTTGCATCGACACAATGGCGTAACCTATCATGATTCCCCCCTCTTCGCTAAACGGTGTGGGCGTGGCCAGTGTGTGATGTATCTGGCATGTGGGCTGCGAGTTTGACACCCCTGCTCTCATGGATTTACAGTCCTAAAAAACATGTATGGACTTCTCTGAGGAGAAGTGTGCTAATTTCTGGATCTACATATGATAAGACAAATATTGGAAAAGGAAGATAGTGCAAATCAAGGAAATGATTTGTTTTTAAACTGTTATTTGAAATAACATTCTGTGTTATACTTTTAGTGGCAAAATAGATATTTTTTTTTGTGTGAAAATGTATCTCTTGCTTGTATTTCATCAGAAGCAAAATCGATCTCAATTTATATTTTGATTTACTTTACAGTGAATTTGAGAACATACAGGTGCTGGAAAATGTCGCAATGCAGCAAAGATGTTGTAGCCCGGGAATTTAGCGTTGACAGTTTTAGACACCTTTGCTGCCAAAGAGATTTCTGCAATAAGAGTCCAAGCCTCCTCGTCAGTACCACTCCCATTGGTATTTCAGCAGTGATTGTGGTTTGGATGATGTCCCGATAATATCGAGATACAAAGTAATATGTTCTCTGCATATCCCAATTCTCCCCAAATATACAAGCACTTTTACTGGAGCAACTAAAGCTATTTGAAGAAACAATGTCTTTTTAACCAGAAGTGTTAATGCTAAACCAAAAAAGAAATGGAGAAGAAATATATAAAAATGGAAAACCAGTTTTGTAAGAAAGTACTCTCACTCAGTGCATGTTGATTGTCTTTGACTATTGAGTCTTCTCCTTAATATTTAATCTCTGGTTAACCCACGGCAACAAAAGTTTTTATTTATTATATTTCTGGGCAGTTTTGCTTTGATAGGAAGCAGACTTACATTGTTTTCCTTTATTACTCTCAACAGCTGCATGTTTATCAATAAACATGGATATTGTATTTTACAACTCACTTTTAATGCAAGGTCATCATAAACATGTTTAAGGGGTTACTGAGACAAATGGTTGTAGGATCCCACTGTTTATAGTCCTACATTAACAGATTTCACCTTCTATCTCTTTTAACATTCTATAGTAATCTATTTGCCAGGTGTTAAGCTAACTGTTGTGCAGAGAACTCATATATATATATGTGGCACTTTATGTAGTATACGCAGTAACTACACAGCTTTGCTGCTTCAAAACTTATTTCCTATTCCTTAGCACATTTACACAAACAGCCTAATATTGACAGAGCTTAATTTAAAAGTATAATCTTCCCCTTTTCATTGCATTGTTTTCTGTGAAGACTTTATTCAGCAAAAGTATTACTTAGCAGAGTCCTTCCTATGATAGGCACATTTTAAAAGTATATTGTATATGGTTATAAAAGTATATTGTATATGGTTAACATTCTTTTGCAGATTTTTCCATATATTTAGAACTGTTGGTATCTTAAAAAGTATTGAAACAACTATGTGCAATATGTTCTACTTACACTATATGTATAAAGATTCCTGAGAGAACCCTGGCTTTGCTTTGGTATATATAAATCCTGTGGTTTTGTATTAGTAGCCTATAACATTATTATAACTTATTTCAGTGGGAACCAATATGGCCCAAGGAGGCAAAGCTGATGGACAAAGATTATTCACTTTCCCCCACTAATTAAATGAAGGAATTAATAGAGTCTGTATACAGACTCAGTTAGAACTGACAGAGAAACGCAAAAGAAGACAAAAATCTTCCAACTATTGGGGATTCGTAAACAGACTAGCACCATATGTGAATGCAATGAACCTGAGTTTTGGGAAATAGAGAAACCAAAAAGAAAAATACTCTCCCTCTGCCTATACTTATTTCACTAAGTTGCTTAGAATTATACAACTATCCTGGCTGAATTCACCATCATCATTTCAGCAACAAAAAGTTCCCAAGTTTGGACACCCCTGCCATATACTAATCTTGTTTAATACTTTAAAGTAAATGTTATTAAACTTCTGACTTCCTTCTGATTATAGATATATAGAAATAACCCTGTGTTGCCATTTACTGTTAATCTAGATTTTTGCAGCTGGCTATGATAGGCCTGCAGAATTACACTATTTTTCAAGCTGTTTGTCAGTAACTACACAACTCTTGATTAAAAAATAATAACAATAGTTAATAATTCACTGTGTCATAAACTAATTGCACGGGCAGAATCTGCCAGATTCATAAGACTAAAAATATAGTAAGTAAATTTCATAGGATATCATCATTATATTATACTAACAAACTTGAAATAGTTTTGTATTTATAAACATTGTACATTCTATGCTTAATGTGGACCTTAGATCACTACATACTCTCTCAATCCTCAGTCATGTAACTAGCATGCAATTGCTCTCTCCTTTGCCTAGCTCTTTTTGATCCCACTTGATCCTTGGCATATCAATATACTGAACAATGGATGGGTCTAGTACAAAAAGCACATCTAGGAATTTTAACATAGCCATTTTCAACCTAATGCCTTTCAAAGGTTTTGGGCTTCCGGTCCTATAATTCTTATGCTAGTTGACAATTACATGAATTGGTTGAATCAATAAGAGGTACCAAAATAAATAACAATTTATTTTACAATTTCAAGGATTTATAGCCTATATGGTTATGCACATTTTATAATATTAAACATTTAAAAGAGGAAATTTCTTTAAAGAGCCAGAGGTGGGTTTTTTTTTTTTTTTGATGATAGAAAAAATTCTAATTTTACTGTCTTTTCCCTCAGGAGAAAGTTGCAACTAACTGAAAATAGATGTGACCTCTATCAGTGCCCTGATTAATTGTGGAACCTACATCAGGCAATATTATTACTTTAAAAATGGTTTCCTTTATATCTGCATGAACAACCAGACCCACATGTACAGAGTTCAAGCTAATTACTTTATGTTCTGCCTATAACACATGAATCTCCTCCGTCTGTCAGCCTAGTCTTCTAAATAATTATATAACGGAACTTAGGAACTTAGGGGAGATTGGCCCTAGACTTTTTGTTCTTGCTCAAGGTCTCCAGGCTAGCTCCACGCTTGATCCCTCCTCACTACCAGACTGGGTGCTTCAGTATCTGGATTCTGGATATTGTGGAAATTATCCACTAAAACTCATTTTAAAATTATTTCATAGCCACATAGGAATCTCTTGAGCGTTCCTTGGTGCTCTCTGAGCTTGCTTGTTTTCTTGCATACATTTCATAAATATAAATAAGGATGGAAAGAGGAATATTTTTCCATCTTTATTTATAGCCTAATTTTCAGTGAACATTTAAGCTTTTCCAAATGTTACACATAAAATGAGTTTATCATGCTGATTTTATCAAAACAAGAGAAATCAAGTTTGAACAGAGCTATAGTTATATCAGTATATTGAAACACAGATCCTATATATTTGGAAGAAAATCCCCATTGAATATAGGATTGCAGCCTTAATTCCATTCGGATCCTGATCTTTGCAAGATTTGGATACAGAACTTTCATGTCCTATAATATATTTCATTGTTATCTCTATTGATCATTTTAGTTTGAAATCACCAAGGAGCTACCAGTCCTAATTATATACTACACCTTTAAGGATGTATATGCAACTAAAGAGACAGTGACTAAATATTCACCATTGTAATTTATTTTTAATTTTTCTGAATGGCTTAATCAATCATTTTGTGCTTACCCATCCATTCATGATGATGTAGCAGAATATACTCCAGGACAGCATTGCTTCAGAATGTTGCACATTCCCCCTCTGTCAAATTCTTATCTGGTTCTTCTGTTATCACTGTTCATTAAAGGATAATAGGTAACTATCAGCAACCTTTACACTATTCAAAACAGCCTCAATGACATCAATTGGATTGTCTGGCATACATTTTAGACCTTTGTTATAGCTAGACGTTGATTTCTAACTATACACT